>NC_069728.1:12521235-13196235 GCF_027358585.1 Pangasianodon hypophthalmus | reverse complement strand
AAGCCTCATTTACTGCATTTAGCTCATTTATCATTACTTTATATAGCTCATTTATCATTTCTTCATTTATTACATTTATCGTTCTTGTTATTTGTTGTGTATATAGACATTCTAGATAATCATTTTTTTATTAAGGACACTTCAAAGTATCTTCACTACTCCACTGTTGTAAGAGAAGACGTTGTGCATCTTAATGAGATATAGACCTCATGACTAGGCAGGTCAGTGTGTCATATGTTAAATCAGTTCACTATTTTGTAGGATGTATAAGTGGGGAAATTCCCTACATACGTACCTGAGCTGTGGATAAGATCTCTGTTCACCTGTTTTTACCCCCCAAAAAAGTCAGCATATCAATACGTTTTTCAAATAAATATGACATGGCAAGTGTGTCTTTGGTTTCATCCAACACAAAATACTCCTATATCCTGATGCCCTACTTCTGCTTGGAGCTTCTTGACTTGTGACTCACCTTCTGCTGTTGTGGCTACACTAAAGATTTTCACTTCCCAAAAACAGCTAGTCTCTCATTCTTCAGTGAATAAGCTCACCTGCATGCTGTAGGTTTCTACCTGCTATAATCATAAAGACTGTCCTGTACTCATCCCAGGACTCTCTTCGTAATATGCTCATTCTGAATATCCTTTCAACACTCTTACTACTGTTTGACTTTATAGTAATAATTTATAATCCCACTATCTGTCATGTCACCGAGAAGACGATGGGTTCCCTTTTGAGTCTGGTTCCTCTCAAGGTTTCTGTCATCTCAGGGACATCTGCCTTGCCTCTATTGCCTCTGGCTCAGTCATTAAGTCACTGAGACTTGAATACGAGTATTTGAATATTAATTTTATATGTTTGAATTATATACATACTTCAATGCATTATTTTTTTCTGTGGTGTATTTTATAAATTTAAATTTTTTCATGGTTTTAATTTGTTTTGAACTCACCAGGAGTAAGATTTGCCTTAAAATAAACTTGGGGCCCCTGAGCAGCGCAATAGAAAAGTGTTCGCCCAATCATCCAGAGATCACAAGTTCAAATCCCAAAGATGCTGCAGCTATCACAGGGATACAAGAGAGCAGAATTGGCCGTGCTGTCTGGATGGGAGGGATGGCATACTCTCTCTCCTTATCAATCACAGCGATCTGTGAGCTCATGCATGGGGAAGGGGGTGGATAGTGCCTCGTGATGCAGCATGAGTAGCAATTCACTGGCTTCATGCATGTCAGAGGAAGCACATGTTAGCCTTCTCCCTCCCAGGTTAGTAGCTGTCGTGTGATAGGCCTAACCAGTGGGTGGGATATGGCTAAGACTAAGTTAGGGAGAAAAATCAAGGTTAAAAAAAAACAAAATGCGTTACAGTTTTGATGATATAAAAAAAAAAAAAATCTGAACCCTTAATACATATCTCAGAAATCCAAATATAAAAATATAGGTTTTATGTATTATAATAGGAATTTAGCAATTTCAGTAGAACACAAAACAGCAATTGCAAGCTAGTTAATGTTAGCATAACCTATCTAGCTTGAACGGTACCTAAACGTTTTACACTGGGCATATGTACTAAGCACTGAGTGTTTAACATCACTGCAGAAAGCTTGTTAATTGAGTAGAACATAAAAACTTGTTAATTTTTTTTTACCACTCTTTTCCCTGGAAATCCCAGATGGTTCCTCTTTAACATAATTTCCATAAAATCTGTAGTCTTGATGTTTGAATTTTTTGAGATGTTTGTATGTGCGTGTTTGAACGTGCGATGTGTGTTTTCTTCTCTGTTTCTCTCCTGATAGTGAACCTTGCTCAGGTAAACGAGATTGTAGAGGAGACTCTGTTTAATCTCATTCATTCTCCTTTAATCTGTGGACTTTGTCACAGGGCCGCTTTAATAACTGCCCTAATGGAGTAGTGGATAGGGGGATCAGATGCTTGGAGGCATGCAGGGCTGTGACACACACTCCTGCGCTCGGCTCCACTGGGTGCTTACACACCTATGGGTTCAGTGATGTTAAAGGGAATTTGTGGGACAGTGTGATTTTAGTGAACTTGGTTCAAGTAGAACAATGTACATAGAAATGGTGTGTGTGTGTGTGTGTGTGTGTGTGTGTGTGTGTGTGTGTGTGTTCCTGTCAACAGTCTAATGGTCACATGATCAAACCAATACACATTTTCTTAACTCAAGGGTATATCATATGAATTATAACTCATTTTACTTTTGATTCATTATACTTTTGATTCATTTACTCATTTGATTCTTCCGAACTGTCTATGAGAATCGAACTGTGATTTTTGATTCATTTGATTCAGCACTTCCAGAAACAACAGCTGTCTCAAATCACTTAATTCGGTACTGTTCTGTGCACTTGTGTAGCAAATACTGTATTCTTTTTTTTTTTTCTTTTTTTCTTTTTTTTTTTTCTTTTTTTTTTTATAGCTATAACAGAGGATGTAACAGTTAATTCTTGGTGAATATCCATTCATATTAAGCAGTGCTTCAGTAAAAAGAATCTTTTCTGAGAAGCATTGCTGTGCTTGGTATGTCATATTTGATTGATGTTTTTATGTGGGTGATATTTCATTAACACAGGAGTGTCATTTAATAACAATATCATTAACACAGGAGTGTCATTTCTTTAGCATAGAATAGCCTTGTAGTCTATTGTTTCTGCTAGTGTTAGCTAGCTACACAGATAAAGATGGGAAAAGATGCAAAAAAAAAAAAAAAAGTAGGAGCTTAAAAAACCAACTGCGGTGATTTTCTGTCATCATAAGATTCTAATCTGTCATACTAAATTATCCTATCTCTCGGTTAGTTTTATTTTGCACTCAGAATCAAGAAACTCTACTCAATCAGGTATTTTTGCTCCCCTATTTGGACACCCCTACAGACTACCCATGTGTGACTGTTTACTAAAGAGCCGCTTTTATCACTTGATAATGACATGACTTTGCTATACCATGACTCACTACACACACCCACTTACTACATCCAAGTGGTGTGTATGAGATTAGTGTGAGTGTGAGAGGTGTTGCTTAGAGTTAGCGGAGTCTCTGTGGACCAGATTCTAAAACAATCCTCTTTACTTCATACACGGTTTTAGCGCCATAGTGTGTAGTGGTAGTGAGGTACTGATAAAGATTGTTGAATTTAAAGAAACAATATTCACTTCACACTAGACTTGTTATTGATTTTTTTTTTTTTTTTTTTTTCTTCCCTTCTGCCCACGATTTTTTTTTTTTTTTTTTTTTTTTTGGATTTTAAAAATAAACAATTTAATCGTCCAGAACTGAAGCCTAAAAAAAGACAGGAAAATGAGCATTTCCAGCATTTCAGGTTTAAGAACAGTAGGGGAGAGAGTAGTCATATTATGCAGAGCTGTTTGCTGGCATCTGAATTAGCAAAAAACGTAGCTCGACTGTGGATTTCATCACCATTAACATTATTTGTAATTCATTAGATTTGACACTTTGTTGTAGGCCTATTTAATCTTTCTAGAAATTTTTGTGCTTTATCTCTTTCAGGTGAAAGTTCCTTGTTTTTCCTCTCTCAGCCAAAATTTTTCAGTGCCATCCCTAATAAATATAGTTAACTTTACATTTAATTAGTACATTGGTTGTTAGCTAAGTTAAACATACACTAATAGATTCTCTTTCATCCTAATGGGGAAAAAAAAAATTCTCCATTTACTGTAACAGAAAGTAAGGGGCGCCCACAAAAGTCCAGTTGAGAGCGAATGAAATGAGGGGAAGGGGACGGGGCTTTCAGGAAGTGTCACTTAACATCATAGAGTTCAACACACCTCCACAAATCATTCCAGCTTCACACGTGGATTGGCTCATCTCCTGTTTTATTAGAGAAAAAGACTGTTCTTTTGGTGTATGTATGAGTGGTAACACCTAGCTATATGTTTGCAGTATTAGTGCTGGTGTATTGTACACATTTGATCGTTACAGCACATTGTTTCAGTCTAATGTTTCTTTTTTTTTTTTTTTTTTTTTTTTTTTGAAACCTCCATAGCCTCTCCTGATTCGAGGTGGAGCTAGAAGAAGCTACTTTTTCAAAGGAGGGACTGTGGGTTTGATTAAGTTTAAAATTATTACACCTCCTGTAATTTAAGCAGTATTTTATGATGAAAATGCTACTTTATTTTATAGCCTGTTGAATGTACTTTTCGTTATGCAGACATATCTAATCAAGAGCCTAGTCTCGAACAATTCACTATGTTGTATTGTTACATTCCTGCTAGCTACTAACTAGCTATATTACATTATATGAGCTACCAGTTTTTAGCCTGCTCAGTTAGGTTTTGACCAAAACCTAGGACTAAAATATAGTATATGTATATACTTTCTGTTAGCTGTTTTTATTCAGTATTAAGATCATGTTCATGGCCAGTGTTAAGCTGCAACTCAAATGCTATGAGATGAAGTCTTGCAAGTATACATGTCCTGATAATCAGATATTCATTATGTTATTGCTATTTATCTCTTGAGATAATGTCTGTCCCAATGCAGTTGTAGATGTAATCAGAATAACGTATCAGCGCTGTGCCATCAAAGCGGACTGATTGAGAACAGCAAACGCCTTGAGACATGCTCGGTCTTGTCTGTGTTCCCAGCGCGACATGTACTTTTAGGTTCATTTGACTATTGCGCATTTAGAAAAGAATGCTTCTTCATTTTGTCCCTCTGAGAGAACCCTTAAATTAAAATCCTACAACAGTTTTTCTTTTTCAAAGAGGGTTCTGTGTACAATCCTTTTAGGCAGCTAAGAACCCTCAACTAGAAGAACTATGTCCTATTTTTTTCATGATCAATTCCATACTGATATGAGAGCTCGGATTATTGGCCAGTAGCCAATAGTGATAGTACTGTAGGCAATAGTGATAGTGGTGATCCGATACTGACATACACACACTAACTGATCTTCCTGTCTGCGATCTATCTATATAATGTCAGTTAACGCATGTTCACACACGCTCAAAGCACTTTACTAGATCGAATCAGAGAATATGCAGAATCTGATATGATACTGATCCAGCTTTACATGGCTAGTATCAGCCCAAATACTAATACTGTGTATCGGAACAGATCGTCCCTAGAATTAATTATACATTTCGATTTTATTTAGCGTCATTGTCATGCTAGCTGTCACTGTCACTACAGCGTAGCAGGTGTTATCATCAGGAAAGTCAAGTGTTAAGCTTTCTCTGGTTGGAGCTGGTTGAGTGAGTCATTAATGGATTTTTTTTGGAGCCTGTTTTTCAAAACGGTTCAAAATTTAAAGCTGAATAAAGTCCAAAACCCAGTACTCTATGTCTCAAAACCCAGTACTCTATGTCTCAAAACCCAGTACTCTTGCTTGAGCTCTATGCTAAGGCTCCACAATATGGACAAAAAAGTCTGTTCAGCACCCCCACCAAAACTTACATAGAACCTCTGAGAGGTCAGAATAAATGGATTAAGAACATGTTTACTGTAATTGTTGACGTGGTAAAAGATTTCTGTTATGAAAAGTTTGTAGAGCATTTTTGGAAGGAGTCTCCAGTGTCAGCATTTTGTAACAGTCACAGGTAAAGTTGTAGTGTTATATTTTCCAATGCAGCAAAGTCTTCAGGACTGACGGCTTGGCGGTTTCCATTTTTTTGTCTTATTATTTTCAAGAAATAGAAGAAAGAGAGGCGTGATGAGGGGATGTCTGTTTATAGCTCATATAATGTAAGTGATAGAAACTTTCACAGACATTTCATAACGTCAAATGTAACTATAAAATATAAAACATATACTATGTCATTAATAAATAAAATATTGAAATTGTTGACAAATTGTTGTTTTATAAGAGGAATAGTGTGCTGTTATTGGGAAAAATAACGTCCTGGTGGTAACGGCACCACTTCAAATTGGGCCGAATCACACCACCCCGGTTTTGATTATTTTCTTATAACAGCATGCCCTTTTGTATTTTCATTCCATAAGTATCCCATGACAAGGGAATCTACAATTGCACTGAACTTACATTGTTAATGCCATGCTAGGGTAGATATAAAGAGTTTAATTCCAGCTGTGGCACATCGCTCAAAATAAGCTACAAGATGTTGACCTACTTTTTAGAGAACAAAGATAAGAGGCAAAAATCAAAGGAAACAACAGGGAGACTAAGAATGATCCTCTTAAATCCAAAAAATTGCAGCACTAAAGCTCTAAGATATACTAAAAAATGGTGTTATCGGTTATTGTATGATTATAATACCTTGAATTTATCACTTTGTTCAACACCTAATTGTGTGTCACTTTCTCAGTATGTGAACCAAAGATCACCTGAGCTCTTTGTTGAAGCAGAACAACTCATAGCTATGCCACGTTTGTGACGTCCTGTGTGTGTGTGTGTGTGTGTGTGTGTGTGTGTGTGTGTGTGTGTGTGTGTGTGTGTGTGTGTGTGTGTGTGTGTGTGCGTGCGTGCGTGCTGATGAGTCACTGTGCTGCTTGGTGAAGTTGACTCTGTAATTAGGGCTGTAGGGATGAACAGGTTCATCAGAAGCTTCCGTCTGTCTCTTACGTCTCTCATACGGGTGTTACCATGCCCAGTTTCTCTTTGCCATGAGCTGCATTTCTGTTTTGAATTTGTGTATATGAAGACCTGAATGCAAAAAAGTGTTCATGCTCGTCTGAGAGGAACAGGCCCATGTTATAACATGAAAAAGTCTGATGATGTATTTAATCATGTGAAGGGAAATATAGCTGGAGGTTCAAATGTATTGCTAGCTGCCACCTTCCTCACTGTAGAGCCATAGCTTTGGATTAGCTGACTTAAGCCCTAATTGCATTGAACTAGTTTAACATGGAGTTGTGGTAATGTGATTATTATTGTATCACTGGAATGTTAGTCCCAACTGAATCCGTTGTCAGTAGGTTTTACAGACTGTATGTGCATAGCCTACATCTGAAAAGATTACAGCATAATTTTTCTTTCCATAAAATGCCCAGGAGAAATACCCCAGGTGATGTATATCCTGTCTGAATTGACATGATGGTAACGATTCCATTATTACAAGAGGTTTTGCGCTTCATTATAAAGACACTCCAGGAAGCGATCTCCCACCGAAACCCAAATGAAACCAAGCACAGGCTGAGTTCCCCGAGTGCCGCTTTCGGGGGTTTTAGGTAAGTTATTGAGTTCCTATCAGAGTTAAAGCCTCCATTCATGTTATGGTCATGTGACCTAATAATGATCAAACACAACTTGCACTACCACAAGCACTACAACTTGCAGTTATAAAAAAAAAAGGACAAAGCAAACGAGGTGTATGTAGTATACATGGAATGTTTAGAGTGACAACCATGCATACATTGCGAAGACACTACCATCTCTGTGAGTTACACAGAGATCACCTACACTGTGTGACCAATCATAATTACTCCAGACATCCTCCAGTGACATATGTCCAGAAATTATATACTGTCCAAATAGTACAATATAAATATGAATTTTATTCCTTTCAAAAGTAACCATATGTGCAACTGGAAAAATGAAAATTCTTATTTACATTTTCTGTTTGTCTTTTACATTTTACATTATGTATTTACAGACATGGCTCTCCGATTTGACCACGCCACTCACAATGTTTCATTAGTCAGTTATTTCAGTTAAAACCCTCGAGTTGTGATGGTGTGCTTTGGCAGCATAGACAGTGAATTATGTATGTAGCATGAAGGTTTTAACATGTAGCTGGAATACTGTACAGACATTAATTTTTGTAATTGAAAAATGAGGATAGTTATTGTTCTTTCAGCTGCTCCCGTTGGGGGTCGCCACAGCGGATCATTGGTCCGCATGTTTGATTTGGCACCGATTTTATGCCCTTCCTGACGCAACCCTCCCATTTTATCTGGGCTTGGGACCGGCACTGAGAGTACACTCCCAGTGGCTGAGTTCGTAACATGAGAGTAGTGCTCATTATTTATTACGAAACTGATAATGGACTTTTGATTGATTGAAATTAATTTATGTACAATTACTTTTGAGAATGAAAAATAACTCTGTAGACTTATCATGTTCATTGTGTCATGTTAGTGTGAAGTTCAAACCCCAAATGGTAACACTTTATAATAATGTTTATAAGACTGTCAATACATTAATATGTAATTTAATCTTTATTAGGTCTTTATTAGTCTACTTTTGGAGGTGATCAAATTTCCACGCCCTCTTCTTCTGCTAAGGAATGTGAGGCCAAGAGTATGTCCTAAATTAACATGCAGCAGCCCACAATCTCAGAGCTTATTTCTACTTAGGGATGGGCAATATATAAGAAAAAAACAATAAGGTTTGCGGTTATAGGAAAGTAATCAACAACAATGTGGTGTGACGCAGACAGAGTTATTTTTAACCATCCTGAAGTTGATTATTTACCTATAATAGCACAACTCAAAATTTGCTTATTGCTCTTGTACAACAGGAATTTGCCAGTGATTACTTTTTTTTTTTTTTTTTTTTTTTTTTTTACAAATTAATGAATGACATGTCTATGTAGTTACATTTAATATTGTGAAACAGCCGTGAAAAAATGTTAATGAGACAAAAAAATGCTAACTATTACAAAGAAACCACAACACACATGCTCCAGTCCTTATCCTTTCCTGTGGCGGAGAACTTAAAGGAACAGCTTTACCTCTGACTGTTACAAAGCACTGACACTGGAGACTCCTTCCTTAAATGATAAATAAAAATCTCTTTAAATAAAGTTGCCCATGTCAATAACTGTATGCTTTTCTTTGTTAAATAACATATTTAATAATCTGTTTATTATTAGCCTTAGATTATGAACAAGTCTCTATAGAAACCATAACACATTAGATTGATCACTTAATATAAATCACAGGTTTATAATAATGTGCAGAGATGCTGTTATAGGAAATGAATCAACAACTTCTGAGCAATCAGATCGGAGAATTCAGCAATGTTGTATAATAATGAATAACATTTAACACCTGGTTTGTTCAAGACTGGTTCATTATGTCTTAAAACTCACCATTATTATATGTTGCAGTCAGGAGAAAGCTGTTTCATTTGGCAGTATTTTTAGTGTTTGAGCTCTTAAGATAATGTCTGTTCTATTCTGCAGGCACCATAAGGACAGCTGTTTTCTCAGGTTTCTTATTTTGGAGAAATTTGAAACATATCGCATATGTTCTTGATGAAGGCAATCCTGTAATTATGTTCTGCGGATGATGGTTGTATAAGAAGTTTGAAGACCATCACAGACATAAAGTGTGTACTAGATGCCATCAATGCCATTTTAAAATAAAATATTGTGATCCCACTGTAGAAATTGAATGGTAAATGGTAAAAATAATTGTGATTATTACTATTTGAAAGTTTTATATTGCCTGCTTGTACTAGAGGAGTCCCTTAGACTCGCAGGGAAGTGTTAGGCAACTAGAAATCATGCGCTCATGATGTCCTGCAACCCATCGTTAAAGCCACACTCTCATGCTTTCCAGATGACAAATTGACAAATTCCCTCCATGGTTGTGTGTGACTGAAATGCAGACGCGTTGAACAGCGTGGCTAACAGCTATCAGCGCTGACAGAAAGCAGTGCGACAGCCAGCAGATCGGCTTCAGCAGTGGGAATGTGTTCAGGCGTGCCGTCTCGCGCGTCTGCTGCAGCAAGCGAGCGGCTTTATTATGCACAGTAGATCGTGCTCTGTGTGTGTGTGTGTGTGTGTGTGTGTGTGTGTGTGTGTGTGTGTGTGTGTGTGTGTGTGTGTGTGCGTGCACACGTATATGTGCACATCCCTGCTGTAGCACATTAAATCTGGTTCGCTGCTTCTGCTTTGTGCCTCTGCAAAAGAGAAATAATCCTTCAGAGTGATAACTCATTTATGTCTTTCTGATTTTGTTACCATAGCTCTATGATTCTGTTATCATTGCACTGTGATTGCGTTTCCAAGGAACTGTGATTCTGACTCCAAGAAGCTGTGATTCTGTTTCCAAGGAGCTGTGGAGTTGTTACCGTGGCTATTTCTGACAATGTAGTGCTCTCGCTGTGTTACCGTTTACCATTGCGTTATGCTTCCATTACCATTTCCTTACCACTGTTTCTGTAGTGCTGTGATTCCACCACGGAGTTTTGTTTTCGATTCCATCCAACAGTTTAATTCCATTAAATTCAGTTTTATTTATGTAGCACTTTTAACAATGAACATTGTCACAAAGCAGCTTTACAGAAATCCAGATATAAAAATTTTAATAAAACTGTATAAATTTATCCCTAATGAGCAAGCCAAAGGTGACTGGAGCAAGGAAAAACTCCCTGAGATGACAAGAGGAAGAAACCTTGAGAGGAACCAGACTCAAAAGGGAACCCATCCTCATATGGGTGACACTGGATAGTGTGATTATAAATCATTCTATAATCACACTATTTGCAGTTATTCACATACTAATGTAACTGATTCTGTAGTGTTGTAATTCCATGTTTGTTTCTAGTGGTGATACGTTTTAATCCCATACAACTATTAATTCAGATTTCAATTCTTTACGACTGGGGCTTTTTTTTTTTTTTTTTTTTTTTTTTTGATTCTGTAATTCTTTGAGAATTTCTAGAATTGTGATTGATGGTTCATGATCCCATAAAGCGATTCTGATTCCACTGTGCCATAATAGCGTTATGATTCCTTAGTGTTGTGATTCTATTCTTCGTTCCACAGCACTGTGATTCTATATAATCATAGTTTGTGTTACCATAAAGCTTTCTGATTCAGAAATAGTAGTGTTCTGATTCCATGTCTGTAGTGCTGAGTGTTCAATTTCATAACTCTATGATTCCATTTCCATAAATTTCCAGCGGAAAATTCTTATTAATAAATGGGCTTTAGACTCGTGTATGGATTTAAATCATAACTTGAGATGTTAAATGTTTCCATGTTATTTGTAGAGCTATGCTGGGGCTTTATGAGTAATATAGTTTTACCACATGAGCTACCACATGCGTTGATTAAGAAAACATCACCAAATACACACTATATATCAGAGGTATCCAAGGAGAAGGAGAAACATATCCTTTATAAGGACACTTCCAGCAGATGGAGGTAAACAAAATCCAAATCCATTGCATGTATGCTGTCATGCATCACATCCTGTGTAATTGGACTTTCATTGCAAATTTACTGGGATGTCCGCATTTATAACACCATTTGAAGGCTGCACGTCTGAATAATGCAAATCCTGATCATTCCCAGTAAAGGTATGCTGATAGTATTCTGGCTTTTAAGAGTTTAACACTGGAATGTGTGCTTGTGCTCCCTGTGATTCTGTCATTGGGTTTTTCCAGCCCTACTGACGGAGCATTTGGCTGCATGTAGGTGGCTACAGAAATCTGTGTGTACTCCTGTAGGAGTGTGAGAAATTGTGATCTCGCACATGGATCTACGTCGTCTAGACAGAAACACCCTCGGAGGGGAATTCCGACAATCCAGTTTTGCATCCCATTAAAGAAAGGCTGGATTTAAAACTCAAATTTGCATAAATGTTACTGAAAACACTTCACTGAATTCTCACACAGATATGTTGTTGTAATGGTTTTCAATTTAATGTCTTCCACACAAGGGGAGCACCAAACACTTCTGAATAAACACATCTTTAAAAAAAAAATTCTGTGATCATGGGTTTGCTGAAAGCCTATTACAAATTTTACAAATGACACACTGGGAAGTTTGATTTTTCCCAATTATAGAAGAAGCAAGATTCCACAAATGACATGTCTAGATCTGTGATTTTAGTGGCTGAAAAAACACTTCACACTCAGCTAGCTACAGGTGTATTTCCACAGGAAGGTTTCCAAAGCTTTGAGGACGTTAAGAGCTGCAGAAGTGCAATGCCGTGAAGGTTCCTAGATGTGTTTCTGTGCTGCATTTCCACCACACTGCAGCAAATGTGACCAATATTGAAAATAACAAATGACACAAATTGAACAATGATGGCCCTTTTTTTTTTAGCTGCAAATGAACAGTGACCTGTAAAATTGCAAATCTAAACTATACTGCTTTCTACCAGCTATCCTGATACTGATGACATCACACACTAGTATCAGAGACCAGTATCCTCTCTAGAGGCAGGTATTAAACGTTAACATTAAACTTTAGCAAGTATTACTCCACAAGGCATCATCATTAGTGGTCAAATATTTATGTCAAAAGCATATAGCAAAATCAGACTTTTTTAAAATGAAATGAAAATAAAAACTCATAAATGCATATGCACATATGTGTTTTTGGTGTGTGTTCAGGTTGTCAGAAACAGTCACCTTGTTCACCCAATAACCCTAGGCATGGATTTATATGTTGATGGAAACCAAATGTCCCCAAAAGGATAGGAATATGTGACTGTTTTGACATTTGAAAAGTTTCCATTTTGGTTACTGAGATTAAGGTTAGGGTTAAATTGAGGTGTAGACATAGCAAGAATTAGCTGATTAGCTGCATTACTATTGTGTGTGTGTGTGTGTGTGTGTGTGTGTGTGGGCTAGACTACTCTCAGTGTGTGATGGTGAGTAATCCTGCTCGGTCTGTTCTGCTTCTGGTGTTTGCCATGTGTGTGATCATAAGAGCCACTCGGATCAGATCATACAACCACAGCATGAAAACTTAATGCTCCCTACAGCCGTACATAGACTGCCTGTTCTAAATACAGACCCTTCTGTGCCACTTCCTGTCCCTTTTTGCTTACACGTCCTGTCCTTATTGCTTCTCTGCGATGAATGCCACTCCAGGGTGTTGATGCTTCTTACAAACAATCACACAGTGGTGGGTGAGCTTCTTAAAATCGAAAAGCATGTGCTGTCCTACATCCTACTTAAAAAGATCTTGCTGGCAAACAAGCTAAAATGGTTAATATCAAGCAAACCCCATGCCTAAACCATTACACAATCGCCTCAAATAGACTTGTTACTGTTTTCTTGCCGATCACAGGAGGTGTGGCCTAAAGTTTGAAGGTGGAATTTTACTTTAATTTGTATTTTAGTTTTTTTTTTTTTTTTTTTTTTTTTTTTGAATCCAGACTTATTCTGCTATAGTATGAAATTGGACGTGTACAAATTATATTTCTGAGACAACGTCTTTACATTTTCCACATGATTGCTTTAAATATATATATATTTTAAAGACCTTGATTGAAGCCCAGACTTAGTCTTACAGTATATTTAAGCAATATTGCATGTGCAAGAGTGCAGTTGTACGGAATATGCTGAATACAGCCGAATTACAGCCGTGCTGATATTCAATATAACCACACGATTGAAAGTGCGATATTCCTTTTGTACAACAGTTCTATAAACAAGAAATTAATATCCAGTAGTGACATTTTGGACACAATATGGCCAAATGTTCTTTTTGCCCCGCTGGGGGCAAGAAGCTACACTCACTTTATAGCACGCTGGCTAGCTGACTAGCTAGCTCACATTGATTTGTACATTCCCATTAAAGGTGCATTTATCTTTTCACCTTCATCTGACGAGCTTTCATAATTTAAATCAGAAGTTACGTTCCTGAAAAGTATCTTTTGCCATGTCCGCTGGTGATGTTGCAAACACTACTGTAGTAGCGGTTTTGAACTAGGAAGTGGAATTTAATGTGGCGAACACAAACGAGGGAGTGATACACACAGTGAAACGTCCCAGTGCGGTCACAGGAAATGTAGGCACTCTTGGAATGCACTGTTGAATTCTCACATCTCATGATCAAAATGTGTAGATTAATTTTCTGTAACAGCAGCTCTCGCCATAGTGTTAGCTGCAAGACAAATCACTGGTTTCTATTAATGCACTTGTTATAATACACTGGAAAAAAAAAATCTTAGATCAACGTATTTAAATTAAGGGCAGAATTTCCACTTAAGTAAAATATGTACGTTAATAGGTAAATAGGTAAATAATGGCAGGTTTATGTTAAACTCATTAAACAGAAATACATGTACATCTAACTTAATTTATTGTAGTAACATGGACATTATATCAATATGCAAAAGCTACATAAGGCCATAATCACTTTTTAAACTGTACATTATCATTTCTATAGTAACGACTAATTCACAGCATCTTGTATGATGATGCTCCACATAATCTAAGTCTAATAATAAATGTGTCTAATTAAAGTCTAATTAAAAATGTGGTGTGTTTTGTTTTTGTTTTGTTTTTTTTTGTTTTTTTACAAAGAAAAATGTATAATCGTTGTGGTGAAGTTTTCTTTAAGGAGACATTTATTTAACATCTATGGAATGAGTCTTAAATGTAACTGTAAATGGTTAAAAAGTATGAAGTTTATTAATTAATTTAAAATGCTGTTATAGATAATCAACTCCAGCATGGTAACAGTAACTCTGCTTTGCATCAGGCCTCATCACAGTATTGTTGTTTATTTTCCTATAACAGCATGCTCCTGAGTGTTTTACTCTTACATATGAACAATGTTATGTTCTGTAACACTGAAGAAACATTATCTTTACGTTTGTCTTGGTTTGAGGTTTTTCCGTACGACTCTGCGGCAGCCTGTTGTCAGACCCGTTTTCTCATCCACTGAGAAAGTAATTTTATTTACAAAAAAAAAATCTACATTTTTATTTTTGGCAGAGCTGTTCCTTTAAGGCTATGATGCATTGGGGAAAATGAGTGCGATTGCAGATCTGCCGAATAAGCCAATAAAATGCTGTGATCTGACGCTAACGCAGTAACTCTCAGTCCCAGACCTGCACTAACACACACACCATTCGGCTCCAACACACCTGATTCAGCTGGTCAGGTCATTATCAGGCCCTTCATGAGCTGAGTCAGGTATGTTAGAGGAGCCGTTAGAGAGATGTGCAGTGCAGGGAAACTCCAGCACACACAAACCACTGGACTAATACTCAACATGTTCACTAAATAGACTGAATTTTTAAAAATATAAAGCAGTGATATGGACTCAGGGTTGTGTATCGCTGCTCCAGTATGAACAGTGTGCTATAAATAGCAGCGGGATTCCACCTCTTCCTGCAGCCTTTACTACAGCTGCAAGATCCTTTATCTCTCTCTTCTCTTCTCTTCTCTTCCTTTTGTCCATTTCTTCTGGTCTTTTCCTCTCCTTATCTTCTCTTCTTCTTTTATCAGGTTCCCTCCCCTTTCTCTCATCTTCTTTTCTGCCATTCTCTCCTTTCTTGCTCTCTTCTCTTTTCCTTTTCCTTCCTATTCTGTTTTTTTTTTAAACTTATCATCTTCTCTCTCATTTGTCCGTTTTTCCCTTCCTTTACTCACCTATATTCCACTCCTTTTCATCGTCTCTCCTATTTTATTTTCATGTCCCCTTTTCCATTCTTCTTTTACTGTCCTTTCCCCTTTCCCTGTCCTTCCTTTTCCCAATTTCTCCTCTCTTATCTTTTCCTCTATTCTTTTTCATCTCTCCTCTCCTCCCCTCTCATTTCTTTTTTTTTTATCATGAGAGAAACAGAATAGGAAAAGAGGGAAAGAGCACAATGAAATTGCAAATGACAGAAAATAAAGAGCAAGAGGAAATGGTAGTGAGAGAAAGAAAAGCAAAGTGATGCAGGAAAAGAAGAAGAGAAACGCTGATAGAAACTGACCGAGAACTGAGATGCAAGGAAAAGGAGATGCCTGTGTGTGTGCGCATACATGTGTGCGTACGCGTGCATGCGTGTACGCGTGCATGCGTGTCTGTGTGTGCGCATGAGTGTGTTTGTGTGTGTGTGTGTGTGTGTGTGTATGCATGCATGCATGTGTGTGTGAGAGAGAGAGTTGGGAAGCCGCAGTGTTGTGTTGTAACGGGATTGAAGCTGAGCCGTAATTGCTGATGCCATCCAGAGGATTGAATGTAATGAAGGCTGCTGCTTACGGCCAGCTTCATTAGGGGGGGAGAGAGAGAGAGAGAGAGAGAGAGAAAGAGAGAGAGAAAGGAGGAGGGGAATAGGAATATGATTGTGGATCGTGTCCAGGGAAATAAGCAGTGTTGAGACACAGAGTGCAAGAGAGAGAGGAAGGAAGACGGTGGAAGGAGGCTTCATGTAGAGTGTAATAATGTTACTGCAGAGTCAGGGATCCCCAGGCCGTGTGTTTCCTCATAAACACATTTCCACAGCAGCCGATCTGTGAGATGGGAGTTTCCAGATTCAGCCTGCTGCCTTTCCATTTCTCTTTTCCAGTCTCTTATTCCACTTCGGTCTGATCGTTATACATTCAATATACAGAGCTGCTATTTTATCATGTACATGTACCTTATAGGTGCACGTCGTGCAGTAGAAATAAAATTACTCACTGTAGTCCAGTTGCTTTTACCTTGTCCATTAATGGAAAGCAACCAAAGTAGGAACACCACTAACCAGATGTTATTTAGGTGGAGTGCCATGATCATTTCACTTTGTGCTTGTATCAGATGTTAATATCACATTATACCATTGCACAGCTGAATACTCGAATCTGATTGGTCAGAAGGTGTGCATTATATCCATATAACAGCACAGATAGTTTCCAGCTGTAAGACAAATGATAGGTTAATATTAATGTGCTCGTTCTAATATGTTATTGTTTCTATAGTAACAGCTCATACATAGGGACTTGTACAGTCCATGCTCCACATAGCCTAAGACTAATAATAAATGGATTAAAAAATGGGTTGTTGTTTAACAAAGTAATTCTTGTAATTGTTCATGTGGTGAAATTTTTTGTTCTGAGCCATTTATTTATCTTTTATGGAAGGAGTCTCGGATGTAAGCGCTCTCAGTCTTGGTTATGCTTACTGTTTTCTCGGTAAAATGACAGGCTGTGCTTTTTCTCTTTTTTGTGTGTGTGTGTGTGTGTGTGTGTGTGTGTGTGTGTGAGAAACAGAGAGAGAGTGAAGATGACTGATTATTGCAGCTATAACGTAGGTGAGAACAGGACCTAACATGTCTTTTGGAGTTTCCACAACATTAAATCTGACTATAAACCATTAAAATGCATGACGTGTCGTCCAATAATAAAGTAAACATTGTAATCATTGGCAAACCACTGTGGTATAAGCAGAATAACACACTCCAGACCATGCTGTTATATGAAAATAATGCTTGCGTGTTGTGCCACATCTCTCTCTCTCCCTCTCACACACACACACACACACACACACACACGCACACACGCACACATGCATTATTTTCATATAACAAACCATTCTGTGTTATTCCTTACATAACGGTATCCTTTTATCATGGGTTACAATATGATCACAATAATGTCTTAGAGCAATAACTCTGTACATCATCTTTGTAATACTCTCATCTGGTGAACATTATTATGAGATGGACTTCTCTAAGAAGACCACATGCAATCCTAATAAGCATGGTCATAACTACACTGCATTGTGTTGTGTGTAGTGGCTGGACAGGAATTAGACTGCTGGTTCAACCGTTCTTTATTGTGGAAGTGCTCTGAATAAAAGCAGGTGAATGCACATGGCCTTAGAGTTATGGCCAGCTTCTGCTGTCTGCTTGCACTCACACAGACTACATATCTGTCAATACATGGAAAAAATGTCAGCCACATAATTACACCAGGCAAGCAGCTTTAGCATGTTTGTGAATTTTAACTGCATTCAATCGAATGTAAACTTAATTTTATTAAACTTAATTACATTACAGAACTTCAGTTTTCAAAGACTTAGTCGGATCACTCGCTGTGATGTACTTGTGTCCCATGACCCAGGTGTTTTACAGTGTTTCTGGGATCAACTGTTATCCTGACTAGATAAAGTAGTTGTAGCTTATTTTAATATAGATGAACCATTGGATAGATGGGCTGTATGCAAGGTCAAATCTAGAATGGATGGAAGGATGTATGAATTAAATGCAAGGTTGAATCTAGATCCATAGGATGAATGGATTGTATGCAAGGTCAAATCTAGGATGGATGGATGTGGACAGATGGATGGTTGGATGGAGGGATTACATGTAAGGGTGAATCTAGAACTATTGGATGGATGCAAGTTCAAATTTTGAACTGATGGATGGATGGATTATTTACAAGTTCAAATATAGAATCATAGGATGAATGGATTATATGCAAGGTCAAATCTAGAACCGTGGGATGGATGGATGGATGGGTGGATAAATGGATTATTTACATTGATGATATGCAAGGTCGAATCTAGAATTGTTGATTGGATGAATGGACAGATGGATTATATACAAGGTTAAATCTAGAACTGTTGGATGAATGGAAAGTTGAATCTAGCACCATTATGGGTCCTTCAATGGAAGGCTATCCCTCAATGCAATCATTCAACAGAGTGGTTCCTTATCACAAAGTGCTCCAAATTATAACCCTTGGGGATTGCTAAGAACATTTCATTATACTAACAGCCCCTTAAAAAAAACTTTTTTTTTTCTAAGAGTGTAGATGATGTATATATGGATAGTTGAATGGTTACAAGGATAGAAGTATCTCTGGTGACTGTATTACATTATTTGTCAGTATTATTATCACCACTACTGACCTTTTATAAATTGTGATTTAAGTGTTTGTGCTCATTTTATGAACACCCTGAGGAGGAAATATACATGCACTGTAGCTGACACTATCATGTTTCTGCATTAAATTCCAAGGGGCGGTGTTATCAGAGCACGCACTTTAATTCAATAACCCCAGCAGTGTGTTTCATGGTGGATTAGGCTTGCGCGTGAAATCTTCTTCACTACCTGCAGTGTTAAAGGCAGAGTGTGTGGTGTGTTCATGCCGAGGTCACACAGAGCAGGCAGGAGGAAGAGCTGAGCCGGCAGATTTGTGATGCCCCCTCACCTCTGGTGAGAGAAGAAGCAGCTACGTGTGTCCAATACTGTAGGAAAGCAATAGTGACAATAAGAGATTACATGTAGATAAGTGTGCTAATGTCAATATCAGGTGTTAAGTCATTAAGAAACGGCATTTAACACTGCGGGCTCTAGTTTCACAATAGACTTCCATGACTTGTTAGCTACATAAGCCTTGTGGCTTCTTTACAAAAAAAAACAAAAAACAAAAGAACCAAACACTAGTCATCCAAACCTGTCTTGAACTGAAGAAGTATCACATTAAATCATATTTTTAATTTATCTAACAGGCTGACGGAGGGAACAAGGCAACTAGGGCTGCACTTAATGAGCTTAGCCGGATGAGTGTTGTGTGTGTTTTGCTGTATACAGGCCATTTTGGGGTTTAAAACCAGGAGTAGCAATTACTCATAAGCATTAATGGTAGCTTTTTTGAAAGGGTTTGTCATTGTGCAAAGTAATCAATAACACATTAGCACGCACTGTAGCGAAGCAAACATAATTATCCATTTACATTTTTACTAAACATGTAACAGTGCTCAACAAGACACAGGGCTGTGCGTTCACCTTGCTATAGTGAGTCGCCGTGAAGCCATTATAGTCGGAGAAGGGCGAATCTCTCAGACCAATCCACTACATCAGCACTTTGAGAATGCAATGCCCTTACATGACAACAGCAATAGGAAATACACACTGTGATAAGCCTAGCTGTGGTTCTGTTCTCTCCCAGCCTCAATATTGTTTGTGCAAGCAAAGTCACAGCACTGGAGTCTCTGGAGTGGAACATGTTGTAAATTCAAATCAGCCATTTTCTTCCAGTGTATACAATAACCAGAGTGAATTTTCACCAAATATTATACCCAGTATTTCTCTCAGTTCAGCCATAGCTAATCTGCTAGCTGAGAGTCTTTCATACAGCAGCTACCAAACCAAAAGAGTAATTTACTCACGTATTTTGTAGAGTTTAAAAATTCTACAATGTTTCAGAGTTTCCTGCAAGAATCCTTATGTGGTAAATGTCCATGTAAAAATTTTATTCACCACATTGTTCCAAGCTTGTGCATATATTATTAAGCATTAATTGAAAGATCCTTAGCTAAGTTTGCTAGTGTGCCTTTTTTTTCTTAGCTCTGTTAGCTTAAGTAAGGTGTCTCACTCTTTTTTTTTTTTTTTTTTTTTTTTTTTTTTTTTTTTTAATTATTTTTTTTTTTTTTTTATAAAAAGGGGACACTGTTGTAGCCAGAGCAAATGTACACATGTGTAAAATATAAATAAATGATAATAAAAGAAAAATCACGTGGTGTTTTTGAACCATATGATGTCCCATTCCACCCATTTCTACCGGACAAGTGTTGACCTTTCTGGGTGTACAGTCAGGTCCAAATATTCCAAAAAGTGCATGACGAAAAACTGTTATCAAACACTGTATTCAGCTGATCCTTATTATCATATAGTGTTGCTATAAAAATCTAGAGAGACAGCCCAGGTCAATGGGACAGAACATTGCTGAATAGTGAACAGGACATGAGGGTTAAATAGACAGCAAAGGAGCCCTGAGAGTGTCTTATGGAGCGTGTCGCCCCTCGCATTTGTGTAATACGCACATTATTCATCGGTCCAATCAGCCAGCTGCCATTCGCCGTGGCTCCTGTTACATCGGTGAATTATTCAGGGAATTATTTAAGTGCCTGTAATCACAGAGGAGCCTGATGGGTAATACACGCAGAGAAAGCTTCCAGAGCTCACCTCCATATATCTACCGAGAATAAGGAGATGAAACAACGAAGAAAGAGGAAGAGGGGAATGAGGCGTGAAACAGAAAAGGACAATGAGGAGAGATCCAGTTTGAAAGAAAGCTTGCAAAGGAGAAGCTTGTATTCTTTTTAATGTGGTTTATTAGTTTATTTTACAAGGCCACATTAATCAAGGTTTTAGCTAGGTCAGAACATCAGCGTAAATGTGCCAGCGTCAGCTACAAGTTAATTATCAAATGAAAAAGTCGGGCCACGTTTTTCTCACGAGCATATAACAGACAGTTTGGCTGAAAATGAAACTTGCTGTTTTGTTCCCCCTGACTACAAATGTAATCATTCAACCAAAACATGTTTGCTTCATGAAGTTTACTTTTCTGGTTTTGTACAGAATCTTTTTCAACACACTAAGCTGCCTTATATTGTTTCTTACTCATAAACAGTATTCAAATTATTCAGTAGCTACGATGTATAAGCAGTCCAGCAATCCAAATTCTTTCTGCTGTAGGAAATACTTATATAGTGAGGGGAAATAAGTACCCACATACTCTTTTTGTTATTTAATATACTTCCAGTGCATATATCCACTTCAAATGTCTTTTTTTCCACTTTGTACTTATAAATATGAACAAAAAGTATATATTCATAAGCATAAATAAAGATGTGTTTACAAAATGATATGGAAAAAAGTATTCAGACACTGGATTCAAAGTACATATGTTTTGCCATGCAAAACTCTTAAAAAATAAATAAATAAATAAAAACACATCTGTTTGCACACAAACCTTTTGACAAATCAGAAAAAAATTGGAGTATACAATATACTATATACATATATACACAGTGTATGTAATATATATATATATATATATATATATATATATATATATGTGTGTGTAATATACTCCAGATCAGAAAATAGAATAATAATAATTCAGCACATCATTTTTGGAGAAAGAAGAGTTGCAGGGATGATCCCAAGAAAACCATCCCCACAGTGAAGTACAGAAGTGAGAGCATCATGATGAGCATCATGGGGCTTCTTCTTTGCAAACAGCACTGGGGCATGATATGTCATTGAAAGAATGGAGCGGTGTACTGGTGTACTAATCTCATCACCCAAGAAACAGAAACTGGGGAGAAGCTGGACATTTCAACAAGACAACAACCCCAAACATACACCCAAAGTAGTTTAGGAAGGCCGTGCAAGCCTTAGCCAATCTCCAGACTTGAATCCCATTGAATATTTATGGAGGATTTTGAAATTGCAAGTCCATCACAGAGACCTTCATAACCTTGGGGAATTGAGGATGATTTGCCAGAGAAATGGGCCAAAATTGAACCACAATGCTGCAAAAACCTATTTACTTCTTAGTGTAGATGTCTCAAGGCCTTAATTGCAAAAAAAGTTTGCAACAAAGTACTAAAGTTCTTAATTTGTTCTGCCTTAATTTTCCTATCAATTTGGTTTTTTAAACATATATTTGTTAATGCTTATCAATGCATACTTTGTTTGTTCATATTTATAAGTACAAAGTCAAAAGACAATATATGTGTTTAAATTTGGATAAAAGTGGACATATGCACCATATGTACAGTATATAAAATAACAGAAACAAACATGTATACTTATATTCCTTCACTTTCTATATTGTGTTGCTGTATGAATTATGGAAACTGCTAGAAGGATGAACATATGTGTCATCTGAACAATATGGTGGTAATAGGTCATTTCGGCATGATTTTTCCTCAGTTGTCCATTAGTTTTAGTGTCAGTATTATGTGTTGTATATGTAGTTTTTAACCTATAGGCAAAAATGTCATTGTCTCACTACATATACACTGCCAAGTTTAATAGTCAGAAGGTATTAACATTTCAGCTCAAGTTTAGAATCTCTCTGTATGTATGATAGAGGCAGGGCACAAAGTATTTCGTATTTCAAATATGTCATGAAAAACATGTTATATAATGAAAACAATTCAACTGGATGCACTGTTATAGCAAAATAATGTGGTCCAACGTGTTATTTTCCAATAACAGCACATCTCAAAGTGTTTTCCTTTTACAGCACAGCAGTTTGCCAACAATTACAATTTTGAATGACATGTCATACTTTTTATCCAGCTATAGTTCCATATAAAGCTGTGGAACATTCAAAAGACAGGTTAGTTCCTGTTATCACTTACGTTATGGCAGCTATAAACAGTTGTTCCCTAACCAGCTTCTCTTTTTATTATCTCTTGAAGTTGATAAGACAAAAAATAACAGCTCATCATGTTTACGACAGAGTTTCCATGTAAAGTCCTCTCAAGTCAAGTCAAGTGGCTTTATGGTTGCTTCATTGTCATTTCAACCATATACATGTCATTTCAACCATATTTAACTCTGTCCTGAAGACTCTCCTGTGGCAAAAAAAAACTGACTGTTACAAACAATACGTCCATAAATGTTAAATAAATGACTTCTTGCAGAAAGATTCAGCAGATCAATGATTATACATTTTTCTTTGTTAAATAAAACTTAGATTATGTAAAGTATCCGCTACTCTTGAGTCATTACTATATGTGTATTATTACACCTTCTCATCAATCAGAATTGACAATTGAAGAGTGCTGTAGTATTATACATGTATATAAAAAAGGTAAATTCCAATTATGTATGCGTAGTAATTTCTGCAGCCTGACATAAAATGGCCACGTTTTTTTCTTTTTGCCATTAATGTGTTGCAAATCATTCAAAGTTAGGACCCATTTCATGTTGATACAGCTTCTTGATGAACTATCATATGTGAGAGGCCATTACTGGACAGAACAGCATTGACATTATCTTGTCCTTGTTTAACTTGTTTGTTAAATTAAAAATACTAAATTTCATGCACTTGGCCTATTCTGGTACAAAAAAAATCTACGAAGTAAAAAAAGTGCATTACTCATGGATGTGTCATTCCATTCAGTTTTAATGGCCTCCCATAAGTGACATGCTATCAAGAAGCTGTTTTAGGTGTATTAACATGAAGTGGGTCCTAAATTTGAATCCTCTGCAACACTTTTGTGGCAAAAAAAAAACAAAAAACTTGTCATACACTGTATGGCCAACAGTTTGCGGACACCTGACCATCATGCTCATGTGCTTGTTGAACATCCCATTCCAGCTTTAGTCCACTGTTGCTGTTATAATAACCTCCACTCTTCTGGGAAGGATTTTGGAGTGTGACTGTAGGGATTTGTGGTCATTCAGACCACAAGAGCATTAGTGAGGTCAGGCTCTGGTGTTGGGTGAGGAGGCCTGAGGTGCAGTCGGCGTTCCACTTCATTCCAAAGGTATTCAGTGGGGTTGAGGTCAGGGCTCTCTGCAGGACACTGAAGTTCTTCCACTCCAACCTCAACAAACCATGTGTTCATGGAGCTCGCTTTGTGCACAGGGACACTGGCATGCTGGAACAGGTTTGGGCTTCTTAGTTCCAGTGAAGAGAAATTTTAATGCTACAGCATACAAAGACATCCTATACAATTGTGTGCTTCCATCTTTGTGGCAAAAGTTTGGGGAAGGAACACGTATGGATGTGATGGTCAGGTGTCCACAAACTTTTGGCCATATAATGTAATATATAATCAAAATACAAGACGTTGGCCATTAATTTTATTTTTATATAATTCTAAGTCAGTTTACAATATACAGTACTGTACGTAGTATATACAGTATATGTGTTATATATATTGAAATAAAAATTTCAGCTTTCATTTCCCGATAGTTACATCTAGATGTATTAAATAGCTTAGAACATGACACATTTTGTTTGAACCCACCTATTTTTCAAATGATCAGAAATATTGGAGCATGTGACTGATAGGTGTTTCTTGTTGCCCAGGTGTACCGTTAGATTGATTGTTTAAACAATTAATAGCTCTGAATGCTCACTCTTGGTTTGAGCCCTGAGTGTCACCTGTGAAGACTGCATGTGTTGTTAAACAACATGAAGACCAGAGAGCTGTCTATGGGAGAAAAACCATTTTGAAGATGAGAAGATTGATCAGAGCCATTGCACTAGCTTTGAGAATAGCCAATACAACAATATGGAATGTCCTGAAAAACAAAGAAACCACTGGTATACTAACAATCAGCCACTGAACAGGTCAGCCAAGGAAAACAACAGCAGCTGATGACAAACATTGTGAAAGTTGTGAAGAAAAACCCAAAAACAACAGTCAGTGACATCACCAACAACCTCCATAGGGCAGGGGTGAAGGTATCACAATGCACCTTTTGAAGACGACATTGAGAGCAGAAATAAAGAGGCCATACCACAAGATACAAACCACTCATCAGCAGTAAGAATCAGAAGGCCAGATTGGAATTCACAAAGAAATACAGAGAAGTGCAACAAAAGTTCTGGAAACAAGGTGAACCTGGTGAAAGAAATGATCTGCTTATGATCCAAAACATATGAGCTCATTGGTCAAGCACGGTGGAGGTAGTGTCATGGCTTGGGCTTGCATGGCTGCTTCTGGAGCAGGCTCACTAATCTTTATTGATGATGTAACTCATGACGGTAGCAGCAAAATGAATTCAGAGGTCTACAGAAACATTGTCTGTCAATTTACAGAGAAATGCTTCCAATCTAATTGGGAGGAACTTCATCATGCAGCAAGACAATGACCCAAAACACACTGCCAACACAACAAAGGACTTCATCAGGGGGGAAAAGTGGAAGATTTTAGACTGGCCAAGTCGATCACCAGACCTTAACCCAATTAAGTATGCATTTCTCTTCCTGAAGAGGAGACTGAAGGGAGAAACCTCTCAAAACAAACAACTGAAAGAAGCTTTGGTACAAGCCTGGAAAAGCATCAGAAAAGAAGAACGCAACAGTTTGATGATGTCAGTGGGTTGTGGGTTTGATGCGGTTATTGCAAGCAAGGGTTATGCAACCCTCATATACTTTTGCT
Source organism: Pangasianodon hypophthalmus (assembly GCF_027358585.1). Classification (NCBI taxonomy): domain Eukaryota; kingdom Metazoa; phylum Chordata; class Actinopteri; order Siluriformes; family Pangasiidae; genus Pangasianodon; species Pangasianodon hypophthalmus. Next base: position 13,170,713 of record NC_069728.1, on the reverse strand, counting down.
CACCTAATAATTGGGTAGTCTACCACCAGAGGTGCCATAATACACCTAGATGTAAATATCAGGAAATGAAAGCTGAAATTCTGATCTATCTTCTCATATTCATCTTTTGATCTCAAACCCAAATGTCTTCAGTGTATAGCAAAAACTAAAGAAGTGGCTGTTCCAATACTTTTGGAAGGGACTGTATATATGAGATTTCAGTGAGGAAAATGTCAGCGATGGATATGTTAAAGAGGAATTAAAACAGACAAACAGAAAAGGAGTGGGATGGAAGGAGAGCTCTTCCTGTCTAATCCTCAGCTCAGAGTGGTGGGTGGAACATAGTTGCAGTGGCTTCATTAGTTAGCGTTCCTTCAGTATTCATGGAGGTGTTAATAAAACATCAATACAACAGCAGGCGCTGAGTGGAACTGCTCAGAACTTCAGCAGACACTAAGGAGGCCAGGTAAATGAGTGGAGTGGAGCAGCGCTGTAGTGAAAGAGGAAAAAAGGACAAGATGAGACTGAGCTGACGACCATACGGGCGTTTAATCATGTGAACACATCCGTAAGTATTTCACAGCTTTCTGATGTAACTCAACAGTTCATGGCCAGGTGGAGTGTATTTGAGCTTTGAACTCTTGTTCAAATATTTAATAGTGGAATAGTGGTAATATCAGACATGCAGAACATCTGGATTATAATAACATCACTAGACAAAATGGAGGCAGCTAGGTGTGGAGGTAATGGCCCAAACATGCTATGATGTTATCTCTGATTGGCTGAGGAGGGAGGAGGAGGAAGCAGAGCTGTGATGTCCAGCATCGAGCGTAGACTATTCTAGGTGTGCAGATGTGTCCAAAGTCTGAAAGTTTGTTTTGAAAACCAATATTTGTTCCACAAAATTGTCATTAGATTAAAAAAAAATGCACAGAAGCACCTGTTTATTTTTACTCTCATTAAATGAATATGGTCTAAACAAAATGGAAGATGTCCCTATCATACATCTTCCATGGGTTATCCTCTTGTCCTGGATATCTGGTGTTGCATGGCCTGTATGTGCATATTAGAACCTGATATGCTCACATATTTTATGACACAATTTTATGGCAGTTTTCATATTTCCAAAGTTTGAAGGCAGAACTAAAAAACAGGAATCTGAGGCTGTCATGGACATGGGCTCATCGAAACTGGACAGTCGAAGATTAGAAGAAAAAAAATCACCTGGTCTTCTTCCAGTCTTCAACTCTCCAGTGTTGGAAAAATCCCATATTTCCATACAAAATGTAATTTTGTGTGTGTGTGCGTGTGTGTGTGTGTGTATACCCCTTTTGTTAGTCTTTTGTCCTTTCATCTCACAAAGTTGTGCATGTATTATTTGCAATTCTAAGCTGTTTTTTTTTTTTTTTTTTTTATCGTCCTACTTCTTGTCCTTCATGTCTCTGGTGTTTTCTGGTTTCAATCTCAGCCTGTTTGTTGTTGATGTGATTCGGGATTTGTCTGTGATTACTGTGTCTGCCTGTAAGATCATGACATAGATTATTAGAAAATCCTAAATGAAATTGCATTGATGCATCACAACTAGATTAAAAAGGGAATCTATTAGATGCTACCTTGCTCCTACAATCACTGGATAATTTATTTAAAATTAAACATACCGTATAAGTAACTCTGCAGGTGTGTAATGGTTGAATGAATGTCTCTGCATAATTTGTCAGCCCTCCTCCACCCTGTCCATCAGTAAAACAGATTCTTTCTGCCAGTATGATTTACAATATTTTAATCTTCATCAAACCATTCAGTGAGCTCTTGTGCCCTGTGGATGTGGGCGGGGTCATCCTGGAAGAGAATCAATTAAGATGATGATCAATTAGGAGAACTTTGTATTGATTTGCAGTGAAGCTTCCATCTAAGAGGACCAGTGATCTCAAGCCATGCAAAATGTCCTCCACAGTATAACAGCCACCAGGTTTCCCCTTAGAGTCGCCTGTTTGTGTAATGAAACATATTAAGACCAAACTATCCTGTGATCAACTTTTAGTAATATTATGTTCATCAACACTCCTAAACAAATCTGGCACTTTTGAGACTACAGAAATTATCTGAATAAATAAACATAATTGACATTTTAAAGTATGAGATAATTTCCTAAACATATGTTTAAAAAAAAAAAAAAAAAAAAAAAATGCAGTTTTTGTATAAAGGGGTTATTAGACATACAGTACTGTGCAAAACTCATAGGCACTTGTGTAGGTTCTTTTTTTTTTTTTTCTTCTTTTTTTTTATTTTTTTTATTTTTTTTTTTTTAAGTACACACTTTGTTATAGATATTTATTTTATGACTTCTACATTATCGAATCAGTATTAGATTTCCAAACATTAGTTTTCCAGCACAAAATTAAATGTTACAGAAAAATGTTTGTATGTCAGTAAAGAAAGCAGCTTATTATGTAAGACCTCATATTATGACCTCAGACCAAAAACATAATGAAGGCTGCTTGGTTTTGCTGCAAAAATAAGAAGCAAATGCAGCAGTCAAAGTCTCCAGAAGAACTGTGGCTCCTGCTGCAAGATGCTCAGTAACACTTGCAGCTCATTTACTTGTAAAACTGCACACACTGTGCCTCAGACTAATAGTTCTTTTTATTTTATTTTATTTTATTTAGGCAAAGTGTCATCACACCAAATATTGACTTTGTTTCATTTATTACTGTTTACTGCTCTTTATAGTATTTTTTTAAAATGTAGAAACATTTGATTTTTGATCTTTGCTCTACGGCATTTCTTTGCATGTGCCTAAGACTTTTGCACAGTACTATAAGTAGACAACTGACACTAAATGAAGTAACACTTTATTTCTGTCACTGATTCTCATTGTGTTCCAATAGGCATGTAGTCCACTACATAGGGCTTAAATGATATTATGTTATACCACATCGAGTGCAGTTATATAGTTAATAGGAAGCCATTTGGGATTTGCTATAAATTTGTGTTGTTATGGGCAGGTCAGAAATGTAGAACCTAGCTATATATCAGTGATGACACAAACATTATTGTGGGTAAATACATAAAACCAAATCTGAAATATTGGAATACAATGGAAAAAATGTTGATCTTGGTTAAGAAAGTGACATGTTTTTCATATTTTGGGGTTTATGTTTGTTATTCAAACACATAATGTAGGGCTACTGACAATGAAATAATATAAATTTAAAAAATTTGTCTGCTGTTTAAAGGGATTTGACAGCACTGGTATATACTACACTCTGTCCTCTGTGCTATACTCTATCAACGCCTAGCTCATGCTCACTCTGGGTTTCTGCTCCTCCGCAGTAGGGAGCGAAGTGCAGCTAACCTACCCCATTAAATAAGGGCCCTTCATTTAAGATTTCAGAATCAAATGAGACTGAAATGAAAGATTATTTTGTATGTTTTATTAACACATTATGTTCATTATCAATCTCACTTGGGTTGTAAAGAGAGAGAAGCTGTAGTTTAGTGCTACACAGAGATCTCAGGGTCCATGCCCTGTGTGTGTACGTGTGTGTATATCTGTGTATGATTGAACATACAGTATTGGTGTCTTTGTGGTCAAGTGTGTGTGCTGTGCGAGTATCCTGGGTTTTTCCCTGTGAGTCCATGTGTAATAGAGCTGCTTCTATGATGTGTGTGGGTTTGTGTGTGCGCGCGTGTGTGTGTATGTGTTTGCTGATAGATGCTGCATTCCCTCTCCGCTCCGAATTAACAGGGTTGCTAAGAAACGGCGGGTTTATATTAGATCAGCTTATCTGCTTTTATTGCTGTTACTATATTTTCCCTCAGCACCGTGCAGCCTTTATTCATTTGGAAATTTACCCGAGCCTCAGATTAAAGGAAAAGCTGTGTATGAGTGTGTGTATGTGTGTGTGTGTGTGTGTGTGTGTGAGCGAGAGACTGTGTATCCCTTCACATCATCCTCATCCTCCTTTACCTCTCTCTGACAAAAGGAGAGATGATGCAGAGTGGTAAGTTGGGGTTATCTGTAACCTCACAGCTACTGGATGTGTTTCATTCCCAAAACATTCAGGAGATAGGAGAGCAAACACCTCATGATGTTACATCTGATTGGCTAAAGGAGAGGAAGCAACACTTTGATACATCTAGTTTCAACCTTTTTTGGGTGTACAGTGGGGCTCACAAACTTCAAGCTGGCTTTACACTGTATGAATTTTCTGCCTGATTTTTCTGTTGTAGAAAGAACATGCGAATCATAAAGGAATTCCTTGGTCATGAGTTGAGATCGGCGGTCTTAGAACACATAATTAGCTGATTTATTGCCGTTGCGACCAAAGACAGCTGATAAAGTTCTGGCAGTGTCAGATATTTTTTGATTAAAATAAAAAAGAAAATATGTGATCGCTGCTACGATGCTCATCTAAAATCCACCACAAGGAGGGCAGCATAGGATAATGCGAAACCCAGGACAGCTAGTAATGAAAAAGAAATATGTTAATAGAAAGAACAAAATATCATCATTAACTCAAGCTGACTGTAAAGAAAGTTTGTTTATGCGAGCCTGTTTTCGGCACCAGTCCAGATTGCACCAACTGGTGATGTAAGCAGAATGTAGTATCTTTTCTGTAATCGCAGGTCTATCGTTAGGGGATCGTCATGATATAATCCAACATTATCACACAGTCTGTTATAGAATTTAGCCATGATTTTAGTGGAATCGTCTTGTACTGCGTGACAGGTAATAATCTTAAAAGACTGCTGAAATCGCACAGTGTAATATTGGTTTACTTGTTATTAAACATTAAGATAACATTTCACTGAGTGTCCCCTTATTCAAGAATTCATTATGCAGAAGTGAGTCTGAGGGTTTTTTTTAAGGTGTGTAAGAAATGTGAGAATTTCACATCAACAACAATTCAAATATGGCAAATCTGTTAAATAAATAAATAAATAAATAAATAAATGATTTAAAATAATCAGGATTACATGTTTTTACATGAATAAATTTAGTAGGTTCTGTACTAAAGTAATTCATGTAAAAATAGGTGGCTAAAACCCAAAGTGAGCATTTGAAATTTACAATTACACTACAAGTTCTCACAAATCAAGAAAAAACAAGTAATGTGTACTTGAACGATTGGATTCTTGTGTACATCTATGCATGCTGACCAGAAGAGTACCATGAGGTTGCTGCAGTGCTGCACGTGAGTTAATAATTTTTTCTGTTTGCTTCGCACAATTTTAGAACAAGTTTCAAGTTAATACAATCATATCATATAATTATTCTACATACACTACATGGCCAAAAGTTTGTGGACACCTGACCATCGCACCTGCTTGTTGAACATCACATTCCAGATTTAATGCTCGCTTTGCTGCAGTAATAACCTCCACTCTTCTGGGAAGACTTTCCCAGAAGGTATGCTTATATGCTTTAAATTCAGTGGCAATGGTTTGGGGAAGGCCTACATATGGGTGTGATGGTCAGCTTTCCACAAGTTTAGATTGAATGTGTTGGTGGCTCAGTGGTTAAGACTTTGGACTAGTAATCAGAAGGTTAAGAGTTGAAATCTCAGCAATGCTATGCTGTCACTGTTGGACCCTTGAGCAAGTTTGTTAAGCTACATTTGCTCAGCTCAGTTGTTGCAGGAGGTTTGTTGCAGGAAGCAAATCAGTAAAATTTACTCAAAAGAAAGAACAATAGAGGCTTGATTTCCTTGCTTTATTTGTGCAATATTTACCCATTTCAATCAAGTAAAAACAAATGCAAATTGTTGCCAATTTTTTTTCACTTCATTAAGTTCTTTTTTTATTATTATTTTCAACAGTTGTATGCCATTTCCACTAACTTGCCAGGTGAATAAGTCCATCTACTTTGGATACACACACATTGGCCATTACGTGTCACTCTTTAGGAATAAAATTACTGACTGTACCCCATCTTTGCTCTGCCTTCCTCTTCTCTGTGCTGCAATGGAAAGAGACCAGAGAGGTTGACCAGAGAGGAGTTATTACTTTATTAGACATGCCTGGTTATCAATTCATCTTTTTAACACTCAGTGTGTTAACTGTCCTCAACCCATTTATCAGTCTGGGTTTCTGAACACAACAGCATTGAGATTTTTGGTTTTTAAAAAAAAAAAAAAAAAAAAAAAAAAAATCGATCAACATTGCTGCACCTGATACACTCATACCATTATCTTATATACACACACACACACACACACACACTACCATATCAGTGGACAGTGCAGGACACAGAACTGATATAAAATGAACACGCTCTATCAGCTGTGGAATGTCTGCCTAACACACACATATGTACTGACTGTACCCTGTGCTTGCTGATCTTCAGATGATGATGATTATGATGATGATGGTGGTAGTGGTGATAATGATGATGTTGACAGTGATTTGAATCTGAAAGTGAAGACCACAGCATTGCACAGGTTAAAGCATCTCCTGCTCTAACGCATCCAATTCAACTCATGTACTCATTAACACAGTCTGTACGAGCTGAATCAGGTGTGTTAAAGTGGAGCAACACACTCCAACTGAAGTCTGACACTCATGAGCTTAACTAGTCTGTGTAAGAGAAGCAGCCAGCTATTTAATGCGTTATGTGTCAGTAAGAGTGTGTGCGCGTGCGTGCACGGGTGCATGGGTGTGTGCGTGCATGCGTGAGGACGTGTCTAGAGAGTCTGGGTCGTGTCTAAGGTCAGGATCCTCCATCTTGTCCTTGTTACTGTGCAGATGGAGAAGCAGCAGGAAGGCACTTAGTGAAGTGCTCACTCTGAGTGCGTCTTGGACGAGACCTGCGTGTCTGTGCTACGCTGCCCAGTGTGAGCTGCAGCAACGCCAACATGCAGTGTTTATTCTCCTTCAGATAAACCCTTCATTTATCTAATTAACTCTATTCTCTAAATACCATTTCAGCTCACAATAGGATCATATTTGAAATAAAAAAAAAAAAAATCAAATACATGACATTCATACCCATAACTCAGTAGGGTATACTGTGTATTATACCACACCACTGCTTCTGAGTGGTCTTATTGTCTTATAAACTTTATATAATGCTATAACGTAAGTGATAAGAACTAACTAGTCTCACAGACATTCCACAAAAGTATGCTTTGGCGTTCATTAATAAATTAAATTGTAATTGTTGTCAAACTGCTGTGGTGTAAGAGGACTAAAACCTTTGGGACTTCATGTATCCATTTTGTGTACGTTATTTAATTTTGCAGTTTTGACTATTTTTTTATGCTTAGTTTTGCTATGTTTTCTGCGCTCCCGGCCGTTTGAGCCCTGAATTAGGTCAAATTGGTGAGATGTGAACGCTGTTTTTAAGCCTAGGAGCGATCCAGAGAGTGTGTTGAAAACTGTGATCTGGGGTTCGCTTCAACAGAGCACCAGAACAGTCTGCTTCAGGTGTGGAAGCTATTGGAAACTTGGAGCCGCATACTGAGTAATGTGATTTTGTTTAATTTTTCATGACTGTTTCTACCTTCATGATGCCAGAGAAAGAGATGTTATGGCTATTGATATATAAAAACAGACTTTCATAGGACTGGAGCACTGTAATTTGCTCACTTTTAAGGTACAGGTGCTTGCACTGAGAGCGTCACAAAAATGCATGTCTTGTGCTGGCCTACATAGCTAAAAATCTTCTTATACCAGTTCCTTGTTTGCAGGTGTTCCTGCATGAGGACATGCCATGTAGCCCCTTTCTTTGCAACTTATCAAAGGAAAACTTTGCAAACCTGCATGCACAAAAGTGAGCCATGGAATTGCTCAATCCATGTTTTGGCAATCCATATTTCTATGTGAATGCAAACCTGTGATTATGAGCCACTGCCCCACACAAGTCCAGAGTCGATCCTGAATGTGGACTTGCGTATTCAGACCAAGTGTGCTCAATAGATTTAGCTAATATCAACTTCCCCAACTAGGAAGATAGTCAAGCTATCAGTTACATCAGAAAAAACAGAAACTGTTTAAAATAATTCATATCATCTGTTATTCAGTGACAACAGTCCAGACAACAAGTAAAGTCAATGTTTAAAGAATGTAGGTAGCGCTTGGAGATTATAGAGGGTGTTTGAACATTACAGACAGTGTTTAGAGATTATAGAGAGAGATTACAGACAAACACCAAATGTAATGTCTAAACACTCTCTTTAATCTCCCAACAATGCCTCTAATGTCTAAACATTCTCCACAATCATCAAACATTGTCTTTAATGTCTAAACACTCTCTATACTCGCCAGCGTTTGAAGATTATATAGAGTCTTTAGGCAGTAGAGACTGTGTGGAAATTATATAGCGTGTTTAGACAATAAAGACAGTGCTTCGAGATTACAAAGAGTGTTTATACATTACATACAGTGTTTGGTGATTATAGAGAGTGTTTAGAAATTACATATAGTGTTTGGTGATTATAGAGAGTGTTTAGAAATTAGAGACAATGTTTGGAGATTATATAGTGTTTAGACATTAGAGACAGTGTTTGGAGATTATACAGTGTTTAGACATTAGAGACAGTGTTGGGAGATTATACAGTGTTTAGGCATTAGAGACAGTGTTTGGAGATTATACAGTGTTTAGACATTAGAGACAGTGTTTGGAGATTATACAGTGTTTAGACATTAGAGACAGTGTTGGGAGATTATACAGTGTTTAGACATTAGAGACAGTGTTTGGAGATTATACAGTGTTTAGACATTAGAGACAGTGTTTGGAGATTATACAGTGTTTAGGCATTAGAGACAGTGTTTGGAGATTATACAGTGTTTAGGCATTAGAGACAGTGTTTGGAGATTATACAGTGTTTAGGCATTAGAGACAGTGTTGGGAGATTATACACTGTTTAGACATTAGAGACAGTGTTGGGAGATTATACAGTGTTTAGACATTAGAGACAGTGTTTGGAGATTATACAGTGTTTAGACATTAGAGACAGTGTTTGGAGATTATACAGTGTTTAGGCATTAGAGACAGTGTTTGGAGCAAATGTTCAGGAATCGTGTAGAGTGTTTGGACACTGTAGACAGTGTTTGGATATTATAACACTAGGTGATTAAAGAAAGTGTCTGATTATAGAGCGTGTTTGTTCAGTTCATCTTCTCTTGTTCTCTTCCTCTCCTGTTCACCATTTTGTGTTGTGTGCAGTGCTTCTGCACAGGACGACATTAATATTCCTTTGAAGAATGTTTCTGCCACTCTCTCTCTCTCTCTCTCTCTCTCTCTCTCTCTACTGCAGCACTCCCAAGCTCTCAACAATTACTACTGCTGTTGAGAGGAGCATTGTTAGGAATTCCCCTCGCATACACACACGCGCACACGCACACACACACACGCACACACACACACAGTTCTGCGAGGTGCCTGGTGATTGGGTTAATGGCGGTTCCTGCCTTCTTTAAAGAGGAGTGTGTGGGTTATTTTTAGCTGAGGGAGTTAACAGAGAGAGGAGGCGAGTGGTACTGCAGTTCCTTTAATGCAGCATGCAGTGTTTCAACACTAGGGCAACTCTCTGCTTCTGTCATCTTACACACACACTTTAACCCAGCATTATATTCATATTCCTTCAGCAGTATGTGCACATATTCATCCAGGGCTTAGAGCTGTGTATTTTTAAAGAAAATGTATTACTCATCTCAGTAGTACAATGAATGACGTACATTTGACATAATAATCAGTTGTTTGAAACCTTTGAAAGGGGGTAACTTTAAGGACTGGGAGACCACGCCTTTGTATTGCCACTGACGGCCACAATGACCCAGGGCCATGCAGAGGAGCGAATGCTCAAATTTAAAAAGTAACCTGTCCAACTAACTATAGCAGCCAATAAAGAGAATATTAAATGGAATCTGATAATAAACCACATCATACTTTTTAACTATACCTTAGAAGATTTTTGGCATTTTTGTTTTATGTATTATTGTAATTATTATTTGAAGCTTACTCAATTGCAAACTATCCTCAAGTTGTTGGAGAGCATGATCAGCTGGTGTACTTCAACATTGCTGTTTCTTGTCAGTTTCTGCTGGGGCTATAAGCAGACCAGAATGCACACCAGGAAGCATTTTATCACTAAACACATGCTGTCCAAACTAGTTAGCAAAATGTTCAGAGAACTAGCCTAAAGAATCAGGCCCACTATATTACTGGCTAGCTGACTGCTATACTACTCCATGACTTTCTGATGAAGTGCAATACATAAGGCCTCAACATAATGTGACAACAAGCACACAGGTGAATGATGACCTGACTGCTTTGAAATAAACAAATGAATCTCACCGTCTTTTAAAGTCTCGCAGTAGCAGTCTCTGTATGAAGTTCACAAATGGCTCACTTCTTGTGTCACATCAGATATTATAATGGTTCAGATTTTAAACTGGCAGGTATGGAGAACAAGAAATTACTTTCCGTTAGCCAGTGTCACTCACTGCTCCTTCTTCAAATTCACAAGTACATTTCAGCTGGTGGTTGTGTGCCTTATGTCTATTGGTTAATGGGTCCTTCTCTTGGAGAAACAACAAACTCCGTGTTTGGAGAAAACACAAACCTATGGCTACGGGCAACTTCAGCCTTTTGCTTATGAATGGCAGGCCTTTACCAAAAAGCGGCACAAAAAGGAGCATCATGGCCATTGAGGGGAAAAGAAAGCCCACCCTGCTACTCATTGGTATTTGGTGTCATTGGTATTTTGAGTGTTCAGTGTTTTCCAGCAGGGCTTTATTATTGAGTGAGGAAAGCAATATATACTATGTTTGCAAATTCTTAACCATTTTCACAACCTTCATAACTTTTTTTGCACAGTATGTTAAGGGATGGGGTTTGCGAATGTACCTTTCTTATGACTTTATCTGCATGAGATTGGACATAGTCTGCTTCTCTTCCTCTCTCTCTCTCTCTCTCTCTCTCTCCCCCTCTCTCCCCCTCTCTCTCCCTCTCTCTCTCTCCCTCTCAAAAACCCTGGTGTGATATTTCATAAATGTATTTCTGCTTTTCTTTAAGCTGTTTCATTCTACCTGCTCAGCATGTAATACGCTCTCGCTCTCTCTCTCTCTCTCTCTCTCTCTAATTCTCTCTCCCTCTAACACTTTGTTTCCCTGTGTCTCTCAGTCTCTTTCTTTAGCTTCCTCTACTTTGACAGTGTGCGTAAGTGTGACTCATGTGGTCGACACCTGCTCAGCTGTCATTGGTTGTTGGCGTGTGTGCGTGCGTGTGTGTGTATGTGTGTGTGTGTGAGGTGTGAGACTATGTGGACTGTAAATTAAGCCATTTGTGAAAATGGATGACAGAATCATCCAGCGACAACAGTTAAATATATTTGATTAGTTTATATAAGGATTTTTTTTTTTTTTTTGAAAGGGGGTATTTTCCAGACCATGTACTATGTTTTCCAGGCCATATAACATGTGGTTTTTTTATTTTGTTTGTTGTTTTTTTTTAAAGCAAAAAGATTTCTAGTGTGCTAACAGGGGAAAGGTAAACTACTGTTAACATAGCATTGAAAATCATGTAACTGTGCGTTTAAAATGAGCATCATTTTTACCTTTAGCACATAGCACAGCACACTGTTCAAAGAAATCTCATCCCTGTCTGGTTTTGTGTCTCTGTAACATCAATACTTTAACCTATTATGTCTCTTTTGTCTTATAGTGAGTGACAGCTGTTTTCGTAACCTTGCAGAGGACCGGAGTGGCATCAACCTCAAAGACCTTGTGCATGACCCCTCCCTGTGAGTGAACACATACACACACGCGTGCGCACACACACGCACGTACGCGCACACACACCCACACACACACACAGACAGAGGAGAGAGAATTGGGTCCAAAAGTCTGAGTCCACTGCCAAGGAACTTGACTCAGGAAGCCATTTCTTAGAACTGCTGCATATACACTAAATCTATCAAAAACAAATTTCACTGTTTAATCAAATTTTTGAGATATTCACATATTCAAAGCCAAAAAAACCCTCACTGGAATATTTAAGATACCATGTTTTACTTTTAGACTATTTTCACACATGCTTTGTTTGCTAACATCTAAACCAGCATTTGACTTTTTTGTATCTTTGTATGTTTGTCATTTGATTCACTTTTTATTAGTTCTCATTAAGAATTGTTTTTTTTTTTGTCGTCTCTGCAGGTCAAGCAAATGCATTTATATGAACAAACAGATAGAATAATACAACTGTTAATTAACATTTAATAGTGTGCTAATATTACCCATAGTTTACAGTCATTTCTACAGTCATTTCTAGCTCTTATAGACCTACTTTTAGACCCATTTATAACATGAAACTTAAGACCTTGATTTTTCCTTGAGATGGTAAAAGTAAAGCATTTAAAGGAAAACAACAGCTTGCGTGCTGATCTACGTGTGCACTAGACATAAATACATTGTGTTCATTGGGGAGAGGTGGTCTTTATTTTTTGGTGTTAACACATAGATTCATATACTGAACATCACAGGTCCTGTGGAACAGCTGGTGTGCATCATTCTCTCTGATGATGCTGGTGCAGATGGCGCAAATGGGGCAGGGGGCGTGAATCGGGTAGCTTCCACAGTCCATTCAGATCAAATATGAATGCCTTAAATGAAACTTTGCCATGGTGACACAGTGTACATGTTGTGGACCATCATAAAACTGGGTTCTCACTAGTAACTAACTGAACCACAATTCACTTGGAAGAAGACCATGACCCCCGGTTCAATTGTTTGGTGTGCATCTGAGGTTGGGTGGAGTGTTCACAAATGTCAAAACAGACCAAACTAAAGATGTGTAATTGGTCCACACCAAACAAGGTAGGTGTGAAAGCACCCATAGTCACCGAACGTTAGCCTCATTAATAATTATGTCAGTTAGTGCTATGCCCACACGTAAATATAACCCAAGCCTTAACCTCAGCATCCGAAAGGAGACATTTTGGCTCTTTTAGTTTTGTTTTTAAAATAATTTCTTCTCACTTTTTCAATATATTAATTAAAATGCATTCTTTTTTTCTCAGCATGATGTTTTTCCTCACAGCCACTCTCTCTTTCATCTTATAATGACGAAGTGTTAAATACAGACAGTATACGAGATTTTAAATCTCTTTACATGGGGAGGTGGATAATGTGATGATTACTGGAGTATTGCTGGGATTTTAGTCCAGTCCAAATCAGTCATGTCAGTCATTTTTCACAGATTGCGTGTGTGCGTCTGAAAAGCTCATACCATATTTCACCCTCTATAAAATGACAAGTTGAAATAATCCTAGGGAATATATATATCCCATCCAAATTGACATGTTGCTAAAGATTCATTGTATCCTGTGGGAAAAGATTTTTCTTCAGCAATAGGACTTTTGGAGGGTTTTTTTTTTTTTTTTTTTTTGTTTAAATAAAGTTTGTACCTTCCAGCACAGGTACAGCCTACATTGATGTTATGGTCATGTGTGACTGTCAAGAGCAATTTGTACAGCCATAAGCTCTATACAAGTGCTCATAATAAAGGTCTAATATTGTATTAAAATGATGGTGTATGTAGTACTCATGGAATTTTCTCTGTGATTTATACAGAAATCACTTATCCCACATGAAGTGATCATAAATACTTCAGATCTCCTCCTGAAGTATTACTTAACCACCATACTATATGTCCAGAAATCTCTTCCCACAGAAAGAAGAGCAATTAGGGGATTTGATCTTTTTGTTTCCTTTTGGTTTTGTACAAAGATTTCATAATGATGTTTTTAAAAGGTCTATTAATACCAAGATATAATGATATTTTTAGACAAGGCTATCATACCATGAAATGTCAACCCATAACACTTGTAAAAGGTACACACATTCAAATTGGGTTCTGAGCTTTATTGTCTTCTAGCCATAAACAAGTATTCAGTAAGTAATACTGACCAGTAAGTTCAGTAAGTAATACTCACTCCAGACCATCCTGTTATATCAAAATAATGCAGACCGAGGTGGTGTGATGCAGCACAACGCGCCAGCAGAGTGCCACTACCCCACCGCAAAGAGCATTATTTTTTGTAATACAGCAGGGTCTGGAGTGTGTTATTCCATTTATACCACAGCAATTTGCCAATGATTGCATTGTTAATTTATTAATGTATGAAACACCATGAATTTTAACGGTTTCTATTTAGATTTAATGTCATGGAATCAGTCATTCGCTCACCAGCCTTGCTCTTTTTTTTTTTTCCTCTCAATTTCTCTCACTCAATTGGATCACACTCTCTCTCTATGTCTCTGTCTCTCAAAAAAATGCAGGTTGTCATTTTACCAAGAAATCTGAAGATTTACCTGTGCTGATAAACTTCACTAAGCACCATGACTGTTACAAATCCCCACATCACCACATCAACAATTATAGATTTTACTTTGTAAAACTACAAATTTTTTAAATCCGTTTATTAGGCTTTGATTATGTGGAGCGTACGTGGACAAGTCCCCGTGTATGAGCTGTTACTATAGAAATAGTAATGTATTAGAATGAGTGCATTAATTCTAACCTACCGTTCATGTTAAAGCCGAAATTACCTGTGCTGTAATACGAAGATAATGCACACCTTCTGACCAATCAGATTCAAGCATTCGACCACACTGTGGTATAAAATGAAATGGCATTCTCCATGGCCTTGGTGCAATATGTTATAGAAAGTGATGACAGTGCAGTACAAGATAATCACTGGAGAAGTAAAAGTCTCAATGCGAATGGACGACAAAATACAAGACAATAAATAAATCTGTGCAAGTAGACTCAAGTAAACAAGAAGTATACAATATATGCACAACCTTTTAACAGTGTGGAACAGAGTACATACAGTATACAGCAACATCGTGACTGGAATGGTATGTGATGAGTAAGGTCTTATCAATTAGCAGTATAGAAGGAAATGTCCAAATTTAACATTCCCTTCCATAAGTAAAGTGTCTGTTGTGCTGTTCCTGTGCATAATGGCCTATCTAATTACATATATATAAATAGTTCACCAGATGGGATGACTACTTATTAAAGTGACTAGTGCATGGTGACAGGGTTTGTGCTGTGTGAATTCTGAGGGACATTTACATTTACGTTTAATGCATTTGGCAGATGTCCTTATCCAGAGCTTACAGAAGTGCTTTGTAGTCTCTATCAAAAATGCATCACTAGGTTTGCCCCTGACCTAGTCACTAGGTTCACTAGGTCAGGGACAAAGAGTACCATCAGTCTAAAACCCTGTTGAGTATGAAAATCACAAGACAAGGATTTAAAAAATAAAAAAAAAATAAATAACAATGTGCTAATTTAAGTGCTTGGTGACGAGGTAAGTCTTTAGTCTTGGTTTGAAGACAGCCTGTGACTCAGCTGTTCAGGCAGACAGTGGAAGTTCATTCCACCCCCTGGGTGCCAGAACAGAGAAGAGCTGTGATACATGTCTTCTTTGTGGCCTGAGAGATGCTGGGTTCAATCCAGCAGTGCTAGAGGCTCGGAGGGAGCGTGGTGCAGAGCAGGGTTTGATAAGTGCTCTAAGGTAGGTGGGCTATGGTCTGTTTTTTGGCTTTGTAGGCAAGCATCAGTGTTTTAAATCTGATGCAGGAAGCTGCAGGAAGCTACAGGAATCCAGTGGAGAGAGTGTCACAATGGGGTGGTGTGAGAGAACTTAGTAATTAAAAAAAAATAAATTAAAAAAAAATCATTCAGCTGCATTCTGGATTAGTTGCAGAGGTCGGTTGGTGCGCTGAGGCAGACCTGCCAGGAGCGAGTTGCAGTAGTCCAGTCTTGAAAGGACAGAGGATTGAACAAACACCTGAGAGGCCTCTGTGGATAGAAATGGCCAGATGGTGGGAGGTAGTTTGCTATTAAAGATTCTGACAGTTGTTCTGGAATCTGCTTGACCTGGTCTGGATACTTTGGTATCTCCTGCAAGATGGCAGAGGGAGAAAGAGTTTATGGGAGGGGTGAGAGGTGTCAGCCACTATACTTGGTGGCTTTACTAAGGCAGCATGTCCTGTGTTGGAGGCAGAGACACCCCTATGATGATGTCAGCTGGCTTCACTATCTGCTGCAGTGTCTTGCAGTCTGATACGCTACAATTGCCGTCCCAGACAGAGATGCAGCTAGTCAGGATACTCTCAATGACTCCTCTGTAGAATGTGGTAAGGATGGGGAGGGGGAGTCTAGCTCTCTTCAGTCGGTGCAGGAAGTGGGACATGAGATTATGAGACCAGACGAAGTCATCAGACGTGCAGTCCTAGAAACTTGCAATTTGTCACCGTCTCCACAGGAGAGCCATGGATAAGCAATGAGGAGTAGCTCCTAAAGTCTAGAGTCACCTCTTTTGTCTTGTCAACATTAAAAGAAAGATGACACTAGTCCACTAGCTGCTCCACCTCTGCTCTGTATGCTGTCTGACCATTGTTACTGATGAATCCCATGACTGTGATATCATCCAGAAACTTGGTGATGAAATTTGAGCTGTCATGCATCATCAGTGTGAACAGCAATGGGCCAAGCACACAACCCTGTGGGGTAATGGTTCTGGAGGTGTTGCATCTGCTCCAAGCAATCTGTCAGCCTGTTCAGTCAGGAAGTCCAGGGTCCAGTTACAGAGGGAGTGAAGCCCAGCAGGTTCAGCTCCATCAGCCATGTAGTAGAGCAGTGTTCATAAATACTACATCGTTTCCTTCATCAACAAATCGGGGAAAAGAGTTACCACCAGTTTGGGGAAATCTACAAGCTAGTCATGATTTAAAATGGCTAAGTTACAGCCAAACTAAGATTTTGATAAAGTAGCTAGCTAACTGCACTGAAGATACATTGTCAAACTTAACTGAAATATCACCTGTGAATTTTCATTTTATTATGCAGCTACTTTATTGCAGAAAATAAAAAAGTATGTGATTTGTAAAGGATATGCCATTGATTGATTGATGATTGATGATTTCACTTTCCTGTTTGTAAACCAGAAAGGAACGGTTTGATTTACTTAACTGTACAGCAGCAATCATCCAAAAAAAGAAAAAAAAGAACAGAAAAAAAGAACAGGTACAGAGAGGTCTCTCTTGTCTCTCTCCTTACTACCTTACTACACTTGATTATGTAGTATTGTTTGTGAAAATATGTAACTAGATTAATGTTAATGGGCATAGAATAATCCATATAACACTAAATGAAATGGCTTTGTTAGGGTGTTTGTTGCAATATGAATAATAATGCTTGTCATTACTTATTTCATATTGGCTGATGCTAACTATTTTGATAATTCAATGCTTCATCACATTCAGTCAACAGAAAATACTCAACACTTAATCCTATCACCCCTGATCACCTTTGTAATTTAACCAGCTAGGTAATCAACAGCAATAACAAAAAAATTCCACCTTTATATGCGTCCTTAACTTATTGGATGTCGACAGTATTTTCTTTTTCAGTTTGTATAGATTACAGACAAATGTGTGTCCTTGATAAACCATAAACCTTGATAAATACAGCCATGGATGTTCAATCGTCTTGTTTTCATTACTAGGAGAATGCATCCTCTTTAGCTGTAGCATGATCCTGTTATTCTCCAGACACCTGAGGCGCACATGAGTGTGCATTGTACACTAATTAGAAATATGGAACTCAGTTCCTGACTGATGCAACAGTTTGCACATAGCAGTTTGTTTGATTCAAAAATAATAATGAACTGATTATGTGAAAAGAGAAAGAGGAACTTGGTGGAAAAAGTAGCTTTGTCACTGGAAAAGCTGCATTATTTTGAAAATAGGTTAGATGCTTTGATCTACTAAAAAAAGCATTACTTGTAGCTAGCTAGTCCTCAACACTGGCTACCACCTTGCTGTCGTAAATAGACAGTAGATATACTAATTGAGTAGTGCTGCTAAAGAGGGTGAAGCTGCCGGTTTCATTCAGCGCTACTGGCCAGTTGCTGCCAAGGGGTGTGGTGCATTTAGATGATTCAGTTCCATAGTGACTTTTTCAGCTATGCCACCCCCTTTTTCTGACCTTCCAGAGGCTTCAGAAGGTTGTTTGGAAGCATGCATTAATCAGGCTTAAGCATCAATTCAGACTGTTCCACTCTGACAGAGAGGGGGAGACATCTGGGGTAGACACTGACTGTGAGGGTGTGAGCGTGATGGGATTTGGATTGGGTGGGCGGGGTCAGGTAGCGTTTTTCTCTCATACCCATAAGTGAATTTAGATAAAGCATCTTTTGTGAATTTTACAAATGAACAACACTAAAAATACATGAGGAAGAATCAGGTGACAGACATGAGTCTAATATCAGAGAGAGAGAGCGATAGTAGAAGGAGGTAGTGTGTCTGAGAGTAAAAGGGAGAAGAATAGAAAAGTGGAGAAAGAGGTAGTGCAATATTAATGGAGAGAGTAAAGATGATATAGATGTAAGAAAGATAAAGATTGTTAAACAGAAAGAAAAGATAGAAAGATGGTGAGAAAAGGGAAGAGAGAAAATAGGGTCAGTAAGATTAAAAAAAAAAGAAAGAGAAGAAGAGGAAGAGAGAAGATGGACACAGAGAGCTGGGCAAGAGATAAAAGGCCAAGACAGAAAGAAGGACAGAGAAGAAGGTGGGAGAGAGAGAATGAGATACAGAAAGAGGGAGGGAGCCAGAGCAAGAGGAAAAGAGGAAGGACAGAGGGAGGTGTGGTCGTGTCCCCCTATGTGTGTGAGTCGTGCTGAATCCTCCAGTACACACACACACACACACACACACACACACACACACACACACACACACACACACTCTGCATTATTAATAAGCGGTACAGCAGCAGATGGGCTGTTATAGAGCCGAGGCAGGAGAAATCCACATCTGCACCACAGCTGTGTACATGACCGAGAGAGAGAAAGCGAGAGGGGGCGCTCAATCTCTCCCTCTCTTTCACACCTCTCTCCCTATCTGCCTCATCTTCTCACCTCCCTGTCTGCCTCGCTTTCACTGTCTCAGCCCTTCTCCCTCGTCCCCTCTCTGTCACGCTCTCTCATCTCCCTCCCTCCCTCCCTCCCTCCCTCTCTCACTCTTTATCTCCTCTCTTTTCTTCACTGGCAACGACCAGGGCTTCTAGGCCACATCTGGTGTATGTGAAGGACAAACAGAACTGGGCCAACACAAAAAAGAAGAAAAAAAGAAGAACATAAGAGAGTGTTCTTTCTAAAAGTCTTGGAATAAATGGCATCTAAAATGCATAGTTTATCGAGTAGTGTAATTCATTACACAGGTGCGTAGAATGGGTGTCAATCTCATTCTGCGCACCTGTCAATGGAAAGGCACCACCAATGACCCGATATTATTTTTGAATACCTGTGGATCATTCTTGGCACAACAGGGTGACTTAAGTACATTTGGCGTACTTC
This sequence comes from Pangasianodon hypophthalmus, assembly GCF_027358585.1. Lineage (NCBI taxonomy): Eukaryota > Metazoa > Chordata > Actinopteri > Siluriformes > Pangasiidae > Pangasianodon > Pangasianodon hypophthalmus. Next base: position 13,151,358 of record NC_069728.1, on the reverse strand, counting down.
TTAGCAATCTTCTGTCCCATTGCCATAGGCCATCGCTTTAGATTTTACAGCAACACACCTGTGATGTTTATATCCAAATTCCCCAATCTGTCATCTTGGAGATGGTCAATGTAAACAATCCTGATGGAAACCATGCCCCGAAGTCCCCTTCCCATGTTCAAGAAGACTCCTGATAACAGGTTGGAAATAAGACACATAGGAAATGGAATGGTACTGGCATTACCTTTATGCTTCAAAAAAAAAAAAAAAAAAATGCTTCACACCTTGTTACTCCAATGAATTAAGCATCATCTTTGTAAAATAAATCTGATTGGCTCAACAGATATTTTCCTGCAGTTGTATAACTTTGCTAAATCAGGAATGAAACATGACAGGGAGCGCTGTTATAGGAAACTAATTAACGATGGGGTCGTATGATGCGGCCCAGTGCAAAGCATACTCACTGTTACCACGCAAAAGTAGATTTTTGATTTTTCAATGATTGCATTTTTATATTATTTAAAGAACATGTCATCCATTTATCACTTTATGTTTACATTTATTTATCCTATAAAATGTACTGGATAAAAGTTAGATTCATTTTTCATTTATTTACTCAGTAATGTTTCATACCGCTGTTATTTATCTTGAAATTATATTTCTTACACTACCAGTGTTCTATTTAAAATCTGCTATTTTCAAGTTAATTCCCAAATGGCTTTCTAATTGCTACATACTGTATGCTCACTACATAGGGTATATCATAATGAGTATAACAAAATATAACTAGGTTGGCATTTCCTGAAGCAAATCCTGTGTATAGTGCTCACAATAAAATGAAAGGGAAAAATAAAATAAGGGATGATGGGATTAAAATGAAAAAGAGAAAAAGGAAGAAAGAAGAATGTTAAGGAAAAAGAAGACAAAAAAGTAGAGAAATTACACAGAAAAAACAAAGTAATATCTCTGTCCTATTTCAATGAGCTTCAAAATCTGACAAGATCAAAATGGCAAAATAACGATGCAAAGCAACACAGTCGGACTCTGAAGAAGGGCACACGATGCAGCCGTGTCTTAAAATAGCGCACACCAAAGAAAAAAGAGCCCTTACATAACGCCTGTCTACACCTTAAGCCCTGGAGGCCTCCTTCAGTTTAACACACTCGGTGATCAGGCCACTAGAGGGCGACATGACATGCAACAGATCCGTGCACCCACGCACGCGTGCACGCACACAAACAAAAGATTAGTTGTTTGGTGTTTTGATGATGGTGGTGGAGAGAGAGAGCTGTCTAACACATCATTCCATAATTGCCCAGAAGTGTTTAACTGGTTTGAGATCTTGTGAAAGTGAAGGCTAGGACATTTTATTTACATCATTTTTATCCATATCAAACCATTCAATGAGCCCTTGTGCCCTGTGAATGTGGGCGGGGTCATCTTGAAAGACATCACTCTCATCAGGATAGAAATGGTTCAATATAGGATAAAGGTGATCAGTCAGAAGAACTGTGTATTGATTTGAAGTGACCCAGTGCTTTAAGGTGGACCCAAACCATGCTAGTAACATAAATAAATGCCCCCACAGCATAGATAAGCCACTGGTTACACACCACTCAATATTAACATAATTTCTCTTCAGTCTAAAACATCTCATGTACAAAACTAATTAAGAGCATATTCTATTTATTATTTATCTATCTATCTATTTATTCTCTTAGAAGTGTATATTATAATAACTTTTAAATAGGGATGAATCAATAACAGCACTGGTACTGTGATCAGACCGATAGCAGGCTCATTTACACATGCTCGTAAAATTTGCTCCAATACCACATGATACAATGTGACATAAGCCTAGTGTTCATCATCATGCTAATGAATAGATGACCCGAAATGACAGCGATCTGGACATATTTCACGATTAACGATGGCACTCAAAGCAAAGCAGACTGCAAACTGTGCTCTGTGAAAATGTCAAGAGGACCTTCTACAACATCTTCCTACAATATAAGTAACCTGATAAAACATGATCAGCTAAGTGAGAAAAAATGTCTACAGACAATGCTAGATGTGTGAAAATAACAGCACTTACTCGGTACGTTGTTCCTGACGATCAGCCGCTATCGTCATTGACCCCAAGGTAGTCTGACTCTTTGTAGCCAGGGAGCAATATAATAAATTCCACGGACTGCTTCAGTACAGGTTTATTTCATGAACATTATGTGTACAGTAATATTTGGTCTATTTATTGGAGAAATAGAGCTTTTTGTTTCTAAATTTCCATTTGGTATTATTTATAGCATGACTTGTTTTTGAGGTTTTGATTAAATAAATTCAGTTTAAGTGACTGGTCAAACAGGCTAATAATTATAAGACCTCAGTAATAAATATGAGGATTTTGATAATGGTGGGTTGTGATTTCCACCACTGCGTAAAAAAAGACCCATTTTTTTTTATCACAGACCCCTTGGCTGTGTGTCCCAGACACCACTTTGAGAACCACTAAAGTAGGTTACTCATTTTGGTATGTGTATCTGTATAATGGGAAGTACCAAAAACATGCACTGGTATTTGTACTTTGGAAAAAAAATGACATTGATGCATCCGTGTTTCTAAGTTTTAGGTCATAGTTTGCAATTTAGGACACAGCTTCACTTCTGCTTAACGGTTTGTAAACATTGCTGGAAATATAATCTGAAGTTCCTGTGTTAAAATAGCTCTTAGAGTTTGTCCTGTTGCCATTCCTGACCTTAAAACACTTGGTGTCATTTTTTTTTTTTTTTTTTTTTGCTTGCAGGCTGGGAGGAACCATTTCAGCCTATAAAATAGTCCCAGATGAAATCGATGAGATCAAGGTGAGTGTGTGTGCGTGTGTGTATGTGTATGTGTATATATGTGTGTGTGTGGCACATACATTCAAAGAAATGCTGTAACGCAAAGATGCCTTCAAAAATACTGAAATTAAATGTTTCTACATCTACATTAAAAAAAATTGTGTGACGACCCTTTGCATTAAAAAAAATATTCTCAGGTACAATTTTTGCAGTTTTATAAGGAAATTAAGTTTTACTGTAAGTTTTACTGAGTATCTCGCAGAACCAGCCACAGTTCTTCTGGAGAGTTTGACTAGCACTTGCTTCTTATTTTTTCAGCAAAACTGATAATGTCATAAAATAAAAATCATAGTGTGTACTAAAAAAAAAGGGGGGGGTATATACACTCATTTTATTGTGTGATATGTGTTTGTGTGTGTGCGTGTGTATGTATATGTATATATACATTATATATATACACACACCACACAAAAAAAAACATGCTTGTTATTAAGAATGCTTGTATATTTTTTCTTTCTCAGGAGACACTTGTGGATTGGTGCGATGAGAAAGAGCTCAACCTCATCCTGACCACTGGGGGCACTGGCTTTGCCCCTCGTGATGTCACGCCAGAGGTAAGAGAACAGAATGACGATATTATTTCACTAATTATCATAAACGAACTTATTAAAATTGTTTAATCAAGATCCTATTCCTTATGAATATAAGTCCGGTACAGAATGTTTTTATTGATTGAAAGTAGTAGGATGATAACACACAACACCTAGAAGAGTGTATGAAACACAATCAAGTGGCTGTTGAGTGCAGTGGTTTCTGATTGGTGCTTTAGTGGAGGCAGGGCAACAGGAGGTAGAGGTGGTATATTATTTTAACCACAATCATGGAGCATTATTGTCATTTGGGTAAATTCTGACTTAAAAGACTTTGTACTGAAATTTTCATTTGCATTAGCATGTGCTCATGTTAAATGCAAGTATTTCTCAACTTATCCATTCAGCTGTGATAAAGACTGATAAATGAAACTAGAGTTACTCGTACTTTTTTTTTTATTTGTTTTTTAACAATGGACAGATGGCATGGTCATGTTGAAAGCCAAACCAGTTGCTTCAGTTGTGGGTTTAGTCAAAGACGGCTGTCAAAGTTTAGTCAAAGAGGGCTGTCAGACAGCAGGTAGCCAGGTTTGATCCATGTTCTGTCCACATGGGTTTCCTCCAGGTTCTCCTGTTTCCTCTTACCTTCCAAAAACATGCTGGTAAGTGGATTGGCTGCAATAAATTTCCCCTAGGTGTGAATGTGTGTGTTTGTGGTGCCCTGCGATGGACTGCCAAGTTATTAATTATAAAGATGCTTTTTTATGTCTCCTTCTTACCTTCCACCATCTCTCTCTCCATCTCTCTTTCTCTCCTTGCCTCTCTCTCTCCTGAGCTCACTGCCTTCCTCATTACTTCTTCTTTGATGTGCTCCCTCATGCTTTCTATGTTTGAAGTGTCATTCAACTCATGGACAAAGAACATACTCTACAGAGTGGAAAAACTTACTTTTTGCTACTGATACATGAACATGTATCTTACACTCTGCACTTCAGATCAGCTCATCAGCTCACTGCCACAACCTTCAGGAGGTCTGTTAGGGCAGGAAAAACAAAAAATTACAGATAATAAGGAGCTCATGCCCAGAGCAAGCTGTATTTTGGAGTGTTACAAGCAGCTTGGGTTTTTATGGTGTTATAACCTCACAAAGTCTTGGGGTAACGTGGGGGCACAGCATAAAAACCTCGTGCCAGGAAGTTGACTAGATCAAAAGTTAATATGGGATCGGGCGTGTCTAGCGGAGGTGACAGAAAGGCCCTCAGGGCAGCAACAACCAACCTAACCAAAAGCATCAAGAGAGCCAAGGTCTCCTACACAGAGGATACAACATCATTTTTTGACACGAGTCAACAATGACTCATGTGTCAGGAAATTCAGACCATCACTGATTATAGAAGGAAGAATCCCCCTGTGTGCACCAATTACACCTCTCTCTGAGACATGTTAAAGGATATCTATGCCTCCAACATAGAGGCAGCACTAAGTCTCGCAAGTCCCCACAGTGACCAGATGCTGACTGTGGCTACAGCAGACTTAAGGAAAACCCTGCTGAGGGTGAACCAATATACAGCTATGGCCCTGACAATATCACTGTTTATGTGCTGAAGGAGTGTGCCCACCAGCTGACTGATTTCTTCACAGGCATCTTCAAAGTCTCTCTGGCACCAACTGCTGTCTCCACCTCCTTCAAATCGGTCACCATCAAGACATCTCCAGTTATGTGCCTTAATGACTACCACGCTTTTGCACTCACCCCAGTTGTCATGAAGTGCTTTGAGCACATCCAGGCCTCCATTCCAACTAAACTGGACCCTGAGTGCATACTGGCCATATCAACACCACAGATGCCATATCTCCTTCCATCTACCTGACCTTATCCAACATGGACAACAAGGGCCCTTATGTTAGAATGCTCACCTGTAGCATCATTGGCTGGTTATGGAAACTGCTCTGCCTCCTGCCATCAAAAAAAACCTTTTTGTCTCATCTTATTACATCTCATTTCACTCAGCTATCCTATGAACTCTCCCCCATACCTACTCTCTCTTTACAAGAGAGACAAAATATAATAATACTGTTTACTAGGGATGTAACCGAGTAAAAATATATTATTGGGATTCAACAGATAATGCATCTTAAATTATTACAATTACAGATACAGACATTAGGTGAAGTATTGTTTTTTGTTTGTTTGTTTGGTGTTATTTTTTGAAGTAGTTGTTTTTTTTTCTTTTTTCTTTTAATAACGAAATCTTGCCAAAATCTTTGGGATCCCCCAAGAAGAAAGAGGTCAGCTTGCCAAATTATGGGGAGTGTTTGCCAGATTTAAGCAAAATTCCCACCGCAAGTACAACTCAGAATCACACAAAGACTTGAAACTAGCCCATAGGAATGGGCTGGGAAAGGGTTGACACTTTTTTTTTTCAGTCAACAGTTGACAGTGGTGCACATTTGATTTGCAGTATCTGCAGTACATGGACATTATCAATGGAATGTGGCTACCCTTCTTGCAGGACAAAGACCAAGTGCATTAACATGATACTAATAGAAGAGCCACCATATACATTTTTTGTCAGTGGTTTGTTCCAGTATTCCAACCTAACCACTGCCTTACAGAACTCTAAGATAAAACCATATTTCTACTCTATTTCTGGCAACCAAAAGAAATATGCTTTCATATGTTGAGCTGCCACTCATATAGACCGTGCAACCTCCCGCTGTGTACAGAGCAGCATATCTCTCTGGGGCTCTCTGAAAAATAATCATTTAATGACTTATGAAAACATTAACCTCATCATTCACATGTTATTAGTCATTCATAAGTAGCTATTCTTCATTATTAAAAGAAAATCTTATTGGAAAATCATACAATCATTTTAATGAAATGCCAGTTAAAGGACCCCATTCTAACCCACAGCAGAACTGCGTCTCATTTTGGTAGTAGGTTCTGATAGAATGTCCAGCGAATTTTTCTGTTATTTCTGGAATGTAACAAACTCCAAAACTGGAGTAATTCTGATAAAATATTATTAGATGGCTATTGTAGTCAGCTATAAATAACAGTTTCTTGATTTGGGAAAGACATTGATGTTTTGAAACACAATGAACAGTCACATCAGAAAGGAGACAGAAACTTTCACAGGAGTTGAATAAAGTTATGATCTGCAATTTGTTATTTGTTGTTATAATTTGAATGAAAATGATTTCTTTTTCCGGCAGCCCTGTTTTTCAGGGTTTTCCAGTGTTCCCATGGCATAGTGTTAGGGTTCACATAAAATAATAATAATAATAAATAAATAAAACACACACACAAAAGAGTATTTCATGTTCACCATTTAGTGCACCGTGATAATGGGTAAACTATATTTCATGTCTTAAATTTGTCTGATGAGAGGAATGACAATCAAGTCAAATGGAATTCTAATAGACTTCATTAGGTTAAGGTTTAGTTTCTATAAAGCAGATTTATGTTGTGCTTAATAATGTTAATGGACCAAAAATTGGAACCTGATAGCTGCTATGACATGCATGAGAAAAGGAAAATGAATTTTGTCTTGTTAAATTCTTGTTTATCCATTTAGGCTATTTTATTGTTTAACTGTAGCAAGTTATATTATAGTGCAGCTGGGTTGCAATGTAGAATGATACAAAAAGCAAAATGCATTATGGGTATCCTATAGTTGCTAGAGTACATCGTTTGGACACTTATCTTTTATGGCGTGTTGTGGAATTTCATAAGAGCTCGAGATGTTCTCCAGACACAGCTTCTCTCTGGCTTTCTGTCACGGCAATGTTATGTGTTTTTCTCCTAATTAAAATCCATTTAAAATAGATTAATTAACAAACCTGAATAGCTTTGCCAATAAAAAGTACAGTATTGCCAATAAATAGAGTTACTAGCAACAAGACAGGTAGAGCTAGGTAGCTAGTAACACAAGCAGTGATAATAATTATTATGTTGTTATTGTTTTTCCTCTTTCAACTGCTCCCATTAGGGGTCACCACAGCAGATCGTTGATCCACGTGTTTGATTTGGTTTGATTTCGGAGCCCTTCCCTGACACAACCCTCCCCAATTTTATACAGGCTTGGGACCAGCACTGAGAGCGCACTGTTACACACAACCCCAGTGGCTGAGGTCGGTTCCCTGGCCAGGAATCGAACCCAGGCCGTAGCAGTGAGAGTGCTGTGGCCTAACCACTAGTCCTCCTGGGAATCGATACGAATAATTGTTAGATTTTACATAATTATAATTCTCTTTCTTCATCTCTCTCGGTCACTCTCTCCAGGCCACTAAAGAAGTGATAGAGCGAGAGGCTCCAGGAATGGCTCTGGCAATGTTAATGGGGTCTCTGAATGTGACTCCACTGGGCATGCTCTCCAGGTGAGTATGAAAAACAAGTTTCCTTCCCCTTCCTGTGTCCAGGCGTGTGGTACCTATTGTGCATGCGCCTCATCTTTGCCCATATGTGTATAGGTGTATAGTACCTCTTTCCCAGATGTGTAGTTCCTTTTTTCTCAGGCGTGTACAGCTGTGTAGTATCTCTTCTTCAAGTATGTAGTATCTCTTCTTCAGATCTGTACAGCTGTGTAGTGCCTCTTTCCCAGGTGTGTACAGATGTATAGTACCTCTTTCCCAGGTGTGTACAGGTGTGTAATATCTCTTCTTCAGGTGTGTACAGGTGTGTAGTGTCTCTAGCTCAGGTGTGTACTGGTGTGTAGTGTCTCTTCTTCAGGTGTGTACAGGTGTGTAGTGTCTCTAGCTCAGGTGTGTACTGGTGTGTAGTGTCTCTTATTCAGGTGTGTACAGTTGTGTAGTGTCTCTTCTTCAGGTGTGTACTGGTGTGTAGTGTCTCTTATTCAGGTGTGTACAGGTGTGTAATATCTCTTCTTCAGTTATGTACAGGTGTGTAGTGTCTCTTCTTCAGGTGTGTACAGGTGTGTAGTGTCTCTTCTTCAGGTATGTACAGGTGTGTAGTGTCTCTAACTCAGGTGTGTACAGTTGTGTAGTGTCTCTTCTTCAGGTGTGTACTGGTGTGTAGTGTCTCTAACTCAGGTGTGTACAGTTGTGTAGTGTCTCTTCTTCAGGTGTGTACTGGTGTGTAGTGTCTCTTATTCAGGTGTGTACAGGTGTGTAATATCTCTTCTTCAGTTATGTACAGGTGTGTAGTGTCTCTAACTCAGGTGTGTACAGGTGTGTAGTGTCTCTTCTTCAGGTGTGTACAGGTGTGTAGTGTCTCTAACTCAGGTGTGTACAGGTGTGTAGTGTCTCTAGCTCAGGTGTGTACAGGTGTGTAGTGTCTCTTATTCAGGTGTGTACAGGTGTGTAGTGTCTCTTCTTCAGGTGTGTACAGGTGTGTAGTGTCTGTTCTTCAGCTGTGTGTAGGTGTGTTGTACCTCTAGAGATGTACAGTTTCAGAGCAGAACATGGACATACAAATGTTTGTGTGTTTTGTTAGATAATTAGAATCTTGTAGCATAAACCTTTATAATTTTGAGTTGCAACATTTTCACTTTGAAATGTTCTTTTTACAGACCGGTGTGTGGCATTCGTGGGAAAACGCTTATTATCAACCTGCCTGGGAGCAAGAAAGGTTCACAGGTAAGGTGTGTGTGTGTGTGCGCGTGTGTGAGAGAGAGAGATTGTGCAAGTGATGGGGGTTCCTTTTCTCCTCAATCATCTCGACTGTCCTTTCTCCTCTCTCTCTCTCTCTCTCTCTCTCTCTCTCTCTCTCTCTCTCTGCCAGCTTCCTACCCATCTGTTTCTGCTTACAGATCAAGTTTCATCATTAATATAATCTCTTTTTCTTCATGAATCGGTTACATTACCTCCACCCATCTGCTGCCATATTACCTTCAGTCCCTGGAGCAATTAAAGTTACAAGTGTAAGGACTATACACTCTGACTTTTATTAGACCCTACATGGTATGAAACCCAATGGAGTGTGAGAGATCAGGTTTGGCAGGACCCAACGCTTAATGGCTTTTCCATGTTATTGATTTCACTCACTTCATTCTACACCCTGACTGTCCAGGAATGCAGGCTCCTCTCTTCCGGAACATTCTGGCATGTTGTGTGTGAATCTGTGTGAGTCTCCTGTTTGCATGATTTCAATTAAAGTCAACAATCAACAAAGGAAACAGAATCACTAACGTAGTATTTTCATTTTGGAGAGCGTAATCCAAGCACATGAAAGTTTACTGCTAAGTGAATAAACTAAAGAGTTGTTCTACGCAACTAATTATTATTCAGCATTCTGCTACTTCACACAACCAATCAGTATTCAGTACAGCAGTGTTCTACACAACTAATCAGTATTCAATATATTACTCTCCTGCACAACCAGTCAGTATTCCGTATAGCATTATCCTACACAACTAGCCAGTATTCAGTATGCTACTGTCCTGAACTAGAGGAAGACAGCCTTTTATTGTCACAATACATTCACAAATATTTCTTCGCATGTTCTAGATTTTCAGCTAGGGTCAGAGATCAGGGTTAATAGCCATAATACACCATCCCTGAACCAAAAAGAGTTATGGTCCTTGCATATTCAGCAGGGACTCAAATATCCAGTTAATTGTTTGAGTGGTATTCAAATACTGAAATCACTATTGGGGTACTCATTATTAAGCCCTATGTCCACATTAAGTGAGTGAAACATATGAAAAATATTGTGCACGGGAAGTACAGGAAAATGTATATGTAGCTCACGTGGCATTTCCCAACTGCCCTGCTTTTCATTTTCTATACAACCAATCAGTATTCAGTATTGTTCTTCACAACCAATCTGTATTCAGTATGACACTGTCCTGCACCCCAATCAGTATGATCCTAACAAATCAATTAGTATTCAGTATAATAATGTCCTATACAACCAATCAATATTTAATATAGCACTGTCTTGCACAACCAATCAGTGTTATGTATCATAATATCCTAGCCAAGCAGTATTCAGTGCACTGCTCTTCTGCACAGCCAGTTATAATTCAGTATTCAGTATTCTGCATATAATGTGGCTGAGAATTCAAGCAGGAAAACAACCCACACAGCACTTCCTGCTCACTGTCTCCCTGCACAGGAAGTGTTCTACAGCCCCTTATAGCAGGGAGTTGGAGTCTGATTCTGAGACAATGCACACCTTGATATGGAAAGTATAAAATATACATTTAAAGCAGCTACTGATTTGTTCTGATACGATTCATGGCTGTTTGCATGTGATACATTGTCATTCAGTGTTGAAGAAATGGGCTCTGTGTGAGGCGTTTGACCCACAGAGCTGAGCTTTTACTCCCTCTGATCTCTCTGATCCTCTCTGAGGCTGAACTGTTACACGCTGAACCCAGCTGAGTGTGGCAGCTCTGACTCCCCACCCTGCCATTACTGCTCTGCTGCATCTCTCTCTCTCTCTCTCTCTCTCTCTCTCTCTCTCTCTCTCTCTCTCTGGTGAATTGAAGAATGAATCTGGCAAAAAAAAAAAAAAAAAAGCATTTCACATGTACGACATTAAAAGTTGACTTATAAACTTGATGCCATACACAGATTCCTTGTGTCAAAATATAGCCTCAGGTCTCTAGTTTAAGAGAGTGTTTTATTCTTACTATACCACAGCAATTTGCCAATGGTTACAATGATCCATTTATTAATTAATGACACACATGATACTTTTTAACCATTTATAGTTACGTTTAATGTTGTGGAACATCCATTAGTCAGGTTAGTTATCACTTACTCTATAGCAGCTATAAAGAGACCTTCACCAGCCTCTTTTTTTCTGTTTCTTGAAGTTAATAAGACAAAAAAAATGCAGCTTGTCATGTTGCAGAGAAACCAGCGAGCACTCTGTCCTAAATGGCAGAATATTTATTAACTGAATTATTTATTAAATCCCTGACACCCATGACCCCTTCAATAAAGGTTAAATAAATTTCTCCTGTACAAATCTTTGCCATATCAATGGTTATGCATTTTTCTTTGTTAAATAACAACACTTAATAAAAATAAAAAAATCTGTTTTATTTGCTTTAGATTATGAAGAGCGTCTGCCATACAAGTCCCTTTGAATGATTTGTTATTATATAAATAAAAGTGTATTAGAACAAATTACAGCTGTCACTACTTTCAGAGCAAAATTAATCAAAACCTTCTGACCAATCAGAATCACAAATTCAAGAGCACTGTGGTAAAACTAACTCTGTTTTCCAGTAGTGAGGTGGTAGGGTTGCTGCTATTCTAAGTCAAGCAGCTTGTGATTTAGCTAAGATGTTTGATCAACACAACAGTGAAGCAGAGCTGATAAATGTCATGTCTCATTTCCTTAATGTGCACAAAATCCATAATTAATGCATAAATTATAGGTGCTACATGGCTGTTGGGTTGGAAACAAAATTCAGGAAAGTTACTGACCAATGAGAACAAATAGTCCTAAGGCTTATTTTGATTTCCTATTGTTATTAATAGAAGAGATGAGATCAGTCATGAATGCGGTTTCAATGTAGGTTTGTTTTTTTTTTTTTTTGTTTTGTTTTTTTCTTTTTTTTCTTTGTACTTGATGGTGTAGGTTTGGCTGATTGCATTAAAAGAAATTGTTTCATGGTAAGAGCATGGCAAAAATAGCAGAACTACACTGAAACTGCATTCTTGACTGCTGTCATCTCTTCTGTTAATAACAAATAATCAACAAATTTTTAGTCTTTTTAAACTCTCTTTAATCACTGTTCAGAAAATAATTTAGCACAAGATACATATTGTATACACATATACATTGTATAAACATATTTCAGGTATTATTTGCCTATAAACTGATTGAGACAAATTGCTGGAAACTGCTAGCAAAACAGTCACACTTCTGTCCTCTTCCTCTTCTCTCCTGTCTCCTCTTTCCTCTCCTTTCTTTTCATCTCTTCACCTCTCCTCTTCTTATTCCTTCTCCTCTTCTCTTTTTCTCGTCATTCGGTTGATCTCATCTTCAATTTTTTTTTCTCCTACTCTTCCTCTTTCCCCCACAGGAGTGTTTCCAGTTCATCCTTCCTGCTCTTCCTCACGCCATAGACCTGCTGCGCGAGGCCGTCGTCAAGGTGAAGGAAGCAGCCAATGAGCTGGAGGATCTGCCCTCACCCCCGCCCCCACTGTCCCCACCTCCTTCCTCGAGCCCCGCCCACCGCCAGACTGAAGACAAAGGAGTGCAGTGTGAGGAGGAAGAGGAGGAGAAGAAGGACAGCGGCGTGGCCTCGGCTGAGGACAGCTCCTCCTCCCACATCACTGCCGCCTCTATCGCTGCCAAGGTAAGAGGGCTTATATTTTTTAAAATGTCCCAGTATTAAAATATTATATTCCTGCACCCTCTCCAACTTCCTAGAAACTAGGACTAAGAATAGAAAGAGTAGAAAGCCATTTGGGATTTGTCTGGTTTTTTTTTTTTTCTTTTTTTTGAGACTTACATAAAAAAATGTTTTTGGGACTAGGTGTGGGCAATATAAAATTAAAAAAATCATATCACTATGCTTCAAGACATTTCTATGATAAAGTTACAATAAACTTACAATAAAGTTATCTATTCTAAGTTTGCTAACAAGCCAGTAAAAATTAAAAAAACTTTGAAAAACTGAGCAGAGTTGATGATAGATTATTATAGATGTCTGCAGAAATAAATGACTTAAAGCTGAAAAACTGAAAATCACTAAAGTTTTGAAATAATCAGCTTTTGTAATTGTTAAAAAAATGTTTGGAAAAAGATCTCAGAAAAATTAATTTCTACCATCTACTCCTTATGATCTCAGCACAGATGTATTCCCGAAACATAATCCACCAATTCCAATACTTTCCACACTGAAAAATTATCTACCACCTCATTCACTCACTCACTCACTCACTCACTCACTCACTCATTCATTCATTTGAGCCATTAGGTCTTTTTCTTTCTGAACTTTCCACCAGCAGAACCTGAACTAGTTACACTGCGTTAACATTCTTAATAATATAGATAATGAATAGCACTCAGAAAAAAAAAGGTTGGCATCATTTGCACTTTTTTTAGCCTACTGAGCTTCAGATTAAGAAATAAACAACTTTCCATAAGAATTGTGTTGTGTAACTGGCATCATATTAAACCAATTAAATTTTAGTGACCCGTCATATGTGGAATTCTTGTTTCTAATTAACTATTTTTTTTTTTTTTTTCATTTCTATGTCTAATTTTTAATACTGATTTTATACTGACATTTAGCAGCTCTGTTCCTTGAATTCATCCTCATTATGTGTTACTGCATGTGTGTTATTTTTCACTACGTGTTTGTGCCTGCGTGTGTGTGTGCGCTCGTGTGAATGTGTGCATCTATACCACTGTTGTTGCTGTGAACAGACCATCTCCATCCACATCTTCATTTTACCATCACGTCTTCCACAGATTGACAGGTATGCTCAGCCAATCAACATTCTCTCCACCTATGTGCTGTATTTTTTCCACTTTAAAATAGTTGTGTAAGTGAGTTGGACATTGTAAATTGTTCTTTGGAAACAGGCACTTTGATAGACACACTGAAAAAGTAGTTGTAGATCTTTTTTTGAAGAAATCGAAGCTTGATGCCTCAGTTTTTAGCAACTATAGACTAATTTAAAATTACAATAGGCAAGCACCAACTTGTGCAAAATGCACCAGTGAGAATATTAACACACAGCAGAAAATGAGATCATATTAGACCAATTTTAACATCATGCCACTGGCTGCCTTTTTCCTTTAGAATTGGCTCTATTTTTATTACTAGTTTATAGCACATTTATACATCTCTAACTCAAGGAGACTAAACCATGTTCATCATTATTATTGTCATTGCTGTTTTTATTATTATTATTATTATCTATTTTTTGTCATTGACATTGCTATTGTTTTTATTATTGACTATTAACTGTCTTTTTCTCTTTTCCTTTTCGAATTTTCTCTCTTCCTTATCCTTTCCATCTCATATATTTTCTACTTTTTGCTATCTAGTGGATGATGGGGAAGGGTATATATCTGTGGTGGGGGATGTACAAAGAAAACTCAATATTCAGTTTATAATTTTATCAGATGATTCTTTTTTTAAGCAAATTTTTGGCTCTTTCATTTAGGTTTTATAATTTGCACAAATGAGATGGATGGAAAGTTAACTAATAAACAGACTGATAGACAAATGATCTGATAAAAAATTAAGAGTTCTTCAGACTGTGTCATTAAAGGTACAGTAAATGTAGTGTAAGTCCTTTTCCTCTCATTCTTTTTTCACTGTTTGTGTGTGCGTGTGTGTGTTAGATTCCAGACTCCATCATCTCACGGGGTGTTCAGGTCCTCCCTCGAGACACGGCATCTCTCAGCACCACGCCGTCCGAGTCTCCTCGAGCTCAAGCCACCTCCCGCCTCTCCACTGCCTCCTGCCCAACACCCAAGGTAAGAGCCACGGCCGCATTTACGTCCCGCTTCCTATCCACACTCGCTTCCTGCTTTCTGTTCCCACCACATCCTGTCCACTTGCTGTCTGCTTTGCAGCCACTTGCACCTGCTCACACACCCTGCTTACGCAACCTCCTTCATAAGATGCTTATGCGTTTGTGTATATATGTGTGTGCACGCAAGGATGAGAATAGTTGAGAGTTTTCTCCACATTTCATTAGATACAGTACAGTCAGTTTTGACATTTTACACATTAAAGATGTCAGGGATGACAGGATGAGGCATTCACATATGGAGTGAAATTGAGTACACTGAGCTGTCAGTTTATTATGTCCATTTATGTGAACTTTATACCTGCTAATTTGAGAACCTCAGAAGCAAGAGCCAATAAAAAAAAAACAAGAGTGCAAGTGGTCAATCCTTTCTGAAAATGAAATGGAGGAAATGATTTCAAATCTGATGCTTTTTACATTATTATTCATGTCCCTGGTCATAGTGTGCATCAGTATCAACCACTTAAATGAGTAAATTGTTTTTCTGTACATTTCCATCTTCTGATTTCTTACTGTGTAATCATGCACATGTGGGTGGGGAAAAATAATATATGAAATAACAAGTAATATCTGTCATATAGCATCCCCCCTTAAATGCTAGACTGCATTGAGCAGAAACACTGATTTCACGCCGCCATTAAGTAGCTCTTACACCAGAGTTTGTCTTATTATTTTCTTAATCGTGTTGCAAAAAAAAAAGTGGCTCACTCCGTCTATATAGCAAAGTGAAATTCCCTTATAAACACTGATTTTGTTTGCATTTTGTCAGCCAAGAAATGTTGCATACACTTATTTTAACTTTATCGATGTGTGTAATGTGTGAGGTATGGAGAGAGCGCATGAAGATATTGTGCATGATAAACATGCAAGCCTTATTGCATATTTAAGTGTGAAGAGCTAATAATGCACATTACTCATGTAAATAAATAAATATTGGACAGGCATATTGCTTTAGTTTATTTGAATATTGCACAGTGAATAGAAATATTACATGCATGGAATGGGTCAAATATTCACACTGTACAAGGCTTTAAAAAGATATATGTTATGTAAAAAGTTTAGGCATTATTGCAGACAAGGAAGTCTAAGAACAAGGTGTTTGTTTGGGGAAACACTAAACTACACTTTACACCAGTAGGGGGTGCAGAAGTGCCATTTAAGAGACAGAACAAAATTGGCAATTAAAGTCTTCATTAAGTCTTCATTAATGTGTCTTATGTAACAAAAAGCATAGGCATGAAAATGAGAGACTCCTAATAGCAAAGTGTGTGTTAAAGCATAAAACAAGCTATTTCATGATTCGTGTTGCACCAAGCTTGTAGTTCATAGTAAAAGAGTAACTGCACAATAAAATACAGTAACACAACCATTAATGCTGAGTTCACACAAACAGGCAACAAAGTGATGCATCAAATAAAAAAAGAATTATAATCTTATTTGTGATATCCAGTATATTTTAAATATCTCTATTCCAAGCACTAGATTTTTTTCTAAAGTCAGCCTTACACTTTATGATTTCCTGCCCAATATTGCTGTCGCAGACAAAAATCGCACCTCATAAAAGAGTTCTTTGGTAGTGAATTTACAACAGAGATCTTAGAAGACATAATGTGACGTACTCACCAGTGGCCGATTTAGTGCCATTATGACCAAACACAGCTGAAGACAAAGTTTTGGTAGTGTCACAAATTTTTATTAATGTCTCCAAATGAGGCTGCTGCCACAATGCTCATCTAAAAGCCATCGATAGGCTGCCAAGCTGCCACTTTTTTTCTGGGCAGAGTGAAGGTGCAAGGTGCAAACTGCTGCTCATGCAGTGCCACAGGACAGTGTAAGACCACTTGGAGGAAAGTCTGCCCTCTTCCACATACACGAGCTCAGAGACACCCACGATTGTCTAGTGTTGCTGTAATTGACAGAGGAGATAGTATGCCATTCCTGCCTCCCAAAGAGCATGCACTCTTGGACTCCTGGCCACAGATAGCTGTTTCATTGTCAGGATTTGAACTCTAAATCTCCAGATGATAGGGCAAACATTTTTCTGTTGTGCCACTTGGGAGCACTGTTGCATCTTTGAGCAAGGCCATTAACCTTCATCTGTTAAGGTTCATCTTTGTCGCACAGTCTGTTATAAAATTTGGACAAGTTTTTTTCCTCCATCTCATACAGTGTGATAAGTCCATTATTACCCATCGCTGTTTATCGCCTGCTTTAGTATTTCTAAAATGTTCAGCACTTCCCCTTCTGAGTGCTTTACATTCTGAGTTGGATAAGTGGAGTTCATGATCAGTACAGTCTATTACAAAGCTCACAGATATGAGATTGTATGTGTGTGTGCTCACTGAGCAGTTACAAACTTGTGTGTTAAAGTCTGGGGGAAAAAGGACTGATGTAGCGTGGGTTGCCAGTAAAAGAAGTGCAGAACTGCATGACATTTATCTTTTCAGCATGGGGCAAAATTACAGTGACATTTCAGCGACTTAAGCCTGAATTGTTGTTATTTATTGCTTTTTTTTTTTTTTTTTTTTTTTTTTTTTATAAATATTAGGAGGTTTCTAGTCTACCTTTTAAGCAAATTTTAAAACCTAAATGAAAGAGCAAGAAATTTGATAAAACCTACTTGCAAAAAATAGTGAAGGCCATGTATGTATAAAATGGCACTATACATATTGTTATTATTATTTATGAAAATGGATTACATTAAAGATAAGTGTTTACTGTGCATTATGAATTGTTAACATAAGTAGTGACTTGATTCAACTGTGAGAAATGTAATATTGTAAATGCTGTAGGTTTAATATTCATTTTTAAATATGTCTCACTTTACACCAAGCTCACAAATACAATCTATAAATTGTTACAACCTATTATTAGACATATAAATAGGTTATGAAAAGATGGTGAGTTTTAGAAATGTTGAAAATTAAAGAAAGAAAGAAAAAGAAAGAAAGAAAGGACAGGTCTCAGTGTGTTTATAACTAAACATAAAACATGTCAGTAAAATTATGTAGAATGCATTATATTAACAATTCATTATGCATAATAGACTTTCCCATGAAGTGCAATGCATTTTCATAAATAATGATAATATATTATGGATATAATGTCTTATGAATTTTCAGAAGACAAAATGATTTATTGTGGTGTGAGTTTATTACATTGCATTTCTCATGTTGCGATTATATTGTTTTCAGACAGTGATCAACCATAAATTTGTCAAGAATCCTGAACATTTACTGCATTCAATATACAGAATTTGACAATGATTTTATTAAAGAAAAGGTTCCTGCAGTGGAAATGTGTCTGTAGACACAAATGTGTGTTTCTTCTATTCTCTCGCGATATTTTTCTGTCCAGTATTTTGCACACAATCTCTTTGTATAATTTGTTCACACAATCGATTCCCATCTCTCTCACATCATCTCTGTATCCACACACTGACTCTTACACCTCAGTCAGGCAAAAACAGTCTCTGGGGTATTTAGAAGTTTTATTTTTGAATTGTTGAAAGAATCCCGAAAGTTTCCATTCAGGTTATATATAAACCCCCCGCCCTTTCCTTGTTTCAGCGTGCTATAGTCTGAAAATCTGGCCTGTATCTATCTGGGCTTCATCCTTACATATAATGTAATCAGTGGGCGAAGTATGTGAAATCATTTGATGTGAGTCTAGGTAGATAAATACCAGGATTTCTAACACACTAACCTGAATTCAGGCTACTAAATCGAGATCACGAAACCGTAGGCTACTTTATGACACTTTTGATTCTTTATTTTGTCAAATTAAAGAAAACATGACCACAGTTTAAAGGATAAGCTAACCACACACTCACCTGCTTACAGCTCACTTTAAGTACACTGCAAAAAAGACATCTTAGCAAAATCTATTTAGTATTTCCACTTATAAGATTACACTAAACCAAATATAATTCAAGTGTGAGCATGTATTCTTGGAAAGAATAAACGCTATAATTTTTTTAATTATTATTTTCACTTGCAAAGATTTTTTTTTTTTCTTCCAATTTTCCTATTACACTATATGGCCAAAAGTATGTGGACACCTGATTGTCACACCCGCATGTGCTATTTGAACATCCCAGTCCAGATTTAAAGCCTCTTTGCTGTAATAACCTCCACTCTTGTAGGAAGGCTTTCCACTAGATTTTGGAGCGTGGCTGTGGGGATTTGTCCATTTAGCCACAAGAACATTAGTGAGGTCAGGCACTGATGTTGGGTGAGGAGGCCTGGGGTGCAGTCAGTGTTCAAGTTCATCCCAGAGTTCATCCCAAAGGTGTTCAGTGGGGTTGAGTTTTGTGCAGGTCATCCTATACAATTGTGTGCTTCCAACTTGGTGACAACAGTTTAGGGAAGGCCCACATATGGGAATGATGGTCAGGTGTCCACAAACCTTTGACCATATAGTGTAAATCCTCACCACGTGCACCTAACCCAATTCTGAATATGACCCAATGTGCACATCCTGTTTGTGATATTTTGTACATTCTGATATTTGCTTCTTTATCACTATTAGAGCTATGAAGCTAATGTAGTCTATCTTACACAAAATTTTACTTTCTGTAAATCCATGGCCAAATCTTCACATACCTGTCTCACATGACATCATTAATCCACACAAACTAATATTTAAAAATTAGAGCAGAGGGAGTCCATATTTACAAGTTAGAGTAGAGAATGGAACTGTTCTCTTAGTTACTTGAACTATTTGTTCACGGGCTATAATGTGATTTGTGACATTCTCATCAATAAAGCATTACTGAAATTGTCTGAGGGAGTAAAAGTAATAGCGAAGGGGAGCGTGGAACTGGAGGATGGAGTGAAGGAAAGATAATCTGGAAAAGGGAAGTGGCAAAAGTGATAATCTTGCAAAGCAAAATATACATGCAAAATATATAATATCATGCAAAGCAAAATATACAATCACAGAAAATTCCATTGAATTTCAAATGAATAGTCTTTGAATTTTAGGTTCTTTCTCTCTTTTTTTGTTCACTTACTTCTCTGTGATATCATATTAGTTTTTATATAAGCAAATCAGTACAAAAATACCCGTCTTTCCATCTGTTCAGTTGTACGTGGCATTATATTTGTTTTATATGAATAAATTAGCATAAAAGGTGTAATGTCTTGATCAGAGAGACGGCTGAGTGAAAAATAACACCACAGCTTGTTCTATTGATTTGTGTGGGATATAAAGTTGTGGGATATAGAATTGTTTAAAATTCACAAGGGGAAAGATGTCAAATCATGAATGTAACTAAAATAAAGTTGGAAATTATAGAACTGAATTGAATTGTCTTCAGTTGTAATTGAGATGAACAGCTAGTGATGATTAGATTAGTAATGTTCTATCGGTCCATCCATCCTTCCATCCATCTAACAATCCATCCATTCACCCATCAATTCAGCCAAATACCCATCCATCCCACCATTCATCCCTCCATCCATCCATTGTTCCATCTGTTCATCTGTCCAGCCATCCTTCCCACCATTCATCCATCCATTCTTCCATTTTCTCATCCATGCATCCATTCTTTCCTCCACCCATTAATCCTTCCACCCATTAATCCTTCCATCCATTCATTTATCCATCCATCAGTTCTTCCATCCACCCATCCATCAGTCCATTCCTCTTTTCATCCATCTCTACAATCCTAAAAACTACACCAGTATACAAATTCTGTTTTGGCAGTGTGCAAAGATGAATGTGTGTGTGTGTGTGTCAAGTGCTAGCAGGCATGCAGTCACACTCTAACATGAGTACTTTCTCAGTGAGCTGTGTGGTTGAGTAAGCAGTGTGTGTGATTGTGTGTGTGTGTGTTCTCATTGTTTTATTGCACATTCCATCTCTCCCTTTCTCCTTATACTCTCTCACTGCATTTTATTTCTTACTATCATTCATCTGCTCACTTGCTTGGATAGAGAGAGAGAAAGAGAGAGAGAGAGAGAGAGAGAGAAATAGATGGCGCACAAGAATGGATGAAGATTACAGGGAGAGAGAGACTCCCTCTCTCTCTCTTTCCCTCCTCCCACTTTCTCTGCCTCTGTCCAATCTTCATCTATTCTTATGCTCCTTCTCTCCTCCTCTCTCGTCCCTCCACTCTCTCTCTTCCTCTCTCACACACTCTGTCAGATTGTCCGTAACAGTGAGTGTATGTGTGTGACTGAGCTCATTCTGCGGGTGTAGAAGATGGTAAGTCCATTATTTTCCCCACATTGGGTTCATTTTCCTGTGCGTGTGTGCGTGTGTGTGTGTGTGTGTGTGTGTGTGTGCGTGTGTGCACGCACATGTATGTGTGTGTATACAATTTCTCTTCATACATATTAAAATCTACAAGATATTATCCTTCTGTTCTCTATCTATAAGTATGCATGTTTGTATGCTATTTTATGGGCGGGCGCGTATATATGTGTGTGTGTGTGTGTGTGTGTGTGTGTGTGTGTGTGTGTGTGTGTGTGTGCGCACATGTGTGCAAGCGCATGTCATGCTGCCACTTGGTTTCTGCAGAGGGTGGATGGAGTGTTATGTAAAGGCAGATTATAGCATTTCTATTTTTCTCTCATTCTTTTTCTCTCTATATATCATTTTTCATTGTGTTGTGCTTATGGGTTTGTCCTGAAGGCACCATAACCAAGTTCTTAGGTAATGAGGTGTTTTTTTCATAGTCCTTAAAATGCTCCTAAACTCTAAAATGATATTTAATGGTTAACTCCAGAGAGAGCACAAAAAAATACAAATCCAGCCAAGCCGAGTATGTACAAAACAGTCTCAGTTACAGTTGAGTGTAAAAATGATTTCTAGTTAGCGAAAAGAAAAGTGTACCTCAGTTTAACAATTTCTCTAAAGGAAAAAAGAACTCTCCTAATGGTATACATACAGTATCATATACAAATATACTTTGTATATTAAAAATAATATACAAAAATTCTAACACAAATATAACAACACTAAGGGTCAAAAGTAGTTATAAAGACAAAAGGTGGGTATTAACTGATGTACATTTTTTTACCACCATAATCTTAATATTTTTATCTGTCTGATCATCTTTTGTTACTGATTAAATTTGTCTTTCCTCATCTTGTCCTGATTTTTGCACTCAGCTGTAATTTAGTTTTACAGTCTCTTAGGAGTGCCTTGTTTATCATTTTTAATAAAAGCCCGAGAATTAAAGCTCAAAATGCTTTGGTGTTTCTTGGCAGTTTTTATAAAATTAGAATGCGTCGTTGTGATTGGCCAAATGATTCACCATTTCACCATTTTGTGGAAGAGCAATTTCCATCTGAGATAATTCAGCAACCTGGCCTTTCTCTTTTACATCAGAATGCATTTGATCACTACTGTATAAAGATTTCCACTAGATGAGGCTCTACATCAGGGACATTTAACGGAAATTTATGAGGATCTTTGACCTTGCTTTCAAAGGTCCGGATAAGTAACTAAGATGATTGAATAGTGAAAACAGTTAACTTTTAATGCTTAACCATTAATGATTAGTTCATGGCTATAAAAAAGAGCAATCAGTTTGAGGGCTTTTGTTCTTGTATTTACTTCACATTACCACTTTCGACCAGTGCCACAGACATCTGTTTTGAACTTGAAGCAGAGAATAAACACACACATCCCTGTCTATTCATTTTTAAAGATCTTGTTTCATGGACAACTTGACTTTTTTAAACAAGCCATTTCGTTACTTCTCTAATCATACCAGAAATGATAAATAAAAAAAAAATTAAAAAAACATGTGAAGGTCTGTAAAAATTCTACTCTTTCTGACCTGATGTCTCTTTCAGTCACTAGTCTCTTGTCCGATGAGTTTCTTCAGCTACATAATTTATATAAATGCCAGTGACTTGATAAGCTGCAACTGAGAGTCTTGTACAGAATCCGAGCAGTAGCTCTGCTACAGTATTTTCCACATGCTCAAGTTCGGCCCATTAAAATACTTTGCTGAGTCCCGTACCATCACACCTGTGAATAAACTCTATTTATCATTAAGTTGCTGTGAGTTGCTGGTGTTTATCCAGCAGTTCCAGAGGAAATCTCTGCAGCAAGTCCCTGAGACCCTAAACAAAATGTGAGTGTGGCCTGAATTGCTTAAAATCTCAGGGAGTAACATTTGGTGCAGTAAATGAGTGATCAGTGTTTTGTTTCAGCGGAAGAAGGTAGCGACTGTTTGAGACGGTTCCAGATGAACAGCTTGCGTGTGAGTGGTTGAGCCGATTCCACAGTCAGTGTGTTCATGGTGTAAAAGCTCTGAAGCATTTTTACAGATCTGGGCGACAAACGTCCTACTCATTTATGGTTCACTTCTGATTTATGGTGGCTTTATGATGGCCTTTAAAGACATTTTTACAAAAGTTAAGGTATGCCATGTACATTTTTCTGTCTTGTTCATGAGATCATCATGACTATTTTCTTGTTGCAACATCATGACTATTTTCTTGTTGCAAGAGAACAAAAGTTGTTTTATTTTTATTGAAATTACAAATTACAGCTAGGTATAGAGTGTTTACTTGTTATCTATGCTGTTAATTTCATGATTTCCAGGCTAAAATAGATCCTTTAAAGGGTGTTGTGACAAATTGAGTAATTGTCCCATCTTTAGATGTCCTCTTATCAACCTGCAACAGTGATGACCTCTCAGGACTTCTGCACAGTATTTCATAATTATCATGTTCAGACTGCTTGTATAAGCCAGTACTGTGATCTGTACAGGACCTGGACGTGTGTGTAATATCTATAACAGGAACAGCTTTGAAGAGGCTGATGTTATTGGTGCATGAGTCATTTTTGCATGTAGGTCAGACGTAGCCTTCGGTCTTACGATCCAGATTAGCCTTCTTTAGTCCAGGTGTTTTACAGTCTCTGAGTCACGAACATTCAGGCTTCAAGTTGGTATAGACATCCTAGTACCATTGCTAAGTCTATGAACCTAAATGCTGCTAGTGTGTTTCCTTCTGATGTGTGAGTTACGCAGTGTTCAGATGGTTATTTTGCCAGGGTTATAAATACAAATACCTTCCAAACTACACATTTATTTTATACATCACTGCCACTGTGTGTGTTTCATTTTTTTTTTTGTTCTTTACAAAATGAGTCATTATGGCTACATTCATTTATTGTTCATATTGTTCTTAATGTCATTTCATTCATGTATTTTTAAATTTAGCATTTCCTTACTTGTCTTTTGCACTGATCAATGGTGTGATTTAAGTAACTTGCTTATTTACAATTTTTCTGATAGATATATTAGATTTAAGCATTTCCACCACTGTGCTTGGACCCCTAACCATTCATGCAGCAAAACCAGTATACTACACTATTAGATTTCAGTGCTTGGCATCTTTTCATTAACACATCATTGTATTAGTTTGTATATATATAAATGTTATTTTTAGTTATATAGATATTTTTTTTAACTTGTCCTTTGCTTTTACATTGTATTACATTTGACATGAAAGAAAACGCCATCTGCTTCTTGGATCCACCTTAATTTTAACCCCCAATTTTTTTTGGCTTAAAGGCGAGTGCTTGGGAGCTTGTCTAGATGCTATTAAAAAACCCTGTCTTGGACTCTTCTACTCAAGAAAGATCTGGCAACCTCAGAGGTGTGAACTACATGTACAGTAGGTGATTTGCATAATCTGATTGGGGAGCACAGGAAATCAACTAAAGCATATGCATAACCTGAGTCTGAACACGAGTAACTTTCCCCAGGTAAATATTGATGAAACTTTTGGTGTTAAGGCACCGACTCTGAATACATCCCAAGGGGCACTCTGAGCTGACCCAAGACCAGAATTTTCAGACAGAGTGGGGATGAGGTTTTTGAACAGCACCCTGGTATAAAATAGCTTTCATACTTGACCAGAAGTACAGAACTATCAGGGCAAATACTGCAATTTTATTTTAAAAATACTACATTTTGTATGAAATACCATAACAATAAATTTTTCCCAGTTCGGATCCTGAAGAATGATTTCATTCTGTCCTCCATGTTTTCTGAACTGAATTAGAGCTTTGTGAAGGATAGATGTGTTCCTGTCTTCAGATTTGTTCAAAATAAGAAACTTTAGAAAACAGCTGTCCTTACTATGCCTACCTTACTATGCCTCATCTCAAATGAAACCTAGGAGTAGTGGTGGTAGATCCTGATCTATCAAATCCTGTGTAACTGGCCTACCATTCAAACTGCAATTAACAGAATTTTATGTAGGGTGATATTATGTAGGGATATTTTGAGCATAAACATGTGAGCTCACTATATAGTTCTATTTTAACACAGTGTTTTTTTTTTCTGACATCTTCTTAAATAGTGTGTTTTTTTTCTGCAAAACAGAGATATCAAAATAATTGGCACTATTTTCTTCCATGTAAAACATTTCAAGTCCCTTCATATTCTTATGTTTTTACATGTGGCCTGCCATCTTCAATTCAGGCCACAGGTTTCAGTAGGATTCAAAAATGGCCTTTGCAAAGCGTTGATTTTGTGACCCCACAACTATTTCTTTTTCATTTAGATGCACGCATGTTTGGCGGTCATTGTCTTTTCGAAAGATTAATTAAAGGCAGGTTTTGTCTAAAATATCCAGGTATGTGGTACCTGATAGAATTTATAAATTCATCAATCATCACAAGTGCCCCTTTTTCTCTAGCTGCAAAATAGCCCAAAATATCAAAGCTTCAACAGTGTATTTTTTGCTTTTTCTTTTATAGATTACCATTTTTCTCCAAAATTGCTGATGGTGCTCATCACCAAAAAAGTGATTTTAGTCCCATCTGACTACACCACATGAGCTAAACTGTAGTTCTAATGATGCTTCTTGAAGTTCAGGTGCTGTATTTTGGGTGATGGTGTCAACAAGGTCATCTTTCTTACAGTTCTTCCAAACAGTTTATTTTTTATGAAAGTGGCATTTAACAGTAGATTTTGAACATTTTTGTATAATTAATAACTGTTCAACTTATTCTGGTTCTGATTATGATTAATAGGTGTTAGTGTATTTTCTATATCTGTTACCTGATCCTTATGTTGAGAGCTGTTTGATTTTTCTATGGTAATGGATGATTTTACACACATGCAACCTCATATTTACATCGCTGGAGAATAGGACATGAACAAAGGTAACAATAGTTTATTAGGACTCAGAGCAATTAAGAAATAAAATCCAAGAATGACAGTTTTTTTGCATTTATTAATAATAATTAATAATAATTATATTTATTTTATAATATATAATAATTTCTCCTGTAATTTGAAAAGCTTATTTCAAACAATGTTTTTGTCAGTAATTATGGAGTTGACTGTGAAAATGGCAGAAAAGAGCCTGCTAAGCCATCTGTATTAAAGCGTAGAGAGAGGCAGAAACAGCTTCCTGGAATGGAGCATGCTTTACTACCCTTTCGGTGCCATAAATCAACCGGCCATAAAACTACTGAGAGAGCCAATAAATCCTGAAATACAATGCTGCACTGGTCATTTTTGGAACATTCTGAAACATTGGAAAACACAGCTGTGTTTTAAGCTTTTACAGCCTTATATTAGGACTGATCTAAAACACTCCATTGAGGGAAATAGAGTTTCATGTTTTGTTGTTTGATTTGTATGGCATTGATGCTGAGCCAACATTGACAAATGACACTTCATTCATATTCATTCATATTAATTCATTATTCATTTATTAATACAGGGAATACGCCTACTCAGGCTTAGATCTAATGTATAGTGAGAGTTTAATAGTTAGATAGTCCACAAGTCTGAAGATTGCCCCTTTAGTTTTATGCTCTTAGTTTGGTACAATCCACACTGCAGGTCAAAATCATCACTCATTCACCTCAGCATCTAAAAACAGACTTGCTGTTATGGTTTCTGATACTGTATGGCACACTGTTATCTCTATAAATAGAAGTATTTCATACAATTACTGAATATTATATAACCAGTGCTATACTCACTGTACTTTTCAGTTATATAGTTAGAGTATGTTAGGCAATCCAAATATAATCTTCTGATTAAATAACAGAATCAGTGAGTCTCTCGAGTCTATTATTTTATATTTACTTCATTGGTGTGTAAATGTGTTTGTGTGCTTACAGTGGATAATCAAGTGAAAGGATATCACATTGTCGTGTTTATTCTACTATTAAACTGTAATGATATACCAGAATACTATCGTAGAAATCTTATACTGTTAACGTTATGCTATATCGTATAGAAATTATGACATAACTAAAGACATGAATGTGTGATGTCACTCTTAAATTTACTGTAAGATTTTAAATCAGAGTTGTCTATATTGGGGGGAAAAAAGGTGTAAATTGGAGAAAGCATTGTTCTGCATTGTTCCCAACCTGATGAAGACTGTGAGTGTTTTAACAAGACCATTTTAGACTGAATAATTGAATCCTCACACTGTAGCTGCAGTGTTGTGTGGCATTTACTGTTCATTTTTAAATGTGTAGTTCTAGGAAGATACTGACAACCATGATAGCATGGTTGTTGTATGGTTATCATACAGTGAATTTTTTCATGATGTTCCTCCTTTGAATGTGTTTAAATGTGTTTTGCTCCACTTTGCTTTGGCTTGTGTACAGTCAGTTAGTCCTTCAGGCCTGCAGGGGACACTGTCTGTCTCAGTCTTGGCTTAGCTGGCTGCTCTGATTAATTGCTTCTCTTCTTTCTCCCTTCCCTCCCTCCCTCCTTCCTTCCACTCAGGCGAGGCTCCCTTCCTCTTCCTCCACCCTAAGCATTGCTGAGGTACCCCTGCATGTTCCGACGCATGCCTGTTTTAGCCCCTGTAATGCGGTTTTAACCCTCTGGCTGCTGTTTCACTCATCTGTCTTATAGTTTCATTCCCCTGTTACTGTCACACCACTTCTCTGTCACCAGACCTTCCTTCTGTTACACCCTTACTTCCTGCTGTCACCATCTCTTTCATGTCACACACCTCTATTCTGTTGTTTCACTGGTACTTCCTTCTGTTACACCCCTATTTCCTGCTGTGTCACCATCTCTTTTTTTCTGTTACACACATCTGTCCTGTTGTTTCACTAGTACTTCCTTCTGTTACACCCCTACTTCCTGGTGTGTCACCATCTCTGTGTTCTGTTACACACATCTGTCCTGTTTCACTAGTACTTCCTTCTGTTGTACTCCTACTTCCTGCTGTCGCCATCTCTTCCTTCTGTTATACACGTGTCCTCTTGTTTCACGAGTACTTCCTTCTGTTGTACTCCTACTTCCTGCTGTGTCACCAGCTGTTACTTTTTTTACACCCCTCCATCCAGGTGTGTCACTAGGTCTTCTGATACACCTCTCTGTCCTGCTGTAACTGGCCCTTCCTTCTGTTGCATCCCTCTGTCCTGCCATGTCACCCCTCCCTCCTGCTTCATCACCAGCTCTGCCTTCTATCTTGTTGTGTTACCATCACTTCTTTTTGTTACATCCCTCTACCTGTTGTGTCATCAGCGCTTACTTTGGGTACATCCCTCCATTCTGCTTTGTTACCAGGTCCTCCTTCAGGTACACTCTTTTGTCCTGTTGTGTCACCAACTCTTCCTTCGGTTACACCCCTCCATTGTGTTGTCACGAGTCCTTCCTTCTGTTATACCCCTTCATTCCATCGTTTCACCAGATTTTTTTCTCCTCTGTTCTGTTTTATTTATTTTGTTTAATTTTTTGTTTTAAACATATTTCCATTCTGTTGCATCTGACCTGCAACCTTGCCCCCTGAGTACCGTGGTGCATGATCTGCTAAAAAGAAATATGTAATTTAACTGTGTTATTTGTATCCTTTCTGGATATAGTTTCTAGTTTCTATAGGTCATGCAGTTATCACTGCCACATTTTTTGGTTTGATTATAGTAATTTTTTTGGACATTATAGATTTTATCCATCTTTTATCTCTTCATTTCATTTTATTTTTTGGTTTTTGGCAATGTACTTTTTGTCTTCTATTCATTTTTATGTCTGTATTTCTGAATGTTTTTAATTTATTGAATCTACCTTGAAACATCACAATTCTTTTAAAACTTTTAAAAGTTCATAAGTTAAATTATATGTTATGTAATATATAAAAATATGTATATTATGTAATATGCAAAAATATGTATTTTATGCAAAATATGCAAAATGTTCAATTTGGATACGAATCTTAGGTTCATAATTCATAAATAAGTTCATCAAATGCAAATGGTAGAGAGGAGTATAGAAAGTATCCTCTGATAGCACAGGCTTATAAACATGGAATCTAGGGCTGTTACGATGTATTCACACCAAATGGTCTCCTGTTGCTGCAAAACATGTATTTATTAGCAATATTAATTTAAAATGCTACAATTTAATAGATTTGATTACATGAAACTGAATCATCTTCATCTGCACTTGTCTGTGCAGCTTGGATGATGGTGTGTAATGCCCGTTGGTGTGGATTGGAAACTCTACTAGTTACCATCCACTGGAGGGCTACAGCAGTTTCACCTGTCAGTCAAACATAATCATAATCAATTTCATTTTTTTCTCAGACACCTGCCATGGGCAAGGATTCACACTGCCTCATTGTCTGATATGCTTTGGAGTGTACACTAGAGCCAAAACAGCTTGAGTGCACTACTGAGTACTGTTTCATTAGATCATTTTTCAAAAACCTATAAGTCTTTAGCTACTGAATTGATCTTATTATACAAAAAAATAAAAAAAGATCACACAGTTCCTGTCATGCATTTATAATTCTTTGATAAAATGTTAGTAATGTTTTGTCATTGTTTCCTTGTGTAGATTATATCACAAATGTAGAAGTAGACGGGATGTTTGCTTGCTTTGTCAGTTTGGTATGATGTTAAAACAAGTTAAGATCATTTCAACTAACATAGAGATTATAGATTCTTAATAGTTTATGATATAAATATAATGGCTTCTAATGATCCACAAATTGTTATATTTATAATTTCTATATTGTGTTTATTACATATTAAATGCAAATAGCTTTTAGGGAATCAGTGTGTTGGTGTCCTTCAGGAGAATTGGAGTAGTATCTTTTAAATGCATTGTTCCCATTTTCACTGGTGCAGGTACCCAGAATTTGAAATGTAACTTTATATGTGCAAATATGTGCAAAAAACAAAAATCTGTAGCTTTCAGAGCTATCTATATAGTAGGAAATAACAAATTCACACAGTTTTCCCAGGCCGCCGCACTAATCTACACAAATTCCATGCACAAATGTTTAATTTATGCAAAAATTAGGTTTATCATGTACAGAATATAACTATAGAATATAGAATATTGAATTTACACACATTTCTTTATACACAAATGATATAATAAGGTATAATATGAGGTATTATTAAAATATAGTAAACTATAATTAGCAAGAGTGGACAGGAAGCAGTGACCATGAAAGGAAAGTGGGAGAAAAATGTGCAGATGATGGGCAAAAATTCAGAATAGGGTTGGTGTCACTGTTTACAACCTGAAGATGTTTATAAAATTGTCTGAGAGGAATGTGTTCATGTTCAAATTCTTAGTATTGAGAATTCTCAATTTTCTAAAGTCTAGACTGTTATTCCACACCGAAAGATCATTTTTAGTTCATTTTTCTTTTTCATTTTTTCAGTTTGAAGGCTCCAAGTGCAGCTGTAATTGTTCTGTTTCTCATTTCCAGTGTGTGACTATGAGTGTGTGTGTGAGTGTGTGTGTGAGTGTGTGTGTGAGTGTGTGTGTGAGTGTGTGTGTGAGTGTGTGTGTGAGTGTGTGTGTGAGTGTGTGTGTGAGTGTGTGTGTGTGTGTGTGTGTGAGTGTGTGTGTGTGTGAGTGTGTGTGTGAGTGTGTGTGTGTGTGAGTGCGTGCGAGTGTACACACACGTGCGTGCGTGCAAGCATGCGCGCATGTGTGTGTATGTGTGTTACAGACTGCATATGTGTTTTGGTACTTGTGTAGTTCAGCATGCGTAAGAAAGACTGTGTGTGAGTGTGTATGTGTGTGTGCGCGCATATGTGAGTGTGTGGGGTGAGTGACTATCCTGTGGCTTCCTCCAGGCCTCGCGGAGAGAGTTCAGGGCCCATCTGGATGAGGTCATCACGCTCAAGTCAAGGTACTCTACCTTGGACCAGGTAAAGAGTTCCACTCTCCTCCCTCCATTAGCACACACACATACACACACCAGGGGCAAATTATACACAGAATTATCACATTATCACTCTACTAAAACAGCTAACAACAAAGCAATTAATTCAGTTATCAACTGAAAGAGTGAGAGGTAATGAGAACAGGAAACAATGACCATAAAAGGAAAGTAGAAGACAAAAGCCAAGACAGCGTGCAGATTATGACGGACGAGCAGGATCAGAATAATTGGATGTGACATTTTACACCAACTAGCTTACTTAGCCACAGCATCTAACACAGCTTAACACAGCAGCACAGCTAAACACAGAGCAGCAATACCAGACACAGAACATCTAACGTAACTTAACGCAGCCGAAGCAAGTAAATGCAGAGAGCAGCTAACAGAAATATCGCACAGAGGTACTAGCACTAAAATTACACTCTAGAATACAGAGCAACCACAGAACAACTAACACCGCTAATCAGATACTAACACAGAGAGCTACAGTTATACACAGCTAACCTCTGAGCAGCTAGCAGAAAGGTCAACATTAAACACAGTCTAATGACCACATTTAAAGACAGAGAAATTAACACAGATAATCATAGACCAGCCAGCAATGCTAAACACAGAAAAGCTTTCACAGCTAATAGCTAAGCATGCTGATGGCTGCTAATTAAAGAGAACATGAAACAGTGATGGTGGCATGGTGGCACTGCAGGTAGCAGCGTCTCCTGGTTAACTGTGTATAACTGTATATTGCTCCAGCGTCCCTGGTTCGATCCTGAGCTCAGGTTACTGTCTGTGAGGAGTTTTGCATGTTCTCCTCATGTTCACGTCGGTTTCCTCCCACCTCTCAAACACCTGCCTGTAGGTGTGAATGATTATGTTGTGAATGAGTGGGCATGTGTGTATGGTGCCATGCAATCGACTGGCGTCCCATAAGGGGTTAATTCTCCCACCTGGCACCCAGTGTTTCTGGGATAAGCGCCAGATCTAACATGACCCTGACCAGGATAAAGCACTTACTGAAGATGAATGAATGAATGAGTCCCTATAGGCAGCACACAGAATTCGCTGGTAATTTTTTTTCCTTGCTTTGCTTGGCCATAGTCTCTCACTCTTTTAACGTGCGTGTGCTTGTGCGTGGGTGTCAATGAGTTTTTCCCTCTCCTTCTCTTTCTGCCCATTTCTCTCTCTCTCTCTCTTTGTCTGTCTGTCTTTCTCTCTCTCTCTCTCTCTCTCTCTCTCTCTCTCTCTCTCTCTAGTTCTCTGTCTCACACACCCTCTTTTGTCCCAAATAGTGGTCCTAATTTGTGTGGGCCTGTGAAGTCCACAAGGCCATAGTGTGTTCCATTTCACTACTTAAAAAGATGCTGAAAAGGACCCTCTATGAGGCAAAAAGCACCCTTTGGCAAAAGCCATGCTGATTCAGACTAACCCCAGGCTTGCTTTTTGAAAGTGTAGTCCATTAAAATCTTTTACATAATAGCTTATGGCAAAAAGTCACACAAATGCTTTCTAAAAATATCACATAAGCCCTAATCATGGTGTCAGTTTCTCTGCAATAAAATGTCTCCACTGTGATAAAACACACAGAGGACATCTGGACATCTTCAACATGAGCTTTTTGCAGATTTCCTTTCCCCAGATGTTTCTGCCACATACTGTATGGCAATATGATCACATTATTCATAATGGTACTTCTGGAAATCTGTCATTATATTGCAGAGGTGCCAACATTTACAGTTTAGCCACAGCATTTAAAATAGTTGGCCCATTGCTAGGATGATGGGAGACAGCCGAAAACTGTGCTTGTCTATATGTCTGTCTGTCTGTCTGTCTACCTACCTACCCACTTATTTATTTATATTCCCTGTCGTCATTCCTGTCACTGGCACTTTTCCAAATAAAATTATGCCCATGGACTTGACCCTAGAAATGATTAGCTAGGACCAGTTAGATCTGTTGAGTTTGTTGAGAGCAGAGAGTGACAAAGTGGATATGTAACATTAAGGCCAGTGACGAAGAAAATCTTAGTGTCTTCAAACATTGATTTAACTTGCCATTGAGCAGCATCAGGGTTACAACTTGTATAAAACAATACCATAAAATAATGATTTAAACAGAGTGTGATTGATTAAAAATTTCATGTACAGATTAAATCATTTTGAATTGGGGCATTTGTATATGCGTAGCTGATTTTGACAAAAGTCAGTAGTCACCTTCAAACAAGCCATTAAAATGACAGTGTGAGTTTGACGCACTAGGCTATAGACAACAGCTGGTTACCTCACATGATCAAAGTATGGACTTGGAGGAAGACCACAGGGAGATGGGACTCTCTCTCTCTCTCTCCCTCTCTCTCTCTCTCTCTCTGCTCCTGAAGGGTACTAAACTTTTGGCTATACCTTTCCATAACTTGTTAGTTACATTTGTCTCACAGCTCCAGTATAAAAATAGAGAAGCAAACTTTAGATATCAAAGATGTCTTGGTTGATCAACTATATGTAGTGCAAGGGGAACATTTCTATGATGCCCATGTTCATAAATCATGTAGATGTACTTTTACTGAATATTTGATGTCTTTGTAAGCTCTAATTGTGACACATTGTGCTCCCGCGAGGACTGGTGTGTCCTATATAAATACTGCTGTCATGTTACTTTACATGAAGTGCTCAGTAATGACAATTTAAATATTCATGATTGTTTAAGGTGCTTTAATAGTTCATTACAGTAATAACAGCAGTGCAGTACTTCATATAGTATTATGATTCAGTAAATAAGTAACACTATATACTGCATGTTTATAATTGATTAAGGAATGAGTAATACTTCATTGGAGCTCTGTGAGGCATTATTAAAGTTTGTGAGCACACAGATTTATGAATATGGGTTTATATATGTGCTACCATTCATTTTTAGGAAAAGTCAAATGAATGCTTTAATTATATTTATATTAGCTTAAATTTATTTTGATTAGGTTAGATTATAACCATTATTTCAGTGAATATTTCAGGATGCTGTATGTGTGCAAGTGTATACAAGTGCATAGATATGTCTGTGAGTGTATGTACAGTCACGTCCATAAGAATTTGGACAATGACAGAGTTTTTGTGATTATGCCTTTATACACCACCACAATGGATTTGAAATAAAACAATCAAGATGTGATCAAAGTGTAGATTTTCAGCTTTATTTTAAGAGGTTCCACAAAAATATGGCATTTACCATTTAGGAATTACAGCCATTTTCGACAAAGTACCTCCATTTTCAGGGGCTCAAAGGTATTTGGACAAAGTGACATAATTGTAAATATAACCATAATTTTAATACTTAGATGAAAAGTCTGAAGTCTGGAGCCCATGTTCTCAAAACTCAAATACTGAGTTTCCTCCCTGGAGATGCATTGCCAGGCCTTCACTGCAGCCACCTTCAGGTGCTGCTTGTTTGTGGGTCTTTCTGCCTTCAGTCTTGTCTTCAGTAAGTGAAAAATATGCTCTACTGGGTTGAGATCAGGCTACTGACTTGGCCGTTGAAGAATATTCCATTTCTTTGCCTTCAAAAAGTCTTGAGTTGCTTTCACAGTATGTTTAGCGTCGTTATCCACCTGCATTGTGAAGAGGCGTCCTATCAGTATTGTAGCATTCGGCTGAATGTGAGCAGAGAGTATAGCCCTATACACCTTGGAATTCATCTTGTTACTTCTGTCAGCAGTCACATCATCAATAAACACCAGTGTGCCCGTTCCATTGGCAGCCATACATGCCCATGCCATAACACTGCCTCCACCATGTTTGACACATGATGTGGTATACTTTGGATCATGAGCTGTTCCTTTCTTTGACCATATTTTTCTCTTCCCATCAATCTGGTACAAGTTAATCTTGGTTTCATCAGTCCAAAGAATCTTATTTCAGAACATGGGAGGCTTTTTTAGATGTTTTCTGGCAAAGTCTAATCTGGCTTTCCTGTTCTTGAATGTTAAACCCTCTGTATTTACATTCATGACGGCGTCTCTTGATTCTTCATTCTTGATTCAACTTCTGTTGATGTTGTGAAGGGGTTTTTCTTCACCAAGGAAAGGATTCCGCAATCATCCACCTTAGTTGTCTTCCGTGGTTTTCCAGGCCTTTCGGTGTTGTTGAGCTCACCAGTGCTTTCTTTCTTTTTAAAAATGTACTGAACTGTTGATTTGGCCACACCTAAGGCTTTTATAATCTCTCTTATAGATTTATGTTGTTTTTTTTCAGCCTAATGATGGCCTCCTTCACTTACATTGATATCTTCTTGGACTTCATGTTGGTAGCTCCAGTCGAACAGCTGCCAAATGCCAACTCAATACCTGATATCAACTCCAGACCTTATATCTGCTTCATTTGTCTTGAAGTAACGAGGGAATGGACCGCACCTGGTCAATTAACTTCTTGTCAGTCAATTGTCCAAATACCTTTGAGCCCCTGAAAATAAAGGTACTATGCTGAAAATGGCTGTAATTCCTAAATGGTAAATGCCATATTTTTGTGGAACCTCTTAAAATAAAACTGAAAGTCTACACTTCGATCACATCTTGATTGTTTTATTTCATATCCATTGTGGTGGTGTATAAAGGCAAAATCACAAAAACTGCCATTGTCCAAATACTTCCGGAACTGACCATATATACAGTGTGCGTGTGTGAGCGTGTGCGTGTGCGCATGCGTGTGCGTGTGTGTGAGAGAGATAAAGAGTGTATGCGTTCACATGATTTCATACGGATCATGCAAGTACTATAGATAGAAATTGTGTGTGTGTGTGTTTGTGAGAGATTTGCTGTGCTTCCTTCATTCCTTTCTCCGCCATCTTAATTCTCAGTCCATATTCATGTTATAGATCTTTTTTATACTCTGATTAATCATCTGATTAGTCACTCCTCCCCCCCATACACACACATACATACCACCACTGCCATCAGACATGAACACCTATTAATCATCTGCTAATCAGTTAATTACCTGCAAATCCATCACTTAACTGCAAATCTGTTAATTAACTTCAAAATAATGTGTGAAATGAAGCATGTCACACCTCTCAGGACTACAGTTAATAACCCTTTCGAGTCCTTTTTCTGTAGCGGCAAAAATGCTATATATGCACCCAGAATACATGGTGTCATTTTTCTCAAAACCGAGCTATAAATCTCACTAATATTTTTGTCAGTTCAGTGAAAGAAAAAAGTGTCTTCAAAAACTGACATATAGTTACTGAAAAACACATTGTTACTGAGATGTTATTGGTGGTGTAAGAATAAATTTTAAAACAAAAATTGTAATAAAATAAATGCAATTAAATATTGAATTTTTAAAATAAAATGTGGAAGGAGTGAATGTTTAGAATTTGCACTTTTGGCAGATTTGCTTTGCTTGTTTTTATGAGCTATGAGGAAGGCATTATTAGTATAAAATTTCATTTTATCACAAGCAATAACTGTGACTTTAAAGTGTTAACAAAGGGTTAGCAAAAATTAGCATTCAATTGTCAGTCAGTTTCCTTGCGATTGTTCTGAAAATGTTGTCTAATATGTAAAATTACATGAAGTGTTAATTAGTAAAATTAGTAAAATTCATGTAAGTGAATGTCTGCTTCAGCTGAACCTCCTCATGATCTGCTGGGTCACAGCGTCATTCCCATGCAGTTCCACCCCCCTTTTTTCTCTCTCTCTCTCTCTCGCTCTCTCTCGCTCTCTCTCTCTCTCTCACTCTCTCCCTCTCACTTTCTTGGCTTAATTTCTTCTATTCTGGGAACTGTACTTGCTGGCACTGACTAGAGAACCTCATGGGGTTTGTGTAATGTACATATTTACATATTTATGGACATATTTATGAATTAGCTAATAATGTATTTTCTGGGTTCTCCCTATATCTGTATTGGTTTCCCCAGGGTTCTGGGGTTTTCTCCCACCCCCAGGTGGATTGGCTATGATAAATCACCCCTAGTTGTGAATGAGTGTGTGGACATGTGTATGTGTGTAGTGCTCTATGATGGACTGGCATCCCATCCAGGGTGAATTCCCACCTTGTATCCATTAACTGCTTCAGATCCACTGCAGCCCTGGCTGGGATAAAGCGGTTACTGAAGATGACTCTACGGCTCTATGACTCTGTACTAAGAACTCTTTGGCAATTTTCCCCTCTGTGATGTCTTAGCAAAGCCATGCATATTATCATTTCTGCATTAGCCTAATGTCCCCAGCTTATTTATGACATGAACAGCATTTACAGGAAAACAAAATCAGTTGATACATAAAAGGACAATAAGTATGTAGCTTGCAAAAATCATAAATGGCATGACAGCAGAAATGAGCAGTGGCCATCACCATGTAACTGAATGGAAACTTCCATTCTCAGTGAAGCTGAAATGCACAGCTATGGAGGTGAAATACTGTGTACACACCATCCACCAGGTTACACTAAGCCAAGCAGGAGTCAAACGCAGAATCTTAGGATCCAGAGTCTGATATAATCCATTGAGTCTGCGGAGCACCTGTGTTGCTTATGGTTTTGTGTTTTTTGTGCTCGCTCAATACAACACTACAAAAGTCCTCGTATGATGTGAGTTTTCTAATAATCTTGTGGTAATTACATTTATAGTAATTTGGAATAAGCATTATTACAGTAAAACATTCAGAATAATACAATGAAAACAAGGAGCTATGGTATACTTTCTAATGAAATAAAAGTTGTTTTAGCTAGTGGAACCACGACTGATGTAAGAATAAATAAATAAATAATAAAGACTATAACTTTCTGTTGCATTACTGCTACTAGCTGCATGCAACAACATTATAGAGTGATGTTGGAACCACCTCACTCACTCGGTGCATGTATGGAAGCCCTGTTACAGTCCTGATGCAACTTACAAGTCCAGAAAATACAGTATTCTGAATTTCAAGTGATATTAAAAGCTCATGAGGATCTTCTTTTTTTTTATGCACCTCAACGTGAAGTGCTGCCTAACTTGTTCCTTCTTTCTCTGTTTTTTTCTTGTCTTTCTCTCACTCTCACTCACTCTCACTCTCCCTCTGTCTCTCTTTCCCTGGCACTCGTTGGCTGTGCTCTGTCTTTTGAGTTGCCTCACCTTTGCATTGTGTCTTGCTTTGCCCTGGTTGCTTGGGACTGATGGACTGATGCTTGATGACTTTGTCTCCACTGTAGCTCCAGTGTAGGTTGGAGGTGCTTAAAGATGATCGAAGGAGCCATAGGACCTTCAGCTCTCGAGTAACTATCGCCAACCCTCACCAGGCCATATGCAACGCCCACTTGCTCTCTCTCCTGTCCATCTCTCTCTCCTTCATTAGTGGGGTTTCCATCCACTTGTTTTTTTTTCCAGTTGAATTTGTTCATCTATCAGCTTTGTAATGTGTCCAGGGTTAAGCGATGATGTGATAGAAACAGATTGTTTGGTATAAATGATGAAAGGTGAATGTTTTAGGGCCTGATATTGAAATTCTGCCACAATACAGAATTTATGGAGCCAACAATTGGAATAAACATGAACTGATGTAGTAAAAATTAGGCTAACACCTACAGTTTTAATAAAAACAGGAATTTACCAGTATGCCTGTCATAGCAACATACAAAAAACAAGCCATTTCTAAATAAAATTACTATTGTTGGAAGACAGTTTTCCTATAGAACATTTAAACAGATACCACTGCTGCTTTATTGGCATCATTAACACTGATGTCACTGTTATGTCAGTGGAACTTTAATAATGACCAGTGATTTCTCATTTATCAAGTCCTAATGTGTTCCAGTCCATCCATTAGTATTTGTTTATGGCTGGTGTCAGGGACACAGTAAAGAGGACAGGATGTAGACAAGATCTTCAGCAGAACAGTAGCAATAGAAAAGTAAAACCTTTAGCATTTTTTCCCTGTCTTTTTGAAATTTACTTAAAATTCCCCAAACATGTGGATGGAAACAAACCTATTCCCTCTCTCTGTCCTTCTCTCTGCGTGTGGAGGTCATGCTGTTCAGTTGCTTTCCCTCATTTTTTTTTTTTTTTCCTCATCCGTCTCTCTTTCTCCTCATACACACACGACGTTGCTTACTTTTTAGTTGTTAGCCAATGTTTTGTTACCTGACTTATTCTCAGTTACCATATGTGCATGTGTAAATGCTCTATCATCAAATATAGATAAGTAAGATGATAAGACATGATTTTTGCACTGCTGTAGAGTCACATTGCTACAAAGAGGAAAGTCTCAGCTCTTTGCTGATAGCTATATTATCTCTATGTACTTCAAATATTACACACAATATGTAGCACACATTAAAATATTGACCATCATCAAACCTAGTTTTGGTTGAAAAGGCCCAAATTTAGGTCAGAATTAAGAAGTGTTTGCAAATATAAATCTGATGCCCATGGCATCTTACTGCTAAAATCTGGTTTCTTGGCAAGTAAGCTACTGCAATTTCTTGCTCAAAGTGAATGAACTTGTTACAGTGCAGTTATTCTGATAAGCATTCAAGTTTTGTGATCTCCAGTGCAAAACAAAATAAGCAACCACCTTCTGGCATGTCTTGATCGATCGACATCGGGGGTAAGGTGGACAGTGTGTATATTTCAATTTTTTCTGATGTTTATAAAGAACTCAATTCACATAAAACTATATTTCACAACAGTCTCTTCCTCATCCTGCTTAGTTCAGTCATCATCAAACCCACATCATTAGTCTCTTCCTTCTTTTTGAGTCCACTCTCTTTTGCTGTTTCTTTCTTTCACCCTGCCATCAGTCGCTTTGTGGTCTCACTGGCTGTTTTGTGTTTATGCTGCAGTAGTGCTGGTCTCTTCCTGTCCTTGTCTTTCTTTTCTCCTTCCTTTGTCTCCTTCTCTCTCTCTCTCTCTCTCTCTCTCATCTATTCTGTCTTTTTCTCTTATTTCACCTGCTGTAGATACAATGTGTCTGCTCTCTCGCTTCTTTCTTCACAGTATTTTCCCAGAGCCGCCTCACTCCACTCTTCCCTCCTCCCTGTCTCTCTTTCCATCTTTCCACATCTTCGTTTTCGGGCTGTCTGGCAGAATCGGTGCCCCATATTAATCTCCAGAAAGGGTTTAGATCACAGTGACAGGGCAAACTGCATGCACATGCTGTAACTCTTCCCCTTATCTAACCCAAGCCAGCTGTGACAGGGTAGCTGCACTGCTCTGGGATCGAAATGGTGCTCTACGATTTAGTGCTTTTAATAGTGCTCTAGGTCAGATAGAGGGTAAGGCAAGGAAGAGGACGGACCCTGGCTTCTATTCAACAAGGTTGCATATGATTCATTTAGAACCAAAATAAAATACATATACAGAATGTATTTATACAGAATGAAAGATATAGATGATTTACAAATCACTGTTTCATAAAAATGCCATACAAATAATGGTTAATTAGTGTCATATGCATATGATATATGAATAAGGAACTAGTAGTCAGCCAAAAATCAGATTCAAATAAAAGTACTAGTAACTAATAATTAGTAAGAAAGTATCCAATTATAATATATATATATATGATTAAAATTTGTGTATTAAGATGCATTACATGATTTAGACAGCAAAACTCTAATTTCTGAAAGAATATGAACATTATGCATAGCATTCCCTGCTTGCTAGCTAGGTGACATGGTTAATGTTAGTGGTTATCATTAACATAACCAAAACCACAACGTTTGATAAAATGACTCCTACGTATACAGTTTGTTTCAAATGTACATTTTCTGGCTCTTGTTCTCATAAGGCTGAAATTGGTTGATCAACTTTTGTGGAAAGTTTGATGATTAAGGGCCAGTGATTAAATTATAAGTGCCTTCCAAGTGCAGTGATTTGCTCTATCAACCTAACAATCCAAAACCAGAAGTCTGAGAGAAAATTCCCACTGGGAGGGGCAGCTTTCTTCTCTCTACTGTCAGTCAGAGCTATGCTAACTTATATATACTGTACATAAAAGCTATGACTAAATTAGAGAGAAAAAATAGATGTTAATAGCTTAAATATAAAGCTAAAAGAGTGATTAAATGTTCATTTCAAGCCAGAAGAATAGAGCCAAAAAAATGCAAACATGCTATAGGGTCAATATTTTATCTATAATGTCTGGTTGAGCTTCAGAGTTTATAGTCAGATCAACAGGAAGCAGTTTCAGGAAGAGCACGTCGATGTTGAAGAAAGAAGGCACCTTGTTTGTGAATGATGCGCATTAGTGTAGTATGCCAATGGGCAGGTGGAGCTAATGAACCACTAGGGTGATAGAGTCTGAGCTGCTTCTCGGTCTGATTTAAATGTTTCCTTTTGCTCATTGCTTCATTGTGCAGTAAATCTTGGCTCCATCTTCGTTTCCAAGCCACAAACCTGGATGACATCGATTCGGCTCCATGGTGTGACATGACATTATGACATTTCCATTTTTCTTCACAGTGTAGCCAACATCTCACTGAGTATTGTCATCTAAGACTGCTGTTTTCGAAATAACAGCATCTACCTCCTGCTTTCTCTCTTTCTCTCTGTCTTTCTCCAGGTGCAGTCACGATGCAGCAGCAAAGAAAATATCTTACGGGCGAGTAAGTCACTCATGCGTATATATGTGTGTGTGTGTCAGTGTGTATAACCAGTTGAGTGTTTGACTTACACCAGGTCCATGCAGGCCTATTTTGGGGTTAATTCACCCCTTCTGACAATCGCAAAGGTGTCCTGATTCAAATGGTGGTCTGAAATAATTGCTTTCCTAGATTGTCCTTTGTTGTGGGGTGCATATGATCCAATCGTAACCCTTTCAATCTATTCACAGTCCACTAACGCACAATCTTTCTGAATTAACATCCTATAATGTGCACAAAGCAGCAATAGCCAATAATTCTGACCACCCTCCAGCTTTCAATGCAGGATATATTCAGGTCATGCTGATCACATCATCTCAGCCATTCTTCCCCTCAAGATCAAGAAAAAATGTGATAGACCCCAAGTTTTGAGAGTTGGGACTCACAAGCTTATGCTGCAGTCCATTGTACTCAGACAGTTCCAAGTAAATTTTCTAAAGTTTTTATCTAAACACGTTCTAGTGCTTCAGCCTGGAAAAACATTGATGTCCATATATGGCGAGTCTCTGAATTTGACATATTAAGAACATATTAATATGAAGAACATCTACATGAATTATTTCTACACAATTAAAGATGAGAAACGATGTATGAAAAATGACTTAAGACAGGACAACTAATCTTGTTCAGCTCATAAAATGCTCTGTCACAATGATCTTATCATGTTACAAAAACTGGGCTGAAATCAATGGAATTACATTACAAATCTAAATTTACAAAGTAGTTAAA
The DNA here is from genome assembly GCF_027358585.1 of Pangasianodon hypophthalmus. Taxonomy (NCBI): domain Eukaryota; kingdom Metazoa; phylum Chordata; class Actinopteri; order Siluriformes; family Pangasiidae; genus Pangasianodon; species Pangasianodon hypophthalmus. The sequence continues at coordinate 13,108,999 of NC_069728.1, read as the reverse complement.
ACACAACACTATATATTAAGGAATGTTTTTTTTTTTTTATGAATTAAAAAATGCTGCAAAGGAAAATCTGTTGACTGTGTGCACTGCAACGTTGTTGTGATGTCAGGTGTGTTTGTCAGCGAACTCATGCAAGGTGGATGTTTTCAGGTTCCTGACGTGGAATTCCAAATTGCATGATTGTTCCATTGCACTTTTCCATTGCAATTCTCAGTTAGCAGACGATGCTAATGGTACTTATAGTGTAATTTTAGTCAGAGTCTTTTCCTAGACGCTTATCAACACATCTGAGGTAAAAGTTAATATGGTCTTGTTTCCTCGGTCACTCTACCTTTAAAGTGTCTGTGCTAGCTAGTTAAATCAATTACCTATGCTGGTGTGTGTACATGTATTTGTGAGTGTGTGTGCTTTTATGTATTAGTGTATGTATTATCGTATGTGTGTGCAGGTCACAGTGCAGTGGACATCACTAAGGTGGCACGGAGGCACCGTATGTCCCCATTCCCCCTCACCTCCATGGATAAAGCCTTCATCACTGTGCTGGAGATGACACCTGTTCTGGGCACTGAGATTATCAACTACAGAGGTCAGCATACACACACACATTTCTGATACACACATGAGGGCACTGGTAGCTCAGTTCTGGTTCACTAGTGACCAGAAGGTTATAAGTTCCAACCCTGTTAAATAGTGCTGGGCCTTTGGGCAAAATATTTTCTATACAGAGCTTTATAAGCACTTTTCTTTGTTTTGATAATCATGTGACAGCGCAGGAGCATTGTGGACAATTAGTCGGTATCTTATTACAAAATGAATTTTATTAGATATGTGTAGGTTTTAATCTGGCATGCAGTTAGCTTGATCAAAGCCTGATATTCACTGTGTGAGAACCGCACACTCAGCCAGCAAGGTTTTAGACCTGTTTAACCACTGCATTTGATAAACTGTCTCCTTGCACAACATGATCTTTGCAGGCACACAGCCAAGGCAACGTTAGAAAGTAAAAAATCTTTCCTCTTTTTTTTTTTTTTTTTTTTGGCTGTTTTCCAGAATTCTGCCCTAGCAGCATCCAACAGGTTTTCCCAGACCATTGTACATATGCTTCTTGTAGTTATTGTATATTCAGTGTCATGTATATACATTTGTAACGTAACACACATTAAATAGTTTTTGAAAGAGCTGCTGGATCATTGTCTTGCACACTGGGCTTATTCTCTGAACACCTACACACACCAGCAGAGAAAAGAGACATAGCCTCAGCTATATTTAAGCTGTTTTACACACACACGCACACGCGCGCGCACACACACAGATGCTGTTTCCTAAGAAGTTAAGAACCAAGTGTCTTATACCCATCTTACCTGTTTCTCCTTCTAAATATCAATATCAGTCTCTTGTTAGCTGTATTTATCTCTTTTTATTTTCCTCTTCCTTCATCTGTATTACGTATGTTTTCTTTTCCTCCATCTCATTTTGTCTGTCTTGTCCCCCATCATTCTTTTTCTTTTCTGATTAATATTTTTTCTGATTAGAAAATACATTTTTCTTATATTAATGATCAGAGCATCATAGTTTTTCTGCATGATCGCTTATAGCAGCTTCTCTGTGCTAATACCATGATGTGGTTGGTGAAGAAATGTTAGTGCCAAATTCAGTTTAAAAACATAATGTACCTTCAACGAGTTGCCAGTTTCAAGGATTTTTTTTTATTTACACTGCAGGGGACAAATCTCTCACTGCTCCATCTGCATTTCTGCTTCCCGTATCATGTCATAATTTTCCCAGTTAGCGCAGCTTTTCATACAGCAGGTGAAAAATCGCTTGCGTCTCTCAGGTGGTAACCGTAGTAACAGCAATGCTACCCTGCTGAAAAATGCATTAGTCTAAACAGCTACCAGCTGCCAAAAAACAAGCTGAGCTAGTCAAGACAGCAGACCATTTTTACCAGCTGGTACATTATTTTCCAGCTTTCTTACTGCTTGAGTAATTTGATTAATAATTGTTTGAGATTTTCTAATTCTTTTACTGTTTTGTTATTTTCTGGGATGTAGCATTAGTAGCTGTAATTTGGAAACTCTTCCCTTCCTACCAGAGCGCATGAGCTGGTAAAGATGGCCTACCAACGTGAATACACATGTAAACAAAAAATAAAAGCACACTCTAATCTTAACTAGTTACTTTATATATTTAGTGTTGATTTAATAAACCCCTAAAAAAGATTAACCATGTCATGCACATATTTTCTGTTTCTGTGCCATATAGTTTTGCTAGTCAGAGTTAGCAAGCTAGCCATCTACCTGGAAATGTAGCTATGCTGGCACTGAGCTAGCTCTTTGGTTGATGTCTGTAATACTGCTCAGGAAACTCTGTGACTGACAGGATGAGGCACTCCTCCATTTTCTTTTCTTATTGCAACTGCGACGCTGCACCACTGACCACTCCACCTGCAAGACTGCCCAGAGTCTCTAATTAAAAATAAATGGAAGATGATCAGTTGTTTCCTCTTGTGTGAAAAGCTCTTAAGACGTGTTTTACCATCTAAGCAAGTGCTTTGACATAAAAGTATAATTTTAGTTTAACACATTAACACTAACTTTAAAACTGACTGAGTGAAGGGAAATCACACACTTCAAGAAACTGCCTGTAAACAGTTGTCATGGCCACAGAAACCATCAGACTCTAGTCAAATGGAAGTCACCCCTCTCAACACGGCTGAAAGGTGAAAAACTGTCTGGGTTTTTCTCCAGATATTTTTATATATATATATATATATATATATATATATATATATATATATATATATATATATATATATATACACAGTTGGGAACAGTTTCCAAATTACAGCTACTAATGCTACATCCCAGAAAAAAAAAAAAAAAATATATATATATATATATATATATATATATATATATATATATATATATATATATATATATTGTGTGTGTGTGTGCATATATATAAATGCCTTCATTAATATACAGTGATGAAAAGTATATTTTTAATCCATCTCTAAGCAGAACTGTTAGCAGAGACCCTAAAGGCATGTGATTTTATTGTGTATGTGTATCTAAATAATGGACATAATCCAATACGATATTGATAAGTCATGAAACTTGACTTATTAACTGCATGTGTGTGTTTGTGTGTGCGTGTGTGTTTTTCTCCATCAGATGGAATGGGCCGAGTTCTGGCTCAGGATGTTTATGCCAAAGACAACCTGCCTCCTTTTCCCGCCTCTGTGAAAGATGGCTATGCTGTGCGAGGTATATGAGATACTCTTGGAATATTTCCCTCTCTCTCTCTCTCTCTCTCTCTCTCTCTCTCTCTCTCTCTCTCTCTCTCTCTCTCTCTCTGTGTGTGTGTGTGTGTGTGTGTGTGTGTGTGTGTGTGTGTGTGTGTGTGTGTGTGTGTGTGTGAGAGAGAGAGACCAATATTAAATTATTGTATGCCCCAAAATCTACACCCTAGTTAAATTGGCTGCTTTAAGTATAATTAATGGCAGACACTCCAAATAAACAGATAAAATAATAATACTAGTAATAATACTAGTAATAATAATAATAATTTTGATTGTAATTTTTGATAAGGCAACATTTTCTGTGAGAAGATCTTTATTTAGTATTTTTAGGAGGAATCTCCATGTAACAATGAGGGGTAAAGCTGTAACTTTAAGTTTTCCAACACAGTAATGTCTTCAGGACGCAGGGATTTGCATTAACTCTAACCAGCTGAAACGTATGATGTGTCATTCTTTAGTAAATGACAAATTGTTAGCATTGGCAAATCACTGGTATAAGAGCAATAAAACACTTAGGGGACATGCTGTTATTGGAAAATACTCACATCGTGGTGGTAATAATCCTCCACTTCACATCACATCTCCCTGTCATTTATTACTTTCCTATAACAGCACACCCCCATTGTGGTCTATTTCTTACATAATAAGCACTCATGACTCAAGCTGAGGTTATGTTTCCCTCTGTATTAAACTTCACTTTAACCCTGAAGACCCCAGAAGAGTCGTTTTGTTTCTTGTTTCTCTTCCCAGGAACTCATACTGCAGGATTTTTTTTTTTTTTTTTTTTTTTTTAATTTTAATTTTGCAACCTTCATGCTGATATTACAGTGATTCATCAACACTCCCCCTCTTTCTCTCTCCCTTTGCCTCTCTCTTTTTTCACTCTGTCTGTCTCTCTCTCTCTCTCTCAGTCACACTCAACTCATGATGAGTGTGTTTGCCTCGCGTTATGACACTCCATGTTAATTGACGCTTCACTCCCTGTGTCACACCTCCATATTCCCCATATCAGTCATGTCTGCTGCAGAGTGCACTCAGGAAAAGCCTCTCAAAGGGATGAATGTCAAACGGCTCACCCTTTTATTATAGAATTCCCTACAGAAGCACTGTGTTTCTCTCTCAGGGGGCCAGACAGGCTGCTCCTAAACCTCTTTATCTCTTTACCCATTTCTTAAATCTATTTCTAAATCCTATAATGCTGTAATGTCATGTAATGCTCCATAATGGGTGATGTCAGTATCAGCCAGACAGGGAGGATGAAGGCCCTGTGTCTAATCACTAATCACTGACTCCCTTCATTACATGATTCCAGTTGTAGGTTAAAGTCTGAGTGTACTACAAAGAGTTGTTTGCCATGCCATGTTTTCCCCACCTGTATTTCAATTATTCCTGTGTCTTGTGTGATTGTATGAATACAGATTGAGGTTTGGATATAAGTTAGTGTGTTTACAGTTGCATCTCAGATTTCATTCTTTTTTTGCCCCACCCAGTTTTCTCTCTAATTTGGTATTGGCCAATTCCCACCCACCTGCCAGGTCTCTTGACACCTGGAACCAGCCAACCACATCTTTTCAAACTGCTGCTCATGCTTCATCACAGGGCAGTCTAACAAACTCAGAAGAAAGTGCTATCTGCCCTCTTCTTCATACATGAGCTCACAAATGCCCGCAATTGGCTAGTGATGCTGTGATCGACAGAAGAGCGAGAGTCCACCCTCTCACCCACAGAGCACAGCTACAGTTTTGCACTCTTGGACTCCCAGCCACAGATGGCTGTGGCATCATCGGGATTTGAATCTCTGGTCGATAGGGCAAACACTTTTCTGTTCCACCAAAGTGGAAGTGTAGATTTGCTTTTTTTTCTTTTTTTTAATATTTAAAAAGCTAGTTCTGCCATTTTTAGGTGATGTCACGCATTAAAATAACCAACATCATTGTAAAGCCTAAATTCAACCGATTTTAGTGACACAGTGTATATATAGTTTCTGTTTCATAAATAGTTCCTGAGTTAGTGTGTGCGTGTGTGTGTGTGGTGTTAGTGTTAAACTATTACAGTCTCTGCAGTGAGTTTTATGGTGTCTGTTTCTGGTCTTCATCTCTCCAGCGGCCGATGGTCCTGGTGACCGCTTCATCATCGGCGAGTCTCAGGCAGGAGAGCAGGTGAATAGACATGCATACACACACACACAGACACAGACACACACACGTGTACTCACTTCCACTCTAATGTTTCAACAATTTTTGCTATTTTCAGGGAGTCATTAGGATATATGAACCTTGCATGAGCTTGTAGCATCATTCTTCTGATTCTTCCTCCTTACAAAGTTTTATATAGACTTATAAGCACTAATTAAACACTATTTTAGATTAATAACTGACATAAAGCATTTATTCCCTGAGGATGAGTCATGCTTAAACCTGTGCACTGCTGGACAGTTTGAATCTCCTTCTTTTATTTATAATTTAGAATGTAACGGCAACCCACGACCCCCTCTCACTGCACTATTTATGAACGTATGAGTGTGTGTGTCTTTTCCCCACAGCCCACACACACAGTGATGCCAGGCCAGGTGATGAGGGTGACGACCGGAGCTCCAATCCCGTGTGGAGCCGATGCTGTGGTGCAGGTGGAGGACACAGAGCTGCTGAGAGAATCTGAGGATGTGAGTTTGCACCGTCACACATAAAAACACTAATAAAAGCTTATAAATGCTCTATCCAAGTTTCTGCCCCTCCAACAGAAGGAGTTGTGTTTTGAGATTTTTACCTAAATCATCAGGGAAAATTACTTCCCAATGAGGTTAATGTTGGTCTTCTGGGCACAAATTTCCTTTTATTGTGGCCTTTTATTGAAGTTATGTATCTCTACTGCATAGTGCTAGTTTTTTTTTTTGTCTTAATATTTATGCCGTAAATTATGGCTTAAAATAGCATCCAGATTTTCAACCCTGGAGTCCAAGCTAATGATATACTGAAAGAAAATTCCACGCCGCGTTTAAAAACACAAACTGTCCTACCATTGTTTTCCCATATGCATAAGTAAAGCTATAAGCCAGTAAATTTTTATAAAAGCTAATACATTCATGTAACTGCTCTGTTATACTGTAATAATACAGCTATACTGTTTTGCACTAAATTATAAATGCACTAGTGTTGAGTAATCTGTTATGTTCAATGCCTTTTCTCTGCAAGCAGTAAGCAACCATGTCATGTTTATATACAGATACAGAGAGAACACGTTGTATTATGACAGTTATTAACTAATTAACATCTATAACTCCTTTACTACAGTGTAATAACCTCTTATTGCAGCAGAACGGTTGGCAGATTTTCTCTTATAAGCACTTTAAAATTCTAATAAATGCTTCATTATAGTTTAGTATAATCAGATTTATAGTATTTTTTTCTGCAAATTGTGTTGGACAAAAGCCCAATACGAATAAATGTGTGACTCCTTTACTATAGTATAATAACAGGTCCATACTTTCCTAAAACACACTTGGGCTTACAAGTGTTCAATACATACATGTTTATACATGCTTTATTATGATCTAATAACCAATATATAAACAATTTTCCACTAAGCAAATTATCTAGGTATTTATTTAGGCATTTACTAGTAACCATAAGAAGAATGCATATGGTCATCATGTGTATAGGATAACAGAGCTAATATTATAGGATGTGTGTGTGTCATTTGGTGTCAGTTATTGGAGCCACATTTTAAATTTTAAAACTGTTAAGATCTGTAAAAGCTATCAAGAAAAGGTTGGTTTTGGATCAATAAAAAAGGAATTATTTAATTAATTAATTATTATTGTCTGCATGCAGGGCACAGAGGAACTTGAAGTGCGCATTCTGGTGCAAGCACGTCCAGGGCAGGACATCAGGTAATCTGTGTGTGTGTGAGCATGTATGAGTCCATTTCTGTCTGAATGCATTGTAATAGATATAATATAATTTATACATTACGTTTAGAATGTCTTTCATGTCCTCGTATTTCATAACTTTTAGTGTACTCTGTTTATTCAAATTTGTCTACTTACGTGATGGATTCCATCCCATGTTTTTTTTTTTTTTTTTTTTTTTGGTAGCAGAACACAACTACACAGCTGTTAGCTGAACAACATAGCTAGCTAGCCGACCAACTAACTAGCAAGTTAGCCTTAGTGGCTAGCAAGATAGCAGATAGCTATTTACCAGCAAACGACAAACAACAGATGACCATTCATTTTCTATGCATATGCATGACACAGAGCCGTGATTTCAGCAATTGCAGCAATTTGAATTGGCTCAAAACACTCCTATTGCTTGTGTGGTCTGATGTTTCTTCATTTCCTCACTCACGACCCTGGTTCCTACATGTAATTAGATCCCATTTACTGTCTGAAGTGCAAAAATGGAAGAAAAATTATAACCTTGGTTTCATCTTATCCTGTCATAAACAACATCTCAAAAAATGAAGCTTGGAAGAAAGAGGATATGGTCTGGTGGGTGTACATAGCTAGTGCCATTGGCTTGCTAAGATAATCTGTCAACGAAAGTATTAAGAAGCGCAACACGTAAAAAGTCAAACAACCAAAGTTCGTACTGATTAGCACATTATTTAATATGAGTTTAACTAGTTAGCATGAGAATCTATATATGGCTACTTATATACAGCTATACATAGCTACTACTACTACTATTGGAACTAAAAAAAAAAAAAAAAAAAAAACACTGGATACTGCACACCTACATGCGACAACAGCAGCAATTGCTACACGCCCAAAAGAGACATTCACAAATGAACAGAAATGTTACTGGTAAATGACAAGCCATTGACTTACATTTGTAAACAAACTCCTCAGTTTAGTCTGCCATAATTGTTGAACTTTTCATGAAACTCTTACATGGTCTGGTGAAAAGAATTATGGAATTGCCTACACTGAGATGTGACCCTGCCCTCAGATTTGGCCAAAATAATGAGCTCAAAGGGCAGCTTTCCAATGGGACAGCTGTCTACCCAAGGAGCACCTTCTCACTGGACTGCAATGACAGATTCTTAGAAAGACCGAAAAAAGGACAGAAGAAGAGATCAAGATGTAACCTCCATCCTCATTATCTCATGTGTGTTTCAGGCCCATTGGTCATGACATAAAGCGTGGAGAGTGTGTGTTGGCCAAAGGCACTCACATGGGCCCATCAGAGATCGGCTTGCTGGCCACAGTGGGAGTCACAGAAGTGGAAGTGCACAAGTTCCCTGTGGTGGCCGTAATGTCCACAGGAAACGAGGTTGGAAGTCACTCACACACATACTGTACACACACTGCACATATATGGGTGAGATTACAACGACGAGCTTCTGTACTCGTTCTAATACGTTATCGTTTCTATAGTAGCAACTCATTAACAGGGACTTGTATGGTGGACACTCTACATAATCTAATGCTAATAATGAACAGAATAAAAATGTGTTGTTATTTAACAGAGAAAGATGTCATAGTTGATATGGTGCAGTTTCCTGAAAGGAGACTTTTATTTAATATTTATGGAGTATCCAATGTGTGCTTTGTAAAAGTTTTCAGGATAAAGGTCTTTACACTTTCTGGCTTCTTCCTTTTTTTGTTACAAACATCAATAGACAGACAAAAAAACGAGGCTGGAGAGGGAACGACAGTTTATAGCTGTTAAAACATAAGTGGTAACAGGGACTAACATTCTGCAACATTAAGCATAATTATAAACATTATATTTAAATACTTTTTTACCTTAAAAAGTTTCTTTAAATTAAATGGTTACAAATTAAAATTGTAATCGTTGGCAAATTGCAACAGAACAATGCTAATCAGACCAGTTTTTTACTTGAAGATGATAAGCTGATAGAGCTTGTGGTATTGGACCGTGTAACTATTTAACTTTTTTTTCAGCTGCTGAACCCTGAGGACGATCTACACCCAGGGAAGATCCGTGACTCCAACCGCTCCACGCTGCTTGCCACTATCCAGGAGCACGGCTACCCCACCATTAACCTGGGCATCGTGGGAGACAAGTGAGTGTCTCTACATATTTGTCTTACACTATATGACCAAAGGCATGTGGTCACCTGACCATGACGCCCCCCACATTCCCAACCCCCCTTGCTAATATTACAGCCTCCACTCTTCTGAGAGGGCTTTCCACTAGATTTTGAAGTATGGCTGTGGAGATTTGCTCATTCAGCCACAAGAGCATTAGTGGGGTGCAGTTGGTGTTCTAGATCATCCCAAAAATATTCAGTAGGTTTGAGGTCAGGGCTCTGTGCAGGCCACTCAAGTTCTTCCACTCTAACCTTAGCAAACCATGTCTTCATGGATCTCGTTTTGTGCACAGGGGCATTGTCATGCTGAAACAGTTTGGGACCCTTATGTCCAGTTAAGGGAAATTGTGACACTGTAGCATATAATGACATTCCAGACAATCATGTGCCTCCAACTTTGTGGCAAACGTTTTGAGGAAGGCTTACATATGGGGGTCATGTTCAGGTGTTCATATACTTTTGGCCATGTAGTGTACATGCTATACAGAGATATGCAGGCAGGATTAGATGGGTTGGTCTATTACAGTATAGTATTATACACACATTATCATTAATATTCAAATACAGTATATACTAATACCAAATTTATTCAGCAAGCTGCCTACTTAAGCAAAATGCACTATATGGCTGAAAGTACGTGGACATCTTGCCATGACCCCTACTACTTAAATGACTTGACAGTGACTTAAAGCCTCATTTAGGGATTGCTTTGAGAATCAGTCCTGTTTTGGCTATGTGTTTCTGAATAGTCTATACTCATACAAACATATTCATGGGACACAAGTCCCATTCACTGCCTGTATAAAGAAACACTGTCCAGTTGAAGCGCACACACTCAGAAAGAAAGGAATTAAGATAGCCGAGACACCTTTTCTTTGTTGATGGAGTGATACCCATAAGGGTGGATTTTTCGTACCTTTAGTGTGTATCTGTTACCTAGAAGGGTGAACGTAGCCTTTAAAGCTTTACTCTAAAAACTATAGTCCTTTTTTGAATGTATCTTAAATCATTTTTAAAGATGCACTATATCCACATATTGAAGTGAAAGATACATATTGAAGGTACAAAAGGTCCTTCAAGGTGCCACCCCAGTGACCAGGAAAGGTACAGATATTAAACGTACAGACATGATCACATCCATGATCTATAAAAGCAACACAACTTAGTTGCAACAAATAACATTATAAGCTCTATTAACATACACAAGGATATCTCTGTCCATGTATATTACTTAAAATTCTATATCTATCCTATGATCAAAATGTAATACACTTTCAACAGTTATTTTATTTGGAATGGCCTGCATCCGCTGTTTATTTCTTTTTGACCTTCATTAGTACAAATTTTATACATGCCATGCCATCGTCTAAGAAGTTCTGCATGGTCACTGACTTATTTTTTTGGCCACTTAGAGACCCTGAGAAATTAACCATTTTCAACCGATGGCTGTATACTAGTAGCGTATTGATGCAGATTTTGGACTTTCTTAGTGTACATACTAATGATTTTAGTCGATCTTTCAGACACACTCTTGGATTCGGATATAACAGAAGCGTACGCGGAGTTCGGAGTAAACCTGACACATAATTGTTAACACACTGTGATTACTGTGCAGTTGGTTTGGTGTTTTACTACCATGGTAACAGTTGCTGTGGTTTCTTGTCTCCTCTCACAGCCCAGATGACCTCTTGAATGCCCTGAACGAGGGCATCAGCCGTGCCGATGTCATCATCACCTCAGGGGGCGTGTCCATGGGCGAGAAGGTGAGGACTTATTTTAGGACTTTTTAAATTGATTTATTTAATAAACTTTCAGTTTCTTCTTGTGGTAAAATGATGTAGTGTGCACTCTTCAGCAGGGTCAACCCTGGGCTGTGTTCTAATAGTGACACGATCTCTGCTCTGTCTATAATGCGCCCTCACCTTCATCTTCACTATTTCTCCTTGCCTAAATCCCCATCGCTAACTGACCACTTTATCGGCTCATAGGATTTTTATTTGGTGAGCCTGTAGAGGCATAATGGGACAGCAAACAAATATGAGCACTACATACTTAATATTTAAAAAATCTAGCATTTGAATTGCTTTTTCATTTCAAATATTGCTTTTTTATTGTTTATTTTTCAGCTAGTCCACGCATACCTGATAGCTGCTGGTAGTTACTCAGCTAGCTAGTTAGCAAGTTGGCTACCAATTTGTAAGGAAATAGACCATATAAATTAAGAAAATCACTTCAGCTACTTTGTTCAGGAATATTCTCTCAGCTCTTAGTTCTTTGTGCACTTCATTTTATCTGTATCCATGTACATATTTTTATTTGTTCATCTTTTTAATGTTGTATGTTTTTAATCCATGTTAAAGTAAAGGACACTGGGTTTGATGCTTTGCGTATGAAGTGTGTATACAAATAAACTTCTATTTTACTGAAGTAGTCTTCATGCACTTCTATGTCATGAGGGGAAGTTGATGAGAGTGTGAAAACGCTGTTGGAACACAGGGTTGGTCTAAATTACACACTTTGAGTCTTGATACAGCCCCATGCTGACATCTCGTGGCTCACTTTATATGCAGGTGAATCTTTCCACAGCAGCGAGAGATGGTGATAAATAATGTATGACTTTCCTCCCCTGCCATATGGGACTGTCTGGGGTTTTATGAGAATGTGTGTTTCGATCATCATTAATGTGGCCCTTTAATTGGCCTGTTTCGACAGGACTACCTGAAGCAGGTGTTGGATATTGACCTTCACGCTCAGATTCACTTTGGGCGTGTCTTTATGAAACCCGGGTGAGTGGATGAATGAGAAGCCAACGTTTTGAAAAGCAGTTTTGAAAAGCAGCAGTCTTATTATTTGTGTTTGTTCTTCTGTATAGTCTCCCTACAACATTTGCCACTTTGGACATGGACGGTACACGAAAGCTAATTTTTGCTCTACCAGGTAGGGATGGTGAGAGAGTTTGTTGGTATGTATTTATTAGCCTTAAGACAAATGTTTTAGTTTGTGTTCTGATTAATTTTCCCTTTTTTCTGTCTAAAGTTTTGTCACTTTCTTGTTTAGAGTGTTTTATGTTAGCATGTTTTATTTTTTCTTTTGTTTTTGTGCTTTCTCAGTTTAATTTACCTAATTGGCTGATAATTGCATGAATTTATATATATATATATATATATATATATATATATATATATATATATATATATATATATATATATATATATAAAAAATCTGACAGTAATTCACACAGTTGAATTAAATTATCAGTATCAGTATATCAGTATTTCAATAAAACCAAATCACGAATCAAAGAATCCTGAAATGCCTTCTGATCATAATCCACATTTCAGTTAAAGTATCTGAAGTATTTAATAACAAAAAGCTTTTAAGAAGGCAACATCATCTCAATTTTTCACTGATAGTGAAGTTTACTTTTTTGTGAATATGGCCCTGATTAGCTGTCTCAGGTCTGAACAGATGAATAAGATAATACTTTGTTTTTACAGGGAATCCCGTGTCAGCCGTGGTCACGTGTAATCTCTTCGTCATACCCGCCTTGAGGAAGATGCAGGGAATCCTGGACCCACGACCCACCATCATCAAAGCTAGAGTAAGAGTCAGACAGTTATATTCTGGTGTAAAATCCTGATGTTTTACAGGGTCCAAATTCTTATTAAGAACTGCTTTTACTTCATTAATTCTGCAAAATCTAATCCAGTTCTCTCAAATGAGACTCTTTCATGTTCCCCTAATATGAATCCAGTACACTGTGTTGTTATACTGCACAGAATATCTTACCAAGTTAAAATATCTTGAATATAGTCAAATTGATCTAGTATTTCCTATTTCCAAATATAAGATTATTAAACCTATTCTTGAATTTTTTTTTTATTGGCAGATAATTTTGTATAATTTTAAGTATTTATTTCTAGAAAGAAGCAAAAATATCTGCCAGTAGATTAAGACAATGTAGAACTTGAAATTATTAAAGATGTCTAGAAATAGATTTAATCTTATATAGGAAATAGGAATAGGAAATACTAGATAAATGTGACTATATTCAAGACATTTTTACTTGCTAAGTGCCATTTTTTGCAGTGTATGCACTGAGACCACTGGGGACTTGAACAATACCCAAGAGCTTACATGTGTTACATGTGTTTTGTCTTCACAGTAAACTGATGCATGAACAGACGAATAGATAAATTTCAGGTTTTATACTAGAATTTGTGGCTATATCCATTTTACATAATGTATTCTTACTGAGCTTTAACTGAACTAATTATTGTTTAATGTTTGATAATGATATAAGAATTGTACTTGGTTGTAGACTCCAACATTTGAACTTGACCGAAGTAATTTAAACAGGGTTAGTGTTTAAGTGTAATTAATTACAAATTTCCAGGTTAAGCAAGCAAGTGGATGAAATGTCTCTTGCTGTGTGTCTGCAGTTGTCCTGTGATGTAAAGCTGGACCCGCGTCCTGAGTATCACCGCTGTATTTTAACATGGCACCATCAGGAGCCGCTGCCATGGGCTCAGAGCACAGGTGCGCACACACAGCATGTTTGGGGAAGAAGTGAAAAGAAGTAAACACAACCACTGCAGCAAACTATTTTAACTTTTTCTGCAAATGTTACTGCAGTTACTTCATATTTGATTAGCATAAAAAATTGAAAATAAATAAGTGTGGCATGTGCAAATGTTTGGACACCCTTCCAGCTGTAAAGACTCAGAACTTATTTAACTTGGTAGGCTTTAATTGACTCATTAGGCAGGTCATGAATTAAGAATAACAGTTAGGAATAACAATTCAAGAGTGTAATAAATTCTCTGGCCCCCATATGACAGCATGCAATAAGGTTTAGCTGACACAGGAATGGTGATGCAACATTCTGCTGTGCAGAGTTGTTTGCACAAATATGATCTGCATGGAAGAGTCATCAGAATGAAGAAGAAAAAGGGGTGTTACTAAGTACTGAAGTACTGACACCTATGTAAGGTGTCCAAGGTAACTGCATTAATAATTACAGAAAAACATTTTTAATAGTTTGCTGCAGAAGTTGTGTTTAATCAGTTTCCACTTCAAAAATCAACAAATTTGGCCAGGGGTACCCAGACATTTGCATATATCTGTCTCCATCCTGTCCTGCCCTTTCTGTGAGCTAAAGAGTACCGATTTAACTCCTGATTTAATTGTGACCTAAAAGAACCCCATTTTATTTGCTTTATCTTCAGTGATGGCTGGTCATGATATTAGATGGAAGCTACACTCTAATATCTATCAACAGCTTGACTATGAAACTTTTAGGGTTGAGGTAGCACAAGCATAATTGATGGCATAATAATGATGTAGGGCACAAACACACTTTACACACACTTAATTCAGATTGGGTGCAGCATTCATGATTTCTAATTTTTTAAGTGTTTTCTAGTCTGAACCCAGTAGTGTATTACATGGTTTTCTCTGAATATCAAACATGTTACACAGAAAAGCAGTAACCCTTTCATTCAAACAAACAAAAAACCCACAAAACTTACCCCAAAGTAATGTTAGTGAAAGTACAGAGTAAATCATTCACTTCATTCATGTTCATTATGCCTGTGACTGTATTTCACGTGGTCTTTCTCGGTAACTGCTGATGTTATGTTATGCTAGTGTTATGTGTCAGAGAAGTGTGCTGAAAAATATCACCACGAATGGAGATCAAATCTAGGAGGCGTTTCACTCTGTGTAATCACCTGATACGACTTATAGGCTGCAAGAATCTATAGTCTGGGCTAGAAAGAATTCTCACTTCTTCATTCCATTTTGTGTATTTTTCTTATGACCACTGGTGGTCACTTGATTCCACAAAAATCCAAAATAACACTCCTTAACAGCAAATAATCTGAATAAAATGAAATCTTATATTGTCTTTTTATCTTTTGAAAGACTTTGATACCAGCCACCCTTGCTTCCTTATCGTGAAAAAAAAAAAACCTGTTTTATTAGTCTTGTCCTCTCTTGTGAGCTTCAAGAGCCGCGATTTAACGCTCACGTCCTCGTTTCATTTCGTACACAGGGAACCAGGTGAACAGTCGGCTCATGAGCATGCGCAGTGCCAACGGCCTCCTCATGCTACCTCCCAAAACAGAGCAATACGTGGAGCTGCACAAAGGCGAGGTGGTGGACGTCATGGTCATAGGGCGGCTATGATGTCATCAGCGAGGGACAGAGGGATGGAGGGAGCATAGAGCTGCGAGCGAGCGGTGGTTCACGGTGCATGCCCACATATCATCGACTATCTCTGTAATATGCAATGGCACAGCTAGTTTTTATTGATTTGGATAACGTTGAAGTATAGTCGACATCTTGATCACGAAAAACTACTAGATACGTATTTAAAAAAAAGATTTAAAAAAAGATCCTAGTATTTAAAATCTTAAAAAAATAACTTTTAAGTAAAAAAAGAGATTTATTCTGTAATATATTATTATAATTATTACTCTTATTATTATTGATTATGATCATTATTCTTCTCATGATTATTATATTAAGACAGCTCTGTTCTTTTCATTGCGATTGCTTTGTGTGTTCGATGCTAGACCTTATCGATATAGCTGTAGCATTTTAATAGAAAGCAGTAGGTGCCTGCCAGGAAAAAAAATATATACATCATTTCCTCATCTTAAAGCGATAGTTTGGCCAAAAATTCATTTTGACACAACTTCTTCTTTACCCCAAAATGTAATTGATCAGCCAAGATATGTTTGATGTCTGAATTTTGCCTCTTTATTTATTTACTGGAGCTACAGGGCTAATGTAGCTAAAAAGTGATGGAGACTTACAGCCCCCAGTTTAGCAAACTGTGAAAACTGACCTGGGGTAAGTGGGGCTTTGTGTAAATTGCATTTTTGGCTAAACAGCAAACGGATCTGATAGCTCAAACATGAGTATCATGTGAGGTGAGTGGAGAGTGGCACTTCCTGCGACACTCTGGTTTTTTCCTCATCCGTACGCACCATTACGGCTTCACCGAGAGCTTTGCTTGTTGTTTCTCTTGTGAGTCTTGTTTATGTACGCAGTGGGGGTTTTGTGTGGGGGAACACGAAACCGCCCGCCCGATCCCTGAAGCTTCCTTATTAGTCACCTGACCTGGTGAAGCTCCTCCCCTAACCCCCAGGGGGTGGAGTCACTGGATAATCTTTTATTTGAATATATATATATATATACATATATACATACATATATATATATATATATATATATATATATATATATATATATATATATATATATATATATATATATATATATATATATATATAAACATGCTGATTAAAACAGCTTATTTAAGTGCTGAGAGCCTTTTTAACCTACTACACAAACCTGTACAGTAAAAAACACAAATCGTGTTGTACAGATCTACGTGACCAGCACTGCGGAGAAAACTTACCAAGCAAAGAGGAGACATTGCTGAACAAACTCTGTACAATAACATTTTCTGTAATGATATGAAACTGATGAGAGAGACTATGATAATAAAATCCTTGATCATTATATAAAAATGATTTGTACAGAGGTTTTTTCTACAAACTTTCTTCATGAAATGTGACATTATAATGTTTCATGTGAAAAATGTCTTGTACTATGTGCCAAACTCAGAAAACTATGTTGTGTAATACTGTAGCTGGTGATTTAAACAGGTTGTAGTCCGTAACCTCATTTTTGTGGTGATTGTATTTTCTTTGTAAGCACACATGGACAATTTAAGGAAATGTCACTGGTCACTAGGGGTGGGAAAAAAATAATCAATTCTTAGATCCATCTCATTTATAAAAACAGTAATAAAAATGAAATTTATTTTTGGCTAAAATATATTTATGGCCACCAATCTAGACTAGTTGGTTGGTGAAATATAAAGGCGTGAACTAGCAATTGCACTACGTGTATGTCAGAAACTAGCAAAGCTATCTAGCAGGTTTGGAGATGGACAAACTCAGAATTGAGCTCGTCGTTGTGGATTTTATGAACTGGACAAAAGTTGTTGCATGTATTAGCAACTTACACAAAGGTAAAATATTCCAGGAATAATACAAACACCTTCAGTTAGCGATCCTTCGATAAACGCTTAATATTTGCTATTATACAATGAATACAATAAATAAAGCATTAGACAGTAATGAGAGAATTTATGAAAGAACATTTTTTTCTGCAATAGTAGTTCCATCTCTAAAAGGACCAATTCTACAGATTTTGGAGTTAATTAAAAAAAAAAAGTTTCACATAAACATTTGTTGATGAAATTCTGCAACTGCTGTTAGACTTCGTTTATAAGGAAATTATAATTTCCTTAATTAATTTCAATTAATTTTTTTTGTTTGTTCATTTCTCATAAAGTGTCAAAACAATTGTTCACGATAATCACAGACGCAAAATCACAGACGTTCACGAAAATTACAGACGCAGTAGCTAGAGATTAGATTGTAACACATTGGACTATTCCTTTAATATCTAATCACTGCTGGTCAAATAAGGTAAGAGCTATAAAGTCTGTGTGGAATTGATTAAATCAGTTTTGCCAAAACACTACAAAATGTGGCAAAGTTCAACTGGGGTGGGAGGGAATACTTATGCAAAACACTGTGTAAAGAGACACAGCTGATTAATAGATGGAGTGAGGCTTAGTGAAAATGACCAGATGACTTTCACAGCAGTAACTGGCCACATTACCACAAAACGTTCAATCAGAAGATGAACATCTACAATTTTTATTCCAAATGAATTTCACAGACAAGATTAGATGGGATTATACAAGTACTTCAGCACAGCAGGGGTCACAGGAATCACTCTCATGTGTCTAACAGTGGATTAATAGTGAGATGACACTGTGCTGCAGTGAGCTGTATGAATAACTATACACAGGGATCATAAAGGTTTCCACCATGATCAGTGGTCTGGAGCTTCCACTGCAGAGTATCACAGTTTATAGTACCAACCACATCAGCTTTCTGAGTTGCACTACAGTGTGTATTACATATAAAACATCCTAACATAATGAACTTATTGTTATGTCCTTCTTAGGGACTTGGAATGGTATTTCAGGTAATCCCATACAGTCATCAGTGATAAATCACTCACACAGACTCAACAAGACCAGAGACAGTAAACCTTACAGAGAACACAGTCATTGCTAGCAGCATAAACCAACAATGTACATATATTTATATTTAATATATAGCTACTATAATCTGAACATGCTTTTTTTTTCTCCAAAAAGGCAAAACTGAAAACAAAATAAGCACCAACATATACACAAAACAATGGTGATTTCTTGCCTTTCACAAAATACATCGTGCTTGGCCTGGTAGGCACGCAGAATAAATAGTGTGTGTGCTGGGAGATGAAGCTTGAACCAGGCTCATTCGAACAGCAGGTCCTCGTCTTTCTCCATGTCAACCATGTTGGTTGGTTCAGCAATGGGGCCGAGCTCAGCCAGGCGCCGCGCCATCTCCTGCTCAGTCTTCTCCTTCAGCTGCTTCTTCTTCTCCTGGATCTTCTTCAACCTGGTGGAGAGACAGAGATAAGCTTGTATGACTTGTGTGATCAATTGTGTGACTATCTTTGTGAAGCAGACTCAGTGGAGTTATAAATTATACCAAACTTACACTGTCTGGAAGATAACTCGCATGACAAGAAGCAAGTTTACGAGCACATGAATAATCCTATCATATTTTAATCCGCAGTTATCAGATTATTCAACACCATACTATTATATATTATATCAAAGCTGTTATAGACACCATTGGGTGCAATTAATAACCATAAAAAACCTTTACCCTTGCAGGTAAAGAGTGAAAAAATTAGGAAGTTTGAATCCTTTTTCCGTGGTTTATTGGTAGGTTGGTGAACAATTCTAAAAGTGCGACATCATTTATCTGGAAAGAAATCTAAATATTGACTGACTTATACTGCCATATTTTTGCCAGTATAATATTACTTAAGGGCTAAATCTGTTTTTTTTTCCCCAGTCCAATTATTATTGTCAATGTAAATGTACTCACTATGCAGACTTAATCAGTCATATCTAGCTCAAGCTGATTTTAATCAAAGTTGCACTCTTGTCAGTACGACTCTGATCCCAAAACGTAGTAAATGTACTATAGGAATCAAACACAAAAAAAGAAACCTCCTCTAAAATTACTAGTCTCTTTTATGATAACCAATGTAGCGTTTTTGTTGCAAATGTAGAGCACTGCTGACAAAACTACCGTGACTCACCTATAGAACTCTTCTCTTTCTCTCTCATCCAGTTCAGTGATGATGTATGTGAGGGTTCGCTCGATCCTCGGGATAATCACTAAGGGAAAAGAGGGAGAACTCAACAGTAACACTTTTAACTTCTGTATTGTTTACTATTTAGCAAAGTTTCATGCTGCAATATGACTAAGTTTAAACTCTGTGCTATCATCTCTGTGCTGATAAACAATCTTAATGGAAATGAAGTTCTAAAAGTCTTTTCCTGTGCCTCAGAGCTCCATCTCCAACACAGGTTATTTGGTTTACCATCCAGCCATGTTTAATACTTTTATTTCATCTTGTTACTCTCAGAGTCAAAATCTCTATAAAAGAAATGTTTTGTTTTTTTTAAATCAGAGAGACAGAGCGAAGTACATCAAGTGTCATGCTGGACAAATCAGTTTTTTAATCATTTTAAACTGGCTTGTTTTGTCCTGAGCTGAGCAGAAAGCGTCAAAACATGTACTGAGAGTGCTACAGACTCGCCTCTGACTCACCGTGCTCGATGGCGTTCACACGACGGTTGGTGATCTTGATGGCTTCATCCAAAGTGACAAAGGAGGTCTGTAAATTGAGTGATCCAAAAACTAAGGTGAAATCATCAGAAATGGCTTTGGGAGACACACTTTTTCTATTATTGTAACAGTTATCTTTTTAACAAGAGCTGCATTTCTGGGATTTTGCCAACATTCAGATGTTTAAACATCCTTACATTTCACTGAACTGGGTGGAATTGTTGTATCTCTCTGGTCAACAATCACTAATTCATTCTCTCCTGTATTAATCAGTGTGTTTAAAATGGTTCCCTTCTCGATATTCTCTATGTTGAAAAATCAGGTGTACGACACAGAACGCTACATGGTGTCCCAAAAGTCTCCACACATAGTGGAAATTAACACTTTTTAGCAAAATGTAACTTTATTTAAAAAAACATCCTCTACATGATTGCCATTTCTTTGTAAACACACACAGAGTCGTCTCTCTCCCAACTTTGGCTCCCAGTTTGGCAACAGTGTCATGTGTGATGTGCTTTCCATGTTTCCTGTTAAAGTCCATCACAACCTTGCAACAGCTTCCCGATCCTGCCATGAGAATGATTTCAATATGTTCTTCTTTTATCAAAGGCATTCTTAAAGGCTTTCTGAAAAAAATATACAATATAAAAAAATTTTGGAAGACATTTTGCTATAAAGTGTTAATTTCCCCTCTGTATGGAGACCTTTGAGACACCCTGTATTATAGGGAACAAAATAACAAGAAAAGAAAAAAACAACTATTTTGTACACTACATTACAAGGATTTGCTCATCACACTGCTTAATCTGGGAGTGTTTGCTACCGATTACTTTGATTCAGAATAAAGTTGAATCATTTCTGTCCTTGCCTTCTGAGAGATTGACGAATAACCTCTTTAAAGACTTTCAGCAATGACACATATTCATTCATTCATTCATTTAACTTCAGTAATCGCTTTATCCTAGTCAGGATTGAGGTGGATCCGGAGCCTATCCTGGGAACATTGAGCGCAATACATCGTAGGACACCATGCACACACTCACACACTCTCCTACACACCTAGGGGGAATTTCAAGTAGCCAGTCCACCTACTAGCATGGCTTGCCCTTGCTGTACTGCCCCTATGACAGACATGAATGTAACATGCAGTATATGTGTGAGTGCCCCCTACCTGCAGGGAGGCTAACTCCACCAGCAGCTCCACAGCTTTAGCATAGTTCCTCTTCAGCTTGGACAACTGCTCTCCACCCCTCGCTAAACCCGTCAGCTCATAGCCTACACACACAACCATTCTGTCATTTTCTGCTGTGTGTTATCTGTAAAGCACT
This sequence comes from Pangasianodon hypophthalmus, assembly GCF_027358585.1. NCBI lineage: Eukaryota > Metazoa > Chordata > Actinopteri > Siluriformes > Pangasiidae > Pangasianodon > Pangasianodon hypophthalmus. The sequence goes on along the minus strand of NC_069728.1, from coordinate 13,087,526 downwards.
GTCCAAATGGGTTTTAATGGCAACTTCTAGTCAAAAGTTCCAGACAGAAATTTTGTAATTATATTACATGTTTTTTTCAAACATGACTTACTGTCTCCTCCTTCCTGGTAGTGCTCGAACACAGGCAGAGTGACACCTGGAGTCAAACGGTGCAAACACATAGAACGTTACTGAAAACAATTATATTTTCTGCACCAGTATTAATAAACCTGCTGCTGAAGTCACTGCACTAGCATTTATAATGTGGACGCATTATTGGGACTCATCACAAGAGGGCAGTGTTTTGTGGGATGTAATGTTTTTAGTGATAAAATTTCGAAAGTGTTGGTTTGGGAATTGTATCTTACACACAAACACAAATATACAATATGAAAAATCTACACAGATATAAAATCTGTCCAACAATTAGTTGCAAGTTTTTAGTCATTAGACTGGTTTACTGTGTGTGTGTGTGTGTGTGTGTGTGTGTGTGTGTGTACATTTTAACATTTGGCACTAAAAGAGCCAAAAATGTTCCTTTCGGTTACTGAGTTTAATGTCAGGGTTAGATTTAAGTGAAGACATGTACTATGGTATTAGTTAGCTACAGTAATCATTATGTCAAAGGTCTTCACGAAGATAGAAAAACATGTCTGTGTTTTTCCTAGTGCCTCGTAAAATATTACACTGTGTTAAGCAGACCTGCGACGTTGTCCTTCTTCGCCCTGACCTTCACCTGGGCCTTGTTCACATTCTGGATGACTGTAGTGCTAAAGAAACAACACACACAGACTGAGATCAAGAGACACAGTAACTATCTCACACACACACACACACACGTAGCGTTAGTGTTCATGTTCACATTCCCTGTTCATACCTAAAGTCACCAGCAGCAAATTTGGCTTCGGCTAAGGAGAAAGCTGCTTCCCTCATCACCTCCCCCATCAACGTCTTAGTCTGGGAATGAACAGGAAACACTGGTTAACTGGTGAAAAACACTATAAATAAATAATTAACCTATAGCTTTAAATAAATAAATAAATAACCTAAAGCTTTACAAGATCACTGCACAGAATTCAATACCATCAGCATCACTGTCATACTAACAAAGCTGCATAAATAATACACATCTAAATAAATATGTAAGCACGTTTTATTCTTTATGTAGCTCGGTAGAAATGAGGAAAAATATACAAGATGAATAGCAGGCAGGTTATACAAAGCTACTGGTCGTCCTACCTCAATGATTTTCCTCAGAATCTGCCGGAAGCGCATGGACAGAGCGTCTGCTTTCTTCTTCAGCAGGTTGCGTCCGGTCTGAGCTCCTTTCAGACGCGCCTTCATGATGGTTTGAGCCCTGAAAGAAAACCCCTGTTCAGACCTCAGTTCCTGTTATCACTTATGTTATAGCTGCTATGAAGAGTCACTCCATCACCAGCCTTTCTTTTTTTCCCTCCCAAAAAAAAAACACAGCTTTTCATGTTACTGAGAAACAGGAAACAACAGGAAAGTTCTCTGTTCTGAAGATTGTCCCGTGGCAGAAAACTTACTGACACTGGAGACGCCTCCTTCCAGAAAACGTCACTGTATCAACGATTAGACGTCTCTTAAGTAACATTTACATTCACCCATTTAGCAGACGCTTTCATCCAAAGCGACTTATAAATGAGGAAATACAAGCAAAGCGATATATCAAGCAGAGAACAATACAAGTAGTGCGACCATACGAGATTTTTAATTGAGTGCTAGAGGAGCAAAGTGCGCTGAGTAGAGATCTAAGAGCCAGTGTAAGTGCACAATTATTTTATTCATTTATTTATATAATTATTTGGAGGGGTGAGGATAAGTTAAGTAAATAATGGCAGGTTTTTTTGTTTGTTTTTTTTATTCGGTTTATTATGAGCATTAGATTATGTGGAGCGTCCATTTTAAAAGTCCAAACTGCATTTGAGACTCTGTGTTAGATAGGTCAGGCTCAATTTTATCACAATAAACTGACTTATCCTTATCTTTTGTCAGGATTCGCAAAGCTTTTGCACCATTTCTAAACATGTAAACTTCAGATTAGACTCCAGGAGCTGGTCAGGTTTTTCCTCACAGCCTGCTGCAGGAAGCTCAGATCACATGAGACTGAATCAGACTTCTGCTTTTAGTAGGATCACTGGGAAGATCATTCTCAAATCTCCACATATATCCAGAACTAAACTCTCTATTATAGATAAAATGTTCATCTAATGCACAATACTGGGGATCAAGTTGAAATTTAACACGCATTTTAAACTGAAAACTCCACACTTTAACCACAATAAGACAGTCCTGTGGCACTGTTAATGTACTGCAGGATGTTAGTGAATATAAACCAGACATTAAACTGATCATTCTGCTAATCTTATCTAATAAATCCTCCAAAGTTTAGTGTTTCAACTCTAAAATAAACAAACATCTACAGCATTAAATAGCTGATTAAATTAGTGTACAATAATCCAGGTTCTAGCTGAGAAATGGTTTACAGGTAATATTTTTGCATTGAATGCAGGTCAGAAAGCCTGAAATGTTTCCAAAGTGTCGTAAAAATGACCGTTCTATTAGACTGTCATTTTTTTTATTTCTCTTTGTGCTAGTTAACCTCCAGCTACACTGTCACTTAGCTTAGCTACTCACATTCTCGAAGGGAAAATGTCGATCCGGTCTTTGCCTGACATCTTTGCCTTTGATTGAGGATGTTTAAAATATACTTAGCGAAGCAGAATTCCTCAGACTATAAGGCTTTAGACAGTCGAGTTTTATGCTTTTATTAGCATAAGGATTACTGAAGCAACACTGATAGTTTTCACTGATGCGCTGTGACCGTCGCAGGTAGCGGCCGCGTTCTAAACACGGCTCGTGCAGATATACAGTGTACTGCGAAGGGTGCACTACACTCCTGATTCTAACCCTAGGTAGTGCACCTAGGCAGGGAGTCAATAGCTATTTGGAATTCATTCCGTCAAAAAAAGAGTCGCGCAGCGCGCAGGCAGCTGACCGAGTACAGTCATGTGATTCGGTAACACGACAGGAAAATGGCGCCGCCTAGCGCCTAGGAGAATAACTGCGCTAAAAGGACTGTACAAAATACAGGCATGATGGAATTAAATCACATTTATTTTTAACGATGGTGTTCTGTATAGCTAGTGGCTTTTTAGATACGTATTCTGTGTTATTTGTATTGTGGGAGATTGTTTTTTTAAATGTTAGAGGTTTTGAGTTATTTATTCTGTATTATTAAATAAAACGATAAAACGTACTAATTAAATGATTACTATTATTATTACTACTAGTAGTAGTAGTAGTGGTAGTAGTAGTGCACTGATATGTATCCTAATAGTGCTTGTTTACTTTTACACTGGAAGCGTGCTTTGACCATCAGTTAGTATATAAAGGATATTCTATATATATTTAAATGCTCAAACACTCATGATACTAATAATGCCCATACGCCTTCCATTAGTTATATTCGTGGTGTTGTTGCTCACCTGTAAAACTATTAATGCGCAAATTATGAAAATTCTACGTGTCCGAGCTGAACAGATTTTACACACACGCAAAAAAAAAAAAAAAAGACTTTTATTATGAAGTGTCGCTCCTCTTGTCGGCCATCTTGAAACACTCGTTGTTTCTGCTTTCCCGGCTTCCTTGCTAACTCATGACTACGGAGCTACTCCTTATCATAAGGGAGATATTACAGAGTGATTCTTTATTTAAAGAATAAGTTGTCAGTAACTTCGGCGTTCAGGTAATGGTGCATTTTCCTGCTATTCTGTTCCAGTTGTGTTTCAGTTGCCTTGTGAAATGGAGCGGGTTGTTCGGCATTAGCTGGCTAACTCGAGTCGCTTTCTTTCTGCATGTGGCGGCGTGGAGCTCAGTGGAGCAGCGGGTTACAGCTCCTCCTTTATTATCTCCAAACTGCAGCGTTTCCTACTCTAACATACCTGATTCAACTCATCAGCTTCTTAACACGCCCTTTATAGGGGTCAGATGTTTGTGTTGAAGTATGTAAGCCTTGGTTAGGGTGAAGTAGGCGATGTTGGTGTGTGTTATAGCGTTTGAGTGCAGAGCAGTGTTTGTTTGATTATTGTACACATCAGTGTTTCTCTTGATGGTTTCTTTATTCACTGCTCTGCACAGGTTAGTGTGTTTCCTGTTCCAGCTCGGTAGAGCATTAACACGCTTACAGCAGTTTAATATAGTTGTTAGAGTGTTTTAGGGTGTGGTAAAGCAGGAAAAACGATAAAAATGTTAAGTAGAGACGCACTAAAGGAGCAGAGCAGTGAAACACTGAGCTAACACCACTCTGACACCCATTTAACTTCATTCACTGTTAAGGTGTAGTGATGTGTCGTTCGCGGTCGAGTCGACTCTTTGATCCGGTTCTTTTAGGTGAACGTTGGGAGTCGACTCGCATATCCGAAGAATCGTAATAGAGTCTCTCTCTCTCTCTCTCTCTCTCTCTCTCTCTCTCTCTCTCTCTCTCTCTCTCTCTCTCTCTCTCTCTCTCTCTCTCTCTCTCTCTCTCTCTCTCTCTCTCTCTCATTTCCTATCCCTTTCCTTAAAGAGTGTTCTGTGTTTAGCACTGGGTTAAAAAGTGAATCTTACCAATATCTGAACCGTTGGGCCCAAAATAATGATTTAGATTAGCTAGAATGGTGACATTTTTGTTAATTTTATTGACATTTTTATAGATTTTATAAATAATGACAATTCATATTATAATATTATGTTGTTAATCAGAAGTTTCAGACTTTGTTGAACTATTCATGCGAAGGAGCCGAAAGAGTCGGTTCTTACTGATTAGCTGAGTCGATTACACTGACTCCCCATCATTAGAAGGCTGTTAATCAGCTGATTCAGGAGTTAGAGCAGGAAACACTGAGGAATATGATTTAGCAGTAGGATTAGGAAATATTACCATAATTTAATATCAGCTTAAAGGTGTAATAGTTGTTTTTTAATGTCTTGTACAAATAACCTTAAAAAATAAATAAGAGTGTGTGTATGTATGTATATGTGTGTAATATATATATATATATATATATATATATATATATATATATATATATACATCCACACACACACACACACACACGTGTGTGTGTGTGGATGTGCCTCCTGTCAGTCATTTTAGAGACAGTACTTTACAGGCCACCGTAGATCATGGGGAGGGAATGAGAAGTGGACTCAAGAAGTAGAACTAATAGAGAAGCTAGAGAACTAATCTTACCTAATGCACCTTTAAATTGTGTGTGTGTGTGTAACAGATTATTTACATATATATGTGCCAGATAACGACACTGTCAAACAGCTTCAGTCTTCTAGACAGTTAGTTATGTGACTTTGCTGGGGAAAAAAAAGTCTAATTTATTTCTATAATTCTGTATATCCTTTTCTTCTTTTTCTTTGCCAATTTCGACCAATTATCAATTTCAAAATCGACTCTCTTTAAGCTTCATTTGCAAAGTTCTGCAAGGAGTCAGAGGTGCGATGGAGACATGCGTTAAGACGAGCTGTGTCCTGTATACATGTGATAAATCTGTGTGTTAATTATTAAAATCAAACAGGTTAACGTGAGGGGAAAAAACAACCTCCGTAAATTAGATTGTCTAAGTTTTGGTACTGAGTATTGAATCAGAAACATTCTTAATAATAACCAGACACAGTCTATTACAGAGATCCCACAGGGTGCTCGAAGCACATGACTATTTCATTTTGATGACTATTTCTATGTACAAAAAAGTATTTTTGTTGAAGTGCTTTAAAAGAGCTAAATATAATGTTATATACAATATTATGTTATTAGAAAATTAATAGATTCACACATTTCATACTTATTTTAATTGCTTGTGTTTGGTTGCTCCACCATTTTGAGGGCAAAGACAATATAAAATTTTTAGAAAGGCCCCCGCCACTGATCAGTAGTAGGAGAGAATGGAGTTGCTCTTTAAAAAATACTGTTGATAAATTATTAAGCGACAAGGGCAGAGGTCATCTGTCTTCTTACCTTTTTTCTGTCTGCAAGAGATTTGATATGGCCAGTATTTCTAAGTGGAGAATACTGTGAAAGTTTGATTCTTTTGCTGTTGCAGTGATGCCGGGACTCAGCTGTAGGTTTTACCAGCACCGTTTCCCGGAGGTGGAGGATGTGGTGATGGTGAACGTGCGCTCCATCGCTGAGATGGGCGCTTACGTCAGCCTGCTGGAGTACAACAACATCGAGGGAATGATCCTGCTGAGCGAGCTCTCACGCCGTCGCATCCGCTCCATCAACAAACTCATCCGCATCGGACGCAACGAGTGTGTCGTGGTTATCCGAGTGGACAAGGAGAAAGGTGGGCTGTTTAACCTTATGGTTATGGCATGAGGAAAAGAATTTCCTACACAATCATCAGTTATCAGTGAAATTATGCACGAATAGCTACAGGAGCTAATCAGCAGACCTGATTATCTATTACAGTGATATTTGATTGCTGTTTGATAGCTATTTCTGTTTTTATGTAAATCCTTATTAACTCATTTGCCTCAAAAGTTATAGAGCCTCCTTTATCTATCCTCTAGTAATGTTGTAGATGTTTTAGTAGGCCAAACAGAAGTTAAATATTCCCTCCAGATTTACAGATGTTTCAGTAACACTGATTTTCTTCATGCTCATGTGTGCATGTTGATAAATGCCAGTCACCCATAAATTACCAAACATGTTCTTGGCACAACCGATATATATTTAGTGACAGCCACAAAAAATCCATAAAAATCCATAAAAGGCAAAGCTGTCAGAGCCGAAAATGATGACTAAACAGTGAAAGAATGCCTGGTGTGTGCTAAACTTTCTAGTTAACCAGTTCAGCCATCGCATCACCTCCACTGCTATAAACACACACGTATTTCCTCCTTTTATAGGCCGCCACTACTTTTGTCCTAATTGAATGCCTAGCCTTTCTTTTGGATTGCTTTCTTTCAAGTCATTCATATGAAGCAACAATATTTTCATTAAATTTGTGTGTGTAATTGAAATAAGTTTGCTATTTAACCTTGATGTCTATAAAATTGCAGTACTGTCTATAAATCAAGTTTCGCATTTGTCAGTTTCCTTATATGTAAATATACAAATAGGAGCTCTCATGATGCCAATGGTTTTTCACAAAATGGATTTTCACGAGTACCACATTTCTTGTCTAAATGCTCCTGGAAGCGATTTACGAAATACAGATTGATTTGTTTGTATCCAAACTGGCTGCTTTAATCTCCTCTACATTAAAGGAGCCAAACAGTGTATGTTGAACTGAGTGAGTTAGTGCCATGTTATTTGCCACTGCGATTTAAACTGTTTTGCTTCCCCCTACAGGATATATCGACTTGTCAAAGAGAAGAGTTTCTCCAGAGGAGGCCATTAAGTGTGAAGACAAGTTTACCAAATCCAAGACTGTAAGTGACAGACGGAGAGCAAGTTCCCACCTGCCACTCAGCAGCATAGTGCCAATTTTTATTGCAGTTCTTTAAACCAGTTTTTGTGTTAAAACATAACTTAGTGACAGCAGAATGGACAAGTTGTTTATTTTCTTATAAAAATGCAACAAACGCTTAGGACATCGACTTATTTCACTTTTTTATTAACCTGGGTTAATTAAGTCTGAAGAGGATAAGCCACAAACTCAATCTAGCATTCTAGTAAAAAAAAAAATACAGAAGTAATAAATTTATTTATCCAGTCTGTAAGATGCAGTTTTTGTCTTCTAGTAGGTGCTGTGAGTTAGACAGTGATGTAGGGCTATGACCATCGATTATTCTGATAATTCATAACAGCCTTACTGTGATGTATTCATTCATTCATTAACCACTTTATCCTGGTCAGGGTCGTGGTGAATCCAGAATCCAGACCTGGCAACCTTTGTGCATAAAAAAAAAAAAAGAGAGAGATGAGCCAATCTACATGTGAATTTGGAATGATTGACAGTCATGCAATAGCTTTGAAGCCCTACCCTATTTCCCCCATCATCTCACATTAGTAATGTCTCATCTCAGTTTTCTCACTTGCTTTCTGTGAAGGTAAATGGAAAATGTTTTGTGTTCATTAAGTTAAAATAAAATCAGTCAACGTATGTTTGACTTTGTAAACATTAGAATTATAGAGTACAGGATGCAATCAAAACAGTTTCACTGAAAATAGATGAAAACGGCTGAATGAAGGGGGAAAAATACGGGAAAAAGATTTGAGGAAATCTTGAAGTGTCAAATCTAACTTTTCAAAAAAATGTTCATTATAGACAGTGATTTAAAACGCTGCTTGCTGTCCTGCGAGTGGTCAGCACAGACCCATTCAAACAGTGAGGCCAGGGCCATCGTGGTAGAAACTGGCACTTCAGGAAAAAGATGCTGCTTGTGTGTTTTAGTTAAAATGGTAACACTAGAAAGATTTGTGATGCACGCTTTCTTATTAATTGCTGTATGTAACATTTTTGCCTGGAATAGGAAACTTTTCCGCTGTTCTACAGCTTTTCTAGTCTGTACATCTTAACTATAACAGAAGACCTTTTCCCAGCAAAGAACCTTGTTTGAAAAGTGATTTGTGAAAGGACAATGTCTAAAGTACTGTGTTTCCCTAACATGTGCTTTTGAACTCTGCTTTAGGTGTACAGTATTCTGAGGCATGTGGCGGAGGTGTTGGAGTACACCAAGGACGAGCAGCTGGAGAGCCTATACCAGCGCACTGCCTGGGTCTTCGATGAGAAATACAAGAAACCAGGATATGGCGCTTATGATGTGTTTAAACAAGCCGTGTCGTAAGTACTGGAGCTTTACTACAATGCATGCTTAATTTTAGGCAAAGTTTTAGTTTAGTTTTATTGGATGAGTGAGAGTTGTTCAGTTCCAACATCATGCTGGTCTAGAACCAAGAACCAGTTGTGTTGCTAGTTGTGTTATTTCATGATGATACCAACAGCGTGAGCGTCTCTTGTTATTTATATGACCGCTGTTAGGGAATAACTATATCCCCATAGTTTCAGATAAATCCATCCCTCATTCAAAAGGGAGGTAATAATTCTATTTGCACATTTTGTGGACACAAAACAAAGCAAAAACAAGACACACAAAAAGTCTTATCTCGTATCAGCATGGTTTTGCTGCTCACCAGTTCCTCCATGACACCCACAGTCTAAATGTCTGAAATTCCTCTTGGCAGCAGCTGTGGACGCCGTGCTGTGGACCCTCAAAGCAGCATAATGCACCCTATAGAGCGAGCACGGATACAAAAATTTGCAATTTTTGATGTGACACATCTTATTCGTAAAGAAACTAAAAACAAGGAACAGTGAAAGCTGGTGTTGGGATGTAAATGACCTCATTTAACACAATGTAGCTGTCGGATTTTGGTCTGTCTGGTCAGAGATGCGTGTGACTACATTCTGATCCAAACACAGTCCAGTTGTTTGTACCATTACCTTTTGTGGTGCTTTATGGGGTCAAAATAATGCAGAGGAGGTTTGATTTTTCAAACAGCATTACGGTGTAATTACAGCTGCAGTGACTGTTTTCAGACAGTATTACAAAATGCCAAATCTCAAAAATAGTGCACAATGTAGTAAAATTTTCGTATTTTTGGACATAGTGACAGTCTCCAGTCTACAGCCAAACTATGAATTACACACATCTTCAACATTTAACGTGCACTTTTGCTGCTTCTTTTACTTGTCAGTGATCCCTCCATCCTGGATGGGTTGGATTTGACAGAAGAGGAGAGGAACGTACTCATCGATAACATCAACAGGCGGCTCACACCACAGGCTGTCAAAATCAGAGCAGGTACTGAAAGCACCATACGCTACCTTCTACATGTATACTTGCACACAACAGTGTTGAGCAGCTGTTCTAACAGAAACATGATTATTTTTGTTTTTGGAGAGTTTTTCGTTGTCATCAGATTGCTCATTATGTTTGTGGCTGCATTTTTTAAAATTGTATTTTCCTGCTGAACGGTTGTTACCCAGTGTGACCATACTGAATGAAACCCTGTTCTCGTTTTCTGACCTGATCAGACATCGAGGTGGCGTGTTACGGATACGAGGGCATTGACGCTGTTAAAGAAGCGCTGAGGGCGGGACTGAACTGCTCCACAGACTCCATGCCAATCAAGGTAACATGACTTGAGTATCCAAAACCCTGTGCAGATAAATGGATAAGTGAATGTAAATTGGGGTTGTGTATGTGGAGAGGTGTATTGGTTTACATTCAGAGACCTTTACATTTCTCCTTTCTGCTACACATCTTGGTGCCATGCTTTGCAAGATTGCTGATGTTTGAACCCTCTGGATCATTTCCTTATTCTTTTTATAGTATTTTGTACTATGACAGGGGTGTCCAAATGTTAACTGGCCCACAGCTTCTCTATTAGAATGTATGATTGGTGGCCCGCTGACCAACACGTTGCTATTTTTTTCTTTCAGCTGAAGGTGGCAGCAGTTAGCTAAATTGCAATTGGTTTGTTCTCTGTCTACACCTGCAAATTAATTTACAAAGATAGTTAGTCATGGCTACAGACAAAAAGTGAGAAGGGGTGGCTTCATATAAAATGACTGGCCCTTGGGAGTGTTGATGAGTACCACCCCTACACTGAGGTAATTTGTCATCATGTATTGAGCACATTCAGAAATGAATCAGGATCTTTCTTTTGGGATTAGATAAACCTAATTGCTCCCCCACGGTATGTGATGACCACCACCACTCTGGAACGGACCGAGGGTCTCTCTATGCTCAACCAGGCCATGGCTGTCATTAAGGAGAAGATCGAGGAGAAACGAGGCGTCTTTAATGTCCAGATGGAGGTCTGCTTCGTCAATATAGCTGATATTAGTTTTTACAGGCTTTTGCAACTGTAGTTACAGGAATGAGTGTTGCACATTTCATCACTGTGTACGTATGCTTTCAGCCCAAAGTGGTGACTGATACGGATGAGACGGAGCTACAGAGACAGCTGGAACGTTTGGAGAGAGAGAATGCTGAGGTGGATGGAGATGACGACGCTGAGGAGATGGAGGCTAAAGCTGAAGATTAACAAGCCCTTGGTGTGTAAACCGATTGGACGGGGTACAGAGATATTCAGAGTATGAACTGTTTTTGTATCCTAACGAAGTGAAGTGGTTAAATAACAGATGTAAAAGGAAAAAAAAATGTAAAATTAAAATTTATACACAAACTAATTAAATGTTGCGTTTTGAGTTGACACCTATGCAGAAAGCTCTGATTTCTATAACTGTGTTCAAGCTACAGGGCCGTTCATGGGACTTTTTTTGTTGTTGTTTTTTTAAGTTTCTTACATTAATCATTATATGATGCTTGTTAGTAATTTTTTCACTGATTGTTTTTTCATGCATAGTATTTAAAGTGCAGAATTCATTTTTCCAAGACATCAAATTCCATAAAAACTCCAACTGCTTGCCCTTTTTTAAGCTAAAATGATCCCGCTTTACTTAAGGAAACACAAAATCCCAAATTAATTTTATTAAAAAAAAAAAAGATTACTTTTATTGAAAACACATCCATTACTACATACAAAAACAGAGACCACTGTTTCCATCATTGCACAACTTGAGATCAATTTAAGCCAGACACTTCCAAAATTGCGGGGTCCAATTCTTTAGTTTTTTTCCTCGCCATGTTGGTGGAAAGACAGATCACTTTGTGACATTTGTGGAGATAAACTCTTTGGTACAACTCAACTCTGTTACCAACAAAAGTGAACAAAATTAAACTGTAACCTAGATGTGACTGGCAAATTCTACAGGTGTGGCAGCTTACATTAAGATACTGCTTTCATAGACATCAATTATACTTTAAGCAGGCATGATGAAGATACGCTGAAACCCATCAGACAAGCCCTGAGGAAATATTCACCTCACCCAAATCTCTAGCAGTGAATGAGAGTAGCTGGGATGGGGTTCCAGATCCAGTGCTCACTAACCAACACAGTCACAGGTGGATGGAGAGGGGGGGAAAAAAAAAAACAACAACGTATATATTTATACATGGAAGTAATCGGCTTGCTGGGTCGAATGTTTTGCTGAGTTGCCCCGAATGTTTTTCTCTTCACATGCCGAACTGATCAAACAGGAAAGTCAGGCGCAGCGTTGATCCTTGTTCAGTGCTTGTTCATTTGCCGAGTCCAATCTTCTTGGCCTCTGTTTCATAAATCAATAACCGCCACATTTTCACAATGAACACCTCTGCTTCTTCATCCAACACCTGGAGAGGGGAGAGTCACACAAATGCTTAAAACACAGCTGAAACTAGAAAAAGGGAGTCATATGTGGGCAAAACTACTCACCATAGCAACATCATCTAAGATGCCTTGCGGCGTGCTGTGAGCCATCACCTGTTGGGAGAAACATGAAATCCTTCATCATCTATAGCTATAAATAATCATTAGAAAAATGAAGATTTGTAGTATAAACTAATTATTTTATAAAAATACATATCAATTTTGCAGTAGCCTAACTAGGAGTTGGCACTCAACATTAACAAATTCATAGTTACTCAAATTACAAGGTGGCTGATTAGATATTCAAATTTTCTAGCCACCATTAAACTTCAGTTATTATATTTTCCTCTTAATCCTTAAATGGTTTATTTTTAATGCACATAATTTACATAGAAACAGTTTTTTTTTTTTTTTTTTACCTGAGCAAAAATAAATACTGATACAATGTACTACAAAAGCATCCTCAAATATCACAATGACATCTTTCCATATTGCCCACCCCCAAGCATAACTGTTATGCATATATATCTATTTTTAAAACAGTTTTTGTGTAGGTTCTAGGAGAGTACACTATTGTTAGCTTGAAGCTAAGAACATTGGAGAATAGCATTATCAGCAGCAATCCGAAACAAAAGCTATATGAATGCAGCTTAAACAGCAAAGCAGTGTACATTCACAGACAGAGTAGGCAAGAACAAATCCTCCTACACTCGTAGTCATGACAGATGTTGACCTTTACCTTTGAGCAAACAAAGTCAACTAGAGTGGCTTCCTCCTCTCCAATGTACTCCACAATCTTCTTATTGATCCACGGCCGAATGCGCTTCTCCATTAGAGTCTGAGAGAGAAGCATCATGATCAACTGAGTTTATACCAAAAGGATCACAAATGAAAACCGTCATTAAATGCCACCTAACCCCATCTTATCATCGTATCATAATTAGATCGTAGTAATTTTTATGACACAATTAACGTGCAAGCATAAATTTAAAAATTTGTGTGCATTAATGCTTTTATTGTTTTGCCATGATTGATCATTCCCTTCATTTACTCATGCTCTTGTGCCCATACCTCCTAGCAATCCCATAAACAAATTCCCATGAAACTAAATCCCTACATCTGTTTAAACTGTCTGTCACACACAGGAGCTGATGCTTACCGAGTCCACGACAGACCAGTCAAGTGGGTAGTTGAAAAGCTCAGGTTTAGCGGTAGGGATTTTCTCGATTAGACTCTTAATGTGTTTGCGTTTCTCCTCTGTGTTGGCCCCTTTGCCCCCTGCTGCTCCGGCGCCTTCCGCTCCACCACTGCCTTTGTCTTCATCCTCGTAATCTAAAGGCACTAGCTTCCTCTTCCGTGGTGCCTCATCCACCTCATCGTCATCGAATCGGTTGAAGACGCTCTCCACAGCCAGCTTCTTGCGTTTGCCCACGCTTGGCTGGCTAGGACTGCCTGTGGCACCTTGCACAGGAAGAAAGAGGATATCAGGAATGCTATGCACATACACATTACGGAGAAACAGACCAATAACAGAAGGATTAATCTAAGAGAAAGACACAGAATAATAATGAATCACCTATAATATAAAAAACTAAATTTCATATTAGTATTAGTGTAAATTGAGCAACTGAAATAAACTAAAATTAAAAGGAACAAAAATTCTGCCTTTAAGGGCTTCTGTCAGAATGTCCCTAGAAAGCCCCTTTTTCTCTTTTCTCCTGCTGACTCACCGAGTTTGAGGCTGAGGCCTATTTTGGGCCGGTGCTCCTCCTGTGGCTGGGTTTCCGGTGGCGAGTTTTCATGGGGAATGATGATGCCACAGGGCGACTCTTCCCTTGGTGTGTTGGGTGAGGCGTTACCGCTGGCCGAGGAAACAGACGGGGCGGCCATGATGGGCCTCATTGTGGGCTTGAGACACGGCTTAGAGTCTTCCTCATCCTCCACTTCCTCTCCGTCCTCTACATCCTCATCTGACTGCAACTGGGCATTCGGCCGGCGTCTCTCTCGTTCCCTCTCACGCTCTCTTCCCCTCTCTCTCTCGCGCTCCTCACGCGAAGGCTTGCTTTCTCGCTCTTCCTCAGGCTCTGGCTTCACTGGGGGTTGCCGCAAACGCTCTGCCTCCTCCTCCATCTGGGAGGAAAACATAGTTACATATAGAGAAAGAGTGTCATAATCTAAAGATTTTACTGACCTTGTGATGAATGAATTTCAACTGCAATTCCTCACAGAGTAATTTCAAATCAAGAAAATAGTTTCAACATTGTTTCCATAAATCAGAGAAGGCTGATTGATCCTTGTCAAATCCCTTTAAAAATATACTTAAACAGTTTCACTTACTGAAATATTTATTGTGATGTATGGGTTATTGTAGCATGATTTGAAAAATGAAATGCACACTCATTAACCAACATTGTGCTCCTTGAAATTTGAAACACTGTATGTTTAAAAGCAATGTCCAATACTGACAAACAAAATGCTGTAAATGTAAAAGGATGAACACTGCCACTGCTTTAATGCCAAAAAGATAACAGAGCAATGAAGAGGCAAAGAAAATGATTTGAGAAAAATGTCTGCAAATTGAGTCACACAGATTCCACTGTAACTGCATGTCTAAGATGATGGACGTACCCTGCGTAGCTCTGCGTCTGGATCAGGATGTCCCTCAGCCAACAGTCTCTGCCTGATCTCCTCCAGCTCCTCCTTCTCTCGTTTCCTGTCTCTTTCATCTAGCTCCATCTCCTTCTCTCGATCACGCAAGCGTTTCTGCAGTGCACTGCCCCTACAGGCCAAACACAGAAACAGCACATATTTTAAAAAAACATCTATGAAAGATACAGAGGTGCCAGTGTATGAGGTATACATACCATACAGACTACACTATACTGTTACACTAACTGTGGCTCATATGTAACCTCATCAATCAATGGAAAGGAACCACCATGGGACCACCATTAAGCACTGATTGATATTATCTGAGTGGTGTACTATTTATTCTGTTATATTTTCAGAAATGGTTTGACTAGTAGACTGTTATCAATACATCAGTGTCAATTAAATGTTTAAAAACCTGAGTAACACTGCTTTATCTGATACTATCGTGTCAGTCACTACTTTACACTGCTTTCCTCTGACGGTGGGGGTAATGTCTCTGTACACAGCAACAAATGGGATACCATCAGTTATAGTATACATACAAACTGATATATCTGGTTGGAGGACATGCTATACTGGCTAATGAGTACAGCAACAATGTACTGGGACAGGGGTGTATTATATGTAAATTCAACTGCCTTAAAAGAAACTTCCCCCCTAATAACTGGACCTAAATAAATTTGCTTGGCATTTAAAAAAAAAAAACGCACAACTGAATTATGATTTCTGACAGGCCCATTAGGCATCAAGAGAGCCAGAGGCAATGGAGAGATTTTTAAAACAGTAAACACTGTAAAACTGCACTCTATAATCTCCCCTGTTAATCAGCGTTGCCTTTTCTTTGGCTTTATATCTGACCACCCACTCCTAACACCTTTTTTTGGGTCCTGAGGCACCCTGGTCCCAATCTCTCTAGATTGACATTTAGATTTATAGTAAAAACTTGTAAATTACTTGTAGTATTTAGGGTCATCCCGGTCATCGTCATAATCCTCCAAGAACTCCTTTAGTCGTTTGCCTTCTTTCGCCTAATTGAGAGAAATGAGAAAAAGAAGCTGTAATTGTCCACAGTCAACATATCAAGGGCAAATTACTGACCCGTTTCAGAGTGTTGTTATAGCGTCTGTTTACTGTTTTATGTTTGACCACATGTTTGACTAGACAGAAGCAATAAGAGAACTCCCTTACTGTCTCCCGTCGGCGCTCATCTTCTCTCTCTGATTCTTTAGCGTAGTCTCTGGCTTTCTTCCTCTCTCTTAATTCCCAGTTTTTCAGCCTCTGTACAGGACATATGCAGCACATAAACCATGATGCTCTAATTAATTGTGGGCTGGAATCTGGATACAGAACACATAGTGAAAGAACAAAGCCCAAGTTCTGCCAACCTCCTGATACGCAGCCTCCTTCTCCCGGAGCTTCCTCTCCAGCTTGCGCCGCTCGTAAGCTTCCTCTTCATCTTCCTCACGATCACGCTTCTTATCCTTTTCTCTTTCTCGATCACGGCTTTGCTCTCTGGAACATCACAACGATCAATTGACAATAGCTCATGTGTCATCTCGGCAAGCAACAACTTAGAAAAGTGTCATATGGCCATGTTGTGCAAGCTACATAAAGTGCAGGTCAGCGCTGAATAGTAATACTATGTCAGTACTACACTGGCATCAGCAGAATCACTTAAAACCATAAGCTCAGCAAAGATCTGTCTATGTACACTAATCTATTGTCCACAGTCTGAAAATGTGAAGTTGTAAGCCAATACTATGGCATAATGTGAATGGAAATTATGTCGGATGGTTATAATACAGTGAATGTATCATTCAGTTCCACTCCTAATATGAAAATATAACCAATCATTTTAACTGATTATTTGTATCCTAGAAAGGAGGAATGTCGTATTCACCTGGACCTGCTCCGAGCTTCACTGTGGTCTCTGCTTCTGTCCCATTCCCTCTCTCTCTCGCGCTCTCTTTCTCTTTCTCGCTCACGCTCCCGGTCCCGGTCCCTCTCGCGCTCTCTCTCGCGCTCTCTCTCCCTTTCCCGCTCTCGGTCCTTCTCCCTTTCCCGCTCCCTCCTCTCACGCTCCCTCTCTCGCTCCTTGTCCCTCTCTCTGCGCTCCCGCTCCAGCTCCTGCCGCTCCTTCTCCCGCTTTCCTTTCTCCTCCTCGAGTTTCTGCAGAGAGGGACAGAGAGAGAGGCTGAGCGTTCATACAGTTAACAGATGGACAGCACAGTATAATTCTAGTCTAGACTGCAGAGATGAAGTGGTTTACAATTCCTGTCCTCTATAATGGCTACAAAAACTGACAGAGTCCACCCACAATGACAGCAAGTGAATTTATTTATTTTATTTTTTTTTTTTAGAGGCAAGTGGGAAGAAACTGCTCTAGAGTCTTTGTGTCTCACTGTAGAGAATAACTCTTCCCCCATTTACATCTCAAGGTCTACATTAGAACCCTGGAAACCACTTTACTTTCAGCCCTGCTTCACACATTTCAAACAAGGAGCACAATCAGGTAATAGGACGCTGTAAAAGGTTTCCACCTCATAATATCAGCAAGAGAAAGACTTCAATCCTTGTGAAACTAGTTGTTTTGGACTTACAGGTGTTGAGCTATGGATTCAGAGCTTCGCTGCCCCTACAAGCCTTTATGTTAGGCCTGGGAGGAAAAGCAGGTCAAAGGATTTGCAGGAGAAAATCAATTCAGAAAACGTTTCTGTTTCTTGTTACATGTCGACACATGACAAACAACTTCCAAAACATTTTGTGAAAACGTGGTGACAGCAGCATTGCATAAACGGTACTCTGTTGATCTCTGTGATTGGACAGAAAGGGCAACAAATGAATTTGTAGAGGCTGGCTTACCCCATCTGCTGGTTGCCTGGGTTCTCCGAGGGCTCAACTCAGTGAGTATGAAAAGATTCTTTAGCCAGCAAAACATCCACGGTTTTACAACAATCAGTATTCACATCTCATCTATGTAAATGCCATTACTCTTTATGAGTAACCAGCACACTTTTTGGATAAAATATAGCTAAACGGTCAAGGTGTTTTGTTTCATCTTCAGATTTAAACAGGGCTAAATCCAGAAAACCGTGAGTGTGATGCATGATGCCAAGAGCAAAGGGGAATAACACAAGTAGAGAAAGTAAGAAAAAGAGCGTGAGTGATGCTAGAAGCAGAGGTGAAAAAGACAAGTGAAATTGGCCATCTGAGCTGGGTTAAATGGTGGAATGTATTGCCCTACACAACCTTCAAGTGATGTCTGAAGACTCGGCACTTTTGAATAGACCTGAACAGTGTTGCAGAAACACCCTCGGCTCGGTTTGTTCCTTTGTGTGTGTTTTTGTCTATAAAGTTCAAGTGATCATGGCCTATGTTCCTTGCAGTTTCTCATTCTTCTCTATTAACTATCTGTTATTAGGGTGTTTTACTAATATTTTCTAACAAGTTTATGTTATGTGTACTTTGAATGATTTGTAACCAGTGTGTACAGCACTCCGAAATACTTACTGTCTCCAACCCGTATATATAGCTGTCAGTGCTCTTCCTACATCTCATTCTTGAACTGGAATGCGCAATGCTTTTTAACTGCCTTGGATGAAAGAATCTGTCAAATATAAATCTAAATATAAAAATCCAATTTATCTTAGACAATTCCTACAGACAAGTGGTGATATATGTGGCAGCCTGCAAAAACCTTTCATGTGGTCAAATTTTGACATTTCCTCCTTTATACAGTTATGAAATCTACAGGTTATCCTGAGCTAAAAATACATTTCTCTTTTGTATGTATCCCAAGCACAGCTTCTACCATTTTAAAGTCTGGTTAATCCCATAAGTGAAAAGGGAGAAAATAACATTTAAACATTTCAAGATTCTTTTACTTATCACCTAAAGTATAAGTCACTTAAACACAAGCTTCATGGTTGTCTCTTTCAACTGATCTGGCCGTAATAACATTGGTTGGGAAATAATCGCTAATTAATTCAGTCAGTCCTGTTGACTAAATTTCCTGTTATTAATGTTGTTTTATTGCATAATTTAAACATTTGACATTTATTTAAGTTCCTCAAGTACAGAGTGTATAAGCACTCTTGTCTGCTTTCACCAAGCACTATTTGATTACTTACAGAAACTGTAAGAAAAGCAGACTTGCTAGCAAGGTTTTAGATATTTAGATATTAGGTAGACTGACTGAATTTTCAGAATTTTTGCTTTTGTTAAACTGGCTCTTTACCTGACAAGGTCTATGTAAACAGAAAGCCAAGGCAACATATTTTGATAAAATATATTTGTTTTCAAAATGTATATCCATCAGTGGCAGAAAATCTGTTGGAAAACATTAGTTAAAACATGACTGTGTCTTTACTGGCTGTTTTCAGAATTCTGCTATAGACCAATAACGCGTTCGTTCACTCATCTTCTGTAACTGCTTTATCCTGGTTAGGGACAAGGTCTAGGCAAAGAAGTCCATGCTTTGGCAGACGTTACTTTGTTACATCACAACTACTTACCAGCATTTGCATACATTTTGTTTTCTTATAGCTGACCGATATGAACCAAAGTTAATAGGCTAACATTATACAAATGTACACTATGGTTGCATCTCGTCATCTATTCTTGTCTTTTCTTTTTTTTTTCTTTTTTTTTTAAAACTTTAAACAACTACAGTTGTACCTCTAAAGTTGTCCTCTGTGGAAATCGGTTTCATTTTTGCTTAGCAACAGTGAACTGTATACATAGGCCTTGCCTAAAATGATTTATAACCATGGTCATGTTTACAGTCAAACACTGCTCCCACAAAATCAGTGTTGATTTAGAATTGATATTAAAATTCTGTCTGGATTCATGTTAGACAAAATGCAGTGAAATGAAATATGTACAGCAGACAATCAGAAACTAGTATTTTATCTGAACATGGAATAAACTGGTGACGAGAATAAAACATAAATTTAAAGTACAACAGATAATGAAAAGGGGAAAAGAGCGAGGAAAGCAGAAAGAGGGAAACAAAGTTAACAAAGGCACGCATAAGCAAGTGGGAAAGAATGAAGTGCTCACACACAGGGCCAGCTCATACCTGCAAAGTCTTCAGTCTCCTCGTGCTGTGGAAGGGCGCCCCCTACTGTCACATACTGTGTGACACAACTGTGCCACAATTCAGTGGTTATTCAGTCAGTTCTAATCATTTATAGTATGAACATCATCTTAAATAGGGGGACCCACACAGGTTCACTGGCCTCTTGGAGATAGAGTTGATATTCAGGAAAATATAGAACACTGCATGGAAAAGTCAACTATCTTGATTTGTTTGCAAACTACTGAAATTTGTACCTACAGTACACTATATCCAAATTTGTCACTGAATTTCCCCCAAGTCACAGTACAGTTGCTCCTGTGCGAGTCCTCCAGAAGGGGGCGCCCAGTATATGTAGAAAAGAATGGGAAGATCATACTTACATCCTATCCTTGCAACTTTTTCCAAAGCTGTGAGATTCATCTTGCTTTAGTCACCATATGATCTCTATCATAATGGTGGGGTTTAATGAACAGATTAGCTTGGAGGGAAGTTTACATTATGTGCATGCATTTTTTATGTCTGACTAAAAGTTTGAGGAGCTTCTAAATTTCAGGGCCTTAAGATGGCGACCCTGTCTCTCTCTCTCTCTCTCTCTTTTGGCAATTTTACGCAAGACAGTAATCCAGGAAAGACAGGGATGGTCTCCAAGACCAAAATTAAACCTAGTCTTGGACTAAAACAGTTCTGGGTGAATAAATCTCAGGGTTTCAGACCCTGACTAGGTATAATCTGAGTCTATGAAACTCGATTTCATGGTCACAGAACTGAACTCCCCTGTGTTGATGAAGTTCAGGCAGTTTAAAGAAAGCAATCTGTGGCCTGCTCAGTAAAACTAATTTAACCTTAAGGCTCCAGAAGGCTCAGAATATCTATTCTAGTCATGTTCTTCTGGTTGAGCTATCTGAACTACAGGTGTACAGGTTTTTGTTGCTCTAGCTGGGAAGTGAAAGAAAGTTGAGAATGTGTTACCTTGTGGGTGTCACGGAATTTGTTGATCTCCCTGGAGATCAAATCTCTTTTGTCCTCTTCCATTTCTATGGCGTTGATGTCCTCCTAAACAAGGGTACACAGACCATGTGACACCACTTTTCATTAAATCACATTAGCTTAAAACATTAACACTACTTGAGGTTTTACAAAAAACAATTAAACCTAGTACTAGTCTGTGATGGACTGTATTTATACCCGAGATTAACAGAGTAAAGTATAGTTTCCCCTTTACACCTCAGTAAGCCAATAGGTGTTTCATGTTTGTTTCATCAGTTTTGCATAAGCTCATCATAAGCTATCATAAACTAAGCCTCTCTGAATATGTTATCACATAAATGACTTAAAACTTTGTTATATATTAGGTAGGCTTTCACAAATTTAGTTAGACAGGAAGGGAGACAAGTTGTATGACAAGGCTGAAACAGAACTCCGACTACACGCCCGTATATCCCCATCTGAAGAACTTCTACAAATAACATTCATCTACTGTAAAGATCCAGTCTCCAGACTTATCCTTCCACCCTTTGCATCTGACTAAAGCGTCATTCTGGCGTAAAAGGCAACAATTATCTGTTTAATTGGTTTCTAGCTTCATCCACCCTAGTTTAAGCCTTTTGCTAGTCCAAAAAAGGATTTCCAACTGTCTGTGGAATTTCACTACTAGATCAAATCAGGTGTTTGGCATGCGTTTGGTTTGACGATAGAGAAATAATGACCAGAATTAATAAACGTGATTGGCCAGTAGCAATGACACCTCATAGCTCCAGTGTCCTCAGTTCAAGCTTGAGTCCACGTCTGCATGGTTTCAGTGATTAAAAAGAGGCGCCTCAAACGGTTAACCAGGTTTTCAAATAGCTGTGCACTTCCCTACATACAACACAACCATAAAGAGCAAAGTGCAGGTGGAGTGCAAACTAGCGCACCTCTTCTTTTTTCTCCTTCTTCTTCTTCCGGCGGCTGGACTCGTCATCCTGAGAGGGAGCGTTGAGCTCGCTGGAATATTCCCGGATCAGTCCATCAATTGCTCCCTTCACTATCTGGTCCCGTTTCTGTGTTTCTTCATCCAAAACCTCCTCTTCTTCCTCACCCCCCTCCTCAGCTTTGTCATTCTACCAGAAGGAAAAGACAAGCCATGATGCAGTGTGTATAGAAAGGCAAAAATATATCAATGTACCACAAGACAGAAATAAATATAGAAAGGGAAATCACATGTTTATATTCATATGGCATTTTAACGTGTTATTGTTTCTATAGCGACAGCTAATTCACATGGACTTGCACGGTGGACGCGTCACATAAACACAGCAAGGTCTTCAGTACAGAAGAATTTACACTTGAGTTTCTCTATTCTATTAGATTACAACTGTTCATAGCTGCTATAACGCAAGTGTTAACCGGAGCTAACTTGTTTCATACGTTAAACGTAACTGCAAATGGATAAATAGTATGATGTTCCTTAATAAATAAAAATTCTTATTGTTGGCAAATTGCTGTGGTATAAAAGAAATAAAACAAGTCGGGAAGTGCTATTACTGAAAAATAATCAACTTGAAGTTGGTAACAGTAACTCCACTTCACATCAGGCCGCATCAGACCACGCCATCACTGATTATTTTCCTATACCATCATAACACGCCCTGTTATGTTTTATTCCTTACTTATCATACCTTCATCTTTTAATATTTTAGAAACACTGTAATCACTGTAAAACACTGATTTGGGACTCAAAATGAATAATGCTACATAAATAAAGACTATTTTTATTATATCTTAAGAACAAAGACATTATAAATTAGATTTGTGTTAATTTATCCGACTAATAAGAACATTAACAATATTTATAGGAAATTAAAAAGTAAAAAGTGCGTGTGAGAAAGGAGGGAGATCCATTACTCGTGCACGCACCCCGTTGGAGCTCCTCTTTTTGGCCTTCCACTCATCCAGCTGAGCTTTAGTTTTGGCATCCACCTTCACCAGCAGCTTCTTCTCTCCAACCTGCAGCTCATGCAGCAGCCGCAGAGCGCGCAGAGTCGACTCTGGCTCCTTATACTCACAGAAACCAAACGCTGAGGAAACACCAACACACACACACCCAGATGCAGGACAAGCAAAAAACACCAATTTGTCAGTGTAAAGTTATAGCAAGTAAATAGCATACAGAACACCATGTACATAAATGATTTATGCATAATATTTTATTTAGTTTAGAACAGTATTTAGTTCTTACCTTGCAGTTTTCCCGACGCTCCCTGTACTCGTTTCCAGCTCAGGACCAAACCACATTTCTGGGGAGAGGAAATTTTATTGAAAACATCTGCATGATTAAAGATGCAATCCTCAAGAACCTCTTTTGACTTTAAGAGAGTGGAAGGACCTTGATCACCCATGAAATGATCTTCCTCCATGTAGATGATATGAACAGCCTCTTATAACAAAGGCATGACACGTTTTTATCAGCATTGACCTCTCACTTCTAAAACACCTTTGTTGAACACATGACTAAGGAATATAAAGTGCTTCAATATCCTAAACCTCTTGTGCAAACGCCTTGTTTTCTTATTAACACAATAATCTTTGTTTCAGTGCTCTTTAGACGAGTAGATGTTTTGCCACACTGACCATGCAAGGATTTTGCTTTGATTTTGCTTACTTTGCTGCAACAGTAATTAAGCCAAAAATTTTTGTGACTCTAGAACTCACAGTACCTGGTAAATCAAACTGGGAACTAAAGAGTCAGGGGACTCTAGAATGAGAAACTATATTGTTCCTAGGAGTTTTCCTGTTCTGGGTTCACACCGTTACTGTTATTGCAATTAGCAAAAATGATTCAAACTGTTCAAGAGTTAAGAAATTTCAGTGAAATGCAAAAGCAAAGCAAGACTGCAAACCTGGCAGAGGCTGAGAATAAAGGGTTGCTCTTTACATTTTTTACAGTTTCTAACTCTCCACTTGTTTAACTTTCCAGTGCATTTTACATAAAACAAGCTGCTACTCATTAGCTAGAAGCAGACTTTTAAAAATAATGAGTAAGAGAGAGATCGTCATGTGATGATATGGCATTAGGTCTTGGGCCAGTTTGACGTTTGTAAACAAAAAAAAAGGCAATAAAGGGCTCTACATTTAGGCCTTTTTGATAAGCTGAGCTGGCAGAAGTTATTTTCAGCCACTTAAACATCTCCGAATAACATGATCTATGCTCATTTACTGCTCACTGAATCCATTTAACAGCTACAAGGAAATTGCGATAAATATTTTTTAAAAACTGTAAAGATTAACACTTTTATCCCTTATCTCTAAACACAGTAAAGCCAGTGTAGAGCTACAGATCCTGCTGACTCTCCTGCTGACTCTCCTACTGACGCAGGTAGTCTTACACCGTAACACTCCACTACTTACTGAAAGCAGCTGTCTGATCAACATGTCTGACGCTTTCTCTGAGATGTTCCCTACAAATACTGTTGTCGTGGGCCCGCTGTTCTCGTCAGCTTCTTTCGAATGTGGAGCTGGAGCTTCTTTCCTCGGGGCAGCTACTTTACTGACCACTGGCATCGAGGTGGGCACAAGAACCTGCACAATCCAACACCATATGAATTTGCAGTAATTATTTTGATGAGGAATATAGCTGCTGAATGAAACACTATATTAAACTATACTCTGGACAACTGATATGACTAACATGCTCACCTTAATCAGTACATTTAATATTATTAGCAATAATGTTAAAGTTGGTGTTTTCGTATTACACTGTATTATAGGCAGTATTAAGATGTTATCATGAGTATTTAAAAGAAAATAAAAATGTATTCATTTTCAGAAGGTAAAGAGGTTTACCGCAGGAGTTGGGGTCATGATGCCCATGTGAACTGGAATCATTGGGGCTCCTGTAAAAGAAAAAGAACAATAGCAGTGAATCTGTATACAGACATATATGGTCCATCAACTTCCTACAGCCTCAGAAGAACTTTGCTCAGCTGATGAAGGACATTTGTCCAAAACCATTTGTCTTGGTTATTTAGTAACTCTGTGTACTACACTTTACTTTTAAAATATACGCACAATAGACTAAAATGCAGGTGTGAACAACACCTACTTTGACCCATGTGGCTTAATCTAGATTTTTTGTAAAGAAATAGGTACAATTTTACATAAGACTAATAAACATCTGTAGTGACTAACACAATCTGAACGCAACACATCATGTATGGTAAGATACGATTTTCTTGAAATGTCTAACCCTGACTAATGTGTGTGTCCATCAGGTGTCTGCCAATATATTTGCACAGAACAAGAACCAAATGTTTCACAATAAAGTTTCACAGTGTGCCATAAAGGAAGGTTTTGTTTGTTACACTACACTTCAGAATCATTTCTATCAAATATAAGACTAAAACATGTCTTTTAAAATTGCCTTCTATTTTTTAGGCACACCTCTGAACCTTAGCCCACAGTTTTCTCCATCTCTCTCCGATAATTAATTGTCACTTCACTGCCGTGATAATGTTTTGAAGATTATATTCTATATGATATACTTCAGAATATACTAATGTCAGACCTCGTCTGCCAAGTGATCCTCAAACTGCTCGAATTTTTCTTTTGCACTAGTTTGATTTGGGTTTCATCTCAACCCTGATGCTACTGGATACACTTCCCTGTTCAACCAGTCAGCATGTGCTTCAACGTGTTTAGGTTCTACCACTGCGATTTTAGAATTTTCTCTGTTCACATGCAAGATCTCTGTTGTGTCAGTCACCACTGTACATTTTCACGCTCTAAAATAAGTCAGTATCATAGTGCAAATCCAATCCAGCACGCAATGGGTGCATCTCTACACTCCTAGAAAAACTATTTACTTAACTGTACCTTTCCTTGCCACTGGCATGGTACCTTCAAAGGTACATCTTTTGTATTTTTTATCTGGAAAGGTGTGTGTAGTGTAAAGCATTACTTTAAAAGCTAATTAAAAGGTACCAGGGTGATCCTCAAGATCCAATTTGGTACCTTAAACCATATTTACACTACCATGCACAAGATACATAATTTATTTTTTGAGAGTGTACCATGAAGCCCTCATCTGTAGGTTAACACAGATACAGTTACAGGCATCTTGCAGAAGCAGAAATCAGCCTTAAGTCTCCGGCTTGAGATTTCTATCTCCTTACACTCTACCTGGTGGCATTGAAGGAGGAAAGCCAGCGAACTGCGGTGGAGGGATCCCAGGGGGCATGGTAGGGATGCCCATTTGTGGCCGGTTGAGATGTGGAGGGAAGGACATCTTGGGCAGATCACCCACCTAGAGCACAGAGGTAAGATATCTGGATAATACTGAATTGCCTAAGAAGAATCAGCAAGAGCATCAGAGCAACCATTAAACAACATAACATAATGATCTGTTCATATGGCAGCCATGTTACTCTTCCCTGCACTAAAGGATACCTTCCAATGAGAGAGATCATTCAAATTTAATCCAGGCCTTTCTTATTATTACTAATAAGTAATAATAGTAATAAGAAGAACAAGAAGAACTGGAAGCTGGTCAAAATAATACACCAAGAGTAAAGAATCAACAGTTTGCTGCTAGCAGGCTTTATCATTTCCACGCTAACAAAATGTCAGCTCTTGCACTATCGGTGATGTGCCTGCTAGCACAGTCGGCTAGTAAAAACAGGCAGGTGCTGATTTAGCTCTTCGCCGGAAATATATTAAAATGTTGTCCTAATTGTTGTTCCGTTTCTAATGTGACTACTTGTTTCCGAATTGGACTTCTGAATACAAGAGGCTTTTCGGTTCTTTTCCTTTTGACTCATCTGTCTGAGCAAGGCAAGCTAGCTAGCTCGCTAATCACTACTCGCTAGCATTGTTAGCAAGTTAAGCTAAGCTAAGCTACATCGGGGCTGCTGAAAATGAAAGCGCCAACTCGTGCTCCTCGAAGACTTCAGTTAATTCCCCTTCAGTGTTTTACAGTAAACGCAAGCACATATCTCCCAAAAAAGAGAAAATGACTCCATGATGAATTTGGCTTACCCAGCTCGATTACAAGTCACCTTTTTTTTCTGACGGAAAATTAAGTTTAAGCCAACCCGGACCCAAATCGGCGAAATCAACGATCAAACCTAACAACCACACTTCCGGTAGAATTGCATTGTTGGAAAATTCTCTACAAATTAAAAGATCTAATGGAAACACATGGCTCGGAGGATAAATTCCTCCCATATAGTTGATCACCAGGACATATTTTCGTGTTCGTGGCTTGTTTAATTCTGAGAAATTTAATTTTAAAAATTTCCCTTGATCAACCAGGATATGTTTAGTGACTGAACATTGCTTTCTTTTTTGTGCGAAATCATGGGAACAGAATGGCAAATTCAGTTTCAAGTTAACCTATGAATATAGGTTAAGATCATTTTTACGTTGGGATTTAAACCGATCAGCCATAACATTAAAACTACCTGCCTAATATTGTGTAGGTCCCCCTTGTGCTGCCAAAACAGCTGTGACCCTGGAGGCATGGATTCCACAAGACCTCTGAAGGTGTGCTGTGGTATCTGACACAAAGACTTTAGGGAATACCATTGCCATGAAGGGGTGTACCTGGTCTGCAACAATGTTTAGGTAGGTGGTACGTGTCAAAGTAACATCCACATGAATGCCAGGACCCAAGGTTTCCCAGCAGAACATTGCCCAGAGCATCACACTGCCTCTGCCAGCTTGTTTTCTTCCCATAGTGCATCCTGGTGCCATCTCTTCCCCAGGTAAGCAACGCACACACACATGGCTGTCCACATGATGTAAAAGAATGATTTATCAGACCAGGCCACCTTCTTCCATTGCTCCATGGTCCAGTTCTGATGCTCACGTGTCCATTTTTGGCATTTTTGGCAGTGGACAGGGGTCAACATGGGCACTCTGACCGGTCTGCAGCTACACAGCCCCATGCAATGTGTGTTCTGACACCTTTCTATCATAGCCAGCATGAACTTTTTTTTTAGCAATTGGTGCTACAGTAGCTTTTCTGTGGGATCAGACGGGCTAGCTTTCGCTCCCCGCATGCATCAGCGAGCCTTGGGTGCCCAGGAACCTGTTGCTGGTTCACCCGAGTCTCGGGTCCGGCAGGGATTGTAGGTGGGGGGAGTGAATGACCAGCGCTCTCTCCCACCCTCAATACCACGACTGAGGTGAGACCCTTGAGCAAGGCACCGAACCCCCAACTGCTCCCCGGGTGCCGCAGCAAAAAAGGCTGCCCACTGCTCCGGGTGTGTGTACCTACCAAATACCTACACTGCATACCGGGAACACCCCCACAAGGCATGGAGATTTGGTGATTCTCTGACTCAGTCGTCTAGCCATCACAATTTGGCCCTTGTCAAAGTCGCTCAGATCCTTACACTTGCCCATTTTTCATCAGTTTTTGAGAACTGACTGTTCACTTGCTGCCTAATATATCCCAGCCCTTGACAGGTACCACTGTAATGAGATAATCAACATTATTCACATCACCTGTCAGTGGTTTTAATGTTATGGCTGACCAGTGTACAGAATGTAGTAGTAATAAATGATGTCCTGTGATAGACAAATCATAAATTCATTAGCTATCCCACCAAATTCCTGGGAAGAGGAAGCTTCTGTGTAGCCATAGTTCTCATCCATTCCTGATAATTCTTTGATAGTTTGTGTCTTTCTTTTCACGTTGTTAGCACTGTATGACAGTTGTATGACAGTTTTGCACTGTACTGTTGTATATTTTGCTTGGGTTCATTGGCATTTCCACATCCCTGTGTGATGCTGAACAAAAAAAAAAAAAAACTTTGTCGTCTCTGTACAATTAATGTATTCAACTAGTAAAAATAGTTGCTACTGATGACCAGAATGAATCCTTGATGGATGTGTGTAGTGCAGCAGGCGGGGAGTAGCGTGCACTAGTAGTGTGACTCTCCATCATGAATCACATGGAATGACTGGTAATATGATATGATCATATGCAACAGCAGGAAACCTGACACTGATTGACCATTACTATTATTTATTTATTTGTTTATTTATTTATGTAGACATCTGTGGACTAGGACCATTCAGACTTCACAGTTTGGAGAGTGTAGTCATGATCACTTCGGAATGAAACACAGTGGTATTACCCATCAACCACCTGCATCTGCATTCATCCAAAACCTGACTTAAACACTGGGGCATTTTTACCCTGAGGGCCTTTTTACCTGTGCTCATATCTAACATATAAACATTTCAATTATACAAATATAGGTATAATATAAAATTCTTATTATATCTTTTATGTCATTTTTGAATTGTTATAATTTTATATTTACACAGCCACATCCCCAATTTTATATATACACATACATATCTCAGAATCAGCAAAAATCCCTAAGATTACATATGTGTATATTGCATTTTAACAGTAAAATTTGACAGTTAGCATATAATCCAAAATCACTTCAAGTGTCTAACATAATAAAATAGAAAAGTAGGACTGGGCATTTAAAATCGGTCCTTTAAAACCCAAGGAGCAATTTAGCATGTTTTTGGAAAGTGGGAGGAAGCTGGAGAACCCGGAGGAAACCCACACAAACATAGGGAGAACATGTGAACCCTCACTGAGCTAAGGATCGAACAAGCGACCCAGGAGCGGTGAGGGGGCAGTGCTACCCACCGTGCCACCCTTTCCCGTGAAACTGCACTTGTGAATTCAAGTAAACACACACATCATGTGAATAATATGTGAATAAATGTGAAATGGGAAAAATTCACATGTGAAAATAAATGAGTCACGTGGAAAGAATAAAAGCATATGCATTACATGTGAAAAGAAGCCAGCATCGTGGTGTAGCGAGTAGTCTTTCTGCCTCAAGGTTCCAGTTGATCCCAGTTGATCCCAGTCGATCCCGAGCTGGGTTACTGTCTGTATGGAGTCTCACGTGTCCTCCATCCCCCACCCCATTCTTCGGTTTCCTCTCACCTTCCAAAAACATGTCAGTAAGGTGGACTGGCTGTGCTAAATTGCCTCTAAGTGTGAATGTACGTGTGCCCTGCAATGGACAGGAATCCCTTCCAGGGTGTATTCCCACCTCGCGCCCTGTGTTCCCAGGATAGGCTCCTGATCCACCACACCCCTGACCTGGATACAGTGATTAGTGATGATCAAGAAATCAATTAGGTGGGAAATGTGAAGAAATTATTGTGAAATGTGAAGATATCACATGTGAAAAATGTATGAAACATAACATGTAAAGTGTCTAAAAAACACGTGGAAAATTAACATCATGTGATTAATCACATGTGAAGTATTTTCTGGAAGGGGAAATGTAATGCTGCTGGGAGAGCCTATAGCTCTTTATTAAAAAAAAAAAACAAAAACAGACGTGTTTGTGAAGAAACTCATCTCAAAATAGAAATTTTGAGAAATACGTACGTAGACACATAATGTGTTTTGTTATGTTCTTATGGTATTTTCTGAGTTACGTACTTATTATTTTATCTATTTTTCTCGTTCCTGGATGCAGCCCTCATTATCCGCCCCCTGCGGGAACGCCGTTAACGGCCGTTATTCCGGAAGTACTTGCTTGCGTACTGCATTTGACAGACGTGTGACGTCACTGCGGGGCGGGTTTTCTGTGGAAAGTGCTAGAAAGAGACGAAGCACAACCTCGTCAGAGCTGTTATATCCTTCCGAGCCAAAATAAAGTTCTGCAGTTAGTGGTGTCTTTTGTTCGTTTTCCGAAATATTGCACGCTATTATCTAATCATATTTGTATAAATACAATATTGAGATGATAATAATCGTACTAAAAGGAAAATAAAATTGTTTAATTTTTCAAATTTGTGATTCATCCTTGGTACCATGGTGAGCAGCACACAAATAATTATCCCAAATACAGAATATAAATATACAGGTCCGTACACCAATAGTATAAAATAATAATAATTATTAATGTAATGAATGTGGTGTGAGTTATATCTTTTTATTTACAAACATATCACACATGCTGCATGTACGTGATCTTGATAAATGATGCGTCACTTCAAGACGCAATTGCAATTATTATTGCTTATATTTATTATTGTGCTTTCTGTTAACGTATGTACATTACATACATAATATAATATAATATAATATATACTTATAGTTATATGGCTGGCTAGCGATTACCTTTTCGCACAGATGTAGCCGTTGTAGTGAATCGCTTTCCGTTCACCATGACAACTGAGCGCTGCCTACGGTTAAGTCCGAAACCGTGTATTAGGACCCTAAGTAGTGCGTCAGCACGCTATAGGCCACTATACAGTAGTAGTGCACTACTTTGACATAGGGGTCATGTGCTATTTAGGTAGAAACCTATGCCGCTCTGCTGCAGCTGTCCCGCGGAGTGATACAGCACTCTGCATATATAAACTATACACTCCAGAGAAATCGTCCCGTCCTTCTTTTACTCCACTGCATCAGAGTGTGGAGGAGATTGGAAAGTGTTTGGTTGCATTTTGTTCAAGAGAGAAGTCAACGAAACGAAAGTCAAGGTACGACGTTTTCGATTATTTCAGTTATGTAATAGAAATTGGTCAAAGCCTTTATAATTTAATGACATTAGTGAGGTTTGTGGTGAGAATGCCTGGGGTTTAATAAAGATGGTGGTTATATGGGTGGCTAAATCAGCTAGCATTGCCTCTCGCTTAATTCAGTTAAACACCGCGGTCTCGTGGTCTTGATAACTCGTTAATTTAGTTAACCAGCTAGTTATAGTTACCTGTGGTCGGTACCGTGCCCTAAAGGCTGCCATTAGCAGGTGCAGAGGTAAATCCGAGCTAAATAGGGATATTCCTGTATAAATATGTATACTTTGATTTTAAAGATAGTTATAGTATTTGTATTTAGATGGTAATAGAGCAGAAATGTCTTGAACCTGAACTCGTTATTCAGCTCTAAGGTGGACAGAAACAATAGGTAGCACGTTTTGTGCCTGGCTCGGGCTTTATTCACCGGCTCCGTCCCGAATGGCGCGCTGCGGCCTGTGCGAGTGCACTACTGAGGGAACGAAAGAATGGCGTTTCTGCACTACGCAGTGCATTATGCGTCCAATAGCGAGCCATTTGGGATTCAGCTACCGGCCGCATTGCTTTCTGCGCCACTGATGCTAGCGTTTGGTGTGTGTTAATCGATAATGTAACACTAATCTTACACACAGCTTGCGGTAGAGATATATTTATAAATACTGTACAGAAAAGACATTAGTTTTAATTCTTCTAAATTTTTATTAAGCCGTTTAGTTTTACTACTACTTCCTCATATGGCCAACTGTTTATATTTAGGCGTTAATGTTTTTTTTTTTTTTTTTAAAGATAATCATTAGATATGATTTTAGGGTAAGCAATAATCAATATTATTACACTTTGTAAAACTCCTTCACGTGCGCCCGTGTCTAGTGCGCTTTCATGAAGCACGTGGCTGTGCCCTTTGTGCAGCCGGAAGTTCGGCCATGTTAAACTGTACCGCGGGACACGGGGGCTGGATCTGCTGTATCTGCTTGAAACGTAATCCACGGCTTTAACTTGTGTGTCCATCTATATCTGCCCATTGAATATGATCACTATGCGTACATTAATGATGGTTCAGATGAATATTTGATGCCAATAAGAACTCTAAGCTTTATTAGCATGGCAGTAAAAACCAGAAACAAAAGTAAAAGTAAGTTTTCTAGTGTGTGTGTGTGTGGGGTGGGGGAATTAGAAGAATATGACCATGAAATGATGTATCTGAAAATTAAGGAATATTTTTGAAAGTCAGCTAAAATGCATGCTAGATAAGGAAGTTGGTCGTTATATTGTTTATCCATCCATCCATTTGTCTTTTTCTCAGATGCCTGAAGAAATGCGCCAAGAGGAGGAGGCTGAGACCTTTGCCTTCCAGGCAGAGATTGCTCAGCTGATGTCCCTCATCATTAACACTTTTTATTCCAACAAGGAGATCTTCCTCAGGGAGCTTATTTCCAATGCCTCTGATGTAAGTGCTGTTACAGTATAGGGAGAAGGGGTGGGTTTTATTGTGAAGATGATGATTTTTATATATACAGTGGACAAAGTATCAAGTCTCAAGTATCTGGAGTAGCAGTGTGAATTCAGAGGTGATGAGAGATATGACAACTAACATATTACTGATGGTGTTGATCACCTGCAGATTTCTCAGACCAGTTTTGACCAGTTGTGCAATGTGTGCAGAGCCAGATTAAGCCAAATTCGTACTGCTCTGTAAGTGGTAACTGATTAGCTGTTTGAAAAACCTCAGAAATTTAAATATTGTAGAGCATAATGAGTTGTGTATCCATCTTAAAATATCATTTTATCCGTCACAAATCCTACATCTGTACATTAATTTAGCAGGAAATTTAAAGATGTGTTCCTATTTGTCTTTTTTTATATTGTAGGCCCTTGATAAAATCAGATATGAAAGTCTGACTGATCCATCTAAACTGGACAGTGGGAAGGACCTCAAGATTGATATCATTCCCAACAAGCATGAACGCACACTGACCATTGTTGACACTGGAATCGGCATGACCAAGGCTGACCTCATCAATAACCTGGGAACCATCGCAAAGTCAGGAACCAAGGCCTTCATGGAGGCTCTTCAGGTAGAGTGTTGAGAAACATGAGCCACATTTCTCATTGGTAAACAGGACTGTGATTTGATCTGGTACATAGTTATACTCAGAAATTGTACCATTAAAATTACCCAGTTTTCTCTCAGGGATCAATAAAGTGCTTATCTGTTAAACTGTTTGTGTTTGTTAAACTATTTGCACAATCTGCTTGAAATTTAAATGGAGTGAACACATTTATAATGCAGTGGGACTTAGTGGGATGCTGAATCTGAACAAATGGGTACCCAAAAGACGTACAGTTTCTATGCATTTACATAACCTACTTGCACAGTTAATGAGCTTTTTTAGCTAATCCTTGTTATCTGCCTCCTTTCCCACTCAGGCTGGTGCAGATATCTCCATGATTGGGCAGTTTGGAGTGGGCTTCTACTCTGCCTATCTGGTGGCTGAGAAAGTGGTGGTCATCACTAAAAACAATGATGATGAGCAGTATGCCTGGGAGTCCTCAGCTGGTGGATCCTTCACAGTCAAGGTTGACCATGGTAGGTTCATTCTAGTGCCCATATAAAACAGTCAGATGGCTGGTGTGTGTTTAGAATGGAATAATTTGTTTAATGTTCAGCAGATGCATATCGGTGAAATTGGTTTGAAGACTTCAAATTTGCTTAACATTTGTACAGGTTATTGATGGTAAGGGGTCTGTTTACAGGTGAGCCCATTGGCCGTGGAACCAAAGTCATCCTTCATCTGAAGGAGGATCAGACAGAGTATGTTGAGGAGAAGCGAGTGAAAGAGGTGGTCAAGAAACACTCTCAGTTCATTGGATACCCCATCACACTGTTTGTAAGTGTTATTACCATTTATGTACATTCTAGTTCATTCTAGTTGAGTCAGTATGAGTTTACTGCATTGATTACATCACTGAACACAGAAAGCAGAAACTGGTGGCTTTTGCATAAAGGAATACAAAAGTTCTTGACCATTCTGAAATATCTGTGTAGGTGGAGAAGGAGCGTGATAAGGAGATCAGTGATGATGAGGCAGAGGATGAAAAGGAAGAGAAGGAAGAGAAAGAAGAGGAGGAGGGAGAGGACAAGCCCAAAATCGAGGATGTAGGCTCTGATGATGATGAGGATTCATCCAAGGATAAGGACAAGAAGAAAAAGAAGAAAATCAAGGAGAAGTATATCGACCAGGAGGAGCTGAACAAGACCAAGCCCATCTGGACCAGGAACCCTGATGACATCACCAACGAGGAGTATGGAGAGTTCTACAAGAGCCTGACCAACGACTGGGAGGACCACCTTGCTGTTAAGGTACAAAATCTCAGTGAAGACTGGGCTACAAGAACTGAAAATGAACAGATTCTGGAAGTAGTGGGTTGGCATCACTGTTTTAGCTGTATAGATACTGAGCTAAATATCTTTGGGTTTTTTTTTTTTTTTTTTTTAAATAAATGAAAATTTTATCATGGGTTTTTTTTTGTGGTGTGTACTGCCTTGTATGTGTTGAAGGCCTTCAGCACCAGTCATTTGTAGCAATTGTGTGTTGCTGTAATTGTTGTAGTAAAGCCCACCTTGCCCAGCTCTGACATTTCCTTTGTATCTACGCCATAGCATTTCTCCGTTGAGGGACAGCTGGAATTCAGAGCCCTGCTCTTCATCCCCCGTCGTGCACCCTTTGATCTCTTTGAGAACAAGAAAAAGAAGAATAACATCAAGCTGTATGTGAGGAGGGTGTTCATCATGGACAGCTGTGAGGAGCTCATCCCCGAGTACCTGAGTAAGATCAGTCCTCAAGTGTTAACACCTGAAAATTAACCCTGAAAACACTTAATGTTTTCTATTTAAAAATGATGCATAGTGATGTGGTGTACATATGACTTAATACACCATTCATCAGGGTTGTATTACTGGAGTAGGTGTTTATGTATTTACTTATTTACCTCAGACTTCATCCGTGGTGTGGTCGACTCCGAGGATCTTCCCCTGAACATCTCCAGAGAGATGCTGCAGCAGAGCAAAATTCTGAAGGTGATTCGCAAGAACATCGTGAAGAAATGCCTGGAGCTGTTTGCTGAGCTTTCTGAAGACAAGGACAATTACAAGAAGTTCTATGAAGCCTTTTCCAAGAACATCAAGGTAAATGGTCTTGTAAATGCAGAATTATAGAGGTTTACCATTATGTACTTTGGACTGTAGCCTGCACAACAACTGAGTGCCTTTTCTGACTTTTTTTCCCCGTCTTTCCTCTTCTCATAGTGGTTTACTGTGGATTAGGTTTGCCTCATTTTCATGGCTCCTGTAAACTAGAACATTTTTGTTTAGTATCAATGATGTAGTTGCTTAGTCACTTTCAGTATATTAATAATTGCTTGTGACTTAAGGTAGTTGAACACCTTTCATTTCCAATAAATATCCCATTAGGAAATAAATGGTATTGGATACAAATAGAGCAATAACGTGGTGTTTTGTAGTTGGGCATCCACGAGGACTCCCAGAACCGTAAGAAGCTCTCGGAGCTGCTGCGCTATCATAGCTCCCAGTCAGGAGATGAAATGACCTCACTCTCGGAGTACCTCAGCCGCATGAAGGAGAACCAGAAATCCATTTACTACATCACTGGTGAGGCTTGTGGCATGTTTCGCCTTTAAGTGAACATTTTATAGAGCGAAAATTTTAATTATAATTGAAGGGTGTGAAGGGTTCTGAGAAACTTTTTTTTTTTTTTTTTTTTTTTTTTTTCTCCCTCTCTCTCTCCCCCGCAGGTGAGAGCAAGGACCAGGTGGCAAACTCTGCCTTTGTTGAGCGTGTTCATAAGCGTGGCTTTGAGGTTCTCTACATGGTGGAGCCTATTGATGAGTACTGTGTGCAACAGCTGAAGGAATTTGAGGGCAAGACCCTGGTCTCTGTCACCAAGGAGGGCCTGGAGCTGCCTGAGGATGAGGAGGAGAAGAAAAAGATGGAGGAGGACAAGGCCAGGTTTGAGAGCCTCTGCAAGCTGATGAAGGAGATTCTGGATAAGAAAGTTGAAAAGGTAAACACCCATCTGTGGCAGATGGGGCAGCAAAGGCTGTGTGGTTTCACATCGTCTTTCTGAAACAATAACTGGTATTCTAGTTCTTCTATTCAAGTTTTGTGTTAAGTCCAAGTACTCTGAAGCTTGGTGTGGTTGAACAGACAAATGGTTTGTGTTGCTGCATGTTGATCAGTCATCCAGGTCTTTCTTTTGATGTCTACCAAGTCAAGGCCACACCCAAAGAGCTAAAATTCTATCTTGGGTTTAACATGAATTCAGTTGCTTGGAGAGCTGCCAAGATATCCACCAATAATCTTGAAATATTCACCTTGTATCATGTTATGAGATTTAGGATCTGTGACTGTAACTGATTTGGATAGCCTCTTTGAATGACTAAAAGCAACAGCAAATGTTTCTGAAATTTGCGTGATCTGAGCAAAGAAGATAAAAACACTAATTTAGTGAAATCTGCATATAAGTATCTCATGGTCATTATGCACCTTTAGTAGGTCACTGCTACCTTCCAAAATAAATGAAGGCCAGTTAGTATTTGCATAGCAAATGGTTTCCCCCACCACCAAAACACACACATGCTGAACTGGTGAATTTAGACTTCTGTATTGTAATTGAAGTCCAGTCAACATATCTGCTTGAAAAGAAACCAGTTCCACATTTCTATGAAAATCATCTCCTTCTAATTGGAGTTTGGTTTTAAATAAAATTACCACAAATGACGGGGAACTATTAGTGGGCACAAAAGGTCCCATTTAATGTTTTCCTGTGTGGTTGTTTACTACATGCTTCATTTTATTAACAGTGGCATTTTATTAACAGTGGCACAGATGAGCCCAATGCACTTCCTGTGCTACAGATGTATTGTGCATGCTAATCTCCCCCATATCTCCACAGGTTACAGTATCTAACAGACTGGTTTCTTCACCTTGCTGCATCGTGACAAGCACATACGGCTGGACTGCCAACATGGAGCGCATCATGAAGGCCCAAGCACTGAGAGACAACTCCACCATGGGCTACATGATGGCAAAGAAGCATCTAGAGATCAATCCTGACCATCCCATCATGGAAATGCTGAGGCAAAAGGCAGAGGCTGATAAGAACGACAAGGCTGTGAAGGATCTGGTGATTCTGCTGTTTGAGACGGCGCTGCTCTCCTCAGGCTTCTCTCTGGATGACCCTCAGACACATTCCAACCGTATCTACAGGATGATCAAATTGGGACTTGGTAAGATTTCATACACTACATGATTTGGTTCTAGCTGTGTCTTGCTACTGATGGTCAGTTGAGTCTAATTCTCAATACATCAGTATCATTTTGTATTGCTAAATACTCCTCTTTATATTGCAGGTATCGATGATGACGATGTCCCCTCAGATGAACCAAGCTCTGCTCCTGCTCCAGAGGAAATCCCACCACTGGAGGGAGATGATGATGCCTCTCGCATGGAGGAAGTTGATTAAACCCCTATGCCATCTATTACTCATTCAGCCTCACTTTTTCCAATGCCATTCCTTTTGCCCTGTATTAGGGCAACTTGGTCAAAACTCCCTTTTTTTTTGTTGTACAAATTGTAATTGAATGGTTCGTCCAGCTATAGAGTACCTCTTTGCACTGAGCTTCCTAAAGTGAGGGCCGAGGGGAATTTAGGGTAATAACATTCCATCAGGATTCCAATGTTGAGGGAGGGTTGGGAGGGTTGGCTCTGCTGCTCTACACTGAGGGGTGGACTGCAAAATGTGTTGTGCCTGAGTCCAGGCTGGTCTATGTTCAGTGTTGTTTTTTTGCAGAAATTAAATGATGTGATACAATGACTTATGGCTCTTGTTTTCTTTATGTACAAAAATGATTCTAATAACTTATTAGCTGGTCAAGGGTACACTTAGATTTGTAGCTCAGAAGGTAGAATTTACACCTAGCCATTGCTTTAAAAGGGACCACAGTTTAAAAAATTACTTCACTGAGTAAAAACTGAGATCAGAAGACACTTTCAGTCCCAAATGGGCACTGAAGTGTACTGCAGGATAAAGTGTCTCCAAAGCAACTGCATTATGTACTCTTCAGGAATGTACAGTATACAGCATGTAAAGGTCTGTTTTTAATGGTAAGGTTTCCAAAATTAAGAGAAGGTAAAAAAAAGTTTTGGTGAAAGAAATTTGTGGACCAAAGATGACCACATTAATATTGGGTATTTGCATGCTGGAGAATGCTGAAGTTTTAAGGGGTATTTCAAAGTTGTCTTGCTGGAAGGTCTGTTAGTGACCATGTTGAACTGCTTTCTCCATGTGAGCTGCTTTGTGCAAAGCAGCTTTCAAGGACAGTGACAGTAGTTGGATTGAATATGTGAACATAAAACAAAACCATGTTGGCTTATTTTAGAATTACTTAAACTATTAGGGTTGACCAGTGCATTATACCATGAGGTCTTGATGACATAGAGAGGCTTCCCCCCTAAAAATATTTTAACTGCAAGTTATCTTCAGTAGCTGCTTTATCCTGGTCAGGGTTGCAGTGGATCCAGAGGCTATTCCAGTAATATGATGGATGCAAACTGAGATGAGGTCGACAGGTCCTATATACAGGTCATTTGCTGTGCAGACCCTATAAAGAGAAGTGCAACACCTATACTGCCCATGACTCCGAATAGATGAGCCACACTGCTATGAGCTTCAATGAGTGGAGGAGATGGAGGAAGGATGCAACAAGCTGCAGTACTCTCTGCCTTCTACTGGGGTCTTCCAATTTATAGTGGCTCGCCTTAAGCGCTGCAGGAGAATGACCGCTGTCACTTACTACAAACAGAAGCTCACGGTCTGATGAGTCAGACCGTGAGCTTCTCCAACGTGAGTAAACTGCTACCCCTTTTCCCTCTTAACCTCAGGAAGGGGTGGCTTACTCACAGTGGTGACACAGTGGGTAGTGTTGCCACCTCACAGCTTTAGGGTTCCTGGTTCATTCATGAGCTTGGGTTACTGTCTGTGTGGGTTTCCTCCTATCTGACCTCCCGAAAGCATGCCAGTAGGTGTATTGCCTAAGATAAATTGCCCCTAGGTGTGAATGGTTGTGTACACGGTGCTTTGCAATGGACTGGCATCCAATCCGGGGTGTATTCCTACCTCACACCCAGTGTTCCCTGGAATAGGCTCCGGATTCACCACAACCCTGACCTGGAAAAAAGTTATCGAAAGTGAGTTCAAATGAAGCGTTCTTTGTTCATATGCATGAGTGTCCAGGGTACTGTAGATATCCTGTGCTACTTACAGGGTTTTCCTTATTTTAACACATTTTAGAATACATCAAAACTATCAAGTAATGTACAATCATATTTCCAAAAAGTGTTTCTTTTTTGGTTTAAATGCAACATGTTACTGACTCAA
Source organism: Pangasianodon hypophthalmus (assembly GCF_027358585.1). Classification (NCBI taxonomy): domain Eukaryota; kingdom Metazoa; phylum Chordata; class Actinopteri; order Siluriformes; family Pangasiidae; genus Pangasianodon; species Pangasianodon hypophthalmus. The sequence continues at coordinate 13,047,532 of NC_069728.1, read as the reverse complement.
TAAGGGATGCAGCATTTTATATTTCAATACAGGACAATCCCATTTTATGAGGGATGGGTGGCAACCCGAGCTCGAATGGAGATTAGCTGAGGAGCTGTCATTGATAGGCTGCATGAATCTACAGTCTGGCAAAGAAAGAAATCAGCCCCAGCCTCACTTCATACTATTCTGTGTATTTTTCTGTGTATAACAATGATTTGTGGTGCTTGGTTCTAAAGGTCCAAAATAATCTAATTTAAGACATTTGTTAATTGTCTTTTTTATCTTGGAAAGTCGGCGTGGGGGGGTCATTTTGCAAAAATTGCGCAGACACTGATACTGCCAGTTGGAGAGTGCATCTGCCTCTCATCCGTCCATACTGGTGATAGACACGGTACTTGTTCTGGTCAGGAGTGTGCATACTGTTATGTGTGTGAGCTATTACCTGAAGTCAGACTTAAGATGCAGCATTGGCTAACTCAAAGTGGCACATACAGCGTTATTAACTAATATATAAAATGCTAAATTGTAGTCATATATTTTTCACAGGTATATTGATTTTAGAGGAGAAAGGATTTTAGAGCTTTGAGTCATGACTGACTGAACTACCATTTGCTAGTTAGCTGACATTATGTATAATTTTAATTTAAGTAATGTAAGTATATGTAGCTAATGTAAGGAACCAACTGAAATTATGTTGGTAAAAAGCAGTCAGAATTTAAATTTTTGAGGAAAAAAATCTCTGCTTTCCATGAATTTCTTCTAGCTCTGACACCTGCAGTAAGTTACCTATCTGAATGGAGAAGTGCTCTTTTATGCTCCACTCCTTCTGTTGGTGGAGTTTGTTTAAAAAAGGAGTGGCTAACCTTTCCAAGCTACTTCAAGTGTTGGCTAAGGTCATACAACAAACAGTAAATTGTTAGTGGCTTGCCTCACACCCACAGCATCGGGGATTCAAATCCTGCCTCTGCCGTGCGTGTGTGGAGTTTGCATGTTCTCCCCATACTTTGAGGGTTTCCTCCAGGTACTCTTGTTTCCTTCTCCCAGTCAAAAGACATGGATTGTAGGCTGACTGGCTTGTCCATAGTGTGTGAATGTGGGTGTGATTGTGCCCTGTGTTGGATTGGCACCCCGTCCAGGGTGTCCCCTTCCCTGTGCCCTGAGCTCCCTGGGATAGGCTCCAGGCTCCCCTGCAACCCTGTGTAGGACAAGCAGTACAGAAGATGAATGGATGTAGCTAGTGTTAGAAGCCATTACATTGGTTTGCTAGTTATATCAATACAAAGAGCTAGCTAAGACATAAAAATGAGAAACACACCAGAAAAAAAACACACAGAACTCTCCGCTGAGGGTCTGTTAGAACAGTTTACAGCAGAACAGGACACGGCTTTGCTACAGAACTGTCCAGAGCTTCAGGTGTGTGTAGGAAAGTGTGCGCGCATTCATTAGACTCCAAAACTGGCAATCACTTCATTGACCACTGCATTTTATTTATCATCGAATACCTCCGGTAAAGTGCAGTTATCATAAGGACAAATATTAGGGGCGATATCAAGGTCAGCTTAACCGAAAATAATTTGTGGAACTTAAAATGTTGGTCCTTTCCCATTCACTAACATGGGAATGTTCATGGTTAAAAATTGTACCACAGCCAGCCACTAGAAGGCCTCAGAGACTTTTTGGCTTCACTTTTGAATCCCTGTTATGACTTCCACCCATATATACAGTCACTGGATTACCCCGGGGGTGTAAGAGCACAAAAACAAGCAGGGCTTTCAGGCATTTCAGTTGAAAAGAACAATTTCATTATGATTCCACTGGGTGGCACTTCTCAATCAGCACTCAAATGACAACTATATGAAAAACAGACCCCAATAACATGAAAGTGTGTACAATATGTCATTTAAAAATGTAAAGGCACTTTTGCATTGCATTGTATTGCATGCAGACTAAAAAAAGATAAACCTGCTTTTAAGAAGGTGATGCTAATAAACCATAATGAGAACCGTATGTTTTTTTAACCACTCACAGAAAGGTAAGTATCTACACTTGTTTTGTTTCAGATAAATGATATATAAACTCTATACTAAACTCTATCTCTTCAAGTAAATGATTATACTTGATTATAATAATTACATCTGGGGAAAAAAAAAAAATCTCAAATGCCTGCTTCATGTTATCAGCCACAGGATCTGTTATCCTGCATGTAGGTAAACTGCTGAATTCATTCATTTAACCTTTTGGGTTTAAAATCTTGCATTCAGAAATGTTGCGTCATTTAGGCTTCTTCTAAGTCACATGTTTTAGAGAAAAAAGAGGCACCGCTGAGGGGGTGGTGGAGGAGGAGGCCTCTGCTGACATGCTCATGTCACATCCTCAGGTGCAGGAATGAGTCGCTCAAAGCCACTTAAGAAGATTTCAGATCCTATCTTATCTTTTGCTGTGAATCACAAAAAACTGTGTGGTTTGGCTTGAACTTGATCAAACTCCAGGGACTAGTCTGCGGATGATTTATAAATAACTGTTCAAGAACAGGTGGCACTTTTTGCCATTTGTCTGGTTGCTGAAACCCCAAATTTTGCTCTGTGCTGACATCTGAGACACAGCTATTAACTGGTAACAGCACCGATTAGCTGGGTTTACTTTGGTTCACCTAGTTTTTAACAATAGACATTGTCACAAAGCTGCTTTACAGAAATCTGGATGTTGAGTTCAATTCCTAATGAGCAAACCAGAGGCCACAGTGACAAGGAAAAACTCTCTGAGACAACATGAGGAAGAAACCTTAAGAGGGAGCAAGACTCAAAAGGGAACCTATACTCTTATATATATACTATACTAACTGTATACTATAAAGTCAAAATGTTTTAAAAAGATATTCAGTATGAGCATATTGTTTGTTAAAGGGAACAATTATCAATCAAGGCCTAAACTGCTTCATTATGTGACACATAATGAAGCTCAAACTGTTCCTATAAATGTCTATAAAATAACACAAAAGCCCACCACAGGTTTCCACATCCCACTTCCTGTGGAAACTCGGGTCTTTTGTTTAATAAAAAGGAGACTGCGGTCTATAATTTCTAGGTCTCATCGCCTACATGTTTAAAGAGTTACAACAAAGCAGGACGCAAGGGTGTTTTCTAAATCTGGGAATCCCTCTGCACCCACGGCTCAGAAAAGCTCTCAGTGGTACACCAGGTGTCTTCATATCAAAACAACATAAAACAAGAGAACTCACTGAAACACTGAGTCATTCTAATTTTTTTTGATACTTGAGGGTATGGGGGATCTCATTTGCGTCATCTGATTTTTGCAAAATGATCTTTCTCAACAGAACTGACCTTTTCTAACATTTTAATGAGACAAACAACTTAGTAAATACTCATAAATGTTCTCTAGTCAGGTGAAGCTTGTGAACCTTCAAAGTGTGCAAACTGGCCAAGTCTGTTTGTCAACCCAGCGAGTCCCCTTTGCATTATACGCTGCATTGTAAAAATCCTTACCCTTTGTTCTCATTATTCCCAGTGCTAGCCAGAAAAGAATGGACTTCCCCTGTTAAGTCTTGGTTCTTCCCAAAGTTACGTTATAAGTTCCATCTTCCTGTGGAAGTTTCCCTTCACCACTGATGTCCTTGGATTGCTCTAAAGCTGCTTTGAGATGCATCTGTAATGTATAGAATTTGTTTTATTCTCTGATAACCCGAATAAGGCATTTAGCACATTTAGCACAAGATTCTTTTGCAGAATACCTGACCAAAACAACATGATTTTACAAAACAACACGATGTCCTCAAATCAGCAAAACAGCAGATGTATTTGTGAAAATCAGTATATTGTTTAAAACAGGCACAGGATGACATATTGGTATGATTATGTAGACATCAGAAATGATTACACCATCATCTCTGTGTATACCAACACCAGATAATGATATCTATCAAGTGATTCAGTTGATATTATAAACAGGCAGGGGTTGCTGAAGTTCTGAGAAGTTATAATTAAGTGAATGCACATATAATGTGTCAAAAGCTTACTTAATTAAAAGTGGAAGTATCCAGCCAAAAAAAGTACTCAAGTGAAAGTTAAATGTACTACTTTTAAATGTACTCAGGTGTTATAGAGTAAAAAAGTAAATGTTTTTAACTGATGAAATTAATATCATGTTTTAATGTGAAAAGTAACTTTAACAGTACTTATCTAAAACTGTTAGAAGATGATGTGTCATAAAACATCATTCATTCTCTGTACGTTTGCAATATTTACCATTAGCTAGAATTGGATTTGCTACTTAGCCAATTAGGTTAGCTACTGGAATGGATGCTATTCTGTTCTAACATAATAAATATATATTTTGATAGACCTTTGTGGTTTGGTTATCATTCAGTGAGCAGACAGCCTTTGTCTTGGATTTTGCTATTCTATTCTAACATGGCATTAGCAAAGAAAACAAGCTAATATAGTTCAATTATAGCCAATTAGTGTTAGTTATTAGCTAAACTTATTTCAACATGCCTTTTAGGGAGGCAAAGAAGATGCTTTATTTTAAATGGCTCTTTGCTTACTTCAGCATATTGAATCATTTCATATTCAGATGCACACAGATAGTGCTAGCTACATTGTGTTGCCTGAGAAGGTCACGGCAGGGGAAGAATTGGCACAATTCTTGATTCTTGTTTTTTCTACATTGATGAACTTAATTGGGTGCTTTAAACCGAAATGATTGCATGCTAAACTGAAATGTGAATAAAATGTACTGGAGCTTATTTGATTGATATATAGTGTAAAGTTATTGGCTGGGTGAGAGAGACCTTTGAGATTTGTAATTTAAAGGTCTAAATAAAAATGTAAGGAGTGAAGATATGTTGAAACTAATATTTTTACTCCCAAATAATAATAAAGTTTAATCAAACAATTAATTTAACCAATTAATTAATTAATTAGTTAATTAATAATTAAATAAAAAAAATAAAAAATTGAAGTAATATTAGTTCAAAAGGTTGTATCTCCAGTTTAAAATGTGATATACAGTCAGGTCCTTAAGTATTTGGACAGTGACACAATTTTCATAATGTTTCCTCTGTACACCACCACAGTGGGTTTGCCAGGCCTTTACTGCAGCCGCCTTCAGTTGCTGCTTGCTTGTGGGTCTTTCTGCCTACAGTTTTTTCTTCAGTAAGTGAAAAGCATGCTCAACTGGGTTGAGGATAGGTAACTGACTCGGCCATTTAAGAACATTCCATTTCTTTGCCTTACGAAGCTCTTGGGCTGCTTTCGCTCTATGTTTTGGGTCATTATCCATCTGTACTGTGAGGCGCCATTTTATCAGTTTTGCAGCATTTGACTGAATCTGAGCAGAAAGTATAGCTCTATATGATTCAGGATTCACCCTGCTACTTCTATCAGCAGTCATTCAGTCACATTAAACAACATTCTAGCAGTTTCCTGCCCCAGGGGTAAGCACGTTCAGCACAGTTTGGTGATTTCCTTGCTCAAGGGCACCTGCTTGAGCTCAGCAATTAATGTGTAGGTTTATTAGGTGTTTTAGAGTGATGACATTACCCAGTTGTGCTGGAACTGGACATCCAGCACTAACAAATAATGAAACCAGTATACTGCTGCCAGAGGAAGGAAAAACTAAGAAGATAAAAGAGTTTACAGATTAACTCTGTAAATTCCAATCTTCCCCCTGTAGCCCACCTTTTTTTTGACCCTTTCTGAACTTTTGCCCAGGCTAGTAGATGTGAAACGCTCACACTTTGTGGCTGAAACTGTACTTGAGTGGGCGTCTCTCCGTTTCTGACCAGGCTGATGGGATTTTAATGTAAACCCCAAGGTGTCACTGAAAACATGATTCACTGCATTGCTGGTATTTAACACATGTCAAAATGATCCCCCTTTGAAGTAGAGGACTTTGTGTCAATCAATTTACAGTTAATACAGTTCATATCAATATTAACAGCTGTAAAAAAAATGCCCTATGAAACAAACTGTATTAGCACAAGTCCATATTAGACATAAAAGTGCTATAGTACACGTTGATGAGACTGTATAGTATACACATATATAAAGAAATCATATACTACAGCTGAGTGCAAAAGTTTGCTTTCCCCTGGGTATCTTGATTTTACAGTATGTCTACAAATCAGTATTCTGTGTTCATTTAGTAGTGTTTTCCTTCCTAGTGAAAAGCAATTCAAATGAATTAATCTGTTAATTAATTAGCAAACTCAGACATTTCCCACAATGTTGACATGCTCTAATTCATTTACCTGAATGTGCCTCATCAAGGTGCCAAATCATTTACAGTCAACACCTGGTTATTTAGTTTTGTTTAGGGTATGGAAAGTTCAAACAGGCTCAAACATCACATGACCTAAAAAGGAAAATATTGACCGTTCACAGTGCTGTAGAAGAGTATAAAAAGATATTAGAAATATTTAGGCATACCATTATTTATTATTTTCATCTTCAGTAAGTGATTTGTCTGGAGCTTATCCCAGGAACACTGGGCACAAAGTGGGGATATACCCTTGATAGGAATATCAGTCCAATGTAAGGCATCATCTAGCAGCTTACAGGCATGTTTTGGGAAGCAGGAGGAAACTGGAGAACCCAAAGGAAAGCCACTTAGACATGGAGAGAACATGTGAAATTCCATATACACACACACACACACACACACACACACACACACACACATACACACCATTAACAATGGTAAAAAAAAATTCAGAAACTGAAGAAACAGGGACAGAAGCAAAGGTTAGAAGAAAAATAATTGGGGGAAAATTTGATTACTGGGGGGAAAAAAGAGATTCGTAAATATTCGAAGCCCTGAAATGTCCTTAGAGATAAGTGAACTCAAAATCCACATATAGAAATATATTTTCTAATATATCAATACTGATTATCTTTTGTACTTTGTTATATTATGTTGTAAAAAAAATTAGCTAGTTTCTAGTTGAGGAAATCATTTTGAAGTAAGGGTCACTAGTGTAAGAAACTACAGAGTTTAGATGCGGAATCGTTCGATCAACAGGTTCCCAGCCCTGCTCCTGGAGTACACCCTGCCCTGCACATTTCAGTGTTTTCTCTGCTCTAACACCCCTGATTCAACTACTCAGCTAATTAAGAGATACCTGAGTTGAAGCGGGTGTGTTAGACCAGGAAAAACACTAAAATGTGAAGGATAAGAGGAACTCCAGGACCTGAGAACCTGTGGTTCAATCCAGACCAGAAAGATCCTTTGTTATACCTTTAATAAAATAAATAAATAAATCATTTTGATCAGAACACAACATAAGGCCTAACTGAATCATATTTAGACTTTAGGTGTCAATTAGTTAATATGTATTGTGTCTTACTCTAAAACCCCACAGATAAGGTTACTTCAGCTGCCAGTCACTTGGCGACAGAGGGAAAAAACACCTCATTTGCATTACTGAAAAGACTGAAGCATGTGGGTTTAGATGGTAAGAGGAGTGGGAACATGTAGGCAGTGTACGTTGCAGAGAAGTGGTGAAGTGTTGAGGTTGTAATCCTTGCTCATTGGTAAAGTTCTGATTTGCTATATCCCGGGGTGAAGGTGATATTTCCGCAGGTTACTGTTAGGGCCGTTTGTGAATCACTCGAAGTGTCATAAAGAACTGCTACACATAATATCTACAGCGTGATGATTTATGAGAATTCAGGCATATAATGAGCAAGAAAAAAGCCCTATTTAATGCATCTTTGTTCTTCAATACTCTCGGGAAAGCTTTAATTCAACAAAATTCTTTATTTCCTTTGGTCTTTTTACATATATTATACACTATATACACTATATTTGTGTAAAACCCTATCTCCACTATATGATTTTGATTTCAACATGATTTCAGGCGCCATGATATGTCTACCATGTGATTATCTTCAACAAAAATCATTGTACCTCATTGTTATTCACACTATTTTGTTACTGTTATTAGTGTGTATTATTAGGCATCATAACTATCATATAGAAGTGGATGTTATACATCATAATACAGACTTGTACTAACAGACACATACTAAGAGCTGGTATATCTGGATGTTTATCAAGTATGGCCACTTTTGGTTTCGGTCACTTCTGGTCACCTCTGCAGCATTTGTACTGTTGCCGAGTCTTTCAACATTTCTGTACCTGGACTGAATTCAGCCTCAGTTGTAAATTGCTTTGAATAAAAGCATCTGCCTACGTAATAAATATAGACATGTTAACAGCCAACATTAGATATCTGAGTTTGCTTTTACTCATGCAATAGAAAAAAAGAAATAAGCCAGTTTCTTCAAGTATTCAAATGAATTTAATCCGCCTAACATATAATTAATACATCCTTAAAAAAGTATAAACAGAATACATTAGTTTTGCATTCTTTTCTCATGACTTCTACATGAATGATTAAAACAAAAGGACATTTTCAAATGATCAGTAAATACAGTCTCTCTCCTGGAGAGAAGCCTGACAGAAACACACATGATTCAAACGTCATTTCTTGAAGGACTCTTGGTAGTCTGTTCGGTGATTTTCTGTAAAAATATCTGCTTTAAACCCATTTTCCTTCTAATTTGCATAGCAGTCTATGAAGCTATCAAAGGAAATCTGATCATGTAAGTAAAGGATTTACTAATTAAAAGCCGAGTACAACTATGCTTGATCAAATGTCACATGCTGAGGAAAGAAATGTGAATGTTCTAAACTAATCTGATCACTTTCATATTGGCATAGGTGTAAAAAGTCTGAATAACCAATATGGTGGTTTTCTTTTTTTTTTCTTTTTTCTTTTTTTTTAAATAAAGTACATCATGGTATCAAGCAAGATGCTGTTAGGATTAAAATCAAAAACCGGTATTGTTTGTGTAGTTGAAATAACCGTTAACCCTACAACTCCTTCCCCGCACCCAAAAAAGGAGTGTTTTTAAACCAAACATTAGAGCTCATATAAGGCGTCTAAAAACAGCCTTGATTTAAAAAACTTTCAATTAAACCCAGATACCCAAGTATTTAACTGGCTATGTGTTACAGTTAATTCTGTAGCAACACACCTTGTTTATGTCCTGATTATTGTAGCTACCACAAGCTAAGGCAGATGACAAATCAAATGGCGTTCTCTCTTTTCAGAATAAGGTGGAAAATAATGCCAATGCACTATCTAACTGGCACTTCTTCATATATGCTGAAAGCATTTGATCATCTGCGTTCAATTGGTTGATCATTACTGCATATAGAACAACAAACCAAAGAAAACCATTACTCACAGCTTAAACACTACACCTTCATTAGCATCACATACAAACATTAGTGTTACTCAAGGATCGAATGCAGTGTCATCTGTTATCATCTGAACAATCCTGTTCCATACTCAACAAGATAAAGAAAAAATAAAAGCATTACTGGACATGATATTTTAGGGATTTTTAGGGATTGTTTACTGCCCAAAATCTGAGAAAATATAATACATGTACATCATACATATATTATATCACTCACAACATTAGTACTGACGTGCTGAGTTTCCTTCCTCTGACTTTCTCAAGCATGTTTCTATGTAGCTGTGAAAAAATTTACACTTACTTCACTTGAAGTACTAATACAGCAAGGGTTTTTTTTGTCTAAAATAACTGTATTTAAAAAAAAAAAACACTGATGACAGCTTAATTTTGTAAATCACAAATTCATTGTCAGATTAATAAATCTGCAACTGAGATTGTAGTCATATTACAGTTATAAATTCTAATTGATGTCTTTGCAGGTATCACGTTTTTACACACACTTACACCCTCCAGCTACGATTCAGTGATTACTCTGTCAAACCACTCGATAGGTTTTTCCCCCAGAGATATATATCACTAGTGTAACCTGACTGGTAGGTTTCCCCACATGGATTCGCTATTTATAACCACGCAAACAGGAGCTTGAAATGACAGCTATGTTTACTTTAAATATAATTTTGTAAGAAGCTTCATAGTGAAAGGGGAGGGTGTTTAAACTATGAATATCTATACAGTTACACTCAATCTAGTAACCTGGTCTCTAACGTTTCGAAGGGCCAGGGCCAGGGCCAGGTGATCAGCTCCAAAGAGCTGAGTGGGTGTAGCTGAAACAAACAGGTCTACTATGAATTTGCAAACTTTAACAGGCCTACAGTTCTACGTGGGAAAGAGACTACTAGCTTCTTTGGATTCCCTTTCATTGATTCCTCTTAATTTTGACAGACAAATTGTGAACTTGTCCACTTAAAAATCAGTATCCCAACTGAAAGGCAAATGAACTGTGGTTTTGTAATGCGGCTGGTTGGGACACCTAATGCAAGCAAGCCAGCCAGCATCATTAAGCCCAAGTACATGGTGCACGATCTGCACAAACAGGACAGCAGAGCTTCATCCCAGAAAACACTTTTACAATAAGATCATTTAATCAAATCATGTGCAAATGTACATACAGCCATGTCAAGTAGAATGACTGGCTGTTTTAATTAATTATCTGACTGTTCAATGAATGACGAACCAGTATGATAGAAAAGAACGTTAAAAACACCACTTGAGTGAAAATACAGTGTTTCTAACAAGTTAAATTAGCCATGTGCTGATATTTAGTTTTCATATAATAACAACCGGCTAGCCTATCAAATGCTTTATAATAATTAGCATCAGGATGGAACAAAATAATATCACACTAGTATGAGCTTTGGTCATAGATTTCCGTGTACTTCTTTTTGGCATTGTTATTCAGCCATGCCCAATAGATTTTTGTTTTGAACAAACCTGTGTCTGAGGCCTTATTAGAAATGTCCTCTTCTCAGCCAGTAGCACCTTCTAGTCTGTGAGAAATTAAAATGATCAGCAGTGTATCATATAAAATAAATCAGAGTAAAATGACGTACCTAATGTATGCATTTATCCAAAAATCCTTACGGTATTGTAGTTAACAAAATTACCACGACTATCTGTACCTGTTCTGACTGAGCAGCGTTTAAATGTTAAAAGAACCTCAGCAGCGTATTATTCTGGCTAAGAAGGTTGCAACTCCAGATTTGGACAGTGGCCGTTATGCTGGGACAGACTTTATCTCCTGTGACTGTAACTCAGGGGAAGTGAAGATATTTGGAATAACAACAGCTGTGTGTGTTATATAACGCAGCATAACTAATGATCAGCACATGCCCAATGTTCATTTCGAGTCTTGCTCAAGTTAAAGAATGCTGTGATTACAGATCACCTGTTCCTATCTGCAAAAGATTTTAATTACAGAAAAATCTAGTTTATAATTCAGTAGGCACTCACGGTCTGTTGCTGAAGAAGACTCAGCACTTACTCTAATCATCTTATTCAAGGGTAGAAAATACTACAAAACAGACCCTCAGAAAAAAGCACAGGTGGATTTAAATATATTTAGACAAGATTTGAAAGGAGGAGGAGGTGACATGGTGTAATTTAATCCCTTTACGCCATGTGTCCACTGTAATGGCCATCAGATGATTGAGGGATGTTCTTATTTAAGCATACAAATTAAGTGAAAGTCCATCGACTGGTTGTTGAACTGTATGATTTAACCAGTGAAAGAAGGTATCTGGTCTCACGTGAGAAAAGAGAAATATGATGGAGACGGCAAAAACGCAGAAATGTGAGGCTTAGTGAGTGAATGTAGCAAATGTAGCAGACCAGTTACTGGTCTGAAATGCTGAATGTATTTGTCACATATTCAGATGTTTTTTTTAATTCAAAAAATAGCTTTTTAAGCAAATCTCAATGGGGATCATCTCAAACTCATCACTAGCTAAAAGAAATGGAATGGGGTATCGTCACACCTAATAATGAAGCATTTTAAACAACAGTCATTAAATTCAATCTGAAGAGGTTAAACATGATTCTTGACTCAAGCAGTTTGGCAGTTTATAAGGTTGTAATTAAGATCCAAACTATAAATAAGAATGCTAAAACAAAAGTTTATGCTTAATCAACAACAAAGACATACAGAAAAATCTTAGCACACAACCAATGGAACAAATCCAACCTCAACACACAAGTTGGGACCAAATACTGGCTCAGCAAAAATGGAACCTACAACAAACACACGTCCAACACATGACACAAAGTATGTAACTACTATCCCTCCTCTATTAATCAGTGAAATCGAAATCCCTTTTAAAAAAAAAAAAAAAAAAAGTGCCACCCCTTTCGGTACCTTTTTTTATATACAGAGTAGAAACAAAGCTTTGTGAAACACACCCAGACACACACATACACATCCATGATACACACACACACACACACACACACGAATAGAGGAAGCAAAAACCACAAATAACGTGGTTGTGTTATCACTGTCCTTCATCTAGACCTTCTGTAATGGTGCCTGTGCTGCTCTCTTGCTGCTCTTTTTCACTCGGCTGCGTGCATAGACGCGAAGAAAGAGTGCAAAGAACACCACAGCCACCCCAAAGCTTCCTGTTACTGAGACGGCATGGCCGTAGAGGAGGCAGGAGAGCAGGATAGCGATGGCCTGGCGCAGCGTCATGATGATGGTGAAGATGGCGGCACCGAACTGTGCGATGGTATAGAAGATGAAAAGCTGGCCACACGCGGAGCAGAGCGAGAGCAGCGCGGCATGAGCTGCAAACTCGCCGTGGCGGCCCATGAACGCCAGTGAGTCGAACAGAGCGCCCGTCTCCAACAGAGAGCCCACCGTCAGGAGGCAAGAGAACAGGTTCACGCCGAACATCATCTGCACCGAGGACATCTTGTGGCGGAAAAGCTCGTCCTGCCAGTTGGAGGTGAAGCTGTCGAACATGATGTAGCCGGCCAGAATGATGATGCCGGAGAAAGTTGTGATGGTTGCGTGTTTGGTACTGTTAGAGCTCGACAAAAGGAACATACTCACGCCCACTGAGATCAGCACAGCTGTAAAATATTCCCAGTATTCATAGCTCTTGTGTGACACCAGCTTGCCCATCAGCATCACAGGGATGACTTTTGAGGCTTTGGCCAACACCTGAAAGCATCAGAAAGAGAGCTCATTTTAAGTACAGAATGTTAACATGCATTAAAACACTGCTTTTTTTTTTTTAACCATACAGATACATATTAGAGCTCTAGATAGGCAAAAGACTGAAGCTACTGACACAGTGGCACATACACCCTGCAAGTGTCTCCCATAGACTCCCACTGACTTTCAACATTTTTAAAATATCTTTTCTTTAAGATATATAACAGAATTGAAATATACCATCAAATGTGTCTCAACAGATTAAAAACAAGTGTTGCATTGTCTAAAATGCACTGTAACCTGTTAACATTTTTATATTACTGAGTCACCTCACTTGCATAACAGAAATCACATAAAATAGTCTAATCAAATGGTTCTCAAATTTTTGTAGTCAGGGACCCTAGCTAAGCTTCACAGACCCCTAGGGGTCCTCAGACTCTATTTTGAGATCTACTGGTCTAAGGTAGCAACCTAAAATAGCGATATGATGTTTGCAGTGAAAATTGGGTCACGTAGGATCAATAACAAGGTGTGTCCAAGTCCATAGGGGAAGATAAGAATGGCTCTGAATTGCTATGGATAGGAATATGGGCATGTCTTAGAATACACTCTTCAAGAAGGAAGAAGGAAATCCTTTTGCATCCATATATGTGCACATACTTTATATTGTTAAAAACTAGAATCTTACATGTGCATAATCTTCACGGCTAAAGCTAGCCAAGAGGTAAAGATTAACTTTATATGAGACCTGGTATAAACCTTAACCTTTAGCATGCAATCATTATAATACTTTTGCAGGATAGATGCCAGCTCAAAACATGATGTTATGATGGACATGCCTGAGTTTATATAACACACACCACCTCAACTGTCTTGAGTCATGAGTGCCTGAAATGACTGATATCAAATTATTTTGCTGAGCACAGTTTACCACTGACTACAATTTTCAAAGTTCCAATTGCAGCATTTTTTTTTGTCTTAAATAGCTTAACAACATTTTAAGTAAAAAGCTTGATAATTAGAGAGAAACTTGAGTTTATCATTTATTATAATTTAAGTGTAGAAAATCTGAATGATCAGGTTATTCTGATTTATTAAAACGTGGCTGATAATTAAGGCAAGCCCTTTCATTTAGTTTGTTTGTCTTGTTTCCACAGAATCAATGATAGATTAGGGAAGGTCTGATCAGACATATTTAGATCTGACTATTTCCTTAATATTAATTGTAGTAATCTGCATGTAACTATGTGGATTCCACAAGATGTTGGCATGGTTTCAACAAGATGTTGTAAACATTCCTTTGAGATTTGGTCCATGTTGACAAGACTGCATTACATAATTGCTTCAAATTTGTCAATGGTGCGTTCATGCTGCGAAACTCTCATTCTACCACATCCCAAAGTGACAAGGGAGGCTACTGAAGTACACTCAGTGTCATGTTTGTGGAACCAGTTTGAGATGACTTGTGCTTTGTGACATGGTGCATTAACAATGGACGTAACATGGAAGTAGCCCTTATAAGATAGATAAATTGTGGTCATAGAGGGATACACATGGTCAGAAGCAATACTCAGATAAACTGTGGCATTCAAATAATGCTTGATTGGTACTAAGGAGCGAAATGTGTGCCAAGAAAACATTCCCCATCCCATTACACCACCTCTACCAGCTTGTACTTTTTGCACAAATCAGGTTGGGTCCAAGGATTTATGCTTTGACACCAGACCAGGCGATGTTTTTCCAACCTTCAGCTGTCCAGTTTTACTGAGCTGTGCCCAATGTAGCCTCAGATTCCTGTTCTTGGCTGCCAAGAGTGAAAACTGATGCTGGAGCCCATTCACCCCAAAGACTGATGTATTGTACATTCTGAGATGCTTTTCTGTTCACCACAGTCATACAGAGTGGTCATTTAAGTTACCGTAGCTTTCCTATCAGCCCTAACTAGTCTGGCCATTGTCCTATGACCTCTCTGATAAACAAGGCATTTCGACACGCAGAACTGTTGCTCATGGTATGTTATTTATTTTCCGCACCATTCTATGTAAAATCTAAAGACTGCTGTACATGAAAATCTGAGGAAATCAGTAGTTTCTGAAATACTCAAACCAGCCCATCAACAATCTCATTTTCTGCCCATTCTGATGTTTGATGTGAACATTAACCGAAGCTACTGAAGCTGCTGAAGTAAACAAAAGCTGACAACTTCAGAATGAACACTAAAGGTGCCATCATTAAATCTAATGTAATGCACTAGACCAAAGCATATATTCTTGTCTCAGTTCACCACTTGCCATCTTTAGCACTTATGTATGCAATTATGGCTACAGTAAAACTGTATTAATGACTGAGCAGTTCACTGTAGGCCTTTTAATGAAATGCTTCCTGAATACTGCCCATCCCTGCACCCCTGCCAAGTGCTTTCAACCGTCTCAGCTCAAAAGCCACGTTTCTAGAACAGTCTCAGCTATGCTGATAAATTACAATAAATTAATCTGCCTTTTAAATACAATAAATTAATATAGGACATCACAGCACCAAACATGTTTAAAAATTCAATTATGTTAAAGTGTGGAAATGCTAGTGTCTTGCTAAAATTTGCTAAAATAAATCAATAAATAAACAAAAAAAAAAAAAAAAAAACTGCCAGTAAACAAGTTTTTACCATCACTGAGGGCTGTTACTATGGTAACTTGGTTAACGTCACTGGGTAGATGCCTAACTCGTATAGTTACTGAGCATTACCTGTGTAGGGAAGCTGATGTATTTGAGGGCTTCATACTGACACCAACTGCTCAGGATGTTGGAGATGGAGGCAAACGAGTACTTGTACATTGGTACTGTGTGCCTGGGCTGTTTAAACAGTACGCAGCAGAGGCCGGCCACGGTAAGGGCCAGGATACGGTTCATGAACACCAGGAACTGAGAGTCCGTGAACCGCTCGCCGTTTTTCCCATCTTCAGTGGCTCCATAGGAACGTGTCATCACTCGCTCCTGCAGCACGCCCCACGTCAAATATGAGCCCTGTGACACCAAAAAATATTATACACTGCGGACAAAATAAACTATAGAATTCTCATCATTAACTTTATTTTAGACCTCTATTTGTCAACTGACAGCGAATGTTGTGCAGCATTTTTGCACTTTGTTAAGAGGTAAAGTTGCACGTGCAGCTTGTAAACATCTGCAACCATTTAACAAAATAAATTATTCTGTCTTAAATATTTTTCTTTAACACTTCTTTAAAAAAACATCTTAGAATCTTATTTAACTGCAGGCAGATTGTAGAAAAAAAAAGACACAATATACATTTATATACCGAAAGTACACCACGATCATATAAAGAAGCACAAACATCAAAAGATAATGAAGGTTACATTTAAATGTCACACTTGAAGCTATCAGTTACTGTCTCATGCTTACCTGGAGTCCCGCTGCACAGAAAATAAGTTTGATGGCTTGCCGTGTCGATGAAGTGGACTCGGTTCTAGGTGTTTCAGATACATCATCCAACAGCGTTGATTTAGAGTCACTGCCGAACACACATGCTTTTATAATGGGAAAACAAATCCCTCGTCCTGCAAGACAACAGAAAATGAGAAGCCTTTAGGAACCATGATGACCAAGTGTAATGAGTTCAAAACCACCAATAAAAGCTGGCCCAGTACAACAGAACTCACCAGATCACAGTTAAGCCAAAGTGTGACCGCTAGTCCTTACCATCACCAACCCCTAATTATCATTAAAAGGAAAAACATTACTGAGCACACCTGTCTCAAGATAGTTAGTCCTCTTGAAGTAGCGAATCAGGAGATATCCAGGGATGATGATGGTGCCATAGCCAAGAATGTTGAGGAAAAAACGGAAAACCCACACATCCTGCCAGCCTTCCAGGAGAAGAGTTTCGCCAATGCCAGCCGCCACAGGCGTACAGAGACACAGCAGCAGGACAGGACACACACTGCAAACACACACACACGCACCCACAGTGGTTCAGGCTCATGTTTACTTTCTTAGCCGTTGGTGGACACTTCACACTCAAGGTACATAAAGGCAACATTCAACTACACAACTGCCTCTTTCAGCAGACTTTCCATCTTACTCAAAAACCTGATTCCATCATCGGGGTTCAACATACTCTCCTAAAATAAACTCAGATTCTTAGCTACTCTTAAAGTGAAGTCAAATATGAAATGTTTTCAAGGGCCCTCTGCATGTAGTGACTCACTGCATTGTATGAGCGCAGTGCATAACCACGCTTTACAACCGTGGTGAGCAGAAAAGCATCTAAGAATGCACAACACATCGAACCTTGAGGTAAATGCGCTACAAAAGCAGAAGACCACATCTGGTTCCACTCCTGTCAGCCAAGAGCAGGAATCTGAGGCTACAGTAGTCACAGGCTGACAATAGACAGTTGAAACCTGGAAAAGGACCAGGCAGCTCTTGACTTGTATCTGCACGGTTGTATGCACTGTGCTACTGCCACTGATTGAATAACTGCATGAAGCATGAAGGTGTACAGGTGTACAAGTATGCTCATATACATTATGGTTATGATGTTGACACTAGCATACCTACCAAAGGAAAATATTTGTTTTACAAAAGTCCACACTGAGCAGGATTATGTCTTTCTGTGGATATTGGACACAAGAACAAACAACATTGCTTTCTTTTGCATCAGCCAAAAAAAAAAAAAAAAAAAAACAAATAGCCCGGACATATATCCTGTCTCAAGTCAGCGATTTGTCGATGCCTGATGAGACATATTTAAAAAGATGCTCATTTAAAAAAAAAAATATATATATATATATATATATATATATATATATATATATATATATATATATAAACATTTATATAACTATATAGCATTTTAGAATTTGGCCATGTGGTGACTTTCCTTCAAGATCCTCTGGAATAACTGCCCTGACACACTTTATTGCCACCCCACCTGTGCAGTGTGTTTGAGAGTAAGTTTGAGCTCCTGAGATAAGCACTGTCCTAGTATGAAGGCAGCATAAAAATAGCTCTATTCTAAGAGCTCTAGGAAATGTTGTGTGTCCTTCTTGATGAAGCCGATTCTATAATTCCTGTAGTAATGAAGTATGTTTTTAAAAACAATAAGATCACAGAAATATAAGAATAAGAACTGCAATAAAGGGTCAGACAGTATGACATTTTAATAGTGGCCCATGACTAATATGGAGGAAATATGGTTTAAACTTGTAAAATAAAATGGCGAGAATGTGCGAGTGTGTGTGTGCGTGCGCGAATTACACATTCTTGGAGTGGGCCTCCTTCAAAGCTAAACAGAGCGTCTTTGTGAATGCGTCTCAATTCCTTAAGGCCACGACAGCAGGAGAGGAAACTCTGCACCTTGTGAGCCCAGTAAGGACTACACTCCAACCTATCCTGTCATTTGTTTATTTTTTTTATTTGTTTTTTAGAATGAATAGCACTAGACCTGACAAAAGCACGTCAAGTCATGTTACTGATGACACCCGAAAAGCTATTAACTGATCATGAAGTGCATACTTACACACACACACACACAGGTATATACAGTAACAATATTAGTTTACTGTAAAACTAATTCTCTTTCAAACAGACCAAAAAGCCATATCCGGCTTGAGCAAATCCAGGATGTGGTGACATGCACATTCTCATTTTATAGTGACCAAACATTTATGTATGAGTCCTAGTGACTCACTATGTATTCTCTGTATATTTGAGTGTTTTAACATTTCAAAATATCGAGTTTGAGGATATCTTCATCTAGTGACTAAGATCTGATCATCGATTTGCAGGATTCCTCTGAACAACAAGCTAGTTTTATTAGACATTTCAATTCCCAGCACTATACAATCCGATATATTAAATAAATGCTCATCAATACATGTCTAGGCAAACTCTACTTTGCATAAAACCTCCATTCATCCATTTCAGAAACAGGATTATTCACTGTGTCTTATCTCCATAACCAGCTCCACATCATTTTCTCTGATCCAGACAGGATTTGTAAAGATGCTTTCAAATGAATTTATGAAGAAATTATGAAGAATTCACAAGGCCCTAGTTTTGGGTTTTTCGAGGACTATACCTGAAGTGATATTCAGCAAACAGGATTTTCACAAATTCATCAGAGCGAATTTCTAAAGCTGTACTACATTTATCTGATATATTAATATATTGATATATTACACATTTGTCTTTAAGGCTCTTTGCGATGGACTTAATTGTTTGATTCTGAAAATATTACGCATTTCATCAAAGGCAGATATTTTCCAGGATTCATGGCTATTAAATTAAATAAAACACCTTCAGCAAACCCTGTTAAAACCTCCCTCAATTGACGCATCACAACGTGATGCAACAGACACATCATTAGTAACGTCATCTCATTCATCTCACGTCATTAGCTGTCACTGGTCATTCAGTTTAGTGATTTCTCTGCTCCAACACAAGAGTTTCAGCGAATAAAGCTTTTGGGTTTAAAATGGGTGTGTTAGTGTATGAACAATAGTACAACGTAAAAAGCTATACAAATGTAGGATCAGGGGGTGGAAGATGCTTTTGTTATGTTCGACATGTAATCCCTAACCTCCTGGACAATGATACCAATGATCCTCATCATCATCTTTATTATTATTATTATTATTATTATTAGCATGAACCAGCCTTTGTATGGAATGCCTGGAATGTCTGGCTAAATCGGAGTCAAGGTGGAATTTTCCTGTCTGTCTGCATATCTAATTCTATTCACATATCAAATACTAACTATTTACTTAATAAATAATCGAGCTGCACATCTCTCCATGAAGAAACATTAACAGGGTTTATAATGGGTACATTTTTATATAAATTCCTCTAATTCTCACACATGTCCATTAACAGCTGGTTAGTTCTGCAGAACAAGTGTGTTACTGTTGTTGAGGTCCTGTCTGTAATGTTGTAGTAAAGTGATCTATCACTTAATAATTAATAAAGTGATCTATCCAAACACACACACACACACACACACACAACCGTTATTTCTATTCATTTTCTAATCATTTGGAATGAATTCAAAATTATTTCTTATGCAAGCAACTGACCAATGTTACCATTATCTAGTTAACAAAATCACATAAGATGCCCTATTGAATATGGACATTATTATTCTGTTATAATAATTATATTAAAGATGCCTTTATCTGTGCAGGATTCTTTCTTTCTTGCAGTGCATCAGATGTATAGAGTATACATTGCTGTACAAAGCAGATGTGTGTCATGTTATCAGTGTTGTCTGTGTCCTGATCTTTATTTTCCTGTCACATTCCCTGTATAATCTAGTGCACTTGGTCAGTAAAGCACTAGTCGGATTCCTGGACACGTTTGGAAGTCAGCCTACACACAGCTAACAGGCTACGAAGCAAAGTAAGAATGACAACAACCAGTCTCTTGTCATTTGCGCACTTGTTATGATATATAGCGCTTAAACAGATGGTAGTAAAACAGAAAGAGAAACAGACTCCGCTCTTACCTGCATTGTAAAGGTGGCATTTTTCACAGGAAAGTTTTGCTAAGCTAGCTAGCTGGACGGCTAGCGTTACACCCCCCGAAAAACTCTCTCACAGCCTTTACTTGTGCAGAACATGAATAGTTAAAACATAGTTAGAGCTGTTACACAACTAAATGGTTAAAATAAAATGTAAATATTTCAAAATGCCTTCTTTCCTGAAGAGAAACTTTGCTCTTAATGAACTTGTCGGTTAAACAGCAAGGCTCTGGCACTGCTCTCTTTCTGCACAGAGCCAACACAGATCAGCTGCTGGTGTCACTGCTACGTCTGCTTGCGCATGCGCACTGGAGATCAGGGACTGTTCTCTAGCTGCTATTGGTGCCTTTTAAAAAAAGAAATCATAATCATAATCATGAAAATACAGAAATAATACTCTGTTGAATATGATTAGGGATATAGTATCATCACTAAAGCACCCAGACAGCAATACATATACACATATTTTACATAATTTAATAAGGAATACGTTTAAAATTATGCAGGAAAACGCTATCGCTAGCTTTCATTAGCACGTTTCCCAGGTAACACAGTCGTTTCCGGTGTTGCAGAAATAAGGCACATTTTATGGATTCATTTAGCTAGACCAAGACTGACAAAGGATTTATAAAAGATACATAATATTGCAACTAGTTACACGCCCTCCAACATATTTTCATGGCAAATACTTATTTTCATGGTGATGAAATGCACAACGTGGTTTTTGTTTTTGCAGTACAAAACCGGAAATGACAAGAGCATTAACATCAAGCGGATTTGGCATGTTGTAAAGGAGGGGACCGTTTAAATTGTTTTAAATAAATAAATAAATTCGACAGACCATTTATTTAATGTACATAATTCAACTACTCAAATATGAGATACGTGTACAATAATTTTTGGCAATTTACTGGAGCCATAGGACTTTTTTTTATGCCTGAACTTTCCCCTCACAGAGCAGTAAAATTGTCATTATGTTCAAACTGACATTTATAAGCCTACATTTTTTTTTTTTTTTGGAGTTATTAAGGTTCTAATCCATCCAATTCAAATACCCTAATAAGTATGTGATCTCAATAATTACATTTACAGCATTTAGCAGACACCCTTATCCAGAGTGACTTACATTTATGTCATTTATATACAACTGAGCAGTTGAGGGTTAAGGGCCTTGCTCAGGTGCCCGGCAGTGGCAACACCAGGATCTGAACTCACAACCTTCCAATCAGTAGGAAGACCAACACCTTAACCACTGAGCTACCACTGCCTGAACATAATAACTTTGATATTGGTGGGTTGTGATTTCCACCACTGTAATAAAATGTAAAAACTGTGGACTCTGTACGGCTGTACTTCTCAGATCCCACTCTGAGAACCATGAGTGCAAACTATTTGCGATGTCATGGTCATGTGATCCTTACCTAATGGGCAAAAATCATTAAGACATGATATAAAATCCTGTCTTAATGTGATAGTAGGTAAATTGTTAGTGGCCACTATAATCAAATGCGAGTGTGATATTTATTCATGGCCATTATGAGCCATAGGTCTCAGCATGTCCTGACTTATGATATTAACTTTGCAAAAGGATCTTATACAAAAAAAAGTATAATAAAAATAATTCTATAACCCTTCTGAAAGCTATTAATTATTTCACCTAAACATAACAAACTCTTGCAATTAAATGCAAATGCATTTCTTTAGAAACAAGAAATAAGCACAGAAGGTTAGTATATCATTAGTATATCCATTTATAACAAAACGATGCAAATCAGGAAATAATGTAGAAAACAAGTAATGGGAATTCCCTGCTGCCGAATCATTGGCTTGTCTGTGTGGAGACAGCATTTCATTCATGTGACACTTGATATTCTATCTTGCTATACAAACAGGAAATTTTCTTGTCAAATGTTTCTGACATGACCTTCTTCCCTTTCATGTTGCTGATGTGCTGTCTCTTCTACCAAGTAAGATGTGGTAATGAGGTTGATGAACACAGAGGAGGTTGAATCTTCCATCTTCGTGAAGAAGAAGAATTTTATTTATATGGCACTTTTTAAAAATAAAAAGTTCACAAAATGTTTTATACAATGCAACTAGAACAGGAATATAAAAATAAAGAGACACTATTAAATAAGAGCAAAAACAAGGGGATGCAAAATGTTAATCAAGTGCATATTCATATTCTTTTTAATGTCAGTGAAGTGATTTGAAGTCAGGAGCGATGTGATCCCTCTTTATTCTACTTATATATGTAAGAATTACACTCTCACTGCTGTCAGCAGTGGAGAGAATGTCCCAGACCTTGGAGATAAATCACAAAGACGATAGTATGCGATTTTGCAGACATTTACATTGTTATCTTTGAAACTGAGGTCAATATCACAGTGATTCCTAGGATTATGACACAGTTTTTGGCCGTCAGAGAGAGGGACTTACGAGAGGTTAGGAAATCTTTCTTTTATGATTTGTATCTAATAATTTAATAATTTAATTCTTTGTTAAATTATAGGACATCTGCAAGTTGAAGCAGATAGGCAGGGACATAACCTGTTAAATGCCAACCTGGGTGTCATTTGAATAATGTTTGCTAATGATACCAGCTAGTGGAAGCCTACAAAGGCTGAAAGGTAGAAGACTAAAACTAGATCCTTGTGCGATATCACGGCACAAACACAATGAACACAAGCACAGTGTATCACAGGGTCCTAAATCTATATGTTGTGTGGAACAGAGTAGAATAGTAAGGAAGTAATGTAAAGGGTGATTGGTAAAAATAAATTGTAGAAAAAATATAAATGTTAAAAAAAAAAAGATGTAGGTTTGTTTCAGTCTTTAGGTCTCTTAGTTTTGATTGGTTCCAGTCTTAATTTTCAAAAAAATCTTTTTCTAGAAAGAATATCTTCCTAAGAAAGGATATTTTACAACCACACTGTTGCAATGAGAAAAACAGCAGTAGGCTTCTGAATAAGAACATGTGGTAAAGCTGATGCCATGCCGTGACAGATCAAACCTTTCAAACTCAAATCACTTTTTTTTTTTTAAATCTACAAATGCTAAAAATCACTTGATGTAATAAGGATTTTTTAAATGAAACACATATACAACAAATTGACTTTTAGTAATGTACTTTAATACAAAATAATCCTTTCTGGTGTTGTTTCAAAATGAATATGTATAAAATTCTAACTGTACAACTTGCAAATGTGAATCATTAAAAAAACAAACAAACAAAAAAAAAAAACAGTTTTTGAGAATATTAAACATGATTTTGAAATTGTTAGTTAAACCATTAAAAAACAATGACCTGTTTCCTACAAGATTTCCTCAACTTTTCAAAAGGTAAGAGCACACTGTAATAACAAGAGCAAATTCTGCAAAAAACGACACACACATGGTTGTGAAAGCTTATACCTAGATGTTCACTCTTCTGCATGTTAATTGAAACTCTAATAAATGTTATAGTTTATCTTTATATAATGATAAATATTAAAACGTGTTAAATATTTGCAGACGATTGGTGTGATGGATCAAATATTTAGGATTAAAGTTGATCACTGAACACACTAAAATCAGTCTAGAAATACGAAGCACAGTTTACAGCGGGGGTGCAAAACTATTCTCAAGTCTGGTACCTGGAACCTTATGTAATCTTTGGCAGAAGGAGGCTTTTAATAAATCAGTAAATCTACCACGTGAGCATGATATGCAGCCAGTGAAATTCTACTTGAGTAAAATACTGTCATTTACAACAAATTCTAAGGCACATGTAACCACACAACAGCTCATCCCTGCTGGGTCAATACCAGAATTATGAAAACTCAGAAAATTAAAAAGCATTTAACAAACTTGCTGCATGAAGTCAGTTTAAAACTCAAATGGACATTTCCCCAAACCAAAAAAGTTGATGAGTGATGCTGTAAACCCTGATACATGTTATTATTTCTCATCCTCATCCTCCTACTAAGTGCTATATTCACTTTCATAATCTAACGTTTATAATGTCTGTTTCCGTATTTTATGAGGTATTTTACAGTTCAAGTCCATACACATTTCAGCATGTGTGATATTAAATTGTTAAGAAGCAACCACCAGAAAACTGAGTATGGTCACTTAAAAACTGAGTATGCTCAGAAATATGGAAGAATATTTAAAAAAAAAAAGAAAAAAAAGAAAGAAATACAGAGGACATTTGTTTGATTACTACCGATCAATTTGGAACAGATTTGGAAAATAAACACTTCACCCCAGACTTGTGTATAAATTAACAGTTGTAACGTACATCAATATTCAAAATAAACAAGGTTGTAGAAAGTGATGTCATGTAAATGTTAATAACCTATAATTAGTCCCCAGAGTTCATAGGCAGAGGGACACTGAACACACCGATTTTCACACTCAGTATTTCAAGCCGACAGTCCTGCCCATGATCTGGATGTCATCAAACGGCAGTAGTGCAAGTATCTGAAAGGCAAAAACAGTCATCGCTCAGACATAGTACATAGACGTCATGACATTATGTCCAGTTCTTTTTTTTTTTTTTTTTTTATGTGAAAACCTAACACAGTGACCCATGTTCATCCAAGCCGCACATGAACAGATGTGATTGTATGCAAAGGTCACTGGAATTTTCAGTATTCAAAAGTTTCATCTTCGCCATATGTGTACTAACAGACTCACAAATCATTATCGGTATTATCAACAGTGTTATATATAATAATAAAAACTAGAAAACATAATAAATATGGAAGCCTGACATAAATCTCTGGTAAGCAGAAGTTTTAATTTCACCAGTTTTGGATTGATCTTGTTTTTCCTTGTTTTTGGATGGATCTTGTTCTTCCTAATTAATTTTAGAGGTCTGTGTTTATTAGCTTAATTTGGCATCTCATTTACATGATACCCACCATGTGATGATAAAATAGGGTGCATTTCAAGTAAATGATATGCCTTTGCACCTCAATCATAAGTCACTATTCGATAGTAATGTACCTACATTTAGATCGAAATACATAGTTTTGACAAAAGCCTTGTGATTGGCGAGCATGACGTTTACTCAAGCTTTCCCCAGTATTAGCCTCACTCACTTTTCCCTGGATGGGGAGAAACCCGAACTTCATACAGACCTTGTAAAACCACCATAATTTCCTTTAACTGCGTCCAACATTAATCTCATCTGAAAGCAAGTAGTTTTTTGGGCTCACTAGGGATTTAAAGGGGAAACTGAGAAATGAGCAGATATTATGTTCAAATGACTAATTCTTATAAAAGTAGGGCACTTCAAGGAATTCAGGTTATTCATGTAGTGCCACTGAGCTGTTCCGAAAACATTAACTCTTTCAGAATTTGAAGGAAGCACTCAACACAAAAATCAAAACTAGCAATGATTTAGATTTGCATTACATCAGTTAGAAGAAGTACAACTGCCTTTTCATTGGCATGTCAGTTAGAAGTCATGTGACTTAGCAACTCTGGCATGAGGAAGTGAAAATCATCCTTAGTACAAATGATACTGATACAAAGATAGCTCAACGTGCTAGTAACCAGCAGGCTGAAATCTCAGGATTTGGGCACTTTTACACGACGCTTAACTGCTCAGTTCAGTACTTGGATTAGATTCTGCTTCACCTATAAGTGGATTTGAATTATTTAATGCAAATATACGATTCATATGAAGGTGAGAACACTTTATCTGTGCCTATAAAGGCTGGACTTGTGTCTTTAGGCTGGTTCCCTGTCTTGGTCTCTAAATCAATAATTCTTACGTCGTCGTTGCCGTCGGCAAGGTCCAACGCAGTCTCATCCTCCATGTTGCGAATCATTTTGTCAGCTCCTGCCTGGCACAGGTGGCTGGTGATGGTGGCATCTTGACGCCCGACTGCCAGGTGGAGTGCTGTGCAACCGTTTAGCATAGCAGCATCTACGTTGGCGCCTCTGTTTAGCAGCAGAGTCACTGCATCCACATCATGCAGCTCCACAGCCATGTGTAACGCCGTTTTCCCACTCGTTCCCTCCTGAGGGCAGACATGTAGCAGGGTCGGCAAGTGTCAAAGAGCAGGGTCAAAGCTTGAGATATATAAAAGTTACGACAAAATACTAGTATTTGTTAGATCTACAGTATTTGTTAGAATTGGGTAGATTACAATATAAAGCTAAGAAAATCAGAGTTTCTATATTCTGATGCTTTCTATAAACTGCTACTGCACTGTTATATGGGATGTAATACCATCCTGTTTGAAAAAAAGGCAAGTTGCATGCAGATACTGTAATGTCAGACATCCAGAAATGACAGGCAAACAGGTACTGCAGCTTAGGGAAAGCCCTGTCTTTTTAAATGACACTTCAAGGAATAAAAGTGTATTATTATGACTGCATAAGACCTCTTGTCACTTCTCACCTGGAGGTTCAGATCCACACCCTTCTTCATCAGCAGTTTCATGATTCGGTGATGTTTGTGCAGTGTGGCAACATGTAGGCAAGTCAGACCTGGTTAGAAAATAAAAATAAAAAATCCTTAATGGTGCATGTATTTAAAAAAAAGTAAGAAAATAATATATGCTTCTGTTTAATTTAAGAAAACAGGAAACATATCATTAAATCTCGCACAAAATATTTGTAGTATAATTGGCTGAAATTGTTAAAATACCCAAGAGACAAAGTTACAGATCAGTGAAGAATGGACCGAGTGTCATATACACTACAGCAAGAAGTTTTAGTCACTACTGGTGCACTGTGCTAGCTGTGATGTCTTATTAAAAAAATCTCCAAAAATATAGGGGATTAGCAACATAATCTCAGATTAATACCCCAAAATAATTTATATTTAACCTGATGGGGTGTGCGGTTGTAGGAAAATAATCAACACCAGGGTGGTTTGAACACATCGGAACGTTACTACTCCACTGTTTATTACAGCATGTCCTGAAGTGTTTAATTCCTCTTATACCACAGCAATTGGTCAGTGATTGCAATTTTTTTTTTTTATTTATTAAAGAACGACAAAGTACTTTTAGCTGTTTAGTGTTGTGTACTTGTTATGGAATGCCCTCAGACAAGTTAGTCCCTGCTGTCACGTACATTATAACAGCTATAATCAGTTGTTCCCTCACCAGCCTGTCTTACTTCTCTCTTGAAGTTTAGAAGACAAACAGCTTGTCATGTTACTGAGAAACTGGAAAGCACAAACTCCTTTGTTCTGGAGACTTCCCTGTGGCAGAAAACCTACCAACCGTTACAAAGCGCTGACACTCGAGACTCATTCCATAAATGTTACATAAACACGTCCTCACAGAAAACATCGCCATAATCAATGATTACATGTCTTTGTTAAATAATACATTTCCAAAAATCAGTTTTTTATTATCAGGCTGAGATTATGTGGAGCCAGAACTAGAGTCAGAGCTGCTGTTAGAGAAAATTAATCAACAACCAAGCAGATTGGAGAATTCAACAGTGCTGTGGTATAACACATAATATTACATAACAAATTAAAAAAAAAAAAAAAAAAGTCATTTACAGTATTCATCACTAACCATTAAATTGAAAAGAAAAGAACATCACTGTTAAAACTGCAATGTCAATGCGGAGGTTAATTCCAAAACCTTTACACAGACTTCCCTGTTCTATTACTGCTGCGTTTCTGTTCTCTAAAGGCCAAGACAAATGGAAAAAGATTCCATTCTCTCATTACAATGGCAGCACTTAATGTACTGTACGTAATAGTCTTGTTCCCGTGCAAGTTGCCCCGATACACAGAAAACTTCAAAGCAAACAGGAAGGAGGCAGTATTAAATAAAAACCTTTATATCAGGATATCATATGCTTTCATACTGCGTAGAGGGAAGTGAATGAACCAGCCCCAACCCCACACACGCACACACACACACACACACACACACACACACACACACACACACACACACACACACAATTGTCAGTTTATCAGGTACACCTATCACATAGATCTATCACTTTGTAGGTGTACAATCACTGAAGATCATCAGTCGCTCTGTTAAGGTTGAAAACTGACCTCTACAGAAACACTGATGAGCAGATATTATTTGGGCATTGGACTATTCTCAGGACAGCAGCAACAACGACATGGCAGTGTGTGTTATGATGGTACGAATCAACCAGGCACAGCAGTGTTAACTGGGATTTTTAATAGACCAGCAATGAAAAGTATCCAGCTAACAGTGATGCCGTGTTTAGACACTAAAACTGAAAAGGCAGAGGACGATTAACACACTTTCTGTGCTTGGAGAGAGATGAGCTCTAGTTTTTAAGTAGAAGTGGGCAGGTGTAGCAAATAAACAGGCAAATGTGTGAAGGCATACACTAAAACTATTCTACGAGAGGGTGTGAGTTACAGTGATTTTATCACGGGTAAGGGGGTTTTAGACATTCCGCTTTGCATCATGTCTAAAAGTGATAAAACCACTGTGACAAAAACTGTGACAAAATTGATATGATAAAATCCAGTCTTTGATAAACAATTTAATTTATTAGTAGTAATATTCGCTATAAGCAATTCCTCTGCCATGAAATATAGTCTGTTAACAGTAACCTCTGGTTGCCACGCAAAAGAAAAGGGAAAAAATCAGGGTGTTCAATAGACAGAACAATGGCATAATGATTAGCATAATGGCATAATGATTAGAAACCACTGCGTTAATACAGAACTCAGTTATTGCAATTTCAGGGAATTAACAATGGCTTTGAACAAAGCTCAGCCAATCAGATGTTAGAACCAAAACTATGCATTTTTATAAAAGACGTTTTGGACTTCTTTGCTTCGGAACTGGAAAATGTTGAATGCAAACAGCTCTCTGCTCCACTAGCTTTAGTCGAGCTTTATTTGCACAGCTAAGGAAGGTCTTTATTTTATTTATTTTAGCTCAACTTTATTGCCTGCTCGGACTTATGTTCATTTCAATAGACTACTGACAGCTCACAGGTGTCTCCTTATCATCCCGTATGGTGAACTGTTCAATAAGTGCTCAATGAGGGCAGTGAGGCTGAGCCTCCTTCCCGACAACAACCACCCATTAATCAGACCAGAAGTGTCATCACTGACAACAAACACACTTCTCTATTCATGAGAATGATTGTGGTTAACTCCCTTGCCACAGGATCCTTATGGGTAGACTTGTCTCTGTCCTAACACTTTATATTGCACAGTAAAGCTGTTACACAAGCTAGCCTAGGAAGCTCTAGGTAGTCACTAGGTCAAAAATATAACTGGTGTCGTTGAAATTTCTAGATATTTCATATATATTTATTAAATGTAGTACACTGCAGTATTACCTCTCCAGTTCTGTGTCTCGAATACTGGGGTGAGCTTGGAGGGCGAAGCCTGACGGAGCATCTCATTAGCACAATCGAACCTGCCGTGCTCGCAGGCCACGTGGAGCGCCGTATTTCCATCCTGGTCCTGGAGCTCTAGACATGCGCCGTTCGCCACCAGAGCCTTCACCACGGGCACCTGGTTCAGGTAGACGGCCAGGTGCAGCGGCGTCTGAGTGAGAAGATGAGGCAGAACAATCAGTCCGGCAACGCTGCTCTACAAAATAGTGTGCTAAACCTGTACGCCAACATTTTACTGATGATGTCAATGCTATTCATTTAACCAAGCTAAATATTGTCTAGCTAAATCTCTTTACTTGGATAGTACATTTTATATTTTATATATATATATATATATATATATATATATATATATATATATATATATATATATATATATATATATATATATATAGTTCGTGTGTGTGTGTGTGTATATATATATATATACACACACACACACAATTTTATACATATATATTATACACATATTATATAAATAAATAAATAAATAAAATATGATATGGACATTGCAATAAATGACATCATTAATACAATTTTCTGAGAGAACTTACTACTCACAGTTACAAAATGATGAATTTGGTCAAATTGACAATTTCATGTTGCAGGATTTTTGTGAAAATAAATTTCGCAATTGTTTAACTTCACATAAACTTCACTTAAATTCACATCGCTGACCAACAGCGCTGTTTTCCTCGAAAGGTTCTCATGAAGGATGTGGTCCTTCAAAATCAAAAATAGAGGAAGTGCTCATTTTAGCAGTGTGGCTTGATTTAGATGCCCCTCAATTATCGTGGACATTTGCAATGCTGGAAAAACCAGAATAAACTCTCGAATACTGTAAATAAGGTAAGTCCCAAATGGCTAAACTGCTAACTCCTCCACAAAATGCAAAGTTCTAGTGTGACAGCATCTTTACTCTACCAGTCAGCTGAAGATACTATGAATTCAAAACATGTTAATTCTGATCCAAACATTAATTCTAAACACCTTTTACACAATTAGAGGGATACATACAAAATCATTGCCTTTCCTATAATGTGAAAATGTTGATAGTGAAGGTGTATTTACAGTCAAACGTGATGTTTCCCAAATTATATGACAGTTTTATGGTATAAAAATGAAACTGGGCAACAAGAGGCCTGACACTATACAAAATTATAATCTACAATAATGTAATTTTTAGCATTTCATGAAAATGATAGGATTATTATTTTAGAACCATGGGCTGATAATTGTTCTACAGTATACTACAATAGTCAATAAACAAGTTATCATCATTACTGTAGACAATATAAAGTGTTATCACATTTGTACAGCTTTTAAAAATGTAAAGACCTTTTTGTTAAAATACAATATTGTAAACAGGGGAAAACTTAATGAGAGCATGAATATTCTTACACAGATAATTTATTACCACATGTGTGGCATGAGTGTTGTAAAGAGACCTAATTAAAGGGGATCTAGTGGGAGTGAAACACACATCTGTTAACCACTTACATCGTATAGTAACTCATCCACTGGCTTTTGATAGCAGCAGTGCATAGTGAACTGAACTGAACAGACCTCATCAGAAAGAGAGCAGCACTACATATCTTACTCAGTTTAAGAGTGTGCACTTGTCATGCTGAGGTGTTACTGACTAATCCGAGCAAAGCCCCGACTCGAGTACGTGGATTTCGGTAAGCTTGGTGCACTATTACATTTCCATTAGTCACTTGTTTAAGTGCTGACTGCAATAGATTTGCTTCTCACTTAATTCACTACTTTTTGAGATGCTGAAGTGCAGCACCGATACTCCATGGGTCTTGAACAGTTTCAGATACAGCATGCTGGCACAATTCAGCCAATGTTATATGCACACAATGTTCTTCTTAACCCAAATATAATCAAGCAGTCTAGACATGTGATGTCTGACACATGTCTGGAGCTATGAGGCTAATGCAGCTAACAAGGTCATTTAATTGCATACCTAAATCTTTATGCTCCAAAGGACACTGCTTGGCACAGTCACAACATTTTCATGAAATATCAGAACAAGTCAGTATTAAACAAAATGTATACGGACAAATTTGATGGGATAAAATGATAAAATTAAATACACTAATCACTAAAATGCCTACCTAAAAGCCTTTAACCTACACAGGTGGGTTAGCTTTGTCTGCCTGCCATCACTACAGATTTCAGCTTTTGGATTTAAATGGGCCCATGATGAGTTAACATATTAACTTGGCTAGTAAGGGTGTTACTGCGTCACAGTTAGTCACACGTTTCAAAATAAAGACTAAAATGATTTTAGGTCTGTTACCGTCCACCCATTCATTTTTATTTTTAACTTAATCATTTTCCTGATTCCAGTAGTTCTCATTCTTTATGCGTCAGCCTGCAACTCTCCAAAAATGTAGGTTGGATTTCACAATCCTCCCTCCTTCATTTGGACTCGCCTTAAATCTTACTATAGCAGCCTCCATTTCTCCGTGCAGAGGGTGTGACTGCATTGAAAACACTTCTCTGTGTAATTCGCTACTGTTGCAAACACGTTACATTGCTACCTCTGCTGCCAATGCTAGCATGGGCATAACCATCATACACAACTGCTATCAGACACACAGACGAACATGGTACAGCTGACCAGAATGCCACTATCTAATCAATCTAATATAAGCTAAGGAACACCTTACAGAGCCTTGCTAGTTTTTTTTTTTAATTCAGCTCAGTGCACCACCTTTCCTCACTGCCATCCTCTCTTTCAGCTTATGACGACAATGCAACAAGCACTGACAATGTAAAGAGATTTTATTGAAAAAAAACAAACCAAAAAAAAAAAAACTGTTCTCAAAAATAATAAAAAGTAGAACAATCTGATCTTGCGTTTCCTCTAGTTTTTATATATATATATATATATATATATATATATATATATATATATATATATATATATATATATATATATATATATACATACATACATACATACACAAATGTCTTTCTCTCTCTGTTAAGCTCCACATGCTACTCCTGAGATACCAGTGATCCTGACCCCTTCTGCTCTCCGATCCTGCCTGATCCATCCTGATGCCCTACTTCTGGTTGGAGTTCTCATCACATGGAAACCACTTGCTGCTGCTGAGGATGGCCCCATATGGACAGCCTAAAGTTACATGAGATTACTGTGGATGGTACCACTTAGAAACCATGAAGATGACTTTGGACTGAACAGTTATGCTATGATGGCTTAGGACTACAGTTGCTACGATAGCTTTAGGACTGCAATTCCCACCAATGGTTTTGTACTCCATCAGTGAACAGTTGATAACTTCAACAAAATAGACCTCGTGAAAACTATAATGAATTTCCTGGTTACACAATTGCAATTTTTAACCATATAGTACACAGTTATAGAAGGGAATTATATATAATTGTACTATTCGGTATCACCCAGATGAGGATGGGTTCCCTTTTGAGTCTGGTTCTTCTCAAGGTTTCTTCCTCATATCATCTCAAGGTGTTTTTCCCTTGACACCGTTGCCTCTGGCTTGCTCATTAGGGATAAATTCATAAATTTAAAATTGTCCATTGTTAAAACCTATACAAATAACCGTACCTTTCCCCATTTAGCTAATACACCTTGTCTTTGTTCACTGGAGTTAGCTAGCTAGCAACACCTATGCTCTCTCAAATTTCTATCCTTCGATGACAGGAACATGAGGAGTTCATTACTATTATTACGTTAGAAACTAGGATTTCAAGATACAATATTGTGATAATCTTAATCTGTGTTTAAAAAGTTGAGCAATTAGTGTTATTTGTGGTACAGAAATGTCATTTTAAGCACTGCAACCCATAGCACACATTTTATATCCTACTTCACAAACTTTACCCAACTTAGGAAAAATTTCACTGATGAGAGAAAATACATTTTAAAAAATCTCTGCAATGGAAAATATGATAGAAGTAGTATTTTTGAATAAAATATGGAAATGTGTGAAACCCCTTAGTCTGATGACATATTTCTAGCTTAAGGTGGAGTTTCCCTTACAACAGAAATAACATAACCACTAAAATCCTGAAAAGCACTGCATAATGTTTCACACTGCATTGGCTGGCTGTGTTAGTGAAGGCAAAAGTAGGAGACCAAAATGTCAAATCCCATGAAAGAGCAGGTGGATGCAGGAAGTGTTACCTGATATAGATTATTCTGGATGTCCAGGATCTCTTTGGGGAACAGATTTATGAGCTCGTGGGTGAATGGTTCCACCTCATGGATTATAGCCAAATGGAGAACCCTGGACAGGAATGAAAAAAAAAAAAAGAATAAAAATAAACTGGGTTAAACTCTCTCTTTCTAAAAAATGCAGTTTTACATTTTCTCGTACAGCTGGGCAAAGGGGGAAGAGAAGACCACACACCAACAATGGAAAGTGTTTCACAATCTGTGACGCACAACAATACAGAGTAAATAAATAATACTAAGAAATTCTTCACGCCCATGCGAGCGGCTCAGGAGTTGCGCAACACTGGAACTTTTCTACACACCACAGTGAAATCAAGGCACTCGGCTCAGCGCAGGTTGTATCGGGTTCTTGGAAAACCAGACTTTTAAATTAGAACAGGTTTCAGCAAAAGGGTTGAATTAGAGCCATGAGTTCAGGTGAAAAGTAGCTGACCCCATTCATAATGCAATGGAGGAAACCTACACTACGATAAGGGGGTTAAAGAGCACAGGAAACAGTACAACCACAAAGACATGACTCTTTAACAGAAGCCTCTTGAGCTCCTTTTTCAATTAAGAGGTGTTTTTTAAGGGAATGTTTAAGCCAAGAATGACTTTTACATTTTTCATGTATATAAATTATGGGTATGAATGTATGAAAATACATATATACACACATATACACATACATGTGTGTATATGTATATAAAATTTGTTAGGGAAAAAAAAAAAAAAAAAAAAAAAACATTTTTAACAAATTCACATGTCAAGTTTTGGTAATCCTAAGAATTCTTATGAACAAAATGTAACTGAAGCACATTTTGTCTGTCTCTCTCTCTGTTTCATTAAACTCTTTTCCTAGTCAGGGTTGCAGTGGATCTGGAGCCTCCTGGGAACACTGTGATTGAAGTGGGAATACACCCTGGGTGGGACACCAGTCCACCAAGCCCCACACACACACACACACACACACACACATATGTGCAGACACATTCACACACGCATTCACACCTAGGGACAATTTATCTAATTATAGTCAATCCACCCACTTGCTTGTTTTTGGGAGGTGGGAAGGAACCTTGAAGCATGTTCCAATTTACGTTTTACTTTTTTAAAGTTTAACTGAGTGTTTAGAAACTCAATCTTAAGCAGACTTCCTGTTTCACTGGGTATACACATGAAGTGACACACAAGCCAAAAATCCCTTAGCCATTCATCAAGAATACACAAATGAAAGGAGATAAAGTCTGTTGAGCTCATGAATCAGACAATCATTGATTCAATGAAAATGTCCATATCTACTTTTAGGCTAATAATTAAGTTGTTCAAAACAACTGGCGCTGAAATGAACCTGCTTAGAGGAGGACGCACGTGTATTTTGCTTCAGTGCACAGTGAGGAGCTAAGAGAGCTTTAAGGATCATGGTTGGAGATTGTCACCAAGTCTCCAAATCTGCTAACAGATGCCACCTCCATGTCAATAAACTATACTTCTGGGCCAGAAGAAGCACTTTTCTTTAATCTAACCACAAATGTAAAGGCCTGGGCCTGGATGCTTCTGTAAAATGGATTCTATGGTCAGATGAGGAAAAATATAACTTTTTTGGCAAAAATGGCAAGGTGCATTTTGTGAAAAAAAGAATTAAAAAAATCCTAATCCCCAATACCAAGTATGGTGGAGGACCAGTTAATGTTGTGGGGCTGTTAGGATACATGGCCTCATGGAGTCCATCAAGTACTGGATAATGATCCAAAACATACATCCAAATGCATAAAAATGGCTCATAAAATCAAGCTTTTCTCCATGACCATTCCAGCCCCCTGACCTAAAAACCCCACTGAAAACCTGTGGGATGAAATGAAGAAGTATTGCAGGAGAAGTCTCATTGCTGTAGGCGGCTGCAAAAAGTACTAAATGCAGGGGTGCTAATAAGTGTGAGGTTTTGTTAAACATATATTTTATATAATGTTTTTTTCTTAAAAACAAATTTAAGAAAATAAATTTACTTCAGTTAAAGGTTATTGGCACCCGTGGTAAAGATGGCTTTGTTAGTCATCTTTACCAAGGGTGCCAATAATTCTGGGAAATAGCATATGCCTAAGAGTGACATTTTCAAAAAAGGAATGATTTTACCATACTTTACTATAGACATATACCTTAACGGTAAAATAATTATATTTTATGATAAAAGTATGTCAGAATTAGGCAAATACTCTTATTCAAATACTAAATTTTCATATCATGATCGTATGAAAATTTAGTAACACCACACGCCTCATAGTTTATGATAATGATACATGACCATCACTATATTAGTCAGTTTGTTAACAAATACCAAGCTGTTCAAAATACATTGACTTATTTCAACTATATCTGATATTACTGCTAATAAGCCACTTGTCTCTGCTCCTTACCACAGCTCCAGTATCAAACAGGAAGTGCTGCTCTAAAAGAAAACCTAAACATAATACATACACCAGGTCACCAGCCAAATGAAACTTGTACAGGTATCAATGAAAAAAGATTTCACTTTCACCAAGATAACAAATAAGGGGAAGAGCCAATGGAATTTTTCAGGGGTCATTTGCCAGCAGCCCTGAAGTGAAAGTCCTTTCCAGAAGTGAGAAATCACTCCTTCTGGATAGAGCATGTGGGGAATTCATGAAGTCTCTCAGCATCGATAAAGGTGAGGGGAAGGAAGCCGAATCTTTCCTCTTGGCAGAGTACCAAAGAAATAAAATGAGTTTGTTCTGACTGCAGATGGATCTTGCTAGACATGAACCCTCACTGAACCTTCTTAACACCTGATAAACTGTAAGCAGAAGTTTCCACGAAACAAACTTTCAAAGAACTCATAGACAATGTCAGAAAGGTTGTCTTTTTGCTGCAGGTTTTTGCTGCAAGATCCTAAGAATGTTGACTCGTGTTCATTGTTTCTCACATAGACTGTAGCAATGCTTTGTTTATGAGAGTACAGAGAACAGTGACAGACCACAGCTTAATTATTTATACATGCAGAAGCCAGATAAAGTGCATTATATTACACCTGTTTTACAGCATCACTTGACTGGCTGTGTATAATTTAGTATTAATTTCAGTCACTCAGTCACTTCAGCAGCGGCATACCTCTAAATGTCTGACAGGCTGCGCTACAAATCAGGTGTTAGGATCACCACGTCAATTTTCATGTTGAAAGATTTTTAGCTATAATTTAGCAAAGTATTTTTGCAACACTGTAAAGTTATTTTATTGTTGCACTGACGAATGTTTCCAGCAAATTTATAATTTTATAGTCAAGTTAAAGAGTGCATGTGTGTTGTTGATACACTAGTCCTCCAAGCCCTTAAACAAAAGCTCTTTTTGTAGCTTTTTGTAGGTATCAGAATATGTTTCCAGCAGAGCACTGGGGAAATTCCGCTGCCAATGTGTACTTCTGCTTTCTTGCACAGATGCGCCACAGATAAGTGAGACAGAGTTTCTAGACGTGTGTGTGACTGCTTGCAATGTTAGATCAGCGAACTTCAGTGTAATCACACGAGTGTGAATCACTACAGACATTTCACTAGGCCATGAAACTACACAGATGGACAATACTGTAGTTATCGAGCATATCTATTACCACAAAACTCACAGCTCTTAACCTTTATCTTTATATAAATACAAAATACGCATGTTCCAAAATTTATTTGTGGGTATGATCACAGAATTGCAGTTTTCTGTGTGCTATGATTTGCAAAATGGTACATCAGTTTTATTCTATTGGCTTTTCTTTCTAATTCACAAATTTGTTCAGTATAAGAAAGACAGCTGCCTTTATCTCAGAAACGCAAACGCTGCCTACCATGCAGAAGATGCACCCTAGGCATTCAGTTAACCACAGGTTAGGGGATTGACGTAAGCTGTTAGAGCATACTTATTGGCAGTTATATTGATATAGGAAGCACTGTTAAAGTCAAAGGGTAATTTTTAGCAACAAACAAACCAAAACAAAAAAATCCCACAACTAAGCCACTTCTCACACCCTGCTGTCAGTTGTGCTGTGCCAAGCCATGATTAGCCTACATGAGATCACGACGACTGAAACTGCCCTTCCAAAACTTAAAATGTAAGCACCCATACACCACTTTTGGACTTTAAAAAAATTCCCAGAGGAACCTGTGTCTGTTCCATTCAGTGAACAAAAGAGACAACTGCAACCTTGGACTTTTATCAGTTAAGATAATTGCAGTACCTGCACAAGACAACCCAGTGGAGGGTGTCTAATCTTCACAAAGGCAAGATGTGGCTGCAGGTTTGCATTCTGTCCATGCATTATAATTAGCCTTCAAATAATTTAACCTAGGGTATGTCGATACCTGTCCTAGAGACCTACTTCTACGCATGTTCTCTGGGATTAAAGCATGTGAGGGTAGACTATAACAATAACTTGCCTGGCACTAAAACCTGCAGCTGTGTCGACCCTTTATTATAATAATAATAATAATAATAATAATAATAAGCTTTATTTTATATAATGCCTTTAAAAGTAGCTTCTCAAGGCCCTTTACAGTCCATGCAGAACTTTACATGTAAGCATGAGAATTTTAAAATCAGCTATCATCAGTCAGCAGATACGTGAGGGTTAAAGGGGTCAGGAACCAAAAGTGTTCAGTCGTTTTCTTTTCTTCTCTTCTCTAGAAAAGGGTCAGTGTGGCTCCCAGTTTTTCCATTTCAACTAAGCAAGACTAGGCGATGGACCAGGTCAAATCAGATGTACTTCTGCTTGGTTGAAATGAAAACCAGGAGCCACAGAGTCTCTTCGCAGAAGTCAGTGGTTTATTCGAGGGCTTAGTTTAAACCAGTGTTTCTGATTCGCGGTCCTGGCATACCACTGCCCTGGACATTTTGGTGTTTTCCTTCCTTGCTTAAGTAATAAGCTCAGAAGTTCAATCAAATGAGTGGTAAGCAGGGAAATGCCTCAGTGACTTAAACACTCCTGACTTGGATTAATAATTAGATTTAATTTGTTGTTTGGTTGTGTATTGCAGCCAAGAAGCCCTGGAAGTGCAGTATCTGTTTTAGCTGCTGAGTAACCTGAAAGCCCTTTATGTCTGTGGTTTCTGAGCTTGTCTGACACACAGTTACCTCTAATGATGTACCAAAGCCCTTCCATTGAATAACTGAAAACTGTTTCGAGCAAAGAAGACCTTTAGTTGATGTACATACTGTCTTTAAATTGTTCATGTGCAAAAAAAAAAAAAAAAGTGTGTGAGGATCAGCTGATTGTGGTGATGCCAAGACACTTATGATAGATAAGTGTGCTTAGATACTTGTTTTATGCTAAGATACTTGTTTTATGCTAAGATACATACTTGTGCTTAGATACATGTTTTGTGCTAAGATACTTGTTTTGTGCTAAGATACTGTTTGGGGAAAACTAATGTGAAATTTGTGTGCGTAAATTTCACTTTCCCCCCAAAACAACATTCCTTCATATAGTAAGTTGAAGATATCTAAGGTATTTTTCAGCAATGTAAGGAGGTAAACTGTGCTAAAAACCTACGTGTCTCCGTCTTCTGTGACGGTAGCGAGCAGGTTTCCTTCCTCCTCGGTGTAGTCCACCGGGTGCTGCTGGTTCTGCTCGGCTCGACTCCCCGAAACGCTGCATTTCCCCAGGAGGTCGCTCAGGCTTTCTGTGTTCAGAGATGAAGAGCCGTAAGACGAGTCCAGGCGCTCATCCGTGCTGAGCTTGTCCTGCTCTTCTCTCCCGCTGCTATGATCCGGTACCGAAGTGGTGGTACCGCACCGATCATCTCTGGTTAACGACCTGAACGATTCGATACCGGAGTCGGTTCTGTTGTCCTCCAGCAAATCAAACTTGCTCTTCTCCTCGCCGTCGCCTCCGCTTCTCTCCATGATACTCTCGGGATCGGTTTGTGCGCACTGCAGGTGGATTAGTGTACAGGCTTCACACCGTGTTGAGGCTCAACCGAAATGCAGTCACCGCGTCGAGGCGAAAACAAACCAGTTCGTTTTAGCTGTTTGTCGTCGCTGCTTTTTTTCATTCCACCTCCAGTTTTTGTTTTCTCTGAAATCGAAGGTGCAAATACATAATGAACAACAGAGCCCGCTCATAACCGATCCAAGAGGAGAAAAGAAAAACAACCAGCTGGAGACAAACACAGATAAAATGCCCGACTTGACGAGTTTTGAATGTTACTGCTTACGCGGAAGCTGTTAAAAGGGGGCGGGGCCAATCTCAAAATCACGCGGAAGTCGGAGTTTGTGGACACGTGACTAGAGTGTTCAAGAAATCTATTTCTTCCATATACACACACACACACACACACACACACAGCACTGACATAACGGCAAAACATTACTACAATTCATATTAATAATATTATAAACGCATATATACTTTAATTGTCTTTCAATTGAACTGGCAACTCTGTTCCAAAGACATGTCTTCATACCTTTTTTTTGTTATGGGGTATTTTAGGATTAGGTTTCGTTATTAGTCTGTAATTAAGATTAGTCGATATAAATCCAAAGCTACGACAATTCCACATTTTTGTATTGATCTAAAACTGTTCTATTATTTTATATGAAGGTTAACTATAAGGAACCATCAGTATAGATGCCTGATTAATGACCACGTGCGCAGTAACCATGGCAACACCGAGTAAACAGCGGAATCTCCTCTGCTGTCCCTGTTTCTCTGAGCTGTGAATTTACCAGAGGCTGTTTCTGACCGTGAAAATGTTCTGCTTGACTATGAATCATATCCTTCTTTTTTATTCTCGATTTGAAAGGGGTACGCAACTTCCTTCTGCTCCTTTCTCTATCGGATTAGGTTACTCAGATTTAACAGGTTATATGAAGGTGTTTTAATCCGATTAACTGTATTAGTCGGATTATTAATGGATTATCAGGGTGGATGTGCACAAAGTGTTTGAATGCCCCGCTGTTTCTGTAGGGATCTCCCAGGTGGGAGGGGCCATGTGCGTCCTCTAGTCCATTAATGGCGTTTCTAATCGTCATGGTAACCATGGCAACCAAAATAAACGCATGGACTTCTCCATGAACTGGGCTCTTTATCACTCTCCTTTTTGTTTACTCATTAGTTTTCTCTGGATCTTTTTCATGTAAAGCACTTTATAATAGGCTGTTAGACACATTCTTCTTCTTCTTCTTCTTCTTCTTCTTCTTCTTATTATTATTATGAGCATTAATTATGAGCGTAATTCAAATTCAAGAAACCTGGCACAAAACACAAGAATGATGCTAAAATTCAACACATACACCTAGGAATAATGAATAATCATTATGTCACAGCTGTCAGCAATTTCTCACCCAAAAATATCATCATATTGGGCATTTCCTGATGTAATTCTGGCCTGACCAGGAGCACACCCGTACTTTTCAGTGGTTTCTGTTTAAAAAAAAAAAAACTTTACAAAGCTGAACAATGGGCCGGAAAACATCTTTCCGGTTCTTTTTCATGGGAATTGAATGTGAAAGTTGCGGGTCTGCTGTGCGGTTGGATGGAGTGTCGGCTCTGGCCAGTAGGAGGCGCTGTAGCATCATTTCAGGAGTGTGTTACAGTGAAGCCTTCACACACACACACACACACACACACACAGCCTGAGCTGAGGAAATGAATGAGTTGAATAATGAGGGAGGACAGGCTGTAGTTGTCTGAGTAGACATTAGAGGAAACACGCACCTGAGTAGACATTAGAGGAAAAAAAAATACACTAAAAATTACAAATATTATAATATTATAAAAATACAATTATAGCCTATAACATTCTCATATAAGCTCAGAATATCCTATGACATTGTAGGTGTTATTCATTTTCAGTAAGTGTGCCAGTTCAGGGGTATTGATGAAATGTGAAATGTCTTGAATGATACATTATGAAGACATGCAGGGGCAAAAGCAGATTAGATTAAATGTCGAAGCATGTTTTGGTCAAGCTTTTCATAACCTTTAGAAAGGACTGTGAAGTGTGACAGAAATGGTGTCTGGTGTTATCCATGCTCCAGCCCTCATCACCTGAACATCTTCTACTGATTATTTTACTCTTTCTTTGCTTTGTTAAACCTGGCTTAAACCTCCAGCACAGAATGCTGCTTTTCCCCTCTATAGAAACTTCTGTTACTGTTCCAGCTGCATGATTAAGCTTTTAGTTTTAGTTTATTCACATGGTTTAGTTTCTGTGAATTATGTGTGTATACCTAAAGTCAGGTGTAGGAAGTTATAATCTACA
This sequence comes from Pangasianodon hypophthalmus, assembly GCF_027358585.1. Classification (NCBI taxonomy): domain Eukaryota; kingdom Metazoa; phylum Chordata; class Actinopteri; order Siluriformes; family Pangasiidae; genus Pangasianodon; species Pangasianodon hypophthalmus. The sequence continues at coordinate 13,005,180 of NC_069728.1, read as the reverse complement.
GCAAATTACATTCCTCACATTAAATACTGCAATGTTACGTAGCAGTTACAGCTGACTTAAGACGTTATTTCTTCTAATTAAACATTTTTTTTTTTTTATTTCAACGCAAAGCAGCGTTCATATGGATGAAACCTCGTACCTCAGCATCTCAAAGGAGTTTACTAGCCAGCAACGAGGCGAATGCGTTGCCATGGTTACCACCTCTGAGTAAACGATGAGAGAGATGCTAGCAAGCTCCGCTAGCTGTCATGCTAATGCTAATCTCTCTCTCTCTCTCTCTCTCTCTCTCTCTCTTTCGTCGCTGTTACCTGAGCGAAAACCAGCCCATCACATCCCTCCAGCCTTCATCATCACAGCGTTTTCTCTTTATTACCTCAGCCTTTTTCCCCCCCCAAAACACCAAAAACAGGTAATGTTTATATTTTCTGTTTACTGTTTTACAGTATGTGACTGGACGCCTATATGTATGTATGTGTGTGTGTGTGTGTTTGTGCGTGTGTGTGTGTGTGTGTGTGTGTATATATATATATATATATATATATATATATATGCACACATGTCAGCATGGCTAACTGTTTTTGTTGAAGTTTTTTGTTTTGTTCTGTTTGTTGTGAAGGTGTGATGTGATGTGATGTGGAGCTCCGCGCTCGCGCCCCAGGCTTCAACATCCTCATCAATACCCAGCTCAGGATCAGTCTCATCATCAGAGATCTCATCCCCATGTCTCCAGCATCGTCCGGGACAAATCACACCAGTCCAGTTCCCCATGACCAAGCAGAGAGAAGGAGAGAAGAGGTGAGAGTCTCAGTTTCAACAGTATATTTATGTTCCTTCATGTTAATGTTTTTTTTTTTCAACAGCATGCATAAAACATTAAGCTCCTTCAGTCATTCTTTATAGTTCAAATTAGCCAAATTATATTTCCATCTACATCTATATCATCTTCATATATATATATATATATATATATATATATATATATATATATATATATATATATGAATGTATGTGTATATATATATATATATATACACAGCAGCCTATAAATTGCTTAAAAAAAACCCCCAAAACTTGGTGCTGCATAGCATTATGCATATCATTGCTTTTGACTGAAACAGCACCAGACAGCTGTTTTGAAGAGGTTGTGGGTGTGTGAGTGTGTGTATGTGCATCTGTGTGTGCACACAGAAATCAGCTCAGAACTCCCATTCTCTATCATGGTGCCTGTGTGTCGCCTCTCCATTTGTTCCTCAATCAAATCAGCCACGATACGCTTTGTCCATGTTACAATTTCTCCATGGCTAAGTGCTTCTATACAAAGTAAAGCCTGTAGGAGGAGCCCAGATGAGGCTCCTTTGAGTAAATGCTACAGGCTTTACAGATGAGCTGTTTGTTTTAGATTCATAATGAAATGCATTGCCAAGCACAAAAGGGTTTATATTGGAATATACATTCATGTAAAAGCCATTATACATATGTGAGGAGCATAAAAAGTGTGTGGAAGTGAACAGTGTCGCAGAAACAAACTGAGACTGCGAGACGTTTATGGCATAATCAGTTAAGACATTTTTATTTAAAAAAAGGAAAAATGATAATTTATAAATTACTGGCAGTTTAGAGTCCCAGGGAACTTAAATCTGTGATTATGTGAAATCTGTGATAATAACATTAGTGTTGATTGTGTGGCAGAAACAAACATTTTATATTTATATTTACAGCATTTAGCAGATGCCCTTATGCAGAGCGACTTACAGTGCTTTGTGCACTGTAGACTCTATCAAAACACATCCCCATGCTAGTTCACCAGGATAGGGACAAAAAATACTAAATCAAGCTAAAACCCTGTTAGGAGGAGGTTAGGACAGCAAGAAAAGAAAACAGTCACGTCAAGGGTCCTAAGCACAAATGGCCAGTGTTTTTAATTTCCATATACTCCTGCGTTGCTTTTTTGTTGACTTTAGACTTTTCCTCTTGTCATTTCACTGTGCAATTGTTTTAAATTAGCTGCCTTAAAAGGATAAATAGTCATCAGGATGTCATCCTATGTCATGGTAAAGTTTGCGTTCTCCCAATAATTTCCCATGTATTATACCTGGTCCATTCCTGGATCAGTTGTTTACACATAATCTCTCCATTAATTAACAGCTAACCACTGTATAAAAGTGCATTTGTCTCAATATTGACAATTTACTGAGAAGATATAACAACCTGTCTATACGATATTGCAATTCAATAATAAAATAAATCTGATTTAAAATCAATTGCAATCACATATAACACAGCCCAAAAATGTTTGAGACGGAGTGTGCAGCCTGAGCTTGAACAGAATGACGCCCCAGATATCGCCCTAAAATAATCTGCTGGAAAAGTGGGCCGTCTCTCTCAGCTCACTCCTCAGCACACTTATCAGGAGCAGCAACAGCTTGGTGGAGCAAAAAGGAACTTCAGTGCAAAATCCGAGCACAAGCTGCCAATATCACAGATGCTTTGTTGGACAGATTAGCAGCTTTAGAATGCGATCCGGATTTGTTCAAAACTGAGAGAGCCGGAGCAGCCATGTCTGATTTCAGTGGGAAATGAATACAGCCAATTTCACCTTTGCTGGGCAGAAAAAAATATCCATATTTTTTTTTTCAGGTGTGGTTTTCTTCCCCTGGTTATATTTCTCTTTACTGGCTACTTTATGATCATTTTGCTCTGGTTGGCTCTGATTCTGTACTGATACTGTTCTGCTGAAGCAAGTGTCTACTTCTCCTGAAAGACTTTACTGTCTCATAGGCCATTATGATAAATACTGACTTATGGCAATTAAAGGCAAAAAACACAATTTCAGTTAGGCATGTTTCAGTAATCAATATTCATTAGTTTATACCACAGTGCTGATTGAATCTCAATTCAGATTGGTAAGAAGATTAATTGATTAATTTGTATGTATCTATAGAAACAGCTAATTCACAGGGGCTTGTATGACAGATGCTCCACATAACTGAAGCCTAATAATAAATGAATTTAAAAAGTGTTGTTAGTGTTTGTAACAGTCTGAGGTAAAGCTGTTCCTTTTAGTTTTCCACCACCAAGTCCTTCAGGATGAATGATTTTTCACTTTGTCCTCAGTAACACGACAACTGGATTTTTTGTCTTATTACAAGAAAGAAAAAAGGAGACACCGATGAGGGAACAGCTGTTTAATGCTGTTATAATGTAAGCGATAACATGAACTTGTTTCACAGATGTTCCCCAACATTAAATGTAACTGTGATCTAAAATAAAATATACACAATATCGTTCTTTAATAAATAAAATGTAATTCTTGACAAATTGCTGTGGTATAAGACAAAACACTTTGCTGTTATAGGAAAATTATTATTTTGGGCAAGTAACAGTAACTCCGCTTTCCCTTGTTGTTCCTATAACATCATGTCCTGTCATATTTTATTTTATATTATTTTATTATTAAATCTCTCATTCATGTAATTGTGGGCAATGTAATATATTCTCTCATTCTGCAATGTATTTAGGAAGAGGCTGCTAGGTAGGCTAAAACTGGGTAGTGTTTGTTCTCCCAATATGAAGTCTGTACCATTCAGTAGACAGAATAAGGACAGCTGTCTTCTAAGGGTCCTCTTTTTTGTCTTTCTCGGAGATAGCAGTCCATAATCCTGTACAGTGAACATGTAAGTGTGAACAAACACAAAAAGCTAATTAAAGGTCTGAGTAAAAAGGAAAGTTTTAAAGATGGTGTGTTGATGACTAAATGCACTTTTGCTCACTCTGATTTTAATTATGGAATGACTAAAAGGCCACTACATAACAGTTTGAGAGTTCTGTCTGATTTATACACAATGGCCAAGTCAGAAATGTGTTATTTGAGAGCAACACCATAAAGATCTATTTCAAAATCAATTCTGTATTTAATTGGGAGCCAGTTGAATGAACTTAGGACAGAGGGTCTGTGGTCATTTTTGGGCAAGTTGGATCTTTTTCATAGATTTTTGAAGAAGTAAAGAGAGTTTTCCAATCTGCTATAATTCATGAAGTAGTTCTTAAGTATCACGGACCTAATCGTTCAAGATCAAAACATCTCCACTCCATAGTGGTTGTGGTTTAGCAGGTAAATGTTGTGGCCTAGAAGCTCAAGTCAGCGTGGGTCCTAAGTGAGACATAAGCGTATGAACTCTATATCACTTAAAACACAAGATTATCCCAATCAGCAAGGATAGCAACAAAACTGAAGCAAACAAATCAGAGTTCCACCATGACAAATTTCAGTTGAGGCTTATATAACCTGCTCCCCCATTTCACACACATCTCACTTTATAGCACAGTCTGCTCCTCTCATCAAAAGCTGTGATCACAAGCCTGTAAGTTGAGATGAAAGTGAGGGATGATCTCACTTTCCTAAGCGTCGTTTGCACACTGCATAATTGTGAACGAGAGAAGAGTAGGAGCCATTTGTCATGGATTCTGTCCTTTCTTGTTGGGTGGGTGGGTTGGGGGGTGTTATAAGGGGCTCATGTGACGAGGTAGGGAGGAGAGTTATGGAAGAGCAGCATCAATTATTTAAAGCTTGCTGCTGTGTTAAGAACCCCAAACAGCCCTGGCTTTTTCACACTCATGAAGCATTAACATGAAACCACACCGATAGAACCACTGTACAGACACGTCGGTTATTTCAGGATGTTTGAATATCTAAAGACGCACATCTTGTAGTGCTAGATGGTCTAGTCAAGTCTAGTCAAGAGGACTTTAATCATGCTTTAATCATTTTGCCTCTCATTGGAGGGGGTTCATAGTGGGAAATTCCGTGACATTTAGATACACTGGTTCTTAATAAATTTCCCATCATTCAGTAGAGGTGATGAAGCCCCCTGGATGAGTCACCTACACTTATTGCAACTAAACATTCAACATGACCTGGATGACTGAAAACCTCCACAGACAATCAATTTCAGTATGCTTACACAATCATTATTTGTCCTACTCTTGACATATATGCATTTTCCAAATGGTCATGAAGTCATATTTTCAGGGACGTTATTAATAAGCTGCTAGTATGTGTATTCAACATCGCTCGAATCTTCTGTCCTGGGTCTGTGTCAGCTTAGCGTGTGTTCTGGGGTGATCCAAGATGGCACTTTTTGTGATTTCCTTCAATTACAAAACCTCTTCAGTTTTGTAAGAGGTAAAACAAAGAGTCCTTATTTTCAAGGTCCATTCAACATTTTCAGACCTACAAGCCCACGCATCATGAATTATTTTTGTTGTTCAGAAGACACTCAGACTTGTTGTGGTGTTCTACAAAAACTGTTGTTTCTACAAAATGATAGTGCTAGTAGTGCAGAACAAACTGTCTTTTTTTTTTTTTAATTTATGCACCAGTCCGATGACGGAAAGAAGGAAGTGATCCACATTGACTGGGGTCGCTAGCCTGATATCTCTAGCCTGATATCTTTAGTTTCACAGGAAATGTAGTACATCGCTTACTTAGAGAACTGAGAAGCAGCAGTGCTCTAATGACAGTGTGGTATTTTGTCACACTGGTGGAGATGATGGCAAGGTTTTTATGTGTGAGCTGCCATTTTAACTCATTACATTCAAGTTTACAGCATTTAGCCAACATCCTTATCCAGAGCGACTTACAGAAGTGCTTTGTGTCTACATTAAAACATATACTCATGCTAGTACAAATAGGGCAGGTAAGTATGCACCTTTTCTTCCTCTGACTTGACTCTAAAAGATTTGACTAAATAACCATCCCTTGTCTTCTTCCTTCTCTGTTTTGCCATATGCAGCAGAGGCCCCAGCAGCAGTCACTGATTGAGGCACTATGGCGCGAGTCACACTGGAAATGCCTTCTCCTGACACTGCTCATGTATGGCTGTGCAATCGCTATGACATGGTGCTGCCTGGCCAAGGTGACACGACTCAGCATCAATAATAACCTCAAGGGCATGTCGATGGTGTACCATGACAGTGCCTGCTCAGATGGTTACGTCTATATCCCCGTGGCTTTTTTGCTCACGCTCTACACACTCTACTTGGTGGAGTGCTGGCACTGTTCCGTGCGCTTCAACCTGCAGTATAAAGTGGATTTGGAGAGTCTAGTGGAGCGGGTGCAGCAGATGCAGCAGGCCACACCATGCATCTGGTGGAGGGCCATCAGTTATCACTATGTGCGACGCACACGTCATGTGACCCGCTACCGCAATAGCGATGCCTACAGTGCCACGCAGGTGTACCATGAACGGGTCAACACACACACAGCCGAGGCAGAGTTCGATTATGGAAACTGCGGTGTGAAGGATGTCTCCAAGCAGCTTGCAGGAATGGAAGACTTCCCTATCACCAAGCTCCGCTTCACCAAGTGCTTCAGCTTTGCCAACGCAGAGTCGGAGAACTCCTATCTGACACAGAGAGCACGGTTTTTCACAGAAAATGAGGGGCTGGATGACTACATGGAGGCTCGTGAGGGCATGCACCTTAAAAATGTGGACTTCAGGGAGCATTTAATGGTAATCTCAGGCCAACTGCCATGGTTTTTGAGGCGCTGTGTGTTTTGGTTAGCAGCGGTGCTGACGTTCTCTTGGCCCTTGCGTATTCTGACCGAGTATCGCACAGCATATCTTCACTACCACGTGGAGAAGCTGTTCGGCTTTAATTATTTACACTACTGCCACCACATCTCCAGGGTGAACACAATCGATAGCACTGAACTAGAGTGGCACATCCGCTCCAACCAGCAGCTGGTGCCCAGTTACTCTGAGGCTGTGTTGATGGATGCGAATCTGTCTGGCCGAGACGCCTTCTCCCCCCAGAACTGTGAGCGCTGCCGTAGGGCCTTGAGTGGCTCATCCATTTTCTCTCGCAGCGCCCTCAGTCTTTTTTCACTAGGTCATGCATATGGCAGCCTGAATGACAGCTCTGCCCCAGAGCACCACCAGCCGTCTCCTCCAACCTATCAGGACGCATTGCGCTTTCCTGTGCTAATTGTGCACCGCAGCGATGGCTGCCTCAGCCATGAGCATCGCTTACTGCGTCACAACGGCTCCTGCGTGGAGACTTCCTTATGACCCATGCTAATCTCATTGATTTGACAGGGATTTGAATGAAAATTCCTTCGCAGGTACGGGGAGTACTGAAAGACTTTTAAACTTGAAGAGTGAATGGAGCTGTCGCTGTCATTCTAGGTTTAGTATTATGGAAAAAACTTCAATTTCTGTCCTTGTAAGCAATGCATTACAGCAGGCTGGTGGAATATATCACACAGCTAGCTTTCTGCAGTCCAGCTTATCCTTTTTGCCATGTTAGTTCAAGCCTTATGTAATATAAGAAAGGAATACTGTAGTCTATAATCTTGAATCAGATTTATAGTGATGGCAAATAGTCATGAAAAGAGTTTATTTCAAAGGTAAAAAAGGTAAAAAAAAAAAAAGTCACGATCTGATGTTACGATCACTATGTTACTATGATGAGGTAAACTAATCTTTATTTTGAAATGTAACAGCTGTGCAGTAAGAAAGAAAACTAATGTTCCAATTTTCAAGCAAATGTAGCGATAAAAAATTTGAAGAATATAAGTAAGTTAATCATGATGTTGTAGCCATACTACAAATACTAAAACAAATGTAAAGCAGGCTGGGCAGAAGAATGTAATTTTTTCCTTCAATATTCAATATTTTATATATACTATTTAATATTGTGTAATTAAGCTAAAATTTGTTAACAAACACCACCGAAATTTTTTTTAAATTTATTTTTACCTTAAGGTAGCCATCTTTATATCATTTGAAACAATATTATGTAATGATAGTATGACACAGTTTATATTTCCAAACAAACATTTACTTAACTTTGATGTTAACTACAGTATCTCACCAACACTTAGAAATAGAATTTACAGAAGTAATGGATCTGGCTAGATTCTTCATTTCAGGCTTCATTTTGGCGATGTAATTTCCAATCAGCAGCAGTTAACACTACAGAAACATCTCATTATCACTGAATTAACTCTATAGTCTCTCCCACATTTGCTGTCACTTCTGCCCAAGCGGAGACTTTGACTTTGATTAGACTGCACGGTTGCAACTAGAGAGTATATCAATGCAAAAAAAGCTGGATGTGTATAAATATCTCCAAAGACAGAATTTCTTCCAAACCTATTTATAGTGATTTAGGCCTCACTGTAAATTATTTAAAACAAGCATTATTTTAAGCATTTTCAAGCATTACTACCTTTGATTTTTTTTGTATCCTGCATAGTTTATCTTTTAAATTACATTACATCATTTTTATATTTTTTGTAACAAAATCATTCCCTGTGATAAATGCTTCCATTTTTTTAAATCTGTAATTAGTTTTTTAAATCAGCACTAATGCTATATTTTGAGGTGCTTATGCGCTAGCCATTTCATTGTGCTGTGTTTTCGTGACTTGTGCAGTTGCCTGATCGCCCATCAAAAAAATTGCTCTTGTGATTTTACACTTGTGATTCTCTTGTTTATTGTTCTGTTGTGTGAGCCTGAACTACGGGTTTTTAAAGGTTTAAAGGTTTGCCAGACTTTGTGCTATATACTGTATGTCATTCAACTGGTTTGTAAAACTGTCTGTGTAAAATTGTGAATGTGTTCAATACTATATTAATTAACAGGCTTCCTAGGGCCCCCACAATGGAGGAGCCCACAGTGGTGCTGGAGTAAATGAGTAAACAATAAGAAAGTAAATATTTCATCTAAGCAATTTCCCTAACAAATGCTATCTCTCTGTAGTGAACTACACCGCAGGGCTTTGGGTGCTGTGAGCATGTGGATGAGGGCAGATGGGATTGTGAGGAATAGGACAGTGTCAAGTCTGAGGAACCGTATGAAAACATAATAAACTACTTTCACTGGTTGCATTGTGTCATTTCAAGAATGAAATGAATGAAGTCAAAACTGTAGGCTGTTCGTGGAGGTAGTCATGAAGCATGCAAATCAAAATTCCATTAAGTGGTTAATCTGGGAGAGATGAATCAGTAAAGTCATAACAACCACTGCTAATTCGTATGTGGCATTACACAATCAGGGCAAAGACAGTGATCATCTACTATAATTACAGCCCACTTTGGTAAGGCCGATAGCTGATATGTAGACGCTACAGGCTGTAATTATTTTTAAGCTGAGAAACAGTGAGAACCTGAGAGAAGATCCATCAGTCACCTACACAGTCCTATTTATAGTACATTTATAAGACAAGCACAGACTAAGGGGAGTGGACATTATAATCGACATTACACGTGTTATTTGTTCATTTCGTACCAATGTTTCCCCAGTTTATGTCAGCTATTTTATTTATTTATTTATTTTTAGGGGGGAACTTCTCTCTGATTTACTCCCTAATTTAATCTTAGCCAATTCCCACTTACTAGTTAGGGTCTCTCCTATCACACAACAGCTACCAACCCAGGAGGGTGCTTTCTCCAAGACACATGAAGCCAGCCAATCATGTCTTTTCCAGCTGTTGCTCATGCTGCATCACAGGGTGGAGTAACACAATATCCATCTAAGAGTGCCATTTGCCCTCTTCCACATACGTGAGTGCACAGACACCCATGATTGACTAGTGTTGCTGTGATTGACAGAGAGTACACTACCATGGGCAAATTGCCATGGACTATTATATATCTATTAAATTATAAAAATATAATATTATTATATCCATAAATCTATTGGACTCCCAGCCACGGATGGCTGTGGCATCATCAGGATTCAAACTCACAATCTCTAGATGATAGGGCTAATGCTTTTTTTTTTTTTGTTGCGCCACTTGGGAGCCCTGAATGTCAGCTTTTTAAAGACATAGCATAAAACACAGTAAAACTTGAATACAGTGTCATGATTCATTCATCGGCAGTATGTGCTTTATCCTAGTCAGGGTCACAATGCATCTGGAGTCACTCCCAGGAACACTGGATGAAAGGCGAGAGAATTCACCCCGGATGGGATGCCACTCCATCACAGGGCAACATTCACACACACACACGGACACACTCACTCACACCTATGGGTGCAGAGCTGAACTGTACAGGTTTAGCATAGCCAGCATGTTTTTGGACAGTGGGAGGAAGCAGGAGAACCCAGAGGAAACCCACACAGACACAGGGAGAACATGCACAACTCCATACATTAACCTGAGCTCAAGAATGAACCAAGGACCCTGGAGCTGTGAGGGGGTAATGCTACCTGCTGTGCCACTGCGCTGCCCCAGGTTTGTGATAATATCATGAAATTATAGTAAACGTAATTTGATCAGAAATTATATTTAATGTGTAAAGGCATTATTGTAGATTTTGCCTCTTGACCTCACCAGTGCTGGTCATAGAGGGTTATAGAGTCATAAACTACCTCACACATTCAAATGTAAAATACATTTGACAAGAAGAGATTTAATAGATTGAACCTGAGCCTTTTTCACTTCCATTCATACTTGTAAAATTGTAATAACCTCCAACCATTATGTATCACCTCCAACCATCTAATCTGAACCTTTTTGGATAAAGAGTTCTTACCTGAATTCATTATAACACACATCAAGAAAACTAAAAAGGGCCTGTGATACGGGGTGGAGTACACAGATCCTGCCTCATAAAGAAGATATTAGAAAAGACTATTGCAAACTAATGCAACCTATTCAATACATAAAGAATCTCTAGATTTACACTAGTAAGGTTAAGAAGTTTAAAAAAAAGCTAGGCAACACTCAGAAACCTGAGGCTGACTAATGGTCAGGTGATCGGCAAACGGGAATAAAACAGACAAGACTAGATCAGGAAATGTGAAGCAGGCTATGAGCAAAGACTGATCAAGATGAGCAGATAACAAAACCTTGTAAAAGGATGGGAGCTGTAGTTGACATGGACATGACATGGGCGTTAGAATGAATTTAGCTGTTTTAGCAGTTGGGGCCTTTCTTTAAAATGAATGAACTTCTTTTAAAAGCACTGGTGGCAGTTGTGGCCTAATGGTTAGAGGCTCGGACTTGTAACCCGAAGGTGAACCTGAGGTTCGAGTCTCAGGTCCGGCAGGGATTGTAGGTGGGGGGAGTGAATGACCAGCGCTCTCTTCCACCCTCAATACCACCACTGAGGTGAGACCCTTGAGCAAGGCACCGAACCCCCGACTGCTCCCCGGGCGCTGCAGCAAAAAAGGCTCTGTGTGTGTGTGTGTGCACTTGGATGGGTTAAATGCAAAGCACAAATTCTGAGTATGGGTCACCATACTTGGCAACAAGTCACTTCACTTCAAATAAACAGGAATTTTAATTCTTACAACAGAGTCCCTGTCTCCCTGGAAGAGTGGAAGTGAAAATAAGTTCATAAGAAGCTCAGGGGATTTCATTTGACTGCCTAAAATCAAAAATTTAGTTAGTACATAAACACATCTTTTAATTTCATGTAATTTGTATGTGTAATATTTATGTAATTTTCAATGTAATTTCTCCCTGATCTGTGTTTAATGTTTCTGACAATTTCACAAGTAAATCTGGAAGCCTGCTCTTATGTTACATACTGCTAAGTTATACGTTCAAGATTTTACTGATGGCTGAAATATAATCAAATATTAAAATGAAAGCATAGCCATAGTCGTGTAATCATCACCAAAAACAGGTGGTGACATTTGGGGGATTTTTTTTTTGTTTCCTGATGCACACACATTGCACTTCTGTTCTGTCTTTTTTACTCACAGCAGGAGTGAGAGGCATGTCTGACTATGAACACATCTTTCTCAGCACTGATACAAGGTGGGTAGAAGACCTGTTCCTGTGAGAGGTAACAGTTCAGCTCACCACCTTTTCACAGCTCATCTTTTCCTACAGTCAGAAGAAGAAAGGTTATGGAGAAGTTATGCTTAAGTGAATGTGTAGATAATGCCAAAAATGGCAAAAAAAAATGGGAAAGTGAAAGTAAAACAGTGGCTACTTTTAAATGCATTCAGATATTAAAAAGTAAATTGATGAAATTAAGTAGAGTCATGTTTTCATGTACCTTTTATTACTTACCTTTTTATTTCTAATTAATAACCTGTTATAAGCAAACTGTTTTGTCTGAAAACACCATTCAGTTAAAAAAAAAGGTTGCTGGTCATGGGCATGACTAATACTACATAGTTTGCTAATGAATAAATCAGAAGTAAAATATTCTGTATATAACCAGTTTTTACCATTAGCTAGAGTATGACTAGGAACTGATGCTAGTCTCACTTGGCATTAGCAAAATAGTCATTTAACATAGAAAATTAGATGAACTTACCTCAACAGTGGGAGGAAAAGAAGACACCTCCTTTTTTTAATACAAGTATTTGTTTCCTCCAGCATACTGAAACATTGTACTGAGGAAAGGCCAGGGGTGCTCATCATCTAGATCCACACTACACTGCCATTCCACATGGCTTATCCATCTTCAAACACATGGATTGCTCAAGGGCAAAAATCTCATTTCAGCTTAGGGCTGGGGACAATGCCATGACATTTCCTTAGGGGAACATCAATGGTCCTGCTGCAGTAAACACGGTTACTAATATTAAGGACACATGACTAATAAATGCATTTCAGTTTTTTCAGAGCCACACGTTCATTCATTATCTCAAACATTCATTAGGACTACATGAAATAGGCTTTCAGGTAGAATGTTTTGCCATTTGTCAGTTACTGTGGCATATGATGAGCAATAATGTAAAATAATATGAGGTTTAACTTCATTGCCTTTTCACAGCTTGTGCACATTGCATTATATAGGCCTATTAAAATAACAGGCTTAGGTTGTTTAATCAAACTTTACTGGGCCTTAGAGGAATAAGTGGTGTTCTCTATTCTTAAAATATTTTTATGGACAGCCACTGAATATGGGAGGATGCACCCTGACTATTTATTTTCCACAGAATTGATAATAGCTTTACAGTGAACATAAAGCTCATAAAAGTACAGTTCCAAAAGCAAAATAAATACTTCAAAAACAAGTAAATGAATAATCCAGATAAATCAACCAAAATGTTTAAGTTGTTTTTCAATCAACATGTTACAAAACAACACATCACCAATTCATGTTTTTGCCAGGAAGGGGGACATGTCACCCCGTCCCCCCTTGATTTCCGCCTATGGGATACCTATAACATTTACTACATTTTATACAACAGTTAGTTCCAGTCCACTAATCTGATTGGTCAAGCGGTGTTCCAAGAGTGCCTTTTTTTAATTTAACCGCACTGGGACGTTCCACTGTATGTATCACTCTGCTCGACTGTGTTCACCACATAAAATTCCACTTCCTAGTTCGAAACAGTTACTATAGTAGAATTAGTGATATCATCAGCAGACATGGCAAACAATACATTTTGACTTAAAATATGAAAGCTCATCAGATGAAGATGAAAAGGAAGAAGGGACGCAGATTTTACTGGAAGCACCTTTAAGGGGAATGTACAAATCAAGGTGAGCTAACTAGCCAGCTGCCCAATGGGCTATAAAGTGAGTTCTTCGGGATCTATTTATGCTAGCGGAGCAAAAATAAACAGAACATTTGGCCATATTGTGTGAGAAAAGTCACTTCCTCAATATTAATTTCTTGTTTATAGAACTGTTGTATAAAGTGTCATGAGAGAAGGTGGCATGATTCTGGCATGATTCTTGAAAGGTTTTTTTTTCAACATCGATAAACTTTAAATTGAATTGTACATAAACTATGTCAGAACCTATTCTAATGATGTATATATTGTCATTGGCTAGAAGAGAGAAGAAGAGAACTTCGAAATTTGTAAGGAGTACTTTGAAGGTCTGAATAAAAACATAACTAACTAAAAACATGAAGCCATGTAGTGTGTAGTGTGTTGGGGATAAGGCTTGAGTCATTGTTAATTGCTTAATTTTGCAGCACTATATAGTTTATATACTCACTAATGTGTTATTTCAATGACCATAAACTTATACATAGCTATGCTTATAGAAAAGAAGTGACATGGGAACTTACAAGTAATTAAGCTAATGAGGTATTAATTAAGCTTGTACCATGGCTTTGTTGAATTCTTGAATCGGATTGGTCAAAAGTGTTTAATTAATTTTCTATAACAGCAGACAGTGTTGTAGAAAATTCTTGAAAGACGCACCACATAAAGGTTATGGAGAAATTATGCTTAAGTGAACGTATAGACAATGCCAAAATGCCATTCTAGTGATGTATATAGTGTCATTGGCTAGATGAGGGAAGAAGAGAACTTTGAGATTTGTAATGAGTACTTTGAAGGTCTGAATAAAAATGTAAAGGTTTTTTCTTTGGAATATAATTAAGTAACAGTACAAGTATTAAATTTACATTATGCTGAAGTACAGTATGCTGAAGTATACCCCAAAATCATGAACACTGTAAATAATAATACATTAATAATATACATAATAATAAAAATACATAATAATACAATAATAAGACCTTTTGTAAAGATTTTCTTTGATAATACATTTTTGTTAATTTGTTACTATATCAGAAATCTGTATTTTATCTCATATTAATGAAAGTGGCATAGTTGGTAGCTCTTCCAAACCACAAGGTTGATGTTTTCTTCTTTTTGCTTTTATTCCATTTCCTGTAGCACTAAAATATTACTGTTTTTTTCACGGTTGTTTCTATTTTCAGGAAGATAAGGCAAAAAGAAAGTAGAATATGAGCAAAGAGAGAGAAAAAAATTAAATGAGGTCTGCATTTTCTGGAGAAAACACTGTGCTTCAATGAAAACACACAGCTCTAACTGAAGACATACAGTTAAAGCACAGTCAGGTAGTATTTTTAAAATTCGCATTGTGTTTGGCCTAACTATGGAGCTATATAATCAAAATAAGCCATTGAGGAGGAAGTATTGAGCTCATGTTATTGAGTTCAGGGGTTTTCATTTTATTACAGATGCAGTTAAATGTTGCAAATTCCTTTTGAACGATTGATAGATATGTACCTCTTTAAACTATGATATATACTGTAGCTTTGTAGATAATTGTATAGCAGAATACTGTGAATATAATATTCTGTATGTAGGAATCATTAGTAATGGGACTAGGTAAAAAGCTGACTTTTTGGAACAAATACAGCCCCTTTCTTCATGGCTGGGGTTGCAGCTATTTTCACTTCCTGCTAGTATAGGGGCCTGTTCCTCTTTTTTCTATAGTCACTAAATTATATATTTGCACTCTCTGTGCTCAGGGGCCTTCACTTTAACCTTCCACATTCTCCGTAGTTCCTGTTTCATTCCCTGTGATGGTATAGGAAGAACTAAAAAAAATTAAAACTCTACTCCGTAGTATAAAGATTGGAAACCTAATATTACAGTACAACATGCACTTGTACCCTAAATGAACTTGTGTACCTTTTATTACTTTCACACATATTATGAACAGTGAAATTTTTGAGTACATTCTTTGAGTTTTGTGATTATAACGAAATGTCCTCCCTTATCAAAGGTCTCAAGGGTGAGTATTATCCTGACACAGAGGAACAACAGCTTTTTATCTTATACTGTGAGTTAATGGAATTTTCCAGTAGCTGCTGCTACACTATATGGCCAAAAGTTTGTTTACACGTGATCATCACACTCGTATGAGTTGTGTTCCTTCTCCAAACTGTTGCCACAAAGTTGGAAGCACACAGTTGTATAGGAACTAATGGGCCAAAACCTGCTCCAGCATGACAGTGTGCACTAAGGAAGCTCCATGAAGACATGGTTTTCCAAGGTTGGTGTGGAAGAACTCAAGTGTTCTGCACAGAACCCTGACTTCAACCCTGAACACCTTTGGGATGAACTGGAACACTGACCGCCCCCCAGGCCTCCAACATCAGTGTCTGACCTCACTAATGCTCTTGTGGCTCAATGAGCAAATCTCCACAGCCACGCTCTAAAATCTAGTGGAAAGCCTTTCCAGAAGCGTGGAGGTTATTATAGCAACAAAGGGGGGAATCTGGAATGGATGTTTAAAAAGCACATATGGGTGTGATGGTTGGTGTCCACAAACATTTGACCATATGGTGTACATCAGATTTTATATAAAGGGGAGAATTCAGAGGTCAGACAGTGTAGTTCTGTTTCTGCTCTTCCCTGTGATGTGACACCTGTCTGTGCTTTTATTCTACAATAAACCAGAAATCCACTTGAGGATAACAGCTCACATGTTCCGAATTGTGTCTGTAGACCACCAGTCCTGTTATTTAAGTCGTTTCAATGTAACTACTGCTTGTTTCATATAACTAAAGCATTATTTGTGCCATTTAGGCTATGTTTATACTAGTACGAATGCATTTGTTTTTCATTCACAGTGGCATTTTTAGATCATTTTTAAAATGCTTTCTGTCCACGGTGAAAGACAGAAACGCAGATACTAAGCGTGAGCAGATTGCACATTGCTCTATTCAAATGTAACTAAACCAGCATCAAAAACAAGTTAATGAACTTCTCCTCTGTTTTTGTTGTGTTGGAGCTGGATCACGAGGCAATCACAAAATAACAGATATCAGCATTTTCAGTGATCTCTGTTTTTTCACATCCTTATGTGAAAACTATGTTTTCAGGTTTCTCTGGCCTCAAAAACATGAAGCCATGTAGTGTGTTGGAGAAAAATGAAAAAGGCCTGAGTAATTGTTAATTGCTTAATTTTGCAGCACTATATAGTTTATATACTCACTAACTTGTTATTTCGATGGCCATAAACTTATACATAGCTATGCTTATAGAAAAGAAGTGACATGGGAACTTACAAGTAATTAAGCTAATGAAGTATTAATTGAGCTTGTACCACGGTTCTGCTGAATTCTTGAATCAGATTGGTCAAAAGTGTTTAATTAATCTTCTATAACAGCAGACGAGGTCGTAGAAAATTCTTGAAGGACGCACCACATACATTGGTTTTAAAAACGAGTGTAATTGTAGTAATAGTAACTGTTGTTGATATTGTGCAGTGTAAAAAATTTTTTGTAGATTTTACTGTAATTTACTGGCAACCAGGGTTACCAATAAAGTACTGTAAAATTTACAGTAAACAACTGTAAAACATATTTACAATAAAAAACTGTAATATCTTACATAGTATAAGATAACACATAACCCAGTACATTTGCTTGATGGAGGATACAACTGAGCTGAAGGGTCTGGCTGAAGAACCCCCTCAAGGCAGTTTGCTGGTGGTGGGATTTGGACACACAACTTTCTTATCTATGACTCAAATCTTTAACCCCCAAGCCACCACAACTAACTCAGCTAGCTTGCAATGATTCAATGCAATCTTTTAGTGGCCTTAATGCAGTGCTAGAAGTGGGCGAATCAGTGGAAGATTGTTGTGGTGTAGTTGTGGTGGCTCAGTGGTTCAAAGGTCCTGTGTTATTTTATACAATATTAAGATATTACAGTACTTTATGGTAAATATGTTTTACAGTCATTTACTGTATATTTTACAGTACTTTTGCCAGTAAATTAGTGTAAATTTTACAGCATTTTATTTATTTTTTAAAAATGTGATGTTTTCTGTGAGAAGGTATTCATTTCACATTTTTGGAACGAATCTCCAGCGTCAGTGCTTTGTATGTAGGAGTGTGACACATGCTAGTCTTCAGGACAGAAGGCATCGTGGTATTTCAGTACTATGACAAGCTGTGTTTTTTGTTTTATCAACTTTAAGAGTGAAAACAGGAGAAACTGCTGAGAGTGTTATAATGTAAGTGATAACAGGAACTAACTTGTTTTGCGGACATTCCACAGATTTAAATGTAAATATAAGTTACATTTATGATAACAGCCCTGTCATGTATTATTTCTTACCTATTATAAAAGCTTGCAGGACTGTGTAGATATTATACACCGTACTGGTATATGTACCTAATAAGCCAGTGTTTGAAAGGACCATGAGTAACAGCTAACACTGAAATACATTTTTTTTAAATGTTTGATACTTCCCTTATCCAATTCTTTGCCATCAATGACAGGCCTGGTGCAGCAGCCATTTTCACTTCTTGTTCTCACTGCTTGTTTAAGTACACTATACACTCCAGTATTGGAATGTTGGCTCAAACTCCATAAGAAGAAGAAGAAGAAGAAGAAGAAGAAGAAGAAGAGCTTTGATAAAACTTTCTCTCATGTCTGTTTCATCTTAAGACCTGAACTGGTACAATGTTAAGATTGCAGTCATACATTTTTAACTATATTTTTAAAATGTACTGAAAGAATCGGTTAGGGTCTAGACTACCAGCTTTAAACACAAGCACTTGGAGTTGTGGTGGATCTGGAGCCTATCCCACGAACACTGGGCACAAGGCAGGAAAATTCATCGCAGATGAGACAGCAGTCCATCGCAGGCCACCATGCACACACATGGTGACTCGTTTATTCACAGCATAGCCAATCCACTCACCGGCATGTTTTTTGGACAGTGGCAGGAAACTACAGAACTCTGACGAAACCACACATATATGAGGAGAACATACAAACACCTGAACTCCTGAAATGACAGAATACTAATATGATGATGATATGTGGGGCGGCGCAGTACAGCGGGTAGCGTTGCCACATCACAGCTCCAGGGTCTCCTGCACAATCCTGAGCTCAGCTTACTGTCTGTGCGCAGGTTCTGTGGTTTCTGTGAATGAGTGTGTGAATGTGTGTGCATGGTGCCCTGAGATGCACTGGTGTCCCACCCAGGGTGAATTCTCTTACCTTGTATCCAGTGTTGCTGGGATAGGCTCCTGATACCCCATGACCCTGACCAGGATAAAGCAGTTGCTGAAGATGAATGAATGAGGATATGGGATTTAGAATATGTTAGGTGTTGAAAGCAAAAGCTAATAGGAGTGCAGTATAATGTCAATAAATCACTGCATAACCTAATTCTAATAGCGATTGTGACATTAATTAATGTAAATTAATTAATTTAAAAATATGGCTTGAATCCAGCAAATCTTATAATTTTGCTTATTATTTGGCATTTTATATATATTTTGCCTACAGTTAAATGTGCACCAAATTAATAAAGCCACAAGATGCTAAATGAAGGTCATGAAATTGTAATGTGTGCAGGATATAGCCTATTTTATCACAATTTTAATTTGCTGTTTGGATTTTTCAACTTAATAAAATAATGGCAGTGTTTTTCTTAACTGGTGCTCTCCTGTAAAGAGTGCAAATTAATGCTATTAATGCTTCAGTCCACATTTTCTGTCCCTGAATTTTTTCAGTCTTAAGTTCAAAGGTGCTTGAGTTCAAAGGTGATGGTCTAAATGCTATTAACAAACCTGAATTCTTTCAATATATTTTAAAAAATATAGTTTGAAATATGCAACTACAATCTTTACATTCTACCAGTGAAGATCTTAAGATGAGAAAGACATGAGGTTTGAAGGATAAGCTGATCAAGCACTCATTCGCTACACCTACAGCTCACGCTAAGTTAATTTGGAACTTTATACTTAAAAAAGGTCCTTCTCTGATTTAAGATGCTGTCTCCTCTGTGTTGAAAAAAAAAAAACTTCATGGACTTTAATAGGATGTTACTTTGAATTAATTGATAATGTCATATTTATTTAATTTTTTTTTTTTAAATATTGGCCTCAAATGGCATTCCATAGATTTTTCACTGAATATGAATTTCAGCACCATATACCTGTGCCATATACCTTATTCAACACCATAAACTGTGGTTAAATCTGACTGTCAGACAGTGGCACTGGTCTTAATACTGCTCCTTGCTGGAGTCAATGTCATGCAAGAAAATTACCAGTTTCATCATTTTTGCTTCTTATATTTATTTAACAATATGTATTTTATAACAGCAGTGCATCTGACCATTAACATGACAAGACCCATCTTAGAAGGAAATGTGATCTTGTGTAACATCAGGGAGGAAGTCATGTGCACAGGCTGGTCAAAAATGAGTAAAGAGCACTTATCAGCAGAATGCCCCATTTCACCATGGATCAGCTTCACTGTTGGATCTCCTCACTTGGGCTCCTTCTGTGCCTCACAGGTACGTCTTGCAAAAAGTTAGCTAACATATACTGAAAAATCTATAATTATAAGATATATGGTTCATAACATACTGTATTAAATATTCTCGAAAACTATTTTATATGGTCTTAGATTTTAGTTTTTTAGGCTGTTCTTAATCTGGTGATTTTTTTTTTATTTAAATGGATAACTCAATCAAGGCAGGAGCTTGCAGTAAAATCAGGATAACTTTAACTACCGTGTATTAAGCTAGCATGTACAGAAACACATCAGTATAGTAAAATATAATTTTTAGCCTGTGGCTGAAAACCAGCAAGTACTCTCGCTGGCTAAATCGCATTTGTTTTCTTGCTGTAAAATAAACACAAATAGACACTTTTCCTTATGTGCATGCATTTTTTAATAAGAATATTAAGGAGTGATATATTTCATGCTGCTAAAGTCTTTTAAGCAGGAAGCAGAATAAGTATCCCAGTGTGCCACTGAGTTGAACACAATAATTAACCCTCATGTTATCTCTCAATATTAAAGACCCCAAAGCTGTACGTATAAAGTAACAATTTCCAAGTGACCAATTTTTTCTTCTCTTTGGCCTCACTAGAGAAAAGGTGTTCAAAGTACAAAGTATTTCATGACAGTCAAGAAATCTGTAATTGAACATAAAACATTACTGCACCAAATGGAAAAGTTCATGGTCTATATGTTATATGGGCTACATATTAACAAATATAGAAATACAGACACTGAACAAAAGTAATGTGCAATTGTAAATAGAAAACTTCTGAAACATGTTGTACAGAATCCCAAAAGGGTTTAGACGGTTGCTTGGTTCCCAAGCAATAGGACCCAAAGTTTAAATCAGGAATACTTTCTGTATAAATTGTATAATATACTGTAATTCCTCATTCCCCTTTCCCCAAGTGTGGTCTTGACATTTTGATGATCTCTGGCAGTTTGGTTGAAAATGATTTACCACATAATCAAAAGAAACAGCCAAATACATCCTTATAGATGCCGCAGAATTTTGATGGCAGTGCTAGTAAAACCTCTCAACTTTGAGATTATCTAGCTAGAATGTCTAGCAAAATGTGATTCCCCATATTTCAAAACGACTCTTCTAATAATACAAAGTTTTTTTTTTCTTCTTTAGTTTTGCACCAGGCTTAGTTTTGCTATATGGAAATCTTAGTTATGGAAATCTGTCTCACCCAAAATATGTTCCTTGTTAATCTTTAAATAAGAGATTGTGTAAAAGGCTCTGAGGGGTGGATGATAACAGCCTGATGACAACAATGTGAATCATGTAACAACAAAGTGATTACGGTTGTACCCATAATGTCACAGCGTTCAGCTACATGGTGAGGTTTTGTTTATGTTTATAGACTACAGTAAATCACACTGTGTCCCAAACCACAGCAAGTCTGAATGACATCACTGGAAAAACTAATGGAAGATTTTGGATGAATCTTCCTTTACTTGTTAGCTACATTAGCCTGTTTTTTTTTTTTTTTTTTTTTTTTTTTTACTGAATTATTACTAATTATTATTATTTGGCCTTTTTAATCAAAATCTGTAAGCATTGTAAATGTTATAAAACCTCTCCACTTCTCCCTCCTTTAGTCTGTACATGTAGGTCCATGACTATATACGGCTTTGAGGGTCAGGATGTCACTCTCCCATGCAAGTATGACTCGCGTTATCATGGGACATGTGATGTATGTTGGATGAGAGGAAGCATCCCAACAAATGGGTGTGGCACTCAAATCATTTACGCAAATGAAAAAAAAGTGGTGATGCGAAGCAATGTGAGATATCAGCTAAACGGAGCACTGCAGAAGGGAGATGCCTCTCTGACTATCCTCAAAGCAAAAAAAAGTGACTCAGGAAAATATGGCTGCCGAGTCCATGTGCCCGGATGGTTCAACGATAAAAAAATTGTGGTCTACTTAGACATTAGGGAAGGTAAATATTCACTACACAACCACAGAAATACAGCATTCCTTCATGTCAGCTACTTTGTATTTTGCTTCATTGTAACCTTTTCCTTAAGCAACACAACGGACCTTCACCACTCTGGGATATGTAACTACTACGACACACATTCCTACACACGGTAAGACAAAATACATTTTATATTAGATTACAATCCTGAATTCTGAGAGGAGACAAAAACAACACCAATGACATGGTGCTGCTTTAGAACAACCAACTTTACCATCGCCCATAAGTGTTAAATCAATTGCAATCATTACAAGTGCATTTTTATTTACATGAACAGTTTGGTAGATCCAGTTTTATCCAAAGTGACATAAAAGTGAAGCAGAATCCGAGCTGCACACACAGCTGAGCAGTTGGAGGTTAATGGTCTTGGGCAAGGTTCCAGCAGTGGCTCTTTGGCCGTTCTGGGGTTTGAACTTACCAACCTTTTGAACAGTTGGACAGAACCTTTCTGAGCTACCACTGACTCCCAGTGCCCACCTCTTCATTACTCTTATTACACATTTAATCTGCAGCAGAAACAGTGCTCAACTCAGACAATTTAAAGCACAAAAATTCTTCATGTTATTTTGTTAGCACCTGTTTCAACAACGCAACATGAGACAACCTCCGTCCCAGAGCATGTGACCACTAAGCATACAGGTAGGAAAAACAGCAGTCTATGTTAAAGTTTTTTCATGAATCTGCAATGGCAGAATAATTCAAATGAAATCTATGCTACATACATTAGAAGAATTGTTACTGGAATGTCTTCTTTTTCTCCTTAATATTCCCTCTACGACCATAACCATATAACATTCAGCATTCCTTCATACAACACTCATTTCTACACAGGGTAAAGCAGAATACAGTTTATATTAGATTAAAACTCAGAGTGCAGGATTCTGAAAAAAACCCAATCACACTACACTATATGGCCAAATCTTCGTGAACATCTGACCATCACGCTTATATATAATTATACTTATATATAATTCTGAACATTTAAGAGCACAAATATTCTTCATGTTATTTTGTTAGGACCTTTAACAACACAAGATGATATAACCACCGTCCCTGAGCATGTGACCACTAAACCTACAGGTAGGAAATACAGCGGTCTATGTTAAAGTTTTTTCAGGAATCTGTAATGGCAGAATAATTCAAATGAAATGAAGCAGGCATTAGAAGAATCATTACTGGAAGGTCTTCCTATTCTCCTTAATATTCCCTCTACGATCATAACCATATAGCATTCAGCATTCTTTCATATCAGCACTAGTACTACCTTTGCTTTATTGTTACATTTTTTTTTTTCCAGAAACACAACAGACTTCTAGCACACTGGGATATGTAACTACTACAACACTCATTTCTACACAGGGTAAAGCAGAATGCATTTTATATGAGATTAAATCTCAGAGTGCAGGATTCTGAAAAAAAACCCAAAACATCAAACTACACTATATGGTCAAATGTATGCGAACATCTGTCCATCACACTTATAATTATACACACTTATATAATTATACTTATATATAGTTCTGAGAATTTAAAAAGCACAAATATTCTTCATGTTATTTTGTTAGGACCTTTAACAACACAAGATGATATAACCACCGTCCCTGAGCATGTGACCACTGAGCCTACAGGTAGGAAATACAGTGGTCTATGTTAATTTTTAATTTTTTTGTGAATCTGTAATGAGAGAATAATTCAAATTAAATCAAGAGGAATGCTACTGTGCCATGTTCATGCATTTGAATAGTCACTACTGGAATGTTTTCTTTTTATACTTGACAGTTAAATATTCACTACACAACCACATAAATATAGCATTCAGCATTCCTGCATATCAGCACAAGCACTACTTTACTTCATTGTAACATTTTTTTTTTCCAGAAACTCAGTGGACCTCTAGCACTCTGGGATATGTAACTACTACAACACACATTGCTACACACGGTAAGGCAAAATACATTTTATATTAGATTACAAACCTGCAGTGCAGAATTCTGGGCAAAACAAACCCAACAAACTACATAGTACTGCTTTAGAACAACCAACCTCACCATCGCTCATAAGTATTTAATCAATCACAATCAGTAGAAGTGGATTTCTACTTATATTATTTAGTAGATACTTTTACTACAAGAAGCATATAAGTGATGCAGAATCCAAGCTGTGAACAGAGCTGAGCATTTGCAGGGTAACGATCAATGGCCAATACTCAGTTTTGTGAATTCTGTGAAAGCACAAAAAATTCTTCATTTTATTTCTTTAGGACCTGTTTCAACAACGCAGGATGAGACAACCACCAGCCCTGAGCATGTGACCACTAAGCGTACGGGTAGGAAAAACTGTGGATAAATCTGTAATGACTGAATAATTCAAATGAAATCAAAGCTATGCTACTGTGCCATGTACAACCCCTGGCAAAAATTATGGAATCACCACACTTAGAGGATGTTCACCCAGCTTTTTTACTTTATAGCAAACAAACAAATCACAGATATGACACAAAAAAGGTTTTGTTCAATAGCTTAACATTCTGGTTTGTGAAATATACATAAAAAAAATTCAAGGACATTTTTTTTTATTAATGGCATGTCTTTTTCCAAATCAAGTAGAGGAAAAAATTATGGAATCACTCAATGTTGAGGAAAAAATTATGGAATCATCAACAAAAAAAACACAATTAATACTTTGTTGCTCCTCCTCTGGCTTTTATTCTTTGAGGCATAGACCTCACTAATGAAAAACAATATTCCCCATCAATCTGGTTCCAACTTTCTCGAATAGCAGTTGACAGATCAGCTTTGCAGTGTGGAGCCTTAACATGGACCAGTTTTTTTACTTTCCACCATAAATTTTCAATTGGATTGAGATCTGGACTGTTTGCTGGCCATGTCATTGAGTTGATATGCCTTTCCTGAAAAAAAGCTTTAACACTGTTTGCTCTGTGGCAAGATGCATTGTCATCCTGAAAAATTATTTCATCATCACCAAACCTATTTTCTATGGATGGAATGAGAAAATGTCCAAAATTTCACTGTACAACTGTGCATTGACTGCTGAGGTAATGACTGCCATCTCCCCTGGTCCTTTACCTGACATGCAACCCAATATCATAAATGAGTTGGGAAATTTGATTGGTTCAGGCAGTCATCTTTATATGTTTCGTTAGAACGGCACCAGACAAAAGTTCCAGCATCATCTCCTTGGCCAATGCAGATTCATGATTCATCACTGAATTTCACTTTCATCCAATCATCCACACTCCATGATTGCTTCTCCTTAGCCCACTGTAACCTTGTTTTCTTCTGTTTTGGTGTTAGTGCTGGTTTTCTTTTGGCTTTTCTATATGTAAATCTCATTTCATTCAGCCGGTTTCTTACAGTTCTGTCACAAACATTGACTCTTGTTTCCGCCCATTTGTTTTTCATTTGTTTTGTTGTGCATTTTCTATTTTCAAGGCATATTGCTTTGAGTGTTCTATCCTGATGCTTTGACATCTTCCTTAGTCTGCCTGTATATCTACCTTTCATAACCTTCCCATTAAGTTTATACTTGCAACAAATTTTAGACACAGCTGACTGGGAGCAACCAACTTCTCTGGCCACACTCCATGTTGAAATTCCTTGTTGAAGGAGTTTTATAATCCTTTCCATTGTTTCAACTGACAACTCTCTCATTGGAGCCATATTTCCTTTCAATTAGCCAAGTCCAACAGCCCATTAAAGTGTGTAAGCACTCTCTTTTAACTGCTGACTTATTAGCATTTTTAGACTTGTTCCAGTATTTGTTTTAGAAATGGAAATTAAAAATTGATTCCATAATTTTTTCCTCAACATTGAGTGATTCCATAATTTTTTCCTCTACTTGATTTGGAAAAAGACATGCCATTAATAAAAAAAATGTCCTTGAATTTTTTTTATGTATATTTCACAAACCAGAATGTTAAGCTATTGAACAAAACCTTTTTTGTGTCATATCTGTGATTTGTTTGTTTGCTATAAAGTAAAAAAGCTGGGTGAACATCCTCTAAGTGTGGTGATTCCATAATTTTTGCCAGGGGTTGTACATGTATTAGAATAGTAGTCATTGGATCGTCTTTTTTTTCTCATTTGCCTTTAACAATAATTTAATCAATATGTATTACTCAATTAATTAATTAACTACTACACTTTGGATAAAAAGAAGACTGAAGAAGAATTGTTAGTCAGCATTACACATTCTAGTGGAGAAAATATAAAGCAGTGAATATGATCAGATGAGAAAATAAGTCAGATCGCTCCGGTTCTGGATTTATACATGGCTAATAATAATAAAGAGAAGGCAGAAGTATATAGTACACAACCTTGTGTTTAAAAGTTGCAGGAATGTACTCAGATCAGTTGAAACCACACAGAATTATGTGTATACATTATTCTTCAAAATAAAAACAGTTTTAGAATCTTTTTAAATCAGACTAAATATGCCCATCATTGTGACGTTTATTCTGCTAACAAATGTAAAGTCTTTTTACTCGGGATTAACAGAAGATACAGAACAGATAACAGAAAAAAATGTATAGCATTCAATATCTCCTTTAATCTTATTCAACTTTGGTTACAACAGTTGTGATCTCAGAAAATTACCCTGATGCACCTTCTTCAGAAGACAATAAGCATGTAAGTATGCATGACATAAACAGAGACTCTATTACAATTTGATTAGTATTGGTCTGCAATTGTTAATTCTGACTTTAATTAAGGTGAATGAAGAAATAGATGCGCTTCCTGCAATCCTGGTGCCAGTTATACTGATTTTGCTGGTTTTGGGAATCTCTGTTGTTTATCTAACGTGTGAGTACATTTATTCTGCCAATGCACATTTTACTGTTACACTGCCCTCCCATTTTTTTGTCATCATCTTCAGTCTGAGAATTCAATCTAAATTAATTTTCTCTCTTCAGCTAAGCATAAAAGAAGTTTCAGGACAACACTTGAAATGTAAGTACATGCTCATGGATGAGTAATGCAGTAGTGTAACCAGTGAGATAACCAGGTTATTGCATTATTAACAAACTATCTTTCAGTGGAAAGACTCAGAGTTAAAAGAGTTAATAATTTTTAGCTCAGCTATATGTATAAGCTTGTTGACATTTTAACATAGCAGGGAAGCATTTTGTTTATATCTTATTCAGTGTTATGTACTGTTTAATGTAGTGTTACATGAATGCACTGCAGTAAGTGAAATTTTATTACTCACAAAAAGTTTATAGTCAGCTTCATAAATCTGTAACAAAATCTGTAACACTAATTTTGGGTGTGCTACATGTGCGGCTGTAGGACGAGAGACTGGTCTTAGACTCGATTCTGGTCTCAAGACGTTTTCTTTCTTGACTTGGACTTATCTCAGACTTACTGGCATTTGTACTTTGACTTGTCTCCTTCTTGGGCATTGGCTAGATAAGGTCTTGGTCTCATTCGAGCATCTGTAAAAATAATGTTTCTGTTTTCTTTTCTTTTCGCAACAAAAGTTGACAAGAAGTAATTCTTTCTTGTAGAAAACAGCCTAATCACTGGCACAATGCATGAATGAAGCCAACTAGATGAAGTAAAGTTTTAACCTTGAAAATTATTTGATGGATTTTAATGTTGATCTTGGCTCAGTCACACTTTCATTAGGACTTGATCTTGACCTGGCCTCAACCCCCTTTAGACTCAGTTTCGACTCAATCTCGGACAGTCCTGGTCCTGGACTTGTCTTGGATGTGACAGTGGTGGTCTTGACTACAGCCCCAGCTACACATGACATTTGAGACCTTTACACATGACAATTCAGACCTTTAGGACACATAATATGCAACATTTTCACTGGTTATCTGTTGCCTGCCTTTTTTAGTAACATAAAAATCATGAGAGACAGAACATAGAAATATTTCTCAAATGTGATTATAATTCTCTTCCACCAGAGCCAAGAACTCATCCACTTCTGTCTGCTACAGCAACCTGGACAGCAGCGTGACCCTGCCGATGATAAACTCATCTAATAATTAGACATTGAGAATGAATATGACCAGAGATCATGATATTACATGGAATTTATATACAAAACACTGTACATTAATTTAATTTGTTATGAAACACTGTGAGTTTTAATTACTTTTTTTTTACTTTAATTACTCATTATTTTTAAAAACTGTGAAAAATACAAAATAGCTGGTCATTGCAAAAAAAGTTGCATGCAGTAGGACATAAAATACAAAATGTTTTTCAGCTGATTAGACCATTGTTAGTGAATGAAATAACCTGCTGAAAAATGTGTATTTTGGTAACTTTGTTAATTTGTATTTTGATAACTATAACTATGACTATATCACTAATGTGATGCTTCATTTCTGAAAAAAAACAAAACAATAAAGCAGCGTTGAATATAAAAGAAGCTGGTTACATAGAAGAAAAAACTGTCTTATGCAACAAATGCTATCTTTATGTGAAAATATCCTAAAAAGGTTTTTCTAAAACTTCTGCAACAGGTTTTACACATGAAGTGAAATAAAAAGTCAGATCCTGTTCCTTTTCCCATGATATTTGTATCAGTAAAAGATGATACGGTTCAGCAGAAGACTGGCATAACACAAGATGTTAGTTATTAAAAGTCCCCTTTTATGTACAGTATACCGTACGAATTGAAATCATTTAGTACTACAATGGTGTTGACATAATGGCACAATCCTCAAGTTGTATGGTATAAGTGCAGACTCAAAGCATGTTCAGTACAGTTCATTGTAGAATGACAGTTCAGTTGCAGCCTGGGGTGCTGAGAATCACCTGGATATCGAGACCTTCACTATGCCTTACTACAAGGATTTCATTGTGAGTTTTAAAGAGGATTTGAACAGACAGCTCAAATGCACCTGAGCTCCATGAAACATATTCTAGCTAATATGACCTACACCAGGATATTGGCCAAAATCTGCCCTTAAGGTTTTCCATCAAAGAAGCACTGGAGAGGACAGCACAGGTTTTTGAATCCCAACATCATGGCTAAATGGACTGTTCATGCAACATCTTTAGGTCACCACAACTTAGTTCCATGTTCCAACACCCATAAAAGTTCTGC
This sequence comes from Pangasianodon hypophthalmus, assembly GCF_027358585.1. NCBI lineage: Eukaryota > Metazoa > Chordata > Actinopteri > Siluriformes > Pangasiidae > Pangasianodon > Pangasianodon hypophthalmus. Next base: position 12,976,099 of record NC_069728.1, on the reverse strand, counting down.
ATGCCTTCTAAGGCCCCTCCTTATGAGCCTATGCAACATGCCTTTCTGCTAGAGATCACTTCACCAAGTGAAAGAACTGTATACTCTGGTGACAATGATACTGGGGTGACCTTGTGGTTGAACCCGATATTTCTGCCACAAACATATCACCTATTTTTGTAAATCAGTCAATTTGACCTAGCAGTGTTCCATGAAGGCAAGACTGCAGAGCATTTCTTGTTGTTTGCAGCAAATATGATACTATTTAGTTCAGATGATAGCTACTCAATCCTTAGATTAACTATTGAATTGTCATGGAGGAAAGACATGGATGGTTTCTGTGTCTAAGATGAGGCTGGCCCACTGGGTGGTGGTCATCATCACCAGCCTCTAACATGACATGCTTACAAGGAGCATATTCTCCTCATGGGCATTACACAGGGGCCTGCCACACTAGGAAGTATGCACAGCTGCTTTCCGAGTATCACTGTGCACTTTCTCTAACATTCTCTAACATTTTAACATTGCCCCTTCCAGTGAGTGTGGTAGTCATCTCTGTATCCAGTTAGTCCTAAAGTGATTCCTCAGGGAAAGATGGTTGTAAGATAGCAGCATTTATTGCAATTTATTGTAAATCTTGTGTCATACATCACTTCCTGACTTTACTGGAAGGTCTCAGTTTCGATGCCATGTGCACAAGCTGGTATCCATGTGATACTCATACATATATGACACAATACTATACTTACGTAACTAGAGTTAAGAGTTACATTATCAAAACCAGAAAAAAACATGATATAAAGGAAAAATAGGTACTAGAAAAACATAAGATGAAGGCTTATAATCACAGCTTATGTGCAGCTTTGTACACAGATTAATGAGCAGTAACATACAGTTGGTGAGATTTAAGTAAGATTGCTTCTAAAACATGAAATGACATAAGGCAAACTTCAAGCATTTCAAGAACGAGATGGTGATATGTGCTCAGTTTACACACACACATGTGTGTATATATATATATATATATATATATATATATATATATATATATATATATATATATATTTATATTTACCCAAGAAACAAGAAATTGATTTGCTTCAACTGACAGAGGAATATAGAACTCAAATTTATGTCAGCAGGTGATCATGGTGCCTAAAATAAATGCAAGCAACTTTCAGATGGTTTTCAAATGAACCGAACAGATTGGCTGGGCTCATGTGGGCATGCAGGCTTTCAGGCTGATATTCACAGCATCTGTCTCCATTCTGTGCTTCAGCCCCTCACTCCATTGTGATAAATGTTCCTTACTCTCTTTTTGAGACTCTTACTCACCACATCAGCACTGTTTTTGACTGCAGTTTTTTCACTGGGAGCTATAGTGCATGAGTTCATTACTAGTACCTGCATGCTAGAATTAAATACAGACATGCATTATTATTCAGGACTGCAGATCACGTCAAAACTTATCTAAATTGTACTTACAGCCTTTTTTTGTGACAATATTTTAGATATTCAGTGCACATACACAGTGCTCCTAGTAAAATGTCCTTTTCTCAGTGTGATATTTAACAAATGAGCTGCATCTCAAACAGTGGTTTATTTGGTGTTTGCTGTGTCCTGTGTGTGTTTGCGCCGGGCTTTGTCCTGATTGTTGCACAGTACCTCACGGATGCAGTACTCGCTCTCCAGGCTAATTTCAGTAAGGCGAATATCACACTCCAGCAGGCTGCTGTTGTGCGACATTCCTTCTTCCAGGACCTTCCCTCCATCCTACGCACCATGAAGAAGAGGACACAGCACTTTCATTTGCCTGCTAGTCTAAATGTCAAATGTACTATAAAAGTGGGATGCATATTAGTATAACTTACATAGCATTGAGGATCTATGGATGTGTTAGAACGTGTTAGAAAATACAGTGGGGTCCTAAAGTCTTAGAGCACTAGTGAAAATGCTTTGATTTTTTCGAATCTTTGAAATATTTATATGAATTTCACAGTTTCTTAGTATTTGGTACATCCTCTTTTTGCTTTAATGAGAGTGTGCACTCGAGCTGACATGGACTCCACAAGTTTGCACAATACTTTATGATCCATTTTAGATCAAATCCAATGTGTCATCTGAACACACGCTTCAATAGAAGAGATCAGGCATGAGGAAAATCTGACCTTTTGTACAAAGCAGTTAACATGGTCAATATCACATTTAAATAGGGACCTAGAAATAGTGCAGAATCGTGATTATTAAATATTCAAGATATTGAACATTTACTTTCTTTGTTTTAAATACTTCAAAATTCTAAAAACTGGATCCCACTGTATTTCACATTGTCTACTATATATGGTAGAAAACACATCATCTCCTACATTATATTATTTTAGAAAGGCATATTTAACAACAAAAAGCATTGTAAAACATGTAGAAAGCCTGCTTTTTAAAAGCAACACACCAGAAGCTCTGATGTACAGAACTCACCATTCCCAGTTTGTTGCAGGACAGGTTGAGGTTCCTCAGTGTCGTATTCTGTACTAAGACCTGTGAGAATGCTGTGGCTGTGGGCTCCGTCATCTCGTTGGCCCCTAAATGAAGTTTTACCAGAGTCTGATTTTTTAGCAGGGCCTGAGCTATAGCCTGGCCACCTTCATCCCCTAGCTGGTTCAGTCTCAAGTTGAGTGACACTAGGGAGGTGTTTCTGGAGAGGGCATGGGCTAAGGCTTGTGCTCCTTGTCCACTGATCCGGTTGTCATAAATGTTCAGCGTCTCCAGACAGCTGCGGTTGAGGAGTTTGCCGATGGCTCTCGCCCCTCGATCCCCTATGAGATTGTGTGAGAGGTCGAGCTCCACCAGGGATGAATGATCCAGCAGGTGGTTTACCAGCATGCGGCACTTCTCATCTTCCATGTTGCTCCGATGGATTCGGAGAACCTGTAAAGCAAGATACAATGAACAGAATAAACATAACAGCTCAATTACCATTTGGTAGTGTTGAAATCATTCAATTAGTCAGTTAGAAGTTGAAGTGTGAAGTAGGGCATAAGGGGTGAAATAAGTAGAGTACATCCACAGAACAGGAACCCAAGGAAGGGTGTCTCATGCTAATTTTAGCATGATTTTGTGAAAATCTCACCCACAGAGGCACCATTCTACCTGCATTGGTGGAGGAACATTCATTTCTGACAAACAAGGCTGAGAGGTTTAGTGGTTAAAGGTCATGGCTTACAGCTCAGAAGCTTGGGGGTTCAAGCCACAGCAGCGCCAAACTGTTGGGCCCTAACCCTATCTGCTCCAGGGGCACTGTATCATGACTGACCCTGTGCTCTGACCCCAGCTTCCTAACAAGCTGGGATATGTGAATAAAGAATTTCACTGTACTGTAATGTATACGTGACAAATAAAGGTCCTCTGTAACAAATGTAATATAAAACTTAATACTATATTGCAGTCTTACTCAAGTTTGAATATGCATTGGGATCTGAATATGTGCAGCAATTGCAATAAAACAATCTTCACTGTTCCAGGGTTCTTTACTGTGGTTTTTTGGAGTAATTTGTTCTTGTACCATGTTTGTGGGGACTTTATCACTAACATTAGCAAGAAACGAACACAGTACAGAGGGAATCTGTGCCTGCTTGAGATCCGATTATACCAAGAGAGCTCTGGCTGATCAAATCTCATTCCAATTACAATGCGTCCTGTGCACTTCTGCAACACAGATAGACATATTAGAGAGCTGGAAAGGCAATAGGGTTTGCATTACAGAAGTCACCATTCCAGAGGCTCATACTACCCAGACGTAAGCATTCCCTATATGCTTGCATTGATTTTGTTTAGTTTTACAGCTCTATGCAAAAAATTGTGGAGGAGGCGGAGAACACCAGAATAGCGTAACTGGCCTCATGTTGCTATGTACAGAATGACATCACCAGCTGGCTATGTCTCTAATATAGACCTGTATTGTTTACTTACTTACTGTTTTCTTATGGTGCTAAACCCTGTTGAGAACATACATTAATGTGAGATGTAAATTAGGCCTACATTGAAACAAAGGGATGAAATGGCAGATAAAGAAAATGGATGGAATCTCAAATACAATAATCCATTTAAACCTTCAAGGATTTGCAGGATTTCACCGCCTCAGCCAATGATTGACAGTCACGGAGGGTAAACTGAAACAGATGCCACTCAAAGTTCATTCCACAGTTTTTTACACAATAAACCAACTGCAGCTCTTCCAGGTTGCTCAATTTGTCCAGCAGAATTCGGAAGTCAAAGTGATCCATTGAGGACCCATTAGTGTAAAGATCGCTGACCGAATCCGCACCGTCGGTCTCCTCAAATGTTGGCGGCTCCTTGACTGGGGGCAGCAGCTGAGACATCCTCAACTGCTTCACATAGTCTCTGCACAGTGGCACAAGCTCCAGCACTGATTTGTTGTCAGTCACGTCTGGGACGAAATGTTCGATGATGTTCTCTAGATGGCGTTCAAAGAACATGCGCTTCCAGCTGTTGCCATATTCGGAGGCATCACAGATGTTCCAGCGGCTCTGACAGCAACGCTTCCAGTAGCCCTCGTCACTGATCAGGTTTGCTGTTATGGTCAGAGGTAGAGTTGGAGGCAGCTTCTCCAGGACAGAAGTCTTATGTTTGGGCAGGAGTTCCTCAACAATGGGATTATCTGTAATGAATTAGAGCATAAGCACAAATCAATTTTTCGCCACCATAACAGTCCCACCAAAGGCTTCATAAATACACTACATGGCCAAAGGTATGTGGACACCTGAGTATTGAACATCCCGTTCCAAAGCAATGGGCATTAATATTGAATTTTGTTCTTCCCTTTGCTGTTATAATAATCTCCACTCTTCTGAGCAGGCTTTCCACTAGATTTTGGAGCGTGGCTGTGGGGATTTGCCCATTCAGCCAAAAGAGCACATGAGGTTGTGCACCGATGTCTGGCAAGAAGGCCTGGCTTGAAGTTGGTGTTTCAATTCATTCCAAAGGTGTTCAGTGGGATTGAGGTCAGGGCTCTACGCAGATCACTCGAGCTCTTCCACTCCAAACCATGTCTTCATGGAGCTCGCTTTGTGCACAGGGGCACTGTCATGGTGAAGCAGGTTTAGACCCCTTAGTTCCAGTAAAAGGGAATTCGTAATGCTATAGCATACAAAGACATCCTATACAATTGTATGTTTCCAACTTTATGGCTGCAGTTTGGTGAAGACCCACATATGGGTGTGATAGTCAGGTGTTAACAGACTTTTGGCCATATAGTGTATGTTTTCAGGTTGGATGGAATTAACTGCATCTTAGTGTTCCAATAAACAGGTAAGTTAGCTAACCATGATGTGACATTTAAACTTATGTTGACTTGTAAATGTGTCTCAGTGCCTGCACAAGCCTAGCGTCAGTGATTCTGTTTGCATAACTGATTATATGACCTTCCGGATGAAAGCAGGCAAATAATCAAAAGTAAGATATCAGTGTACATATTACAGATATATAAGTTATTACTCTGTCAGCAATTTATTATTACATACTATACTATATTATAAATAAAAAACAACATACAGTTATGAGAGTTATGGATGTGAAATACTTGAAACAGCCCTTCAGAGACTTTAAAAATCACATGGCTGTTGTTTATTATTACTGTTGTATAAAAATAGGAATTGAATGTAAATCCCCTCAAACCTGACCCCAGTTTCAGCCTTACTGATGACATTCAGTAATGCAATACTGCTTTTGTTTTGTGTTTTCAATTTTTACAATATTTACAACATAAATTAAATCAGAGCAATTAAACAGAGTGGGTATGGTGATTTTTTTTTTTCTCCCATTTTTTTCCATGGTAAAGCTGACAGTTTCCATGGAATTGCCCAGTGGGTGTTCAGTACTGAATTACTGTGCTAAGTAATAAAATGATTAATATTAATAATAAAAAAAAAAGATTACCTTCAAAATTTTGTACGATGTGTTCAAGACACAGGTGTGTTAGTGAAGACACTACAGCTAAAGACCACTCCAGATCCTCGGCTCTGATTCTGCGCAGCTTTCCATGGTCTGCCTCGGGGTTAAGCTCTTTTATTGGCTCGCTGATTAGCTTAGTCAGATTCATCACTGTTTTTGTGTAGGTCTGTGATTGATAGATAGATAGATAGATAGATAGATAGGCAGGCAGCCAGCCAGATAGATAGATAGATAGATAGATAGATAGATAGGTAGATAGATAGATAGACAAGCAGCCAGGCAGATAGATAGACAGACAGATCGATAGATTGATAGGCAGCCAGACAGGCAGATCGATCGATCAATCGATTGATCGATCAATAGATACATAGATAGATAGATAGATAGATAGATAGGCAGACAGACACACTGACAGACAGATAGACAGACAGACAGATAGACAGACAGACAGATCGACAGATTGATAGGCAGGCAGGCAGACAGATAGATCAATAGATTGATAAGCAGGCAGACAGATTGATCAATCGATCGATCGATAGATAGATAGATAGATAAATAGACAGATAGATAGTCAAACAGACAGACAGATTGATAGACAGACAGCTAGATAGACAGACAGACAGACAGGTTGATAGACAGACAGATAGATAGACAGACAGACAGACAGATTGATAGACAGATAGATAGATAGACAGACAGACAGACAGGTTGATAGACAGACAGATAGATAGACAGACAGACAGACAGACAGATTGATAGACAGACAGCTAGACAGACAGACAGACAGATAGCAGAAACACTGATGCACTAGACAATGTTCTAAATTCAACATATTAACAGTCACAGTGCAGGAGACAGCAGTGATGATGATAAGGCTGATCAGCTCCTGGTGAAAGCTGTGACATGCTTATGATATAAAGTTTCCCAGTAGCCATAGACATACTCCATATAGGTTTTTAATATATGCATAAATATAAACAATGTCTCGCTTAGTTTGTTAGCATACTTTGTATAGCTTCACTACACTTATCTAAGTTATCTGACGAAGAAGAAAGTTAGCCAGCTTTTAAACATTTAAAACAAAGGCACTGAAATCTAGTTTAGGCGAAACGTTACCTCTGACAGAACGATATCCTAAAAATACGCCAGGAATTATATTTAAATTAGCTACACGTTCACCTTAACGGCCAGTTTGTGTTTAAACGTAGGTTGCCTTGGTAACAAGCAGGCACGTGAAAGTAGCGTCGCGCGGAAGGTTTCCGTAGCGACACGCAAGCTAGAGCGCAAGCTTATTTGTTTAGTTTTAGCAAATATCTTGATTATAAGAACAGTTTAATAATAAAAATATAAATCCTAATATTTCTCTATTGGATTAGATTGGTTTTACACATTTCAAGCTTAAAATGGTTTAGATATTGTTTTGTATTGTTTTGCAGTGAGGGCTGTTCACAACAGCTACAACATAATGGTGGCTTTTCAGATCACATATTCATTACATGAACATTTTAATCCTTCCACAGCCAGATGACAACTTTTATGCCTTTTCATGGGAAAAAGTGATTTTAATAAAATGTTAGTTTTTTGTAAATGCTAATTATTTTAGTAAAATGGTAAAGTTTTATTCTTTGTGGGAGTCAGATTGATGCATCAGTTGATTAATTAAACCCAGTTTAAAAATGAAAACATTTTTCATAACAAACAAACAACTGTGTTGCAAAAATGATAAAGGCACATAATTTATCTTCTGCTAGTATAACTTCATAACAATTCTATTTGAAATAATAAGTGCAGTATAGAAAGTTGGGATAATTAACAACCTATTATATATTTACACCAAGTCAGTGTTACCTCACCAGCCCCAACTGTGACTGCTCAAACTCACTCCTGTAAGGATTATTTAAATGTGACCACAGAACCTTAAAATTCAATAGAAATTTTTAAATTTTAAAATAATATATGCCTGTCTTTATCCTATGTATGCAAATAAATGGCTCTGGTTTTGTTATGTATCCAGTAACAACACCCACCTAAATACACAAAATCAAGATGACCCATAATTTAATATTTACCTCACCTTTCTGTTAAAAAAACAAAACCAGACCAGTTTCCTGCTGAAATGCAGCTCAGTGTGAACAGCTACCAGCTGCCAGAACACAGGCTGAGCGGGTCACGCTGGAGCACCTTTGCCAGCTGGTCAAGCTGTGTAAAAAAAAAAGGAGCTTAATGGACAACACAGCAGCACAGATAACTAAAAACTGCCCAAAAAAATCCTTCCCCAACTGTCCTAAAAATGGTCTCATATGGACCGTTTGAACAGTGAATGGTATTTAAACAGTGCTTTATGATTTTTATTTTGTTTTGTTCTCTTTTTTTAAAGTTTGTTGTTGGTTTAATATACACTCAATGTTATATTTATTATAACAATATTAATATTTTACACCAGGGCTATTCAATTAGTTCAGAGGTAGGGCCAAGACAATAACAGGTGACGGCCCAAAGTTGTTTTTGATCAAGAAACTATAACATTTATAATTTGTCCTTTCAGTAGGCATATTTTAATGGCCTTTTAATGAGCAACTATAACACATAGCTATATCAGGAAGCATGAGAGCATTGTATCAGCAGCCGTATGACTGCAAAGTATCCTGTCAAGAGACATAAAGCCACTTCAATACTCCTTACATATGTTTCACTTTACATATGAAACATGCTGAAAAAGATAAGAAAGGAAATGGACTGAAAGCTCATACACATCCTGTAAATGACATGCAGTTAGCTCAGAAGACCTGCTGTTTTAAAAATAACCTCACAGGATCAAAGTGTGAGCTGTGGTTTTATGCCGTGTCAGGTGATTTTCACACAGAACTTTCACACGAGCTTTCTCCCAGGTTTTTCGCTTCACTTGTGGGTTTTTGTGTGACAGACATTTCCACACCTTTACAGCTGGGTTATTTTTTCAGTAGTGTGAAAAAAAAAAAAAAAAACTGTGGAGCCTTTTGAGAGATTTTCCATCCCCACTATTTCACAAATACCCCTAAATAACTGCTGTTTGACATTCTGGACTCTAGCAGTGTTTGTCTGCTACGTTACAATTTGCCATGACCCTGAAACTGTATCATTTTAGACTGGAGTTTAATTGAATGTACTGCCTCTGTTTTGGCATTTATAGTTTCATTCTATTCTATATTTCTACTTCATCTCCTATTTCATTCTATCACATTACTTTGTATAATTTAATTTTCTCCTTTTCACCTCCTTTTTATGTCCTTATGCTCTTCTTTGTACTTCCAAGTTTTATTTTGCCCTGTGCATTCCCTTACATTACTTTCACTAATTTAAATTTACTACTTGATTGCACTGCACTTTGAGCTGAAAGAAAAGCGCTCTATAAATAAAGTGCATTATTATCATCATCTCTAAATCCCTAAAATCAGCATTTTCATTCAAGTGATCGTTCAAAGAAAAAATGAAATGGGATTTTTTTTTTTCCTAACCTCAAATACATTCAAGCAACCATGTATAAAGTTAGCTTATAGAGTTTTATAGTCTTCAATTTAGGAGCCTTCATGCGACATGCCTAAATCATCACACACTTAGCGTAAAATGGGTGTTTGTCTCCTCACAGCTCCAGGGTCCCTGGTTTGATCCTGAGCTGCTGGCAGGAGGTGTGAGTTTTGTATGTTCTCCCAGGGTCAGTGCGGGTTTCCTCCAGGTTCTCCAGTCTCCTCCAACCTCCTGCCAGTAGGAGGTTTAGTGACACAAAATTATAAACCTGTGCATAATGCTTTGGGATTGAGTTGTGTCCCATCCAGGGTGCATTCCTGACTAGTGCCCAGTGTTCCTGGGATAGACTGTACCATGTATTTACCAAGTCATTTAGAAGAAGAAAAATAAAATAGAACATGAAACAGCCAATGATGTTACTGTATCTGTTCTTACCTCAGAGAGGACTCAAGTCCCAAGGATCAACAAATACAGACATGACACACATTACGTATCACCTATCCCAGACCCGTTAAAAATTAAATCATATTTGAAACACTTTTACAATATGTCTAAAAGTCTAGCATGTTAGTCCACTACCATCTACAGATCCTGGGCATGCGACTTGCTGGAGTTCTAGCCTTCATCTGGTGCTGGTCTGTTCCACAAGGAAACCCTTCCTGGTACTTCACACAGATCACACATTATGGATTAGAGCATTATTTTCATGATATATCCCAATATTCATGCATTCGTGTCATTATAGTAAATAGAGAAAAAAAATAATTTGGCATTTTTTAACCTCATTTTTGGCAAAACCCATAAAAAATGGGTAAATCAATTTGGCTATTCGTAAGATCTTGATTTCTTAATGACAATATTTTTGTTCTATGCCATGTGATTCTATGTCATGCTTTAAAAAAATTCTTTTTTTTTTATTTTAGTGGAAGTCATGCTTTTTTTTTTATTTTAGTGGAAGTACTACATCAAAACAGCTATTACACAATAAAAGAAGTTTTAAATGATGAAATGTTTATCAAGCTTAAATGCTAAGATTACTAAGCATAGCACAAACAATGCTTTTGTTTGAAGTTCTACATTCTGTGAGAAATGTTTTTCTATGAATGTCAAGATTTCAAATGTTAGAGCAGGCAGCAGCTGTACTGAAGATCACAACAGAATGCAGTTTTGTTATATCTACTTTAGTCTACTGATAATCTGTACAAATATTACATACTGCAATTAATGTAACTGCTGTTATTTAGAAAGAATGTTAATGGCTGAGAACAACCACTTCAACTGCGGTCAAATCCCTCCTCTCTCTCAGTGTTCCTTTTTGTGTCTATGGTCAGGCCACTAACATGCAAGATGGCTACACGAAATAAATTAATCTGCTGCCCCCTAGTGTTAAAGACACCTACAATTCATTTGTAGTCACAACAACAGCTTTGCCTGTCATGTTTTTCATGGAACCTGCCTCCTGTGAACATAACTGTTGGGTTATTGTCTCAAAAAAATATTGTGATGGTGCCTTCAAATCCAAAATAAGATGCCTTAGAAGCCATATGGCCAAATGCCTACACATCCTTGCCATGAACGGACTACATGGAGAGTGATGAAATAAGAGCCTAATAACTATATTACTGAGTATCATCAGCACGAGTAGGTGCAATAAGAACAATGTATAACCAGAACAATGTATAACCGACTGACCAAACAAATCTACATCCGTGTGCAATATAAAACCATTAGATATCTTCATCAATTATCCAAAATGTAATACCTGAATGATAATTAATAAAGCTGCTTTATTGGTAAGACAAAAAGAAAAACTAACAAATATGACAATTATCTACAAACCAGTAACAAGTTTATAGCTGTACATTTCACAGTCATACTACTGCTCATCCACATTGATACTGCTGAGTCACACAGGGCTTCACCAGGTTGCCTTTGCCGTGTTAGATGGTTGAATCGATGGATCGCTGTCACTATCGTCCTGGATCACTACCAGTCCGACAGAAGGTACTTTACGCAGACCTGTGAAATCCCAGACACAATCTTTTATACTTTTATACTTTATGTTAATTTATATTTTACTATATCTGAATTACACTGTAGGTCTATTTGAACAGAATTAGTTTTATATGGGTTGCTGGGGTTTAACGTTCAGAAATCAATAAACAATGGCAGATTTGTAGTAATCTAGTTAAATGTAATCTAAATGTAGTTGCTGGGTTCCCACATGAAGATCCCAAGCAAAACTGGCTGTACTCTCTGGGTGGGAGGGATGGCATACTCTAGCAACACTAGCTAATTGCAATCACAAACATCTCTGAGCTCATATATATGGAAGAGGTCAGTTAGTGCTTTCTTTCAAGTGTGTTGCATTACCATGTGACGCAGCATGAGCAGCAGTTCAAAAAGATGCGGAGAATATTTATTTACTTATTTATGCAATCACTGAGCACTTTATTAGGAATACCTGTACACCTATTCATTCATGTAATTATCTATGATCAGCAGCTTCGGGTAATGTTCACATCAACCATCAGACTGTGGAAAAATGTGATCTCAGTGACTTTGCCCGTTGTATGATTGTTGGTGCCAGATGGGCTGGTTTGAGTATTTCTATAACTGCTGATCTCCTGGGATTTTCATGCACAACAGTCTCTAGAGTTTTCTCAGAATTGCACAATAAAGAAAAAACAACCAGTGAGCTACAGTTCTGCAGACAGAAATGCCTTGTTGATGAGAGAGGTCAATGGAGAATAGCCAGACTGGTTTAAGCTGACACAAAGGCTACAGGAACTCAGATAACCACTCAGTACAACTGTGGTGAGCAGAAATGAATCTGAGAATGCACAACACCTCGAACCTTGAGGCGGATGGGCTACAACAGCACAAGACCATGTCAGCTTCCACTTCTGTCAGCCAAGAACAGAAAGCTGAGGCTCATCAAAGGGCACAGGCTCACCAAACCCGGACAGCTGAAGACTGGAAAAACAAAGCCTGGTCTGAAGAATTTCAATTTCTGCTGAGGCACACAGATGGTAGGGTCAGAATTAGGCACCAGCATGAATCTCTTGTCTCAACAGTCCAGGCTGGTGGTGTAATGTAGTGTAATGGTGTGGGGAATGTTTTCTTGGCACACTTTGGGCGTGTTAATACCATATCATCTCTTGAATGCCACAGCCTATTTGAGTATTGTTGCTGACCATGTGCATCCCTTCATGGCCACAATTTACTCATCTTCTAATGGCTACTCCAACGTTGTTCAGTGGCCTTCCCAGTCACCTGATCTGAATCCAATAGAACACCTTTGAGATGTGGTAGAACTGGAGATTCGCAGCATGAAGGTGCACCTGAAAAATCTGCAGCAATTGCATGATGCAATCACGTCAACATGGACCAGAATCTCAAAGAAATGTTTCCATGTGGAATCCACACCACAAAGAATTGAGGCTGTTTTAAGAACAAAGGAAGGCCTTACCCCGTATTAGTACAGTGTTCCTAATAAAGTGCTCAGTGACTGTATATAGTGTATGCGATGTTTGTATTAGTTTCTAAATGTAGTTTCTAGGTCACATCACTGTGTCCCATTAGAAGAAAAAAAGTCCATCTTTCTGTAAGTATGTTTGTAGAAAGATAAGCAGACAGATAGTTAACTGAGAAGACAGGCAGTTTTTTTTTCTACTGTCACTCCCAGCAGAGCTTTTTCCAAATATTCACTGTAACCTTAGTTGTAGTACCCAAATGTCTCATTTGGCCCTGTTAATGTTTCAAAAAGAAGCTGCAGGTTTTTTTTTTTTAAAGATATTTTCCATCATGGGGACCAGCCAAATGTTCCACTTGTATATATGAGCTATAAGCAACTAATGTAATTGCTTTTCATGCTTAACTATCTAGTAATGACTAATATACTGTTAAGGCTCAATTGACTTATAAGTAAAGGTGGAAATCACGCAGATAAGCATCAGATAATGTTGCTAAACGGTGTTTGCGGCATAGTGAGCAAAGAGGACGCACCTCTCACCTTTCCTCTGGCTGATGAGTGCTGTTCTCCTCTCCCTCATCACAGTGCTCAGGTTTTCCACCATGCGGTCAATGCAGTTATCCAGCACCAGAGAGCGAGCCTGCGACACAATGGGCTGCCTGCAGATGGGACACTCGTCTCTGCGTCTCCGCCAGTCTGCGATACAGTGCTGACAGAAACTGTGAGCGCAGCTCAGCGTCACTGCCTGAGAGAGGAGGAACAAATTTACACTGCTTAACATTTACTTGAAAACAAGTACTTAACACCATCGGAAAATTTTTCAAGACAACAAGAGTGAACTGACTGACTCACTACTACTAGATATTTTTAAATGATCTGGATGACTAAATGCATTCACAGTCATTCTGTTCACGCACATACATAGCACTCACATTTTAAAGTTCAGTACCCCATGATAGCCGTACCTCGATGAAGAGCTCAGAGCAAATGATGCACTGCAGTTCATTCTCCAGCACTTCTGTCATCTGTGTGACTACCTCGTCCTTCTGAGCTCTGGCGCGCTCTTTCTCCTCCTGCAGCAAACACAACAGTCATTTATCAAGCATGCTAAACTACGTACAGCAGCCAGTAATGACATCTGTAATGCACACTGTTCAGAAATATTTATTTACATCACTGGCATAATGATAGGCAGAAAAATAGAGAAGACAGAAGAGAATAGAGAATTTTTGCTGTGTTTGGGAGGACATTACTAGCACAGTTACCATGGCATTTAATCGGAGAAAAAAAATAAACAAACTCAAACGTGAGAAAGAAGTGATAAACATCAGCTTTTCTTGTTGGATCCCAAAAACAAAAGAGCAAGTGCTTTCCTTTTTGTCACTCATCATTTTATAGGGATGTTCAAAGTCATACTAATTATAAATACAATGTAGAGGTATTAGAGAGCTAAAAGCTAAACTACAAGCTCCGGGATATAATACAGCTACAGGACGTAGTCGTGGGGCGGGGCCTGCAACCAACTAGGCTAGTTAAGAGATCTATAAGATGGATTTTACCATGCGGTATTAGCATGGACGACGAAACATTGGAACCCTAAATGTTTGAGGCAGAGAGTACAGATGATGAGTTGAAATTAAAGGGCTGTTGCATCGGTTCCCTTTAGGTAAAGATGAAGCAGGGATTAATTCCACCCCCACTACCAGCAGGTAGCAGGTAGAATTGTGGGTAATGGAAGAAACCATAAACTGAAGTGAAGAGACCAATCTGTTGATGACAACAGTTTAAATCAAAACTTCAAGTATGTCATTATAAAATAAATCTTGATATATACATAATATATATAAATACAGACAGAAAAAGGCACGTAAAAAGAAATAAATAAACCGAGACAGACAGACAATTAGTTAGAGACAGTGACAGACAGACAGATACAAAGCTGTCAAGAAAACTTAAAGTTGAATTGGGACAATACAGCTTCTCTCACTGCCCTTTGCAGCTTTACGTTTAAGCCAGTGCTTACCCTTCATTTTGACCTCACAGCTGTAAAATGTTTAGGCCTCGGGTCATGCATGAACTAAATGTGGGAGAGAAATAAACATGACTCTTTTCTACAGGGATGAGTACCTTGGTAACTTCCAGCTCCTTGTCTTTGGCCTGAAGAACCTCTTGAAATCCCTCCCTTTCATGTTTGAGCTCTTCTATCACTCTGCGGTGCTGAAACAGCAGAAGACAGACGACACATTACGAGAGAAATGCAAAAATGAGATAGTCCTAACATGTCATAATGCAGTCATTCAGGTCTGCATTAAAATTCCAACACCGAATAAAACAAAAAGCCACAACAAACACACAGGCCAATCAGACTATTTTTTTCATAGAAAAAGCTTTGAAAACCTTTTTTTTTTTTAATCTTTGACCCATATACATACAAACCTCTTACCTCTTTTAAAGCCTCCTCTAGTTGTTTTTTCAGGCCATCTTCTTTCTGCTGGTTTCTCTCCATCTTTTAAGAGAGATATCACACAGTGCAATAATGCTGATTAAAATCTGCTTTTTCACATGTAACCTTTACATCTAAAGTTGCTGTAAATGAAGGTGTGTGGCCTCAAGGTGAGAAAAACAAGCAATGTTCTATCTAATATACTGCTACTGACAACATAAAAGTGTGTCACGCTCGAGAGAAACAATATACGCCGCCAGTTTAGACTAATCCTCTGTTGTTTTTAGTCTAGCAGGGAAATGGTTTATTACACTCATACCATCTTAGGGAGCTTTCACATATGCAGCACTGCAGACATACAATGTGTTCTGGATATATGGACCAACAAACAACAATAGAAAATAAACAGTGGACGTAATGCACAAAATGTTTTAAACTGGTTAATTATATAATTAGCCAGTAACTTATTGAGCACTGGGTCCATGTTCTCCAATGCTGAGGGGATTTTTGTGGTTTCTACAGACAAACGTTTGTTTATGTTTTTCCATCGACATATTTGTGACCAATGAATGGAGGAACATTATGAGTATGTTTTCAGCTCTAAATTGTTTTTTGCTTTTTGGTTTGTTTAATTATGTGCAACGTGAAAGTAAACCAAATGAACCAAATGTATTAACTTTGTTCTAATTTGAACTCATGAAAGGACCAGTAGGTCTGAAGCAGACTCTTTACATGGCTCCTGGTGATCCTGGATACATTTGCTGATATTCATATTGTCATCACTGTCTAACCTTTCATGGTTTTTATGGCAGGATATGTCACTTAAAGACCCCACAACAAGTTTTAATCATGATCGAACTATTTTTTTGGGTTCTTCAAGTAATTAGACAATCAGGTGCAATATTAGTGAACGGTGCAACAGTTAATTGGCTAAATTAATATCAGTATTTATTGACTCTGGTGTATTAACACACAAACTCCCTATTAATGTTTTAGCCATGTGACCAATCACAGCATGTTCTTGTTTCAAACAGGCTGAGGCTGTTTTTATTTATTTATTTTTTTTTGCTTTCAAATTTTTCCAAAATGAGGAACCTCTTTACAGATGAAACATGCATTATCTGAGGCGCGCAATCAATGCCTACTCATCTAGGCAGGAATAAAAGATATTTTGTATGCCAATCAGTTATATATCCGAGTTATATAGCTGGGTCCCGGCACATGCCTACGCTATACACATGTACAGACAGCATAAGGATTAAAAGTCTGTATGTTAACCCACCGCCAGTCGTCTCTCCTCCTCACACACGGACCTCTCCAGGATCTCCATGCGCTGCCGTGCCAGCTCCTGCTGTGAGTTTAACTCGCCGCGTAGCAGCTTCATCTGCTCCTGCAGAACCTCCATTTCCTGACGCTGCTCTAGACTTGAGCCCTCCTGCCCCTCTAACTCAGCCGCTCGCTTCTGTGTGGCCCCCATGCGCTCCTTCAACGCTTTCAGGTTCTCATTGTAGCGTTTTAAGGTAGTCAGATGCTGGCTGCTGTCAATACACTGAGTGAAGCGCTCAGATGGTTCACTAGGCCCAGCCTGATCAGGGAGTGCTGCTGTGGGACACGGCAGGCCGTGAGATTTATCTGTGTTGGACGTGCGATAGAGCTTCGGTTTTGAGTCTGGTGGGTTGTTCGGCTCTGTCTCATCTGTACCAAATTTTCGCTTCAACTTTTTTGGTCTGGATGTCAAAGCTTTGACTTCTGTTCCAGCTGTTTTTGTCAAGAAATCTTTAATTTTGTTAAGGCTGGACTGGAGAAGAACATACTCGAACTCAACCGGGTTGCCATCCAACGGGACGCCGAATCGCACAACATCACCCTGCTGCAGAGCGTGAGGTTTCCCAGGGGATATCCGAGTACCATTCACCCATACTCCATTTAGGCTCTGAAGCAGTGAGGGAAAGAAAAGAACAAATTATTAAAAAGAATAACAGCCTAGGGAAACAATTAAAAATAAAACATAATATCCCATATTCATTAAAGATGTGTTTTAGGAGAATCTGTTTGACAAATTTCTTTATTTGTTAATTTGGTGTATCTGAATTAACCAAACTGTGTAAATTTGTGCATTAACATTTTAACAACCTAAAAATGCTTGATTTGCGGTTAAATAATCAAAATCAACACCATTTGCGGTTTCTCAGTAACATGACAAGGAATGACTATTTATAGCTGCTATAATGTAAATGATAAACTGTAACAGGAACTTGTTTTGCAGATGTTCAACAAAATTAAATGGAGCTGTGAATGGATAAAAAGTATGATGTGTTATTCTTTAATAAATGCAATTTGCAATAATTGGCAAATTGCTGTGGCATAAAAGGAATAAAACACTTGGGAATGGGATCGGAAAATAATTAGCTTTGGGATAACATCATAGCAGCCTGTCATTGATTATTTTTCTATAACAGCATGTTCTGGAAATAACTGTGACAGTGACACACAGCTATCCACTCCTGCCATGTACTTACTAATCTGTTTCTTTAAGAGTATATACACAGTAGAGTTTTTGGTTTTGTTTTGTTTAAATCACAGTATTATACCCTGAGCTATGTGTGGTACTGTACCTCATTGTCAGTCACCGTCCACTGGCCCTGGTCTCTTTGCTTAAACATGCAGTGGTTTCTGGAGATCATCAGTGGACAACTCACTGACAGAATCTGATGGGTGACATTCAGGCCACGTCCAATAGTAACCTTACACAAAGCAGAGACCATTTTAAAGAAGAATAATCAAATCAACTAAAACTTACAGTCATAAATGTGCCCAGATACGATTTGCTAACTTCAGGGTGACAAGAAACTTGCTAATAAGGAGCTAACGAGCTAACATCCAGCTATTTATCAACAGCTAGCTGTTAGCTTGGCTTTGTTTTCGTTAGTTACCCGTAATAGATAACTAGTCTACAGTCCAAAAACAGTGCATTGTAACAAGTCCTTTCAACCAGTAAACGTACTGCTAAACATACTGGTAGCTACAAAGCTAGCCCCGACTCCAGTTAGCATGCTAGCTAGCTCAGTCAGTTACCTCAGTATTTTCGAAGAGTCGTAGCCAGCCGTTGTCTTTGCCAACTCGTTTCAAACACCATATTTTACCATTCTGCATGGAGGTTTCTTCTCCTTCCTCAGGCGATAAGGAAGAGACTTTCTTTGCAACCTCCTCCATAATTACCATGCCATAAAAGTAGAATTAAATGGCCATTTTTTTTTCAAGGAATAGTTGACATTTTGTTTTCTTTCTGAGTTCCAGAGTGAACTCTGGCGCCGCTCTAGCGGAGGAACATAGCAAACAAATAAAGAGAAAGAAAACAAGCAGTGTGAAGGCAGCCACAACCATGTACAGGCCCAGGGACAAGCTAATTTAACACATTTAGCGTCGGATTTACAGGAAGAGTCCAGCAGAGAGCAGTACAGAGCTCATATGTCGTGAAACGACCTTAAAACCATGTCAAAACCATGTCTGCTCTTCTGTATTAAGGTTCATTTGTTTCAGAAACTTGGTTGTGGTTATCTACTGTTTTGTTGTAAAGAGGGCTTAAACTGGTTTTGTTTAGATGAACACAATGACAGCACAATGACAGAAGGCCTAAATATTTTAAAGGATAAATCATGGTTTATCTTCAGTGAGGGTCACAGTGGATCTAGAGCCTTTCCCGAGAACACTTGTCACTGGAAGGAATACATCCTGACTGGGAAGTCTGTCCATCACAGGGTACCACACACACAAACACACACATACACACACTACTTCCAACCTACCACTGAGTAGCCAGTGCAGCTACTGACACCTGCTGAGGAACCCCACACAGACACAGGAGGAACATGCACAGAAACCACACAGACAGTGACCTGAGCATAGGATCGAGAACCCTGGAGCTGTGAGGTGGCAACGCTGCTCACTGTTCTACCCCAAATTAATTCTTACTGGTGCTAATTAAGGTCTCTCCCTGTATCCCCCTGTATTTCCTCTGGTTTCTTCTAAAAGCCAGTATGCGGATTGGTGATGCTAATTTGCCCCTAGGTGTGAATAAGTTGTGAATATGTGTTTGTATGCGATGAACTGGACCTTATCGTGTATTCCCACCTTACACCCATGGTTCCTGGGATGGACTCCATATACACCATTGCCCTGACTAGGATATGGATGAATAAATGACAAATGATGGTGGTAATTAAGTGCATAGCTGGCAAATAAGCATTGGTGGTGTTTGAATGAGAGTTAAGTATGTCCACAGTTTGGTTGTAGTAGGTAAGGTAGCATGATTATAAGGAAGTGACAGTAGCTAGTAAAATGTTATTGTTACTCATTCAATTTTTGATTAACACATATAATTCACTATATCTCTGTACACACACTCTAATACACACACTTGGAAGTATGGCAAAAACAGCAAGGAGCGGATGCAGATGTGCCATTGTAGAATAAAAAATAAATAATTTAGATTAGGTTGAACCATGATTAAAACATGTATGATGGAAAGCCCTCTGCTACACAAACACTTAGGCCCATTAAAGACTTTTATATGGTCCAATGTTTCTGACTGTTTTCATTTTTTTGCAATGCAGAATCAGAGCCAGAGGTGATTCTTACAGATTACATTCATTCAAAGCAACAGTCTCAGACTGTATCTGATATTTTCATAGAAGCCTAGTCCAGTCATGGTGACTGTAATGGTGATTTTAATGCAAGTCCCAGGTCAGCAAATGAAGGGGCTATTGAAGGGTTACATTAGAGAAAACTGAGAGGTGGAGATGGGTGGAATATTTTCCGATACTGAAACTGTAACCTCGGGTATTAGCTGAAATTGATACCTATCTGATATTTTGATAAAAATCAATCCTAACAAATTATACAATCAGGTCTCTTTATGTGAACATTTACTGTTACAAAAAATCTTTTCCATATCTGATTTCCATGGATCAAATTCATTCTTCTTTCCCTCTGATGTGTATATCTCAGACATCTATTGACCTGATACCAATCCTGGGTATTGGATTGGTGCTATCTCTACTGAGAACTTGTCACTAGCACTAAACCACTAGATGGTGTCAGTGAGTTGAGGCTGAAATTGTTGCCTCAGTGTCCTGTGTAAGCTTTTTCTTTTAATAATTCTATATTTAGGGATGTACTGATCTCTTTATATGTTTGTATGCTTTTTGGCTGGAGTACCTGAACAGGTTTTCTTCTAACAATTCCAGAAAATGTTATTTTGTTGTGTATTTACCCAGGTACAGTGGCTGAGAGTGGAGTGAAGGTGCACCAGACAACCATTTCAAGAGCTCTGCATAACTGTGGGACGGTGGCTAGAAAGAAACCATTGCTCAGACATATATATATATATATATATATATATATATATATATATATATATATATATGTATATATATATATATATAAAATAGTGACCCGGTGAAGATTTTTTATTTATTTTTTTGGTGTGATGACACCAAGATCGAGATACTTTGGGGTATTCGGGCACTTTTCAAAGCAGCATGTGGCCATACCTCAATTAACACCATGCCTACATTGAAATTGGCAGCATCATGCTCTGGGGATGCTTTTCATCCTCATAACCCAATTCTTGTCAAAATTGAAGGGCGCATGGACATACAGGGGACTATTACAAGAGAACCTGCTTCAGCAGAATCTTCACCTTTCAGCAGTAGAATGGTCCCAAACACAAGGCCAAAGCAATGTAGGAGTGGTTAAAAACAAAAAGGTGAATGTTCTACAGTGGCGAAATCAAAGTCCAGTCATCGAGAATCTGTAGCACTGTTTGAAAATTGCAGTAAACAAACAACATCCAACCATCGTGAAAAACCTAGAGCAATTCTGCCAGAAAGAAGGGGCAAAAATCACTCCATAACAGTGTGCAAAGCTGGTAAGAACTTAAAGCTGTTTGTCCAGCAAAAGGTGGTTCTACCAATTACTAGTCTGAAGCGGTCAAAAACTTACACAAGCAGCATTTTTCAGTTTTTTAAAAAGATTATTTTAATGATTTGCTTGCAAATAATGAATTTTGACTTTGAAAATTTACCTTAAGAGCATATTGGTTTGCAATAAAAATACTGGCTTGAACAATCTGTGTAAGTGTAATTTGTAGTCCAGACAAAACTGATTACTCTTAAGGGGGTTGAATACTTTTGCAAAGCACTGTACAAGTTAATGGTTTTAGCAATTTAGCTGCACAACAGAAACTCAGTTCACTTTAGGCTTAGTTCCAGACCAGCAGGATTTTGGTGCCAAAACCAAACATTTTTGCGACTGAGAATTCAAACCAATCAATGTCTCTGAGATGCAGTCTTGAGGACCTGTAGGTTTTCCCTAACCAACTAATTGACTAATTAGTGCCACAGCCATTCAGCTTCAAGTGAGTTTCATGTTCATAATACTCTCTGGGTGGGAAGGATGGTGTTACTCTCTCTCCTGTTCATCTGAGTGACTCTAGCCAATCACGGATGTCTATATATGGAAGACCGCAGTTAGAGCTTTCCTCCGAGTGTGTTCAGCTGCCACTGTATTGCATGAGCAGCAGTCTGAAAAGATACCATGGTAGAACTGCAAATGTCTCACAGGAAGCATGTAGCCCTCACCTTCCCCACATGGTAGCTGTCATGTGATGGGGAGAGGTAGTGGATGACAATTTGCAATGATAAGGAAATTAAAAAAAAGGATAAAAAATTGGGCAGAACACTATTCTTAATGCCATAAACATGTAATGGGTAGATTTATCGCTATGTATTCATTGTTTCAATTTCAATGTTGCCATACAAATAGTTGGCACTGCCATCAGGAAGTGGTTTAGGGTTCACAATGTGAAAAACACACACACACACACACACACACACAAAAACCAACTATACCCATAGTGAGACAGAGAACATTCAGTTCCCTCAAGTTAAAAATGTGCCTCTGGAGTTGAGACTGTTCCTCACTATGCACTACCTTGTACCTGATTTATTATTGTGTTGTTAAGGTGATGAATCCAATGTTGCATGACATGAAAAGTGCCTACATGTTTTGTTTCATCATGTTATGTTTTACACTGTGGACTTCTTTGGGTTCATCAGAGAGTTTCAATTACCACTATTGTGAAATGCAAGGATTATTCAGTGCAGAGTTTGCATGTAAATGTTACAAAAGCCACAAAGCCTTTTGCTCTGACACCTGAGAAAGACAGAGAGAGAGACTGAGAGAGGAAAAGAGATAACACAGGAAACACTGTGGAGGCGACTTGTTGGTGAAAAGGTGAAACATGTAAGTTTTGTAATGCTCTTATTAACTGCAAGATTGCATTGACACAAACATCCAGCCCAAAGACAGTGCTTTAAATGCTAAGACTTTTTATATCCACATTTCCTAGACATCCATGTTTCTGTATAGTCACATTCTCAAAATCAGAGTCATGTGTGACTTGCTCCTGTAGTGTACTTTGATTCAACATGTATTTTGCAGATGCTTTTATACAAAGCATGACACAATCCAAACTAAGCTGAGCAGTTGAGAGTTAAGGGCCTACCTCAAGAACCTATCTGTCAAAGTCCTGGGACTTTCTGTTCACCAGTGCAGAACTTTAGGCACTAAGCCATGATGTCTCTCACTGCCATGTTTTTATGAGTTCATAAAAAGGTGGTATATTGTGATTTTGGCTGTTTTTGGATTTCAGGATATTAGGGATGTAATGCAATGCCACTACCTGTATCTTTATCTGTATCTGTTTCGTGCTCCAAATTTTTATATCTCTATCTGTATAGGGATTTAAACCCAAAGTGGGCGTGGTCTATACCAGATGATTTTTGTTTTTAAATATGAACCCTACCACTATGCCCCAGAAACACATTGGAAAAATCCCCAAAGGCAGAAATGCCAGCACTATCAGCATGGTCTTTCTTAACCTCAGCTACATCGAGAGATGTGCACAGGGCTTTTTTTTTTATTATTTTTTTTTATGTTTTTTAAATTTTAGTACATTTTTTTGCACAGTGTGGTATTTTAAACAAATTGAGTTGGTTTCCAAAAACTAGTAGCCTAACTGAAACTACCAGGACTTTGACCTGGCCACTACTAAGGATGAATGAATGGTAGATGCATCACGTGACTCTCGTTCATATAAATGAAGATGGTGTTTCTTTGTCCTGCAAGTTTCATATCTGTCCACATGCCCGTATGACAGGAGGAACCTCTCAATCTGTTCAATCCAAATAATGTATCTCTATTCAGATACATCCCTAAAAGAAATACTGAATTTTAGTCCAATAATTGGGTCATTACTTGCATGTATATGGGTTGCCTGATGTGACTGGCCTCCATGGGTCAGCAAGGGTCAGAACCAGAACCAGGCTTTAAGTATGCATACACAAGTATGCTTCAAATATGCATACACATGCAAGGAATTTGTATTTGGTTACGCAGTAGCTCACAGTATACATAAGTGACAATAAATGTTACACACTAGTAAACTAGCACACATTCCTACCTGAGTTTAACTGCACACATAGACACACACACACACAGACACACAAACACACACATTCATACCTGTAAACCTTGCACATCCATACAGTGGTGAGAATTGTTTAAGGTGCTGAGTGCTGCAGGTGGATTAGAGATAGTAGGGTAGATTGAGATAAATATGAAGGAAATACAATAAAAATGAGGAAAAATGAATGAAAAAGTATAGAAGATGGGGAGTTTTGTGAAATTCTTATGTTCAATTGTGTGTGAGTGTGATGGAGTGCGAGAAGAAGCTTTTCAGCAGTCGGGCTGTTTTAATTCTCGTTTGGCTGAAGCGCCTGCCTGAGGGAAAGAGCTGGAACAGATGATGGCTGGGATATGATGGGTCAGCAATGATTTTCTCTGCATGTTTCCTAGTTCAGGGTAGAGCTTAAGTTAAAATTACTCAGCCAATTGCAAATTTGATCATGCGACATCAGCTTTTCCCCCAGCTTTTACGTTCGCTTCCTTGGCTCAATGTATATTTTAGCATAAAATACTAGTTTTAGTTGCACAACAAAACAGTTCATCAACAGCTACATAAACACAGCCCTGGTCTAACAGACTGTTCTCTGTATAGCTAAGTTAATGTTAAGTTATAAGTATACTATTTTTTGTGCACGTAGCAAGCAAGCAAACTGGCAAGCAAGCAAACATTAGGGTATTATGCTCTGTAATCAATACCAGTAGCAAAGTTGAGGTAGGTTGTGATTTTTTCCCCTTTAGAGCATTACTGAAGTGCTTGTTTATGTGTTTATCCAATTATTAGCAAAAACTTTCAGATTAGTTTGCACATATTATTTAGACAATACTGAGACTAAATCAGTTTCATCAGTAGATTTTGGACACTTCTTTTGACTGGTTCTGTTTCCAAGGTGTCAGTGCGGTAAAAAATACTTTAAACAGTTATACGACTTTGTTGCATGTGGTATAGATCACACAGGCCATTGAACACTTTTTAAAACTCTTTATTGTACTTTATTTAGGCTGTCCATGTCTATGACAGGCATTCACTTCCAAAAACAGGACATTTGGTCCCATAATTTCTCACAATGAACCGTTTTGTTGCTCTGTCACCAGTAAAAGATCGTTAATGGCCTTTGAAGGCAAAGCATGCACTGAAGCATTACTCTATAATCAACAGCTTACAGATAGAAAATGTGCCACTGCATTATGCAAGATGGCCGTGTCTGTTCATGTGCATATTCACCGAGGAGGCCAAGATATGTAGCATTTTATAAATGTATTGAGACATGGGGTATTAGCAAATCATGCTCATGGTATGCATCTATTCTGAGAGCTGACACTTTTCACAGGAACAGGATAGTACGCTCTCTGAAAATCACACTCTCACTGAAGTATGTACAACATCAATGAGCTCTCTATCAGCTAAACTATTTTCAGAAGGCAAAACCAGAAGAAAACCAACTACATTTACACTATACAGCTGTCTACCGGTAGCAGCGCTCTTAGCTGCGAAGGAGGAAATGGTGGCACATGTTCAACAAGCAGACTGAATTCAGAGAAAAACCAAATCAGCCCATGTGATCAATGCGGACTTCCTCTGTGCAGAGCTCTTAAGCAGAACATGCTGTTCTCAATGAGGCTTTGTCTCCATTACGCAAATCACTTATAGAAGTGGAACAGCACATATACTGTGTGAGCTTCAGAGCTTCAGGCTAATGTAAAGTTTTAACATTACACAAAATACATAATGATTGCACAAAATTGTGTCATATAATACCAAAGGACGAGATGCTCTGAATTCATAGAACATGAAGTTTATTGTAGTGAAGGAAAGTGGGATATTAACACAAATACATACATACACAAACATACATATATCTAATGTACAAGTGTCATCATGAAAGTGCCAGAGGCAGATGAAGAAAACTAAGAATAGACTCTTTAGTCAAGTAGTCAGGAATAGTATGGTTAAAACAAAATATGCACAAATTTGTGCAAATGTAGTCAATCAGCCAGGACATGACTGGTGTTGACGTTTGCTTCTTTAGTTTTGAACCTGAGCCACAGATCTAACAGTGTAGGTGACCCAGTTTCTTTTTACTTACACATGCTCAAATCTTCACATATTCACATAATCATATTCCAAATATGATTATATAATTGTAAAATAAATGATTTTGTAAAACAGCATGAATAGTCTGTGCCTATCAGCAAAACTTCCAGTTTCTGGTAGAATTGCCCAGGCATGGCCAAGGTGCAGAATGATGCCAAATTAAGTTAAGGAAAGCAGTGATTTGCATTTCAAGATGGCTGCCCCATAATGTTACAGTGTTCAGCTACACAGTGAAGTTTTGTTCATGTTTATAGATTATAGATTGTCCTAAACTACACTGTTAAATCTGCATGATATTACTGAAGTCATTGATGTGATTTGAGGCTGCTATTTACTTTTGGTGAGACTCTCTTACTTGTTAGCATTATTAGCCTTGTATCTCCAGTGCAAAAGTAAATAACTGATTTTGCCAAACCATTCCATACCATAGATTGTTCTGTTTACATATTGTTATATTTACATAAACATAGCTTCACACTGGTGATATCATTCTTACATTAGCATATTAAATAGCTTTTAGAAACCGAAAAATGACACTGCCTTACAGGTAATGTCTCAGACTAACAAGTGCATTGTGAAAACAACAAAAAGCTAAGTACTAATTTACACATATGACTCCTTAGCATATGAGAGCTCCTCGAACACAGGCTGACTGCAGCGACGATGGAGTTTTTCAATCCTGGTGCAGCTTATCGACTCAGACATGGCTCTTTGCCTAAATGAGCTCTGCTGAGGTGAAACTCCGTTTGAGAAGTTAAAATTGTCCAAAATTTGGCTAACAGGAGAAGAGTCCAGAATGTAATCATTCATAGAGACAGGCCGAGATCTTTGGCCTAGCTCTCTTGCATCATGGACAGTCATGGAACGGTATTCTGGAGGTGCCTGCAGGACTCCAGAAATTACAGCCTGTTGGTAGGATGGTGGACTGCCAGGGTCACGTCTGTCCACATGCTCAAAGACCTCTATGGCAGAGAGTGGCCTTTGGCGCCTCACCGGCTCATCCAGAACCTCTGCCTCATTCTGAGTGTCCTCCTGCAATGTTCCACATGGAAAAGTGCCCTCTTTTTGTGCCTCTGTTTTCTTGCTGCTTGCCCTGTTAATGGAGAAACTGCCTAGGCTTTTGGCTCGCTTAAATGGACGCCTTGAATTTGTGTCCACTCTGGATTTTACGTTAAGAGGCATGTGTCTCTCAGGCTGTATTTTCCGAGGGCTGGATGGAGAAGGCTCAGGTGAGTTGACAAACACTGAAGTCTCAGATAAGTTCGAGTTAGTGCTTTCCAGAGAACAAGATGAGGAGCAGGAGAGGGTTTTGGTGATGACCGGTACTTCAAGGTTTAGACTGCCAGTTGTTTTTCTCAGTAAAGGTTGCAACTGTCTCCTCTGTGCTTGTAGGAACGAGTCATCCGAATTTTGCTTCTTCAGCGTCTGTTCTTCATACTCTTTAGCAGAAGAACAGTCATCTTGACTCCGTGCCAGATATCGGCGGTCCTTCACCCCGACCGAGGAAAAGATGGCAGGCTCAGAGCTGCGCCGGTCGAAGGGCTTGATGAAAGCCTCGAAAATGTCTTCCGAGGAGTGGGAATGATTGACTGAACACTGGATTTGGATCTGAGGACATGCTTGCTGTGTGTATCCTGTTGCCTCTCCACTCTCTCCATCAGTGCTGTCATATGCTGAATCATGCTGGTGTGAAGACTTGGTATCTGTGTAAAATCAAACTTGCGTTATGACTTAGCAGATATGTTCATATTCTTGAATAAGCCTCAAGTCAAATCACAGTAAGTCATTTAATGATTGGAACTGATTCATTTACATTCCAAATGACACATGGATTTTAATTTTGTAAGTTAGACCTTCAAGGATTTTGGTGTCTCTTACTCCTATAGTGAATTCATAAAATGTTCTTCAAAAATAATAGAAGATTAAAAATAAAAGAGCTTGAAACTCTAGGAATCCGGCGATACACGGAATATGATTTTATAAGTAAGCTGGTTCATGAGGTAAAAGCACAAGTTTTATTAGCTCGGTTTTCTGTACCTGTGTTTTGTTCCCGCTCTTCTTCTGGGTCTCCAAGCAGAGTCAGGATCTTTTCTCCAAAGATTTCACAACAATTTTCAATCAGGAACTGGGTTAAGTTTGTCACCTAAAATGCAAAATGACAATTATGATGTTAAGGATAGAAATATAGCATTGCCTATCAGTGTAGGCTAGTTGTACATGGTTAGTGGTGAGAAGCAGTGTTTTGGTGAGTTTCCCTGCAGGTCTGAGGTAAACATCATGCAAGCATGAAGAGTTTTTTTGTAAGCAAAATTCGGTTTTTAGATATTTACTGTACATAGTATATAGACAAAATTACTAGCAATGCATCAGCCCCTCTCTATCTTATCCACCAATTGAAAGGGACCACTGCTAACCTATAAGGTAGTTGTGTCTCATAAAGTATATAGTAGAAAATTTCAACACCCTGCATTCACATTTTTGTCAGACTTTTAGCAGTGGAATCTAAAATTGAAAAAAAAAAATACATCAAAACATTTTATAGTTTATTTGAAATAATGTGAATCTATTTGGAAAAAGCTTATTTGACTACTCTAATTAAACACTTACTAACTACAGTGGATACTCTGAGTGTCTACAGGCCTAGCTTGTTTTTTTAACCTGTTTTAGAGCCCTATAAGGATCTGAGAGGTGTTCAAAAAGATTTGTCTAGAAGTGAGATTGTCTTGTTCCTTCTGAATATTACCATTACAGTGCTGCAAAAATTGTCCTAAGCTAGTAGTTCGTGGGTATTTATAGACAGTTCTGATATAGATTTTCTTTCAATGTGGAAATCCATTTTGTGCAGCTGTCTTTGTTTCTTTCTTTAAACTATTTCTTTAAACTGTTTTTCTCATACAATTCACACTCATACTAGAGCAAACAAAAATATTTGCCTAGTAAAAACTAGAATGCTGCGGTTTGTCATGCATCAACAAACCACACTTTGATCTTTATTGGGTTTATGAGTAAGAGTGAGATGACAGGTGTCTAACCTTTTCGACCGTGTTCACGTCCAGCGTCTGGCTGCTGAGCTGTAGCAGAGTTGGTGCAATGCAGATAGCCAAGTTTTTGGGCTCCATTTTGTTCTTCTCTGATTGCTGGATAATGTGGCACAGCAAACAGAGCAGGTGCTGCAGCAGGTTGCTGTTGGCTTCAGGGAGTTTGGAAACAATCCTAAACACAGAGGGAAGGGACCAGGCAAAAAAGAGGAAGAACAATAAATCAGTTAGTCAGTCTTTTTTTTTTTTTTTTTTTTTTGCCAGACTCTGTCTCATTCTACTCCAAAAGCAGAAGTGGTGTTCTGCCATTTTAACAAGCTTTGACATTCGGTTGTTCCCTATTTGAAAGAGAAAAGTCCACTGAAAACCCCACTTTCTATTCCTCTTTTTGTTTTGGGCCCAGAGGATTAGGTGCTTTCTTGAAATAAAAAAGCACCTAACTGTCTCTTTCTCTCTACTTGCTTTCTCTTTCTCTCTACTCCATGCTTACCTTCTCAATTCAGCATGTGTCTCCTCTTTCTTCTTTTTCTCCAGTGCTTCCATCCACTCAGCATAACGCTCAGCCACCAGGAGACTTCCTGGAAGCTCCCTCAGGAAAGTCTGCCAATAGCGTGACATCATTATTATTCATTTGCTGACTTATATCTTCCACAACTGATGAACATTTTGCTACTTTTGTCATTGTGTTGGAAATGAGTCTATCATGCCATTTCATCAAATATCAGGTTTCCAGGATCACGGTGCAACACACAAGACAATACACAATTAGTCATTACATACAACTACAATACTGAAAGATCCTGGAGACTTGGTACTTTTCCCCAGTATGTACTGGGATATGGATGGGATAATCCTAACAATGCATATGGTTGTATAAATGGTTGTATGAATGGTTATATGCTGCAATAGGGAGAGCATGTTTACCTTTAACAATCCGACCAGCAGTGTCACAGGCAGTGCTTCCAAGTCCACCGCAACCCCAGAGTTGAGTTGATCACGGACAGCACTCAGGTTCTTGCTGTTACACGCTGTCCGGAAAACTCCCTCTGTACTGGGACCTTTCCTCCACAACAGCACAAGAAGCTCCTGGATGGACACAGATGAAGATAAGTTAACATAAGAAGAACTCATATGGATTTTAAGTTGTGTATTGTGGTGTTTTGTTATTCCTCATATTTGTTATTCTTATTCCTACAAAAGGTGATACTAAAATCCCCATGAAAGATTAAAAAAACCCTCTATACCCTGTCAGATGGACTTGGCAGCTTTCCATCTCTCATCTTTTTGAGATGTTTAAACTGCGGTGGAGATGTTAACATGAGATTTGCTACAACAGAAAACGCCACTTTCAGTTTATCTGATTGAATATTTCCTATTGATTAGATCTTAGACTAAACTTGTGCACACGTGTGGGAACAGCAGTTTAGTTATAACAATGGAGTTTTCTACATAATGTAATTTCTGAGTCACTGATATCAGTCATAGTCCTGAGAATAGATTGCACTGCCTGTCTCCTTGCCTCTGCCTTTGATGATATGAATCTTCTCTTATTTACTGTGTTATACAAGTAGAAATGTTATAAGGCTACATGTAGCAAATACCTCTAGGTAGAAGTATCGCTGAAAGATATCTTAATAAAATAGATATCTGAAAAAAGTTTATATATTAATGCTAGGGCAAAATGAGGAATAACTTGCATGTATGCATGAATGAAAGAGAGGAATTAAACGAGAGAAGAAACTAGTTCTTCATTGCCTGTGTGTTGCACAGAGCTGAAAAGTGTTGGTGCGATTTTTACTAAAGAAATTTTGAACAAAGTCTGCAAGGCAAATCATGGGCATTTATTATTTGTATAGGAAACTGTTATAAGTTAAGTGATGACAAGAATGAAGTTGTTAGTTAATAATTTAAAAATTAATTTTTGGTTAATTGCTGTGGTATAAAAGTAATAAAACACTTTGGGATATGCTGTTATACGTAAATAATCAATTCTGGGGTGGGAACTTGTCACATCACCATTTTTTCTATATCAGTATTCCATCTTGTAGTCCTTACTCAACCTATATATTAATGGGTTAGTTGCAGAAATACATAAATAATAGTAAGATGAAGAAGATGAGAATTAAGAATAACAGTAATGTGCATGCCTATACAGTATATTTATTACAAAGAAGAAGAAGAAGGAGAGAGACGTACAGCAATGGGTTTGGGGATTTTAGCATCTCCAGCGAGAGGCTGGCCAAACAGCAGGCTCGTCTTGTGTCCTGGCCTTGTGGGTATGCCTGTGTGTGTGTCTCTTCTCTTCAGCTTGGAGAACAGGCTCCTCTTACCAGCATCATGTTCTGCTAAGGTCAAAAATAAATCAGCACATGATTGTGAGTCAGAGTGAAAAGGGGGAGTTGGTAAGAATATATCAGACTGACACAGAGCTGAGACTTAAAGTGTGTACTTCAGTTTACACTACAATGGGCACACATGAGTTAAATCTTCAGGTATAAATTCATAAAGTCATGCACTTTTATCTCTACTGTCCTTTATCTGTCTTTCTCTCTTCTTCTTCTTACACCCCTACTATTCTCTCCCACTCAGTTTCACTGGCACACTCTGGAGGGCCCCTAACCGCACTTGTGGTCAAGAACCGCCTTTTTGATTTGAGTTTGAACTCACCAATTGGTGGCTCCTTCTTGCACTGCTGGGAGGAGATGCTGCTGTTGCCTTGGAGAGCCTGGGAAACAGCGAGAAGTGAGTGTGTACACAGTGTAACTACATACACACCCTCATAACCACACTGATGTTGTGCTACATGCCCACCACACCCACCAGTCTTGTTTTTTTTCAAATAAACAAACTGACTGCCTTCATTAGTGTTATATTTTAAAAGTCAATACTCACATTAACTTGCAGGTCAATGACACTGTCCTCCATTCCTCCTCCACTCAGAGCTTTATTCTGCAACACACCACACAAGGACAGAGCACTCAGAATTAAATCAGTGAACACTTCATAGTGAACCTAAAATCCAACAAGCAAAAATCCACAAACAATTAACTGAGAACTTAGAATGAAAGTTCCTAGACACTTAAAGGGATCTTGGATTAAATTCTAACTTCAGAGCAAGCATTTGAACACTTAATAGGGAATATTAAGATAAAATCCATCAAGTACAAGTCAATAGACGTTTAATGCAAACTAACTTATTGGTGCACTTACTGTGGTGGTGGTGCTCAAGACCTTCATGAGGACACTTGGAGGTGGTGAAATTGTAGCGCTCCTTTTCCTAGCCTCTGTAATTTTCCTGTTATCATTTACAGTGTGGTTAGTGGTTTTATATCAACAATCCCTTTCAAATTTCTACCAGGCAAAACATAGAACCTTTATGATGTTCCTGCAATCAAAGACAAAATCTTTTTGTTGTAAAGAAAGTGATTCAACTTCATAGCCAATCACATAATAGTAAAATTGGGTTAAACACTAAAGGTAAGGACCTGATGACATTTTGTAAATGCTGTGACCTTTATCGTCAGTAACTTTCACGTACAACTTTGGCATAAAAGCATATTGTGTGTATTGTAGTTTAGATTTTATTTTACTATTTTGTCAGTGACCACAAACAAAAACATCTAAATTAATAAAAAAAGTGAAAAGACAAGCTAAGCTATGCACCAGGAAAACATTAATAAGAGATATACCATAAAATATCACAATAACAATATCAAATGAACATCAACTAATACTTATATAAATTGATCAGAAAACACTGAATCATGACGAAAATGAATTCAATCAGAAATCAGATGTATTACGTAAACACATGTATTTTAACAGCATTAATAGAGATAATTAATGGAATAAATTCTAGTGTTATGAATCCTTAGTCAAATGTAATCCCTTAAACAAAACAATGCTGATTTTTTCACATTATTTTTACTTATTACAAATTTGTATGGTTACTGAATTGAATAGTGTGCCACATTGCATACTTATTGATTTTGTATAAGTAACTTTATGTATGATTTGCTAATAAATATAGTACTGATAAACAGAATAATAATATATTATCAGAGAGAGACACGTACCTGTGAACAGTATCTAACCAGCGTTCTTTAACTTCAGGCGAACTGCAGGTAAAATAACAGCATGGTTTGAGTTACTGATCCACAGAGCTCATACATGTGACACTGAAGCACAAACTGCACCCACTGATGGACCGGCTGCACACATGCGGTCTCTTTTTAACAAGCGGAAACTGCACCAAGTCATGGGGACAGGATGCAGCGTCATGGTAACACCGCCACTTCCTCTTTTCGCCCTAATACTGTGTCGACGAGTGGAAATTCTCCCTGTATGGTGGCCAAGCACCTGACTAGGTGTTAGAGGTTTATATGGGACAGCAGGAAGTGCATTCACGAATAGAGTTTAGACGAGTGCAAATTATCAGCTGTGGTGGTTTGGAAGATGAAATAAAGGATCATGTGAGATTAAATGTGTTTCACAGCACAGAGGCCTACAAACACATCAACACACCATACTAGTTTACAAACACGCCTACTCATCATACTAGTGGTGCTTTCTGCCTGAATGTCTGTCTGTCTTCCTATCTATCTATCTATCTATCTATCCATCTCTATGTCTGATTTTATCCATTGTTATAAATATGTTATTGGCATGTATGTGTCTTGCTATGAAATATTTCACAGCAAATTTAACATGAAAATGTCTGAGCTCTGAATACTGGCTGTAACAGTCACACCAGTCACGTGTTGGGTTTTAGGAGGCGTGTGCACTGACAGAACGTGTGAGATGTGTGTAAACTGCTTCTGTGTTGTTTTGAAAGTTGCAATAGTGGGTCATGTGGGATGTGTGTATATCATGTGCTAGATGTGTACTGTGTTGTAAGTCATAAATGAAAGTAAAAATGTATATTAAAAAAAAAACCTCTGCCCCCTTAGTAGAGAATTATTTACTATTCAAACCTTAGGCTCATTATCCAAATGTGTAAAATAATATTCTGACTAGTTATTACCTAAAGCAATACAATTTTCTATTACTGAAATTTCCACTGACAGAAGTCCAGCCTTGATTTTGACTGGTTTTTTGAGATATGGGTTTGAATGAAACCAGTTTAATTCAAATGATCAGTGAAACAGGCTAATAACTATGATAACTCAAATAATACATATAACTGGTTGTGATTTCCATCACTCTAACCAAATGTGAAATATCATGATCCCCCAGGATTTGCCCTGGTGGTCCAAGAAACATAGCCATGGGTCTGCGATTTAAAAAAAAAATCACAACCCACATTATCAAAATAGTCATATTTTTCAGTTCGTATAGTAATTAGCTCATTTGACTGGTTGCTTGAATTGAATCCAAACCTCAATAACTCAGAAACAAAAGCTGACCTATATAATGTCAATTTAGATGTAATGTGCTGTGTCTGTGGAAAGTTTAAGAATAAAAAGCTCAAGGGCTCCAATAAATAACAGTGGTTATTTGATATAGGGTGAGCTCTCAGTTTCTCATTGCCAATATATAGGAAACAAAAACAAAAACAGGACAGTTATAATAACAGGAATTGATAACTGGTGTAACTAGTTTGCTAATATGTCTGTATTGTATAGACACAAAAAAACTAAAGTTGAACATTACTGGGAAAATGTCAAAACTATGTACATTTGCAGTAGTACATTGTTGGTATATACCAAAAGTCCCTCTTTTCTTTTCCTATAGATGGCTGATTTCCCTCTGTGTGTTTCTCTGTGACGTGGAATACCCCGTCAGACAGCATGTGAGCAGTCCAGAATATAGCTTTGTGTTAGAAAACAGCTTTGTGGTGGCTGAGGAAATTTAGCTTCCCCTGAATTACTTCCCTTTTTATTGGTCACAGATCTCACTCTACGCTGTTACACTATGAAGAGGCAGTTGGTCAAATGTGGAGGAGAAAAAAAAGGCACTATTATCATCAATACAAATGATAAAGACCAAGAATACATATTCCCTCTTATGAACATTGTACACACATGAAGCCTTGAATACTGCTTTATACTGAGCTGACAAACCAACAGGCCATTCATTTCCTGTGTACAGTCATGACATTGATAGCGACAATGCCAAGTGACATGGTGAAATATGCCATTTGAATAGAGACTTTCTTAGTTTAATGCGAATTTGGTTTTAATGTAAAGTAATGTTTACTGCTGATTGGCTCTAACAAATTTCTCAGATCATTCCCCCACCACCAACTTCTCTCTTCTCTCAACTTCAGTTCCCATTCAGTTTTTTTTTTTACTTCCTATTCAGCTTTTACTATCCATTCAGCAACACACGCATGGTCAGTGGGCAGTAATTCATGTGTCATGACCCAACAAATCTTCATATTAAACCTTCAAAATATGGAAAATTCAAATAAGAATATGAAAACTTAAATAAGAAATCACAAACATGGTTGCGATGAGTGTGATAATTTTGCTGACTATGTTTTTTTGGATGGTGATGGTGACAGTCGTGGAGGAACCAAAACATATTTAGCCAATGTGCATGTGAAAGAAAGAAACAGCTTGAAGAAGCTGTATGGCCAAAAATATGTGGACACCTGGTCAACAGACCCATATGTGGTTGTTCTCCAAACTGTTCTCACAAAGTTGGAAACACACAATTGTATAGGATGTCTTCGTATGTTGTAGCATTACAATTTCACTGGAACTAAGAGGCCCAAATCTGTTCCAGCATGACAATGCCCCTGTGCACAAAGCGAGCTCCATCAAGACATGCTTTGCCAAGGTTGGAGTGGAAGAACACGAGTGTCCTGCACAGAACCCTGACCTCAACCTCACCGAACACCTTTGGGATGAAGTGAAACACCAAATGCGTCCCAAGTCTCCTCGCCCAACACCAGTGCCTGACCTCCTCACTAATGCTCTTGTGGCTGAATGAACACAAATCCCCACACACACGCTCCAAAATCTAGCGTAATGCCTTCCCAGAAGAGTGGAGGTTATTATAAGAGCAAAGGGGGAATAAATCTGGAATGGTACCTTCCAAAAGCACATATGGGCATGATGGTCAGGTGTCCACATACTTTTGGAGATGTGTTGGTGTGTTTGTAGCCAGTTACATAGAAAACTAATTTTTCATTATAGTTTTACTATCTGTTTGTTTGTTAAACTTTCTGTTAAACTTTCTGCATGTTTTTATCCATCTACAGGAAGCCTGAGTGCTTGGCAATAAAAAAATTATGACCATGGTATCATCTTTTCATGGATTTTTAAATACAGTTTAAATTACAGTTTACACAAACAAAAATTTAACAATTTGTAAGAAAACAGATATTGAGGTACACTTCAGCAACAATATTCCCCAAATATGGTAGTATTCACATAAAAACTTAAGGTATTAAATTATTTCATGTAGAATTTCCCTTTTAAAGAACTGAAAAAACAACTTCTGCTGGTTTGGTTTACATGAAGTAGGCCATGAATTTCTGAGTATAACAGTGATGTTATGGTGTTTGCTTCTCTATGTGTACTGTACGTAAAAAAGCACGCTACTTGACAAACTTAAAAAAAAATTAAGCAGGCAGTGGACATAAATTTTTGAGGTTGTGTATAAATGTCCTCCAAATGTGATGCCATTTCTATATATGTTCATTCTCACACTTTCGATTTGTTAATTTAACAAATGGTTCCTCATTTCTGGTTGCTTATTTAAACTTTTTATTTTCCCTCCATGATTCCTGAAAATCTTAATAGTAGTAGTAGTAGTAGTAGTAGTATGAGTATGACTAGTAGGAGAAGTAGTAGGAGAAAGAGTAGAAATAGAAGTAGTAGGAGTAATAGGAGCAATAGTAGTAATATTACTAGTAAGAGTAGTATTTGTAGGAGGTGTAACAGTAGGAATTGTAGTAGTAGGAATAGGAGTAGAAATACTACTAGTAGTAGAAGTAGTATTAGGAGAAGGAATAGTAGTAGGAGCAGTAGTAGGGGGAGTAGGAGTAGCAATTTCCTGGCAAACTGGCAAATTACTGGCAAACTAGAAAAAATGACCTTAAGGTTTTTAAGTTATCTAAAAAAAACATGTTGTACAACATTTAGGATGACTTTAATAAAGCTCTGTTTATGGATCCACACTGCTATTTTTTTTTTCACTATTTCTCCTTTTGTAGAACTGAATAAAGTGAAATATTTTATTTCTGCCACCGGATTGCTGTTCATGAGGTCTTTTAAATGTAATGGCAAACGTAATGATGTTTATGATGACGTGTGCATGTGTGTGTGTGTGTATGTCTACTTTTGTCTCTCAAACAGCCTGTTTCAGTGCACACAGCCTGCCAAACTTCAGTTAAAACCTGAGTCAGTTTTGAAGTGCGTGGGTGGAGGTGGATTTTTGAGGTACATTTCTGTGAAATTATCCCCCAAAATGACGTCCTTCATTAAAAACAATAACATTGAGCTTCAAAGAAAAGGAAACTGTTTTTATTGAAATGGCATAGAATATTCCCATTTAGAAAATGAAAAAAAAAAAAAAAGTTTAAAGACTTAAAGGGGTGCAAACATTATTGAATACAGTCATGATCTTAATGATACTGATGATGCTGTTTTAGTCTCTGTGTGAATGTGGACATATATTTTTTACGTTCTGTTTTTAAAATCCAAATTTTATCTACTCACCTGAACGTCAGCAGACACACAGAGAGAGACCAGGCCAGAACGATTGTCCTCTTCAGGTGGACATGTCCATCTTCATCCTCACATCCTTCATCATCCTCACTTCTAAAGTCAGAGACCCAAAGCTGCTCCAGGTTAACTCTGTGTTTTAGTCTGTAGCTGCCTCTGGATCTGAAGAGGAAGCAAGGAAGCAGGGTAATCATCATGAGTTCATCATTGGTGTAATTAGTGAACAATTTTCTTTATTAATAACACGTAAAAGAAGAAAACACTTTGGAACGTGCTCCCATGGGAAAACAACCCAAGTCAGGGTGGTATAATGTTACAACCTGAAGTTGATTATTTCCCAATAACAGTGCATTTCAAGGTGATTTATTCCTCTTTTTAAAAAAATTACCACCTTTTCACTTATAAGCAAACATGATGACATACGATTTGTCCAAATTACATTTGATGTTGTGGAATGTCCACGAAACAAGTTAGTTCCTGTAAAGCCACTCTTTCACAAGCTTCTCTTTTTTTTCTCTCTTGAAGATATTAACACAGAAAAAGAGAGAAACAGAAACACATGCAGTCCTCTGTCCTGAAGACTTTCCAGTGTCAGAAAACTTAAAGTTACTGTTTTACCTCTGATTCTTACACTCTAAGCACTGACACGCTTTTAGACTCCTTATATAAATGATATATAAATGTCTCCTCACAGAAAACCTCACCATATGAACAATTACACATGTTTTTAATCTGTTTATGTGGAGTGTTGGCCATACAAGTCCCTCTGTATGTTGTTATACTAGAAACACTGGATTAAAACAAGTGCATTAGTAAAAAACTGTCACTTGCCTTGGAGCTAAAGTACTGTCAGAGCTGCTGGTAATGAAAATTAATCAACAGCATTTGACCAATCAGAATCCCTTGTATATGCAATCCATTTGATATGTATATACAGTATACTACTGTGTGGCCAGTAAAAAAAACATGTTTCATGGTTTTAATCTAGACTGATTTTGCCATCAACATTAATACTGTGCACTGGCCTTGAAAGTGTCCTGGAGAGGCTTCTGGGATAAAGACAAGATGAAGAAGACACAAATGATGGCCTGGATGACATCATTTTCCATATGGGGGTAGATAATGTGCAATAAATGATCAATTAAATAAGCATTAGGGAAATGTTATAAATCATACAGACTGTCTTTCATAAAAATAAAATGTATAAATATATCAATCCTGCTGCATTTTACAGACAGCGAAATCTTGCATACTCAGGACAAAATAAAGATGAAGAAGCAAAGAATTCAAAGTTATACTAATAAGACAGTTTTTGTGTTAGGTTTCGCAT
The DNA here is from genome assembly GCF_027358585.1 of Pangasianodon hypophthalmus. NCBI lineage: Eukaryota > Metazoa > Chordata > Actinopteri > Siluriformes > Pangasiidae > Pangasianodon > Pangasianodon hypophthalmus. Next base: position 12,937,067 of record NC_069728.1, on the reverse strand, counting down.
TCCTTTATTTATCAGAAATAACCACAATGACCAAATGCCCCTGGAGGACTAGTGGTTAGACCACGGTGCTCTCACTGCCCTGGCCCTGGTTCGATTCCTGGCAAGGGCATCTTGAAATTAAAACTGTACCGAGTAAAATATGCGGATCAGTGATCCACTGTGGTGACCCCTAACGGGAGCAGCCAAAAGAAGAATAACAATAACAAAAATGGCCAATTAGTGCATGTTAAGCTATAGTAGATATCCTGTCCCCTTCCTCATTCCAAAAAAGATTTCTTTCTAGTACTTTACCTTTTGTTTTTGTGTTTTTTTTTTTGCTTCTTGCTTATGTTTTACACTGGTGTCTTGGTGTGGGACACATTTCATATTTATCTTCTCAAGATTTTAGATACAATCTTCTGTACCCGATTTTGTAATTACTGATAAAACAAGCTATAATAATGTAACACTGGTATGCATGCAACACATGCACTTGTGTAATTTTAGCAAATAGTATCTCTAGTTTAATTTAGTGTAAAAAGATATACTTTTGTTATCTTTATGCAAGCTGTGAGTATTTAAACACCTTTGTAACACCAAACTGAAACATACAGTGAAATTATCATGTTCTAAAATCAGCAGAGACAGAACACATGAACAAAACCACAGTGGCCTGAAGCGTGTGCACTAATAGAGCTGATATTGCCACAAAGAGAAGCTAAACAGTAGATAAAATGATGTCTTACAAGAGATACATTTAGGAATCTGAATGACGTGTGCAACTACTTGCATAGAACAAGTGCATGTACACACAGTACATATGGAGGACTTTGGAGAGAAGTGTGTATAGATTTGCATGGGACTGAATTAAAGTGGTGGAGTCTGTCAGGCCTGGAAGATGTTTGTCACTAGCAGTCATTTTAATTGACTGTATGTGTGTATCCGTGCTGCAGTCTTACTTGAGCTTAGCGATGACCAACACATCACTGAAGAGGAATACATGTCTCTCCCTCTTCTTCATTCCCTCGGTCAGCTGCACTGTGTCATCCAGGATGAGCTCCGAGTCCTCACTGCTCAGACCGAGCACAAACGGACACTGATCTATCACGATCGCTGACATACACTCCTCCCTGCATGACACAGCAGCACACACATCACACTCATGTCCTGTTCATGCACCAGGAGCAGCTCGTGACCATAGATTTTGGTGGGACAGGACAATGTTAATCATGACATAGCCTCAAACAAAATAAGGTCAAGAGGCTAAAACACTTGACTTCTGCTGTATGCTACTATCTAATGAATTTTTACAGTAACCAATTGAGAGTCAATAACACATGGTCTAGCAGCTCATTTTGAGCATTTTTGACTTATTTTTGATAAAGCAGGTGTTTTTCCTGAAGAGCTCACGTCATTAAACAGGGTTGCCAGGTTTCAGCGAAATTTTGAGCTGAACTATATCTCTAAAAAACACACAAAAGTCTTGAAATTAGTCTAGATAATATATTTCGGGCATCGGAAAAGGAAGACACATTTTTCTTCTTTTTTTCAGTCTTTAACTTTCATACTAGAACTGTGTGCTAGTCGGTGCTGCACTGTCTCTTACTGTGCATATTGGCCTGTTTTGGTACTCATTGTAGTGTCTTGTGCTGTTTGTACATGTTTGCACATGTACTTTATGTAGTAATGTGGAGTCTCTTGTAGTTCTGTGTTATTTTATGTAGCACCATGGTCCTGGAGGAACATTGTTTCATTTCACTGTGTACTAACTAGCTGTATATGCTTGAAATAACAATAAAGCTACTTGACTTAACTTGAAGTGTCACAATGCGCACACACATTTCTGATGTATGTTTTCCACTCCATAAGCTCCCTTTCCCTCTCATAATCTTTGCACTATATCTGACAATAGAAATGGTTCTGTACATCATGGACCCACTGTATGCACTTTGCCTTGTAAGTGCTGTTTGTGGAAAATTATTAGATTTACTTCAGATAATTTGCTATAAAACAAGATCTTGGTTGCCATGGAGCATTTTTAAAGTACTCCATCCTGTCAACCATGTCATTAACTGTCCTGTTCTCTCTTCCTCCCCAGGCATGAGCCAGCATGATTCCTGCTCCAGTGGGCCTCTATTAACACTTGTTGTAGTTCCCATTTGTGACCACTATGTGTAATAATAAGTCTATGGAAGTTAAGTGGGGCAGTGAGCACGCTGTCCCATGATCACACAACATCTAGAAAGGCGAATAAATGGAACATCAGCTTATATCTGTCAAATAATAACATAATGATTTTCATAATGGTTTTAAAACGATTGGTCACTCAAAATAGGTAATTAGTATTTAAATGGAATGTAAAATTTATGGAGTTGTGAATGAAGACCTTAACATTTGTCTAAAGGCCACCACTGTCTTGAATGCAGCATATTTTCTAATCTACGTGATGAGTGAATGGAGGCCTTAACTACGTCGTGTAGTCACTGCCATACCTGCAAATTAAAACAATATTAATTAAACTGCAGACCATCCACAATACAGCTTAAACTCCTATTTTTTCTATATAAATGCATTTAAGGAAATAGTTCCTACTTGATGGAGGGCCAAGACCTTCCCAGAGTCTTCCCAAACACCACACATGGTGCTGATTGTCTTCTCTGGGCCAGACTGCGCAAGTGCTGAAAAAAATGAAAAAGTGTAACAGAACTGTTACTGCTCATTCTAAATAATACAATACTATAGAACGTGTAGTAAAAGACTGTTTCCCATCTTCAGCATATCAGGTTGTAAAAAATCAAACTATTTGCTCTGACTTTGACTTTTATGACACTTCTCAGTGCATTTGGTTTCCTGCTGATGTTAGTGAACTACCATAGTAGTGAAGTTAAAAATATTAGAGTTATGATACCTTAATGCATAATTAAACTTTCTCACACACCATTATACTCTCTCACACTTGTTAGATGTATATGTGTGAAGTATTAGAGTGAAGGATGCTGTCGCCCGAGGTTTCTTCCTCATGTCGTCTCAGGGAGTTTTTCCCTTGCAGCAATTGCCTCTTGCTTGCTCATTAGGGATAAATTATTGCATTTATAAGTTTAAAACTATATATTTATATATTTATATATTCCTGTAAAGCTGCTTTGTGACAATGGCCATTGTTAAAAGCGCTATACTAATAAAATTAAATTGAATTGAAGTAGATCTTTAGGGATGCATAACACATTACTGCCCACTTCTGTCTAAAAGACTGATTTATTTTCCTTTCCTTTTTTTGACCAACAAAACTATTTGTTTTTGTATAGAACAAGGCAAATCATTAAACTCAGCTGCTGAATGTGAAACACACAGACACACAGCATGATTACAGCATGCTCCTGATGAGGACTTTTCATGTGCACCAGTGCATTCTGGGGCAGCCATTCATTTTTGAAACAACACTCACTTGTTCAAGTAACAATAGTCTGTCATTCACATTTGGCTCACAGCCAAATGAGTGCTAAGGGTTAACACATGCAGACAGCAAGATATCATTCTAGATGTGCTTCATTTAAAAAGCTACAATGCTTAACTTGCTTCCTTGCTGATAATTCTCGTAGTCGCTCTTTTAAACTGAGGACAATGTGTTTTAGCTGGAATTCATAACAACCTGCTTTTATCTGATATCTTGTTCAGCTCCAGAAATATGCATAATCAAGTCTTCTTGGTATTTTTTTTCCAAATTAACAAGGGCACAACATGAGCGTATCCTGAATCAGTTGGAGTGCTTGATTAAATCTTACTAATTCAATACATCAGTAATTATTTAGTAACATTTTTAACACAAACTACTTGAGATGCTTTTAAAATGTAAAATAGCAAAACATTTTATGTACCATTTACTGACTGGTTTATATCATTTAGCTCTACTGTATACAGGTTTTTAGTAAATAAAAAAAAAAGAGTGTTATGAATAATTCCACACTTATAATCAGTGTATTTATTCCTATATACTCAACTCAGCTGCAGATTCTGAACACACACTCACAACCAATACTAAACTCCTTAATGTTCCATAAATAAAAACAGTCCAAAAAAAAAAAAAAAAAAGTTAATTAAGCATTTGGAATGATGATTATAAAGCTGAAATCCTGGAACAGAAATACAGACAGCACTCTGCTTTAATGACTTTAACAGATGACTTCAATACCGTGGTCCGGGTTTTGGATTTTATTTGTGATTACATCAGCAAGGGAAGTGGGTCAAGTGACAAAAACACAGTAGACAGCAATTATCAACAGCATATTAGTGCTAAACGTGACCTAGTAGCCTAGTGCGAGACAACGGAAACAACAGAGACACCATAAATACACTCAGTCTGCAGTCTGTCAGTGTGATGATACACTGGTTGTCTGTGTATAACCAGTATCAGTGCACCATTTGCCAAATTCTACTGGGCTTTTAGTTCTGTTTTTGTATTTGTATTTGCATAATTTTTTGTTTCATATAAAAATTCATACCAAGGCACTTTTGAATTGTAAAAACTGATTGCTCTGAGGGTGTTGATTAGTTTTCAGACATTGCGTGCACTGATTCTAATACATTATCATTTCTATAGTAACAGCTCATTCATAAGGGCTTGTAAGGCACATAATGTAGGACTAGTAATAAACAGATTAAAAATAAACATTATTTAACAAAGAAAATCAAATCATTGATCTGGTGAAGGTTTCTGGAAGGTGCCGTTTGTTTAACATCTTAGGAAGGAGTCTCCAGTGTCAGCACTTTGTAACAGTCAGAGGTAAAGCTGTTCCTTTACGTTTTCTGCCACAGAAAAGTCTAATTGCAGCGGATGTGTCACTTTTAGGTTTCTTTTTTAATAAGTTGTATTTTTTGTTCAAGGACAAAGAAAGTACAAAGTATTGTTCTCTAAGTTTTTATATAATTTTTGTATTGCTGTGCAATAAGAGGAATAAAACACTTCGAGGTGTGCTGTTATTGGAAAATAATCAACTTTGGGGTGGTAACAGTAATTCATTGATCAACTACACTGTTGTAAATTATTTTCCTATACATTACTTCTTGCTGTATTTTATTCCTTACATATGAAACTTATGATGTTACTATGATGATGTGTTTTAAAAAATGATTCCTCGGTTGGAGGGACAGTTTCATCGCAACCTGTTTTACCTCATTCTCCATCATTCTCAGACTAAATCCATCCATCCTGTATCTCAGGAATAAGAAACATCCAGCCCTAGGAGTAAACTAAATCAAACATTCTTTATAAGAAAAAATATGAATTAAATGTGCGTAATTTCAAATTGTTTATATAATTTGCCATATGCCACTGCATACACAAACATCATTGGATGGCGCTGAATAATTTTCATTAATTTACACTGATCATCCTTTTCAAACATAGAAATATGCACTAAAAATACACCAATAAACATAAAATAAACACCAATGATTTCATATCAACCTGTTTTGCCCCATTCTCCATCATTCTCAGACTAAAACACTGGAAAGTCATCTTATAGAACACTGGTTTTAAATGTTAATAGATAATAGCGGCTGCTAAATGATTAAATGTTACTGTATTCATTTCACCCTTGTGGGTAAGGAGCAGTGCCCCGGGCCCTAGCCACCCAGAGCACGGACTAGTACTACAGTGGGATTAGAAGAGAAATGGATGGAGAATGCCTTAACTCATGCCATTAGTTAATAGTTAATAGTGGCACGCCAACTGTGGAATAATTTTTTGTAATCATTAAAAATACACTTCTGTTGTCATATTGTTAATTGTGATAAATATAATTGTCATTATATTAATATTTATTATTGGAGCTTGTCTCATTTGGAAAATTGTCCTTTCAGAAGAAGCTCAAATACAGTCATACAGAAATACTAGTCACAGACTGATCGCCTGATTGGTTGATCGCTTGATCATCATTATTACCATCAGGATAACTGCTCAATTTAAATATTTTGTAGTTAAACTGCAGTAATAAAGGTAATGCTATTTTAAACAGCAGCTGTACACACTGTAAGGCATTGAAAGTGATTTTTTTGTGAACACAATCTATATGTAAGGTGCAGTTATGTATTTCTGGATGGCTGTGACATCAGAGAGATTCAAACTTGTAATCATCCGACAAAATTGCCTGCTTAAGAGTTGATTTTCGACTTGTGAAGTTACAGTTGCTCATTCGTGGCGTGCTTTTAATTGTATGTTGCTGTTTATGTTCTGTGGTTCTGGTTGTGTAATATGTTCTGTTTGTGTAATTACTATTACATATCACTGAAGCACTGTTAAAATAAAACTGTAAGCGTAACATCTTTAGCCAGATGAAACTCACACTGACTGATATTATTTTGCATCAAGTTTAGTAACTAAGAATCTATATTACTAGTTTTGTACTGGTCAAGCCTTAATAAATAGCAAGCATTAGAGTGAGAAAACTAAAAAAAATTGTTTTAGCAGCTGGAATCATGGCAATAATTCCATTTGGAGGTTTAAAAATGCAGGCTCATATGTTCAAACTGAAATTTCTGAACTGAACAGTCAGCTTTATGTTGTGCAGATAAATCTGCAGATAAATCACTCACCGGTCGTATTTCAGCAGTAACTTCATCATAGCTTCCCCTCCTCATAGCAGCAAGCAGGTCAGTATAGAGAGCTCCTTCACTCTCCAGTCCAAAAGTGAGTGTCTAAGCTCCCTTCCTCGCTTTATACAGAGTACATTAATGAGGCTGGAAACAATGAAGGGCTTCTAAAACTCCTCCCCAGGCGGTGAGACAGGATGAGGACGAGACTCTGAGCTCGTTTCCAGCTCTGCGGTGATGTAAGTTAATGAGGATGGTGTTAATGACGCAGCAGAGAAAGAGCAGCCATGAAGGGAATGACTGAGACAGCGTCCACGCACAAACCTCCTGGTGTATGTGTAGTGAGGTGTTAAACACAAGGAAATAAAAAAAAAATTTACTATATATTATTACTAATAATTATTTTACTAAGAAATACACCAGTCCAATAGATAATGTTAAGAATACAGAGAAAACGACACTTTTTCCTTTCCTTAAATATGAGGGACATGAGAGATTTTCATCCCTTCACTCATATTTAGGAAACACTTTGTTCTCATCAGGAGTGTGTGAATCTATCCTGGGAACACTGGACATGAGGTGCAGAAGCTGCTGAAGGATTTTGGATTGTTTTCCTATAGCTGTTTTATTCCTTACATATTATTAATTTAGAAAATTGTTGCAACACTAATGATGAATATTCAGATCCAAAGGCAGCTACAGACTAAAACACAGAGTTCACCTGGAGCAGCTTTGGGTCTGTGACTTTAGAAGTGAGGATGATGAAGGATGTGAGGATGAAGACAGACATGTCCACCTGAAGAAGACATGAGTATGTGATGGCCTGGTCTCTCTCTGTGTGTCTGCTGACGTTCAGGTGAGTTGATAAGATTTAGATTTTAAAAACAGAATGTAAATCTGTGAGCTGGATGATGCTCATTTGGTGTGTCTTTTTATAAGAATAAAAATATATATGTCCACATTCACACAGAGACTAAAACAGCATCATCAATATCATTAAGATCATGATTGTATTCAATAATGTTTGCACCCCTTTAAGTCTTTATACTTTTATTGAATTTTCTAAATGGGAATATTTTATGCCGTTTCAATAAAAACAGTTTCCATTTCTGTGAAGTTCCATTTTATTGTTTTTAATGAAGAACGTCATTAAGATTTCACAGGATATTTACACACAGGGGATAATTTCACAGAAATTTACCTCAGAAATCCACCTCTGCCCACACACTTCGAAACTGACTCAGGTTGTAAGTTTGACAGGCTGTGTGCACAGAAACAAGCTGTTTGAGAGACAGAAATACGCGCGCACACACACACACACACACACACAAAATCACATACTCATCATCCTCATAAACATCATTCTATTTGCCATTACATTCAGAAGACCTCATGAACAACAATCCGGTGTCAGAAATGAAATATTTCACTTTATTCAGTTCTACAAAAGGAAAAATAGCAAAAAAGAAATAGTAGTGTGGATCCATAAACAGAGCTTTATTAAAGTCATCTTAAATGTTGTACAACATGTTTTTATCCTTTTGGAGAACCTAAAACAAAACTCAAGGTTTTTTCTAGAGAGCATGTCAGTATTCATATCAGGATACTCTTATTACAGATACTCCTCCTCTTCCTACTATTGCTACTATCACTACTCCAACTCCTCCTCCTACTATTATTACGTCTGGGGAAATCATATTTCATATCATAGATTTACATAGATCCCTACAAAGTACAACTACTCAAACTACTCTACAAAGTTACAGAAATAAACTTTTGTAGGAAGCTAAGATTCAAGATTCAAAGAACTTTATTAATCCCAGGGGGAAATTGCTTTGCCATGTTACAATTGCTCTCAAAAAGAAAGAAAGAAAGAAAGAAAGTAGAAAATAAAATAAATATATACCTATTTTATAAATATATATATAGAGAACGTCCCTTATTGCACATGAATTGAACATGTATTGCATATGCATTACACATGAAAGTCCCAGCACTTATAGAGAGGAGTTGTACAGCTTGATTGCCACAGGGATAAAGGATCTTCTGAAGCGCTCAGTGGAACACTTGGCAGAACCTTAGAACCTTTAACTACTAAGAACTGCTGCAAAGTCATTTCAGTGGAGTATTTACCAGTTATTTAAACAATGTGTTTCATTTTCATTTTATACAAATTTTTTTTTTTTGCCAATTTTCATGATGGGTGCCAATAGTTCTCAAGCTGTGGTCAGAAATGGCCTGTCTCTCTGTAGACTTTGTGGTCTAGCTGTGATCAGTACTGCTACATTTACACTCTACTCAACAAATAGCATCGTGTGATCTCATTTGAAGCAACAAGCACTGCGTTAAAAGAAAAGCTTTCAAACACACTTGAAGAGAACACAGTTCCTATGAACAGTGAACTGATGATTTAAAGCGCACATTGACCTTCACAGTGTTCTCTATAAGGCTGAGGAAGAGAAAGTCACTGATAGAACTGGCTGTACAAATATAACTTTGAGTTTGTTTAAGTTCATATTAAGAGACGTATTAGAGACATACAACAAATCAAAGGGGACTTCGACAACAGAAGATTGCAAAAAAAAAAAAAAAAAAAAGAAAAAAACCCCAATCTAATCACTAATCAGCTGTTTAGTGATCAGCCTGTGAGGTAGTACCATACATTATACCACAGTACTGTTAAATTCTTAATTCAGATTGGTCAGAAGGTGTTGATTAATTTTCTTCTTTTATTAATTAATGATCTCCAGTGCCAGCACTTCGTAACACTCAGATACAAATCTGTAACTTGAAGTTTTCTTAGAAAGGAAAGTCTTTCGTCATGGGAGGGCTTTGCAGATTCTCTGTAACATGACAAGCTGATTTTTTTGTATTATTAATTTCAGGATTCAGAAAAAAGAGAACATGGTGGTGGAACAACTGTTTTTTAGCTGCTATAACATAAGTCATAACAGGAACTGAACTGCTTCACAGACCTTCCACAACATTAAACGTACTATAAATGTATTAGAAAAATATGACATACCTTATATTCATTCATCTTGGTGAGGGATGTGGTGGGTCCAGAGCCTAACATAGCCTAACATAGAGACTCTAAACATAAACGAACTCTAGCTATATATTACAGATAAAGTAACTAACTTTACTTTTAATTTCATTACACAACCATATAAATGTTACATCTGTAATCTCACTTGCCACTCATGTATGCAGTGCATTATGGGTAAAAACAATACTACCATATTAATACTCAGAATAAACAAATCTATGAGTCTTGTAGCGGATTTTGTGTGTTTTAACATTTGAGATTTTTCGTAAAATGGCTTATGTTCTAGTAAGGACACTAGGTTGACATGAAATCTAGCATTTGTGATGGATTATATTTCCTATACAGACTCTTATCAGCTGTCACATACATATTTAGAGTAATAAAACCCTAAACACACATCTAAACACACAATCAAATGTCATAGCTAAGCAGTGTTATTGCTCCTGTTTACCCCCCCCCCCCCCCCCGACCCCCCCTCCCCCAAAAAATAAGAAGAAGAATAACAAGAACAATGAATTCTGGGTAATGTGTGCTCCTGAAGTCTGCAGTGATGCTGACTCAACTAATAAACCTCACTTAAGGCTAATAAAATGGTTAAGTCAATCGAGGGGAAGCAGAGAGAGGAAGTTGACAAGGGCGTTTTCAAAACAGCATTGGAACACACCCTTGGTGTGAATTGCTCATCCTGATGAACTAGGTGGAGCAAAAGAAAAACCTCACTCTATCACTGTGGTCTTAAGGTGAAAAGTACACACTTGGTGCCTCCTCAGTGTTCAATAATCTCTAACTCTAAAGGTTTGATAGAAAATTTGTGTGAAAAAGCCTAAACATCAAGTCTGTCAATGAAAGAGAATGCTGGATTTACATATTCATGGTACAAAAGCATGTTCTTAAATGTGTGTTGACACTTGACTTAAATGGGAGACTTCAATATCCTTCTCCGAAGAGAGTAACTAAAATAAATTAATGGGACGTGTTCCCTAAAATACTGAAATATGGGTATTTTTTTGGCCGAGGTTCATGACACTTTGTTATGCTTTTCATCTCATACAGTTATACTCTTAATCATCCCATTGATTTTCCGTCCACCTGCTGTTTATAACACTATTTATTTACGTTTTATTTACTCTGAGTCATTCACTCTTACTGCATTTAAATGAAAATATATCCTACAACTTTTTAAAATGGAGTTTCATTAGTAAACATGATGAATCATTAAATATATAGAACAGCTGTTAGTTTTTGGGAAGATTATGCTTTACTCAAAAATTGACGGATTTTTGTTATTTTAACAACTAAGGGTAGAACTACATTTGATACAACTCCTAATTGATAAATACAGTAAACTAAAATATGATAACTGTCCCAACCAAAAAGAGTGTTTTCTTTAGTATATCACAGTATGCGCTTACAGCTTCCAATTGTTCAAAATCCATCTATTAAACTCCATATAACAGTGTGTGGGTTCAGTTATGATGAAAACTACTAGAACAATTGTTAAAAATGGACTTATTAATAGCTATTGATCAGGAGACTGTGGATATACTGCTATGTTTTTATTCAGATCTTTATAAAGTAGGCCGCCCTGTTTTAAACATTTCAGCAATGCTGATTATTATGTTTTTCTGTAATGATCTCAATCAGTGGACACACTCTAACTTCATTTCTGATTTCAGATTAACAGTTACACTCCTAATATTGTTCATTCATGACTCAGTTTGTTGATATTCAACTACTAAGAACTACTTGAACGAGCTCCTCACAGACAAATCTGTCAATACTTAATTAAGATTCGTTCAGTCTAAGCCTATGTACAGTACCAGTCCAACATGCTGACACGACTGAGTGTGTTTTCATGGTCTTTAAAGTCATTTGGATTTGAATTGTTTTAATTTTTGTGTTTCAAATATAAATCATAAAGCTACTGTCTAAATTTAACCTGGAATTGAAATGGAGTTTCAGTTTAAAACACAGGAAAATCTGCCACCAAATACCCAGCATGTGACTTACAGCATGAGTGTTAGAAAAGTGTCCCTCATGAAACTGTCTGAAAGAATGGCACATTTTATACATTTATAATTTATGACATTTTCTTCATTCATCTTGGTCAGGATCCAAGCGGATCTGGAGCCACTTGGTATCGCTGGGTGGGAGGTGGAAACTGGATGGGATGCCAGTCCATCACAGGACATCATACACACAGTCACACACTAATTCACACATGGTGCAATTTATTGTAGCCAATCAACATACTGGCATGTGTTTGGGAGGTGGGAGGAAACTGGAGACCCTGGAGGGAGAGCATATGAAACTCCACACAGATTGGAATTCAACCAGCAGCACTTCCTGTTACACCACAATATGACATGTCCATATTTAATAATTTTTAAAAAAATGTTAGCGTTGGCAAATTGCTATGGTATAAGAGGAATAAAACACTTTGGGATGTCCTGTTATAGGAAAATAATCAACTTTGATGTGGTAAAAGTAACTCCATTTCACTCTACCATCACTCCACCTTGTCGTTGATTATTTTCCTACAACAACATGTGCTCAAGTGTTTTATTCCTTACTTAATCCACACACAGCTAATGTCCGACAGACTGCAGGGGATACAGTGGCTTGGTGGTTAGCACGCTTTCCTTGCACCACCGGGGTTGGGGGCTTCAATTCCACCTCCGCCCTGTGTGCATGGAGTTTGCGTGTTCTCCCCATACTTCAGGGGTTTCCTCTGGGTAGTCCGGTTTCCTCCCCCATGCGTTGTAGGTTGATTGTCATATCCAAATTGTCCAAAGTGTGTGATTGTGCCCTGGATCACCCATCTAAGGCCTTGTGCCACTAGTTCCCTGGGATAGGTTCAGGCTCCCTGCGACTCTGTGTAGGATAAGCAGTATGGAAAATGGATGGATAGAGTAAAACTGTGACTACAATGCAAGAATTTTTCTAGGTTCTTTGTTACAGGCTTTTATTTAAATTTTTCCAGGATGAAAACTATTCAGCTCTGTCCTTTTTTGCACCCCAAAAAAAACAACCAGTAAAACATGTAATTGAGTCGCAGAAGAATGGGGTTTATAGTGGGGAAAGAGAAGGCTTTATTTAGATTTTCTTTGCAATTCGGAGACGACTCTAAAAATTACAAACTGCTCCTTTAAAATGTCTGGTTCAAGAAAACACCTGGCATCAGTATTATGCAAAGATCAGTTTACAATAAACAGCAATATGAATTTCAACATCATTAATCCACTCTCCCTGGTCAAAACCATATCAAAACTACACAGTAACAGAGTGTAACCATTGCTAGGACATGTTTGGAGCTTTTTTAACTGACTGAAGAATTATAAATATCCCACATAGCTGACACTGATATATCATGAAATTTGAGCTCTCATTATACCACTAATTCTTTTTCTCTCTTTTAGGCCCGTGTGTACATACCAGCATGCACACTCGTCAGAACTCCAGTGTGACATTAAGAACGTGCTCTTGCACATGTCAAACTCTTGTCAAACTCTGAATCAGATCGTGTGAGTTGGATGTCCCCATACTGCATTTTCATAATTCTCTAATTCTTATCTGCTGAACAGAATTGTGCAGAAAAGGTGTGAATTCTGTACAGATTATGAGAATTTAGAAAACAGCCATCCTAATGCTGTCTAATCCTGAATAAAAGAGGATTTATCTTAGAGCAAGAACACTGCTCAAAACTGCAGTAATGGAACGCAGTAATGTCCACAATAATGGTGTATGACGGCACACGTCTATCTGTGAGTGAAGTTTTAATATACGAAATAACGTGACTGCACTTAACATCCAAAAATAGACTTACATAACTAAAATATTTCATTTTTATAGATAAGGTTGGTCTATGTAGATCTATAGAGCGCATTTTCAGTTGAAACGTCCACATCTCTGTGACAGAGTGCTGCTGGTATCAATCCGACAGCTGGTCCTGTGTCATTTGGCACAGTGGTCAGTATTGTGTGTGTGTGTGTTGACGCTGTCTGTAGCGGTGATGACTGAGCTGTTCTGCTCCTCTGATTGGTTGTTGTTATTGTTGCTGTTCTCTGAGTTCAGAAGGCCATGGCTGTTGTTCTGGCTCTTGGAGATCTTCAGCTCCTCTAGCTTCTTCCACAGCTCCTCTCTCTCCTGCTCCTTCTTCTTCTCTCTGAGGATGTAAGAGTGAGAACGTTAACACAGTGGCAGTTCATCGTTCCTTAACTTAACCTGAGTTAACGTTAGGAGAAGCTGCTGATGTCACCGCCAGGTTTTCCTCTGGGAGTGTGCTAAACAAAGCATACCATTCACTGTGTGAGGAAAGCACACTAAGCTAGCAAGCTAGCAATTAAAACATATTTCAGCAGACTGACTGCTCTGCAGCTGCATTTGGTAAATTGTCTCCTTATCTTCCTAACATAATCTCTGAGATCAGATAGCAGGGGTGGAAAACACTTGAGTAATTATAACCTGCAACTATACTGAAGTATTATTTTGGTGTATTAAAAACTGATTTTACTTTCACTTGAGTGCATTTTTAGTTGGATTCCTCCCCTTTTTATTTGAGGAAATTTCGGCACCTTATATATATACTTTGACTTAAATATAATTTCAGTACTTTTTCCACCCAGGTAGATACAGTAACATAGACAAAATCCTGACTGGAGTGTCAATCAGTGAAGAAAAAGGCAGAGCATCTCCCATGTTCTCACCGATGTCTGTCTGCTTTGTACGAGGCTGTGAGCTCATCAAACAGTTTGCTGTTCATCTCCATCAGCGTTTTCAACACATTGTACACCAGTGCTACAATCGTCCTGAAGGATAAGGAGGGGATAGAAAAAGACATTTAAAGTTAGTATACTGTACGTTTACTTTAATACTTCAGACTCTGAAAGCAAAAACAAAAACACAGAAAGTGTAGAACAGATAACATACTATATAACAGGGCTGTTAAAAAAAAAAATAAAGTAAATGTTGGGTGAATTTGATGAACAGAAATTTACGTTTTGAATGTTTTCCTTCTTCTGTCTGCTAAAGGTTAGGGCTGTAGCAAGAAAAATGACAAATAAACAGAACTGTGCAGAAAAGATCCTGATCAATTATTTTCGGCTATTTTGGATTTTGGAGCTTTGGAAAAGAGATGACCAACAAGAATAAGAAAGAGTGCAAACTGTACAAGTAAGAGACTTACCTGATAAGCATAACTGAGTGCAAAATGTTTAAAAACATTGTAATTAGACTCTTTTACAATTACATTACTTTTGCAATCATTGTAATATCATCGAGCTGTTTTGGATGGTTTACTTTATTTCAGAGCGCACTCTTGTGGATTTATGTGGAATAGCACTGACTTTCCTGCACTCACTTTCAGTACCTGCGTTATCCTGATCAGGGCTGCAGTGGACCCGGAGCCTAGCCCAGGAACACTGAGAGTGAGGTGGGAATATAACCCAGATGGGGCACCAGTCCATGGCAGGGTGCCATGCACACACACACACATTCACACTTCGGGACAATTTATTATAGCCAATACACCTACTGGGATGTCTACTGGGAGGTGGGATGAAACTGGAAATCTGGAGGAAACCCACACACACAGAACCTGAGCTCAGGACCGAACCAGGGACCTTCGAGCTGTGAAGCAGTGATGCTAACCACTGCGCATATGTAAAGGAAAAGTATTTTTAATCTAGATCACCACCTAATATTCAATACACGCATGTTGTACGTAATCTAGACAGCACTTACTGGTTCCAGTGCTCTTTAGAGACGCGGTACAGGCTGTTGAACATGACGGGCAGGATCTTGTCTATATTCTCCTCGATCAGGCTCAAAATGTACTCGTTGTTCCAGAAGTACAGTGACCGTTCTGCTACCTGCACAACACAGAATCTTTTTTTTTAAAGGTTCCACGTAGTGAGCAGTCAGAATTCACTATACTCAGGATTCAATGTTAGAGTCAAGCTACAGCCTAAGCTTATCAGATTTCTGGCCTGTAAAACCTGCTGATATTTCTACCATACAGAAAGTTTAACATGAGAAACTGACTATAGTTGAGATCATTTCAGTTTGTTTGTACCTGAAAATGAGGACTAGCTACACACTTGGAGATCTGCTTAAACAGCAGCTCCTGAATCTTCTTAAACTGTGTCGGCTCAATGACGTCCAGAATCTCCTCGATTTCGCCCAGGAACATGACCTACACACCCAAGCAGAGCAAACACAGCACACTTTGGTTAGGAGGCTTGGAAAAGCCTTTTATGCATATGAAGTTCTGACAACTGCAGGCTTTCTTTATCTAAAATATATTTCCCTTTTTGTACCATTTTAAAGTCTGTTTACACCCAAAAGTGGAAAGATAATTGCATTTAAAGATTCACAGTCCACTAAAAAACAGCAACATTCTGATTGTCTGAAAGCGAACAACATAAAATAACATAAAAATAAAGTCAAACTCTGATTTTTTTGTGGATTTTTGGCTGTTGGCTATTACTCACCTACAGTGACATCTGATTAAAGTATGTTAACCTTTATAAAGTAAACTGTAAAAAAAAGTGTACAGAGTTGTTTTTTCCCTACACACTTCCTGAACACATTCATATTAAGGCGTTATCAGTTTTACCTCTTTCTGGCTGCAGGTCTTGGGCCAGAATTTCAGAAGCCCCCGGATCACCTGCAGGGACACAAACAAAGCTAAATGCAGTGATGGTCACAGTGTTATACTGAATGTAAACTATGTGAATGCATGGGGAAGATGTGAGTGTCCTCAGAATCGAATGCTCCCTCTCCATGTGGTGCAATACCACCATAAACTGGAACAAACTCTAGCTGTGTCTCAAATCACATACTTATCTACTCTTCTAGAAGATTTCTTTAGTATATATATTACATCACCATTTTAATATGAATACACAAGCCTGTTATGAGGTTTAGTCATATACTAAGAGATCTGGAAGAACCAGCCTAAAGGTACTGAATGTCCTAATAAATCATCTGTACTATACCAGCATCTTCTATACTAGCAGCTTGCACAGAAAATATTCTTAATGTCTCCATGCTGCTTTAGTCTGCAGCTCTGGGCTGTCCTATTTTATTTGAGTATTTCAGAAACTGCTGAGCTTCTGAGATTTTCCCACAAAACAGTCTCTAGAGTTTAGACAGAATGGTGCAAATGGTCCATCGAGTGGCAATTCTACAGGCAGAAACGACATGCTACAGTAACTTAAATAACCACTCTTTACAACCGTGCTGAGCAGAAAAGCATCTCAGAACGCAAGACATGTCATGTCACAGCATGTTGAGTCAGACGGGCTCCAACAGCATAACAGGCTCACTGACACTGGGCAGCTGAAGATCACAAAAAGACCAGACGATCTTCAGCTGTACAGTTTTGGGGTACAGTTGTTAATATTAAAGTGGCTAAAATGCTATGTGTAGGTATAAAACGCAGGGGCAGCAGTGAGAAACACAGTCATAGAGGATCTATAGGATGTTGAGTCATACCGGCTCTGTGAGCGTGGCGTCCTTCTCCAAGAACTGAACCACACAGTACGCCAACTGAAACAGAAAAACATCAGACAACAACAACATGAGAATTTTTTTTTTTTGCATTTTAGCTAACCACTAACTAGCTTTCCCCTATCACACGACATCTAACAACTAGGGAGGAGGAACACTAGCACATGCTTCCTCCTCACAGAGCATACATGAGCTCACAGATTGTCACGATTTTCTAGTGTCGCTCTGACTGACAGGAGAGAGAGTAATGCTATCTCTCCCATCCAGTGAGATCGGCTGATTGCGCTTTCTTGTATTCCCAGCTACAGACGGCTGTGGCACTGAGAAACTCAGGAACCCAACATGAGAACATTTAAATGAGAACAATTACATATCTTTATTAGAAGATCTGGTTAGGAATGATTTGATTTTTGAGCTGTAAAACTACATCTGAATACCTAACACTGTATAGGCCATTCTTAATGTCTTTAAAATACTGATTTTAAAATGTTGAATCCAATCCATAGGTCATCATCTGCTCAAATATAAATATAATATAATAATAATAATAATAATAATAATAATAATAATAATAATAACATATAAATAATACCACTGGGTGGTGCTGTTGTCCAATTTGTACCCATTTTAAACTGAGCAGAAAGAAACAGGGCTAAAGATAGAACAATTCAAATCATTAGTCTGTATTTATAATTCAGAACAGCGTGTATTAGGAAAAAAATTGTCCAGTGCTGATGCTTCTCTGAATATGTAGTCTAACCACAACCTAAAGACACCAGCACTGAGTCCAAAGGGTGACCAAGTTAATGGGTGATTAAGTGCAATGATGTGACTGGACAGCACTTACTTTAAGTATTGTTACAAATATAGCATGTAATTAGCTTCCTTTATATTGTGTGTAGATATAATTTTCTGCATGTACATTGTTAATAAATGTTCTGAATTTACCTGTGCGTGGAAGAGCGCTAGGGTTTTGGCAGTGTGCATCGGAATGAGCACCTTCATCAGGAACTGCTTGTGTTCAGCCTTCAGTGGCAACGCGAACCCATTGATGATGCTGTGAGAGTAGAAACAGTGATTACACACATCTTCACAGAGAAATGAGTCACTTTTCATTAGGGCT
Source organism: Pangasianodon hypophthalmus (assembly GCF_027358585.1). Lineage (NCBI taxonomy): Eukaryota > Metazoa > Chordata > Actinopteri > Siluriformes > Pangasiidae > Pangasianodon > Pangasianodon hypophthalmus. The sequence continues at coordinate 12,918,816 of NC_069728.1, read as the reverse complement.
TTGAAGCTTGTTGATAAACAGCATCTTTGTTGAGGAAGCTGCAGGTTTCTCATAAAGCTGTCACATGAAGTCACAATATGATGGCCTTATAGTTTTATACTACCATCTATCAAAATAGAGAGATCCAGTGGATAGATATGTGAGAAATCCTTCTATGAAGCTGTTATATATTGATAGTTGATATTTGCAGTGATTGTGTACCTACAGAAGGAAGTGTATTGCAGGTGTACCTGATAAAATGTCACTTTCATACTTTTTTATTTTTACAGAAAAAGCACTGCGACTTTTGTGATGCACACACTGTAACCAAAATAAAGCTCTAACCAGTTCTAGCTAGTATCATCTAATTAACTAGCCTAGCTTGCAAGCTAGATATGATTTATTATCAGTAATTATGATAAAATAATGATCTGTTTATCTCTGGCATTGACAATGTTGCATTCACTATAGCTTTGGTGGCAAAAAATCAAGAGCTGCAGGTGCAATCTATCCCAAAATGAGCCAGGTTGTTATTTTTATTTACATATGCTGACATTTCTTGTAAATTTCCTTATATTCATTCACTAACAATTTTTTTTCCTCTGACACTCTGTTCTCCATTTTTGTTTTCCTTGCCCCCAGCTCACACTGTACTTTTTCAAACTTTGGAAGCTCTGCTGTGAGGAAAACAAACCACCCAACCAACAAAAAAGCCAGGGCAGGGCTTTTTATAAGACAAAAACATTTCAGAAACGCACAGAGTTGAGGGGTCAACAGAAAAACAAAATGCAGGACATATTGCTGGTCTTGTTAGCCACATTCCTCCTGCCATAGGATTAAATGTAAAACATGCACTGGCAATTGAGAAAAATGCCAAATGTGAAAGCAGCCTAAGAGAAAAAATTCTATCTATAACTCCATTATAGAGGAACCGTTTTTTTGTTCATAAGAGTATAACTAAAAGATAGGTGTACCCAATAAAGTGGCCACGGAGGGCAGACATTATGTCCCTGTAATTTGAAAAATCTGCTTTCATAACTAATCACATGAAAATAATTCTTCGTAGTGTACTCAGATTTATGGTCCTGACTGAAGTGAATCACAAGGTGAGGGGAAAAATCAGAAGGACTGCGAGGGGAAAAAAAAAAAGAAACTCAACAGCGATTCTTCTAATAAAAAACTTCTACTGGGATCTTAGATCAATAAGCACCAATGACGGTGGGGTTCACTGTGTTTAGTACTGTACTCACCATGGCTGCTGTTTCATACTAAATTAAACATATTAATTATTTAAAAAAACCTCATTAATAATTAATGAAAGCTGAAATCATTAATGATTAATCAGTGAAACCTATTGATGCATCCAGTACTATTATGTCCCTTAAAACGGCAATGGGGATTCAACAAATAAAAACTAAAGCATGCAGTAAAATCTACTGAAAGGCAACATGTGAGGACCTGTTTGGTCTGAAATTTCTCTTTTCCAGAAGTGATGCACACAAAGTAGACATGTAACAGCAAAGAGACGTGTGTGGGTTTAAATCATCGGAGAGCTGCTAGGGTCCTCAGCCAAAAATAACACAACCCCCTCCAAGGGGTTGACAAAGCTACCCATGATCTTTTTTGTAGTGATGGTATATGATGTACAGACTTGGTGGAGAAAAAAACCAAAAATAATAGTAATGTCAATACACGTTATATAATTTGATGCGTGTAAATGTTTCTACCATGAATATGAATGCCTCACTTGGCTCAACCAGACACATGACTGAGGTGAACTGAATTTCAAACATTAACTAAAATCTTTACAAATATTTCAGAACTCTGTGCAGCATGTGAGTGCTTTCGCCCCACACCACAAAAAAGGAGAACAATCACTTTTCAGGAATCACAGAAAAAAGGCTTGAGCTCGAATTTGAATTTTCGTTTTACAAGAGATTTTACCACTGATTTAGTTTATCTGCTATGTTTACTGTCATGTAACTTCTTACAGCTAAAACTAATGTTACACCTCAACCTAACTTCACTACATTAATTTTATGCTGAATATGTTGCGAAGACATTTTTACATCATCATACATAAATCTCTACTCTGATTTAGTTATTTTTATAAGTACTGTAATAAGTAATCCAAAACAAACATAAAAAAAATCACATAATACCAATATTGTGTGTTGAATATGAGGTGTATATTGTAATCATACATCAACAACACATGCCTAAAAAAGTGCATGCTGAAATTTTTTAGCATGATCTGACCTGCCCAGGATCTCCAGAAGTTCAGCTACTCCATTGAAATGTTCGGTCTCGTAGATAAACCTGAGTAGAGAACACACACTTAGCACTGACACACATCACAGTTTCTACATTTACTCACACTCTGCAGACTGTTCCTCTGCATTAGCACTTATTCCAACAGTTGTGCTACACTGTCAGCTTTGATTGCTGTATTCTATGTCACTTATTCGGTTTCAAATAGTGTACGAGACCTACTTTAAGTGAATATGTTCACTCAGCGAGATGCAGTGGATTAATATCATCTAGATTACATGCTACAACAGTTATAATATGAAGTGTGCAACACCGGGCACTTTTTACACTCCATGCTCACAGTCTCTTCTATGTAGAGACTGAAGCAACAAGGGCCATGGCAGGTTAAAATTTTCAAAGTGGATTTTGCACTGAGGGAGAGCTCTGCACGTGCAGTGAAGGTAAAGGAGCATCAGCATGGTGGAAACCCTAAATAAATAAACAAGGCTTTGTCATTCTGGTGATCTATTTTGGTCTGAGGGGTGAATGAGTATACCTTACTGTGCCCACTTATAATGCTGGAACACTCCAACAGACACTTCTATTTTAAACAATGTAGCAGATGGTCAGGGTAGGTGCATCCAAAAACACACACACAACTGCAGGACACAGTGTAGGATACACACATCACACACACAGACAGAGAGAGCGAGAGAGGCAAGAAAAGAAACAGACACAGTCACCTGACCTCTGTGCCTGTCAGTCCTAATGAAGGAGGTGTGGCCTCTGTGCCTGTCAGTCGTCCTAATAAAAGAGGTGTGGCCTCTGTGTCTGTCAGTCCTAATGAAGGCGGCATGGCCTCTCTGCCTGTCAGTCATAATAAAGGAGGCGTGGCCTCTCTGCCTATCAGTCCTAATGAACGGGGCGTGGCCTCTGTGCCTGTCAGTCCTAATGAACAAGGCATGGTCTTGTGCCTGTCAGTCCTAATAAAGAGGGCGTGGCCTCTGTGTATGCCAGTCACAGTTTAAGGCTTCTGGCAATTTGTTTTGGAATCTATAATTTATAGTGTTTTAGCTTGGTTGCATTATTTATTTATTTATTTATTTATTTATTTATTTATTGTTAACAGTATTTTTAAGCTATTTTGCACTATTTGCACCGGCTAAGGACAGCCATCCAATTTCGTTGTACTGTACATGTGCATTACAATGACAATAAAGGTCTATCTATCTATCCATCCATCCATCCATCCATCCAATAAAATCTAACTCCACATAAGCTGATACTAACAGAACCCCACTGGATTTTAGTTAGAAAAGGAACCCACGTTAATTCAAGTTGTGTTAACAACAGGTGCAGCATCTGTTTCTCTATCAGTATATTTTGGTAATGGAGCTGCCATGCTTGTGTGTTCCCAGTGTGTAACTTTACCGTAAGAAAATGTTGTTGATTTGTTTGCGGATGAAGGCACGCAGGCCCAAGAATTTTCCATAGATGCGATGCAGGATGGTTTTCAGGAAGTCTCGCTCCCGGGGGTCTTCGGTGTCAAACAGCTCCAACAGCTGAGGCAGAGTAGGGGGTAAACGGGTGGGGACAGGATAAAAGAGTAAGAAAGGTAGGGGAGAGAGACAGATACACAGAGAAGGAGAGACATTAAAAGGCACAGAGAGAACGTGGGAGGAAATAAGAAAAAAGTTAGGGGGCAGAAATACAGAGACAGGAAGAGATAGGAGGACAGAAGAGAATATTGCAGAGAAGAAGAAAAGGAAAGGGATAGAACAAGAGAGGCAAAGAAAAAATAGACAAAGAAAAAATAGAAAAAATGTGGGAGAGAAAATGAGAAGTGAGAAGAAGGGAGAAGAGGGAATGACAGAGACATTATTAACGGCTGATTCTAAATCCCGTATCAGTGTTTGTACGGAAGGAACATTGGAAGGCAGCAAAAATGACCATATTCAGTGGAAAGATGGAGAAATTAGTGAATTAACTGATATTTGGGGAACTGACTCAAGCAAAACTGGAAGGAACATGCTGACAGAAAGTAGTGTAGTGAAAGATTTGCCCAAGAAATTGATGTGAGCATGCGGGGCATATTAGGGGACAGGTGCAGTCATATTAAAGACACATAAGAGTCACTTGCGGCTATGAATGTAAACCCATAAAGATAGACAGATTCAATCTGGAATTGTAATATGAACGTAGCCTTAGTTCAATGACACTACGAACATGCCCGAGTGATTGAATATACGAGTTTATATCCATTACTGCAATCTAAATATTGAATCGCTCCTGTAATCTTTCTATACATTCTGTTCATGTAAATATTACAGAGGTGACTGCCACTATGTATTGTGTACAGTGCATACTATCCTCAGGGAATATACGGTGAAATAAAAAAAAAAAAAAAATAATAAAGTCTGTATGACACCAATCCTGAGTGTTACACATATTACACAACCAGCAAACTTCAAATTAACCAGGAATGCATGGTGCTCTGTGGGAGGGATGAGTGACATCAGTGTTCAGATTAGTCCCACTCACTTTACGTGGAAACGAGAAAAGTTTTAACAACATACTTAAAGTTCTTATGAATTGTGTAGGTTACTGTAGGTTGTGCCACCAAGACCAGCATTAACCTCATTAGAAAGCAATCATGGATTTACAGTAAGTTCCCTAGGGCTTTAACTACAAATGAAACAAGATCACTGCAAGCTACAGTAGTGTTCAAAAATCCTTTTAAATAATACAAGCCTAAAGTCACAGCTTGCACTAAAAAAATGAGGCAGTTATGTGGAACATTGGGCTTTAAAGATTTTCCCATTCCACACTCACTCTCTTTGCTAATCTTCCTAAGCCAGTCTTTCTCTTCCTCTCTGTCTGACCGCACTACTCTCTCTCCTCTTCCTGCAGAGTAAACATTAGTGTGCTATTTAAAGCTCTGGCGGGAAGCTCTCGCATCATGGAAACTCGCTCGTCACCTTCAGCTTTCGGCCCTGTCCGAGCCAGGCCTGCATTCTCACAGGGGAAAGATCCAGTTTTGAGACGAGCAGAGGAAATCCCTCAGGAGAGTAACAAAACTCCATCTGGATACTCTGGTCTTCTCCACATGTGTTTGTAACATGATATAAGCAGTTTCTACTAAACACATCTAGGTGCAGAGTCAATTTACTACGTACAGTATATGTACACAAACAACAATGCAAGAGCGCTGGATGGGTCTGACTGTGTGTTGAACGTAAAGCTATGTTCAAGACTTGGTTATTCAAACTGTTGTTTATTGATCCAGGGGCAGAAATAGCAGCACACTTTTTATGTATGAGGGGTGAAAATAATAAACATGAAATACATGCAAAGTAAAAGTTGAGCCGATAAAATCATGGATAATGAGGGATAAAAAGAGTGATAAACTAGAATTTTATATGATATATTCAAAACATGATTTAAGCACAACAGTGAAGAAGTGAAGTGTTTCATTCCTCTTATATACCACAGCAATGATTACATTGCCAATGATTATCAGCTACATTTAATGTTGTGGAACATCAGCAAAACAGGTTTATTTCTGATATTGCCTATGTTATAACTCTTTTGACTCTTTTGAAGTTAATAAGACAAAAAAAAAATGCAGCTTGTCATGTTGGTGAGAAACAAGAAAGCGCAAAGTCCTCTGTCCTGAAAGACTGGGCCATGGTGGAAAACCTAAGATTACAGCTTTACCTCTGACTGCTACAAAGCACTGACACTGGAGACTCCTTCCATAAATGTCAACTTAAAGAAACTTCACCATAAAACAATATGTTTTTCTTTGTTATGTAACAGCACCTTTTGTAATCCATTAGCCTTAAATTATGCCGAGCATCCCCTGTTACTATAGAAATATTAACATATTAGAACGAGTGCATTAATATAAACCTGTGCTTTGCCTTGCAGTTTGCACTATTGTCAGAACTGCTTTTGTAGAAAATGAATCAACACTTTTTGACCAATCAGAATTAAGAATTCAACAGTGGCACGTTCTGTCGTTCATCAATAATTCCTACTACAAAACTGAAATGATTAGGCGTTTAGTGATAGTGACTATTTACTTCATATGCAATTCTCACTCGCTAAACTCTACCACGTTACCAGTCCTGGAGCGTACAGGTTAACACACTCAAGCCACCATGTCTCAAATTACTGCTAGTGGTGTGTCATAGCATTCGGATTCTACCCTAACCTGCATGTATGACCCAACAGACACCTGTGATGGACCACGCACGGCAGGACAGGTATGCTCTACAAAGGGCTGTGGCATCATTGGGATTTGAACTTACAACCTTAAACAGCTGCTCTACTGGTCTACTGTGTGTGTGTGTGTGTGTGTGTGTGTGTTTACATACTAAAGGCACGAAAGCTGCAGCCTTGGTGGTATCACCCCAGTGACAACTATAGTTCAGTACCTTTAATTCTGTAATTCCGAGAGTGTGATAAGCTGCATTATTTTTTTCTCTCATTAACCTCAAGGGACAGTAAAACGTGTGCCAGTGAGATAAGAGCAGTTTATAGCAGTATGTTATAATGTACTGTAAGTGATAACAGGAATTAACCTGTTTTGTGAATGTTCCACAACATTAAATGTAACTATAAACAGATGAAATGTAAAATGTGCCATTCTTTAATAAATTAAAAAATTGTTATTATTGACAAATTGCTGTGGAATAAGAGAAATAAAAAAAACACTTCAGGATGTGATGTTATTAGATATAATAACTTATTAAAGCTAAGATAACTAAGCTTTTTACACACACAAGACACACACCTGCAGGACAAACTTCTGGTCGATGTAGCGTTTGGCTGTGCTCGCCTGAAAATCCGGGTTTTCTAAGAAACGAAGGAAAAACTCGTACACCAGCTATGAAAATAAAGCACAGTGAAAACAAAAAAATAAGTGTAAACACAAGTCATAATTAGGGTCAGGAAGTGACATCATCAGTGTCCAGTCTGCTTTCATAAAGGTTTTATTCATAATTTAGTTGTTGCTAATTACTACCTTCTAGAGCATAATATGATAATTCAGCAGAACAAAGGCTAAGACTCGTTTCCTCCTACATACGTAAAACCACTGCATCTTTTCAAACACTTGGTGCCCTGTACGTATAAATATAAACTGCCAGAAATTATTTTTCCATACTGTATCTTGCTATGCTCATGATATTAAAAGTTATTTATGCAAACTACATGTAAGATATATCATGTTAAGAATGCTAAGTCCCTCCTCACTTACTCTTTAGCAGTCTGACAGGTAGTAATCAGAAAAGTGTTACTGATGCATCACACACATGTTTACAGTGCTGTTGTACCTGCATGTGTGGCCATGAAGCCTCCAGTGTGGGCTCGTCTTCTTCAGGGTCGAAATCAGGGTTGTCACTCGGAGGCAGAGTTCTGAATAAGTTGGTGCTGATCTAGGAAGAAACAAGGTGAGTCTTGTTAGTGATGCCAATAATGCTCATTATGCCATGAAAATATTTCACAACTCAAGCCAGGTAGTGATTAAAACTCTAGCACACATTTGAATCGCACAGGGTCTTTTTGTATTATTTGAATACTGCTACAACACTAGTAACTTGTATGATTATATAACTAGATACAAATTAGTCAAAGCACAATTATTGAGTCACCAGTCTATCAGCTCTACTTTCCATATATGCACTTTGTAGAATACAATCTGCTCCTCTGTACAGTTTGTCTGCCCCGCCTCCACCCAGACTATTTCTATAAGCCACTATGGGAGAATATCAGTTAAATTAAGATGTTTAGAAACCCCTACAGTTTCCCCCAGGTGCTCAGGTGAATATATGTGTGAATGTGTGTGCATGGTGCCCTGAGATGGACTGGCATCCCATTCAGGGTGTATTCCCACCTCGCACCTATTCCTGGAATAGGCTTCAGATCCACCATAACCCCGACCAGGATAGAGCGGTTACTGACAGTGATTGTGTGAGGGAGTAACCCCTACACCACTGCTCAACCTGATCACTTCTACATCTACATAAGAAGGGTCAGAAATGTCAGTTTTATACAAAACTATATTCATAAATATTCATTATCTCACACTGCTGTCATGGAGCTGTGTGACGTGAACATGCATGTCTGAGGAAACACTGTAGAGGACATGCCTAAACAATAATGTAAAACAATGATGAAGGAGAGTCTGTGGTGTTTGTTATTTTGCCTGAGTGCAAGTTTAGACTTCTCGTTTTTTTTTTCTTCTTTTAATTAAGCCTCTGTCCATGAGGCCATTACTACTGAACACTATGAAATAAAAACGTACTGGAATCAAACCAGCCTGTTACTCGTTCAGTTTCTCATGCTAAAGGAAGAAGGTTATCACCATGACAACCATGCCATATTTTTAGCACCTACAAATTACAGGAGGGCTACACCTGAGAGATCTGTACACACAACCGGACAACGAAAACTGACACAAAACATTCTAACACACAGCTCTGTCTGTGCGTGTGTGCCTGTGTGTGTGTGTGTGTGTGTGTGTGTGTGTGTGTGTTTGTGTGTGTGTGTGTGTGAGCAAGGGTAGCGAAAGAAAAAGACAAGACAAACAAATCCAGAAAGAGAAAAAAGTCATTCAGACAGTCAGAACTGGAGAAAGTGAGGAATCTTCTGGCAGAAGATTGGTTGGACTTAAAAGCAAGTGGGTTCCAGTTCACTTCCCATAAACACTCCTGCTCTTTTCCCGCACTTTGCAGGTGTAATTTGGGCCATATGATGAAACTGACACATAAAAAAAAACACGTGAGATATCTTATTTTAACAGTTTAATCTTTATATTTATAATTTACTTGAATATTATTGGAACTGAATTCTTGTACTCTTACTTAATTACATTTCCAAGAAAAATGGATTTTTTTACTCTTTACTTTTATATTTGGACTTTTAAAGTACTAAATCTCGAAATCTCTTCTTCTCTCATCCAGCCAATGACTCTATGCTTCATATCAGTCCAATGGCTCAGTTTAGCATCCAATCATTTCAGTTTAGCATCCAATTAATATAGAAAAAACTATCAAGTATCTTGCCAAATTGTAATCTGAAGGATAAGCACCTGGCCCTACTTCAGGTCAGTGTTTCAGTATGCTTATGTAAACCAATACATGTATAAAATGAGCCGTCGTCTTTGCCTCCTTAGAAGGCACACACTCCATCTAATTTGAAAACACATGCTGAGGTAAGTTTTACTATTTGCTAATATTAACCGGGTATATTCAATTAAGTTAGCCTGTGTTTTCTTGCTAACGCCAGGTTAGACTAGCACTGATTCCAGTAGCTAATACAGAATGGCTAGGCAGTAAGTCAAATTCTAGCTAATAGTAAATACTGCCTATTTACATGATATTTTACTTCTGATTAAAATCATTATTATCATTAGTCATGCGTATGGCCAGCAAACCTACAGAGACTGAATGATGTTTTCAGACAAAAAGGCATTTGGGGAAAAAAAAAAATCTCATGGTTAATTGGGAGGAGTTGAATTAGATTTGAATGATTTTTTTTTTTTTTTTTTTTAAACTTATTGAGCCTGTCCCATTTCCACTCATGTACACAAAGCTCCGCCCCCAAAACTTATGGTCGTTCAACTGGAGTTAGCATGCTAACTAGAGTTACCATTAGCGAGGACTGTCATGACATCACTTTCATGTGCACTCAGACATTCACCTGCTTGAAAGCCAAGTTACCACTCTATAAACACGCGACTCAATTATTTATGAGAATGTGAAAGGGTGTTGGGGGCGTGTCTACAAAATGACTGAAAAAAGGCAAATCCAAATACAAACAAACATTCCTGACTGGAAGGCAGGTTTCCAAACTATTTTTTTTCCAGCTGTGTAATACACTTGTTCCGACACAATGGCTTAAACTATTACTTTTTAGCATTTCCAAATTTTCCAACATTATTTGTGCTAGTAAGAAATGAATTTTTTTTTTGACTATATTACTTTTAAAACGATAATAATCTTCTAACAGGTTCTAACATTTAGTTTTTAATACCTGAGTACGTTTAAAAGTTGCAACAGTTTTACTTTCACTTGAAGACATTTTTGGCTGAATACTTCCACTATAGTATAATTTTTCATTACGTTTTCCACCCTCTAACTGAGACACAAGGAAAACCTTCTCAGGGTGATTTAAGTCCACAGGCTCATGGATTGGCATCTGAGCAACGTTAGCCAGGCTGAACGCCTATACCTATTGGGAACTGACCTTCTGATATGCTGAGCTGTAATTATTCCAAGGACATGGCAGCAATGCCCATGAGTCATCACTCATCTCCCTGACGGAGGCTGACAGAGGTTTAACCTCATGTAGAGGCCACTACTGCATTCACCCAGGCCTTCTCTTATTAGGCCGTCTCCCAGTCCTACTCTTAGATTACACACTAATACTACTGTAGCACTGAGCTAAGAGAGTCGGTGAAGAGGTTGCAAACTGAGGATGTCAGTCTTACGGCACAACAGGTACCTCTACAACCTTGTTGTTAACTGTCCACATGTCAGATCACAGAAATTACACAGACTAGAGAAAGGTGATGTCAAAGTTTTTGAAAGTAAGAGTTCTGTCATTACTTGGAACACACCAAACCTATCAGTATCACAGCAACACTGGACTAAAAGATTGAATCCATGTCAATCATATTTTCCATTCTAATCCACTAACATTTTTAAAACCTGTACCATTAATATGTGATATGGACTGACTGCTTTTTATGCAAAGTCAGCTATCGCAGTAAGGATTCTTTTTCTTTTATTCTTAAACTCATCATTAGCTTAAAGAAGAAAGACAAAACACCAGTCCAATTTCTCACCCATGCTGAGAGAGGAAGGCTATCCTTCCTACTCACTAAGCATGGCCAGTATAGCCTATTATTACTGTAATAAACTGAACATTTTTGGATATAGTTCAGTTGGCATTAACTGTCTTTCTTGTTACCATAATGAACAGTCTTGCAAACTAGATCTCTAGCCTTTGCTATAAAGGCTGGTACATTCTGTCACTAAATGTGGCCAAATTGGTGTCACATGTATTTGCCTGTACAGCATTTAACAAAACTCCTAATAAACTAAATAACCTAAATTTTCATTTCATTTTCATAAGTCAAAATGCCACCAATGACTTTTCAATCCAGTTTCAAAATCCTGCTTTGAAAAGGTTAATGAGTTATAATCGCAGAACTTCGGGATTCTGAAGGTTGTGGCCAGAAAAGCGCACATAATGGGTGGTCTCAGCAATGTTGTTGTATATTTTGGCACTGGTAGCAGAAACAATAGCCAATCATTGTGTGTGGACCAATATTTCCTATAATTGTAGTTTTGTGGTAGATCAGCAATTAAGGTTCTGTCCTGGTGGTCAGAAAGTTTAAATCCTAGTTCTGCCAGAGAGCCCCTGATGGATCCGTAAGCCTCCAGTGTACAGCTCTGTAACTGGATTGTCTCTTTGCCAAATAAATTAATGCAAATGTTTACATAGTTTATTAGCGGAGGTTGTGCTGAATCTAGGGATGTATATTTAAGAAATATTGCACCAGGAAGAGTGCTGTTATATTGAATGCCACTGACGGCTTGTAGTACGTGTAGCAATGATTTTAATGTAATGAACTATTGCTAGAAATTAGGAATTTTATGTAGCGAAAACAGACAAGTGCAGTGATACAAACAGTGAAATGTACCAGTGCTAGACTAAATATCAGCACTCTTGGAACTATCTGAGCAATCAAATTAGTGCACTGCAACTGACTGTTGTATTATGGGTGAAAATAACATGAGCATGCAAATCACAAAGGTATGCAAAAACATTGAGACTTCTAATGTAAATGTGAAACTAGAATGTTGTGCCACATTGTCATGTCCATTATATATAATTTATGTACATCACATATAATGTCTATTACAAATAATGTATTTTACACTGTTTTTTTTTTTTTGTTTTTTTTTTAACTTTAATTTATATGAATCTTCTCTTCTAGTTGTGGACCTGCACTGTCTACATATGCTACATGTCAAATGTTGATCTGCACCAATTAACAACCGATACCATTCACCCTGGGACAATCTATAACTGACTGACTGACCAGTTTAATACTAAAACAAAAACCTTACCACAAAACCTAAAGAGCCAGACACTAAAACAAAACCTAAGCACTGCAATACTACAGACTAAACCAGAACCTAAACAACACTATCCGCTAATCATACACAGCTAATCACACATACACATCAAAAACAAACACACAACTGCTCAAATGAAATGAAAACCTAAAAACTAAGCCTCAACACGAAGCACTAGAGACTGGGACAGAGGAAAAATCCAGCCTTGTAATGCAGCTAAACACAAACTACTTGCACAGAAAAATGCACAGAAAATCAAACAGGGTATAAATATAGTCTGTAATGAGGTATAAGGACAAAACAGGTGTGACTAATTAACTGCCATGGCAACAGGGAAAAAAACAGAACAGGAAACAGGCTATATAAGGAAAGGACACAGTAGGAAAACTGCACAGATTATGAAGCTTGAATGAGGACAAAATCGGGGCACATGAGAAAGCCTACAAGTCTATAAACGTTTTTTTATCCATCCGATTATTCTGAACAGTCATGCAGCACTGAATGAAGGCTAGAGGACTTGTGAGAACGTGTGTGAACATAAGTCCTAAGACAACTGGCACCCAGATGACAGTTTTTCTGTATGTGCTTACAGCTTCCCGTTTTCAAACATGACAACTCGGTGTATTAAACCCCATATAACAATGCAGCTGCAGTTTGAGTTTTGAGTTATTCGGTTTGGGAAACTGTTAGAATACTGTTTAAAGTGGACTTTGTGGAATATAACATTTATCCTTCAATAGTTTTTCACAACAATGTGAAAACACGTGGAAAAACACGTCTGAACATGTGTGGAAGACAGTACATTTTTGCTCTTAACAGTACAAATGGCTGATTTCCATATCACAGTATACTGTCACACTGACATATCGTCCCACCCGTAACGTAAGGCCCATATCCGATGTATTATGTTGGGAGAAACTCTGACAATGTTGCAGTGTGGGTGTTAAAATACACACTCTGGAAAAGTGCCAAGTCAAGAGAATTTGCATAATTTGCAAAGAGTGCCGCAGCAGAAAAAGGACGAGGAGTGCATGCTTTAAAGTGCGTTTCCCATTTTCAAAATTGCAATAGCCACATCACACAAAAGCGTCCACAAAGCCACACACGAATCACAAATGAAGCATGGCAAGCCACTCACTTCAGCCGCATGCAGTATGATGGCTGTTTCTGATACTGAGGGAGATCACAGAGAACATTTATGCATTGAATCCACTCTACAGAAGCTTACTCAGATACAGAACATCTGTGAATATAAAGGTGGACTGATGCACAAAGGTTAACAGACAAAATGTTTCTATAGAGGCTCATGATGTACAAACAAGAAAAGTGTGTTCCAGTATCTACTGATTTGCTTTCTAATTAAGTTGGTCTGTGGCCACAATCTGCAGCACAAACTCTGAATACCTATCTGACCTTCCAATGTCTAGATGTAGTTTAACTTAGCTGAACTTTTTCATGTGAAGTGGGTGTGGCTGATCTTGAGAAACGCTTGGATTCACAGTTACCAGTTACAAGGATGTTTTTGCTCATCCCTCTCTTTATTCAATCCTATGAACAAACAAGCGAAAGCTAACAAGCAAGTGAAAACTAACCAGTGTGCCAACATTAACATGCAAGTGAAAGCTAATGTAGTGGGCATAGTCTACCTTTAAAGTCTCCACCTGGTGGACCAAGGTCCCGATGTGGACATATCTTATTGGATCAAAATGAAAAATACTGAAGCAGGGCATTCACTGTGGCTCTAGTTCAGTGACTCCAGATTTCTAATGAACCAGCTTGGCTTTTGTAGCAGATTCTCTGTTGTGGCAGATCCAATCACAAACACTTATGTTAATTATTTAGCTAAAGGCAGCTCATCAGTCCAGAGACTAGCTGCAGGCATGGCAAGCTACATTAGGTCAGAAAGAAAGAAATTTTCATAGATCTTTTGTTTTATTTACACTCTCTGATCTGATTACTATAGTTACAACATGGCTTGTACCAAAAGGAAAGTCAACAAAAATATTGTTGGCCATCAAGCAAGTTTGTTAGCATAATAAGCCACGCCCAACTACCCAAACAGCTTTCAGATCAGTATAGCTGTGTTCTTCTACACTTCTTTGTTTTATTGTTATTCGTCAAATGTTCAATATAATACTCAAGTTCGGTATCATACAATTTATATTTGGTATCATATTAATTTATATTTGACAGTACATTTCCTTTAAGCTGTGAATTGTAAAAGGGATAGTAAATATAAAGTTAAAAAAGTTTACATTACATTACACTTGTGTAATATCTGTTATATTTCTTCAGTCACTCCAGCTAAATCAACAAGCCACAATCCTGTAACAGGCTGCTAAGCAAAGCCACTGCTACAGAGAACTCAAATACTGTGTGATTAATACATACCAAAACAAATATTTGCATATTAGGTGTGTTATAGAGATCTGAGCTCATCTTTATTATGGAGCTTATCATCATCCAAACAGACTTCACATTAGGTTCAATAAACAAGTGCTTTGTGAAAGACACACTGGCTTTCCTGGATCTTTACAAAGCATGCTCTATAATGACACAGATGAAAAAAAACTCACACCTATAAGCTCAGTGTGTCTCTGACGCTGCAGTATGAACGTAACTGTAAACACTTCTCTCTGATCTCTGAGTGTTAAGTGCGACTCTGCATAAAAAAGACTACAGCAATTTCAATTTCAAATGAAGATCAGCTTTAGGGTCCGCATCTATTTCCTGTACTTCTTCTGGAATAGTCGTTGTTTTTGTCATTTATAATGCTGTTATTTGGAGAAAATACCAACTGTTTTCAGATAATATTCTCCTTCCCTTCTAAAGCAATGCTAAATTTTATATATGCAAAAGATTGTATAGCAAAAAAACAGAAAACCCCTACACATAAAATGAGGAGGACAAGACACCTCGTTCTCATGCTCCTTAACAGTCTTGAACGAGACCCTGCCGAGTTCAGTTACACTTAAAATGCTACCCAATGAGAAAAGCTACAAGTAAACGTGGGGAATTCTTTTTTTTTTTTTTTTAAACAGTATATAAAAATCCATAACCAGTGACACAATGTTGAAGTATATGAAGGATGAGGAGAAGGAATGTGCTTTCTGCCTAATTTCAAAATTTGCATATCCATAGGAGTTAATGAATATATGTTTATTTTCAACTGCTACTAGAGCCGTGTTTAATTTGGCATATTACTTGCAGAATGGTTGTGGCGTGCCATACATGCAGTGTTGCTTCTGGTTGAAATGGGCTTAATGGAATCTGTATCTGTAAAGCCCATTTGTGTGCATTCTAGTTTAAGACGTTTAGGGCATTTGTACTGCATGTTGCTGGAAATTTATCATCTGTCTTTTGTCTGCTTGATTTGTATCAGACCACGTGCTCCTGTCTGCATGAGAGTAAAACCTGTCCATTACCAAGACTGTTTTAATCCCAGTGCACCTCTAACTTGCACATCATTACAGTGCTACTTTTTGAATCAAAATACTGCCAAATGTGGCTTTATTCACTGACCTTCTGGTTTCAGTAATACTGCACAAACGGTTAACCTGGTATTTGTATACTCATGCACATAACCAAGATATATCTTTTTCAATTTAACACAAAGGTTTTCATTACGAATGATATTATCAGCAACAACCTGAGTGAAAAGTAGACTCTTAAAAATATTTACGTGAGTTTCAGAATTTCTAAGTACATTGGTTACGTCCCCTTTTTGCTTTAATGACAATGTGCAGTCGAGGTGACCCCCACTCCACAAGTTTGTGTAAAACTCCATCGGAGTGTCGTCTGAACATACGCTTATGAGATATAAGATCTGAAACTGACCATTTGTACAAAAGAGCTAACATGGTCAATATCACAAATTTGGTTAAATTTAAATTGGGACCTAGAAATAGTGCAATCTTGAATATTCTTGAATATTGAATTGAATAGTCAAATTTTTACACATTTCCTACTGTATTATGCTATACATTACTTTATATATATGCCATAACTAATGCTATTGAATTAAAAAAGTAAATAATAACACAATCTGAAAATAATAATAATAAAAAAATTGTAAAATAATTATAAATTAATTATTAACTAATATATAATATAATTAACTAATTATACAAGTAATTAGTTAAATAATTAGTGTAAATAAATAAAAATTAATAAACTAAATTATACATTAATTAAATATTAATCCTGTTAATGTGCAGAGTAAAGTATTATAATATTACTTTACTAACTATTATTTTACTTATTTTTTATCACTTATTCACTTATTATTTTTTTTAAATTATTATTATTTTCCAGTTTCTCTTCTTATTTACTTCTAAGGCAAAAGGAAAAGGAAATGGAATAATTCAACAACTATAAGTGTGAATTAACCATATAAATATTACATTATTTTATTAATAATTAAATGGCTGTTTATTTCTCTTTGAACTGAATTACACTTACCAATTTAAAAAATATATATATTTTACAAATTACCTTTTCAAATTTATGGCACTCTTCATCCTATACAAAGCAACTGTTGTGCAAAAAAAAAAAAAAAAAAAAAAAAAAAAAAAAAAAAAAAAAAAAGAAGCCTTAATACTACCTGCATGTGGCCAACCTGCAACCCAATAGACTATGATACTGAGTCAATTCCAAACTTCAACACATGCACATTTCTCCTCAGTGTTGTATTCAGTAATTAGCTGACTAATTCACACTTGTTTTATATTCTTTGATCAGATGTGGACTAATTTGTAAAATATACTCTATTGTTTGACTACTGTAAGTCAAAGAGTCAGACACATACACCCCAAATGCTGTTTTCTTGGAGAAGAATCAATGTACACATCTCTCTGTTGTATAAAAGTGGCAGTTTAATCACGGCATGAGCAACAAGAAAAAGATGTGTGCTGACCATGTTAATGATGTCAGGGTAGGCGGACTCCACCAGTATGCCCCTGCTGGTAGACACATATTCTACCAGTTCGTTGAGAGTGGCCCTCTTCACCTCTTTACTCTTCAGATCAGTGACCGAGTCGAAGAAGTCAAAGAGCACACAACACTGCTGCAGCTTCTGCACAAACAGCTCCTGCTGCTCTGTAGATGGAGCATCTGAAACACAAACACCACACACAGACTTAAATTTGGTAGACACACCTCTAATCTCAAATGGAAGAAAGACACTGCCATCATTAACAAGATTGTTTTTTTCCCACAATAGCCGTGGAACTTCAGTGTCTCCCACCAGTTCGACCATATTCCTACAGATCCAGCACTGAACTCATTCTCACCTCATCCATCACTACAGCAATCATCAGACATTACCACATCATTCTTCTCAGGCTGAAGTTAGTTCTGTCCATTATCTGTTTATTATTTTGCTTGTCGATTATAGACAACTGTATTTGTTTTCTCTACCTTTCCCTTCGCTTTTTAGCCCTGTCCCAAATGGCATCCTAAACCCTGCAGTCCTCCATCAAGTCTGCACTCTGACGATGTCGATAAACATGGATCTCTGTTACACAAGTGCTTGAAAACACTTATCACAAATCTGTACAAAACTTTTGTCATTTTGAATTCAAATATGAATGACGTTTAGAGTGGTTTGGTCAGTTCCTTCATGGAAAAAAAAAATAGCACAAGACTATTTCTGTAAAATCAGCTTCAGTGCCCTCCTGAACACCATCCCTGGTCACCTTTCAGGAATAAAAATAAGTAATGAGCAATTATTCAAACTTTTCTTTTTAAACCCCGAAGGTTTTATTTAGCAGCACGATTTTTCTTCAAAACACTTGTTTTTAAATTATCAGAACCCTCGCAATTAATACCTGGTGAAGTGTCTCCTGAACAGAATAACAGCTCTGAGTCATTTCCTCTAATGACAAGGTCTAACAAGGTTGCAGACACTTGTAGAGGAATCTTATCCACTCCTCCATGCAAAACATCTCAAGCCCATTTATAGTCCTAGGTTTGCACATGTGGACCATTTTTAGTAGGGTTCAAATCTAGAGCCATTGCAAAACATGATTTTGTATTCACAACCATTTCTGTCTTCATTTAGATTTATATTTGGAAATCATACTGCAGTAGATGTCTAACTGGGTCAAACTGAAAGGGTTCGATACATTCAAGCCTGTGGACACTCATCGATCACACTGATCAATATCGTTATTCATAACCCTGTTTCACTTCAGATGATGGTCCAGCTTTAAGACCATTTTTTAAATCCCAACTTCCCCCAATTTGGTCTTGTGAATTCTCACGTAAGATTGTGAGTTTTACACAAAAAAAAGTGTTTCAAGGGCAACTCCAGCAAATTTCATGATAAATTTAACAAAATATGATTTTCAACTGTTTTATGTTTTTTTTTTTTTTTTTTTTTTTTTTAATTTTCATGGAATAAATTTAGTTTAATTAAATGTTAGAATTTTTCATTTTCATATTTTCAGTGTGAGTTTAAGCCAATAATCCCATAACCTATTTTTAACCCATCTTTACAGAGGGTGCCAATAATTCTGGAGCTGACTGTCGCATATACTTTTGCTTGTTTGCTGCGTCATCCAATAGATTAACTATATTTAATTAACATTACTCTTCTGATTCTGCCTCTTTAGCAAGGACATGCTAGCTGCAACGCTGTGGTGTGTGTGACCAGTCCTTAAGGGCATATTCAGACAGAACTGTGTGTGATGTAGCGTGGGGTTAGTGAGTTCAATAAAATCAACAAAATCAGTCTGTACACTGTGTGCCATGTTACACACACTGTATCAATGAGACTCAGAGCCACAAGGATAAAAAAAAGTGTTGGGTGTTAATTAATAATGAAACCCCGACATGACCTCAGATATGCACACACACACGCACGCACACGCACAGGGCAGGGCACAACACAGTCCATGATATACTGTTACAAGACAGAATACTGACACTTAATCTGATATCAAATACACATTTGCAAAGAAAAAATTTACAAAGAAACATCAGTGAAAAATGAGTGGCCTCTGTGTCTATCAGTCACAGAGAAGAAGGCGTGGCCTCTGTGTCTATCAGTCACAGAGAAGAAGGCGTGGCCTCTGTGTCTATCAGTAACAGAGAAGGAGGCGTGGCCTCTGTGTCTGTCAGTACCAGTGAAGGAGGCGTGGCCTCTGTGTCTGTCAGTCACAGTGAAGAAGGCGTGGCCTCTGTGTCTGTCAGTCACAGTGAAGAAGGCGTGGCCTCTGTGTCTGTCAGTCACAGTGAAGGAGGCGAGGCCTCTGTGTCTATCAGTCACAGTGAAGGAGGCGTGGCCTCTGTGTCTATCAGTCACAGTGAAGGAGGCGTGGCCTATGTGTCTGTCAGTAACAGTGAAGGAGGCGTGGCCTCTGTGTCTGTCAGTCACAGTGAAGGAGGCGTGGCCTCTGTGTCTGTCAGTAACAGTGAAGGAGGCGTGGCCTCTGTGTCTGTCAGTAACAGTGAAGAAGGCGTGGCCTCTGTGTCTGTCATTAACAGAAAAGGAGGCATGGCCTCTATGTCAGTAACAGTGAAGGAGGCATGGCCTCTGTGTCTGTCAGTACCAGTGAAGGAGGCGTGGCCTCTGTGTCTGTCAGTACCAGTGAAGGAGGCGTGGCCTCTGTGTCTGTCAGTAACGGAGAGGGAGGCATGGCTTCTAATCTGTAAGTCACAGTGAAGGAGGCGTGGCCTCTGTGTCGGACAGACACACTGAAGGAGGCGTGGCCTCTGTGTCTGTCAGTACCAGTGAAGGAGGCGTGGCCTCTGTGTCTGTCAGTGTCAGTGAAGGAGGCATGGCCTCTGTTTTTGTCAGTTACAGAGAAGGAGGCATGGCCTCTATGTGTCAGTCACAGTGAAGGAGGCGTGGCCTCTATGTGTCAGTCACAGTGAAGGAGGCATGGCCTCTATGTGTCAGTCACAGTGAAGGAGGCATGGCCTCTATGTGTCAGTCACAGTGAAGGAGGCATGGCCTCTATGTGTCAGTTACAGTGAAGGAGGCATGGCCTCTATGTGTCAGTCACAGTGAAGGAGGCATGGCCTCTATGTGTCAGTTACAGTGAAGGAGGCATGGCCTCTATGTGTCAGTCACAGTGAAGGAGGCATGGCCTCTGTGTCTCTCAGTACCAGTAATGGATGCAGAGCTGTGGATGATTTCTGTGTAATGAATCTGAACTATGTATCTTGTCATCATGTTAAGGATAGTTATAGGTTAGTGGGGTGGGGTAGGTTTATTGCGAATAGGTGTCACAAAAGTGTATTTAATTTAATTCTAATTTATGTCACTCCTTTAAGTTTTTCATTTGACACATCCTTGTATTTTAGCTGTATCAAGTGAATAATCTCTTATACAAGCGACTCCATAGCTATGTTCAGACAGGCAATGCAAGATTCTTGGCATATCTGATTGAATGTGGACACTAAGGCGTAGTACACAGTAATGCAATTCAGTTTAAAAACTGTATTTGTGTTTTAGCCACAACTGCATTTTCAATATGTTTCCCAAAGGTTTCTGTCCACAGTGAGCAGGGATATTTTGATTTTGTATATTGTGTGGGATGTTTTGCATGTTGTTTTTTGTTTATTTGCTTATGTATATATTATATGATCATGATGACTTGCATATTGCTACTCTGTGATGTGAACATTCTATTCTGAGAATATAGTGACAGAAAAGGCATGCTAGGCATGCACCGTGGGTAACTAATCCATTGACATTTATGTCATTTCTGCCATGTTTGTTTTGACAATGCACTTTCTTGAAAGGCCAGTGTCATCTGTGCACTGTACAAAACTGTCCAACATGAAATTAATACACTAAACAGTATAAAATTACACTAGTCTACAAGGAGAAAGCCTTGGAAATGAAAGTAGCTAAATTTTACCAGAATTGGGTCACTAATAAAGGAAAATTAAGTGTTAATTGGCTCCAGTTTCCAAGATACAGCTTCAGGTCAAAATTTTATCAAAATAATTCAAATTTAGAAGGGGGGTGTGCGATTATGCTCCATAACTTTTCTGCAAAATGTGATATAGCAATGATAATGATAATGGTGCCACACCAATCATTATAAATTTATCTTTTTATTGATACCAATAACGTAACTTTCCATTCATTTGTTTTTTTTATGTAACATTTTCATGCTTTTTTTCATGAAAAACTGACCGAATCTACACATTTGAATTGACGCATGTAATGCAACAATAATGAGGGGCCCAACTCTTGTCCTGATCCCCTATTCTGCATCCAAAATATAGGTGGCATGCCTTTTTTACCACTGCCGTCATACTGCACTTTTGAGATGCAAATGTAACCTCGCCACAAATGTAGCAGAAGTTATCTGGCCAAGACAAATGTACTCTGCAATAAATTAAGACCAATAAATTACAGTTAGGTAAAGTGAAGGCACGTTTATCAACTTTCATATGGTACCACCTAGAAGTTACGAGGCATCATGATCATCAGACACCCCCCTCCCTTGTAGGCAAATATACTCGCCTGTGTATAGATAATTATAAATCTTTATCGCGAAACATCTTGAAAACTTTAGCCAACCAGCATCTTTATCACCTGTTTTCTAATTCACTAATCAAAATATGTAAGAATTAGCACATTTTATCTCGGAGGTCGATAATTTCCCAAAGACCAGTGTTATCAAATCAAAAGAACACATCACCAGTCATACATCAGCATTTCAGATTTACCCACTTTGGATTTAAGGGACACATTTTCAGGGGTTGAAACGCTGCTTTAGTGTGGCCTGTTCTACCTCCTCACAGCCTCGTTTCCAATAACAAACCTTCAGCACTGCATTAACAGCTTCAGCAACCAAAGCAACCTGAGACAACACCGCTAACAGACCAGAGCAATACCTGAGTGTGTGTTACTATTTACAATACTGCACTTGTTAAACAGTTTAAACACAAAAAGTGCTCAAATGGTATTCATTTCCCTTATGTATACAACTGCAACGAGGTAAAAGGTTCAACTGGTCATGAACAGCAGAGAAGAGAATTTCATTAGTCTGCCAATTCCTGAAGAGGCTTTGGATGAAATGTAATGTCTATCCCTCACGAATTCTGCCTTCATCAAATAATTTAACAAAATCAACTGTTACTGTTTGGTTACAATTTGCTAATTGCCAGTTGCAGGATTTCAAAGTTTACTGACTTTGGTGCATTAATTCAAACACATCAGTCTGCTTACACCTTTCCCAGGATGAAGAAAGGATGAAGAACATCAACTTGGTTTTTTACTGACTTCTTTTTATGCTGGTAGAGGGACAGAGCAGAGCAAAATCTGAAGCTACATGGTTAATGTTGCTTGCTATGGGAAAGAGCAGAAACTCTGGAAAAGTTCAACTATCATCTCATATTTACTAGCAATGTGCATTTCTACTGTACAGTAGATAATTCTAGCGTCCGCTAGAGAGTCTGGTACGTTTCTTCAATGAATGTGGCCAAGAACTGTTTACTCTCAAAGAAACAGATCATTTGACTGGCAGACATGGCACATGACAAACCACAGACCTTTTCCCGTAGCATGTTGTCGTGATTATTCACCACGAACTGCTTCAAACCAAACTACTAACTTTTAACGACAGCATCCCATGAATGTTTTTCAGCCCAGTGACCATCTTGCTCCGGATACCCTCTGAAAACTCGCACATAGACCTGCGTATACACTTCAGTGTGTATACACAGACGTGCATATTCACACAAGTGTGTATACACACAAGGATATGTAAATAGTAGTGTGTAAAAAGGGAAGCGCATATACAGAGAAGGGTGTATACTCAGAATCGCGTATACACAGAAATGTGTATACACAGAAGTGCGTATACACAGAAATGTGTATACAGGAAAGTGTGTATAAACAGAAGTACGTGTACAGTGTAGCGTGTATACACGGAAGTGCATATATAAGGAATTGTGTACATATGAAAGTGTGTATAAACAAAAATGCACATACAGTGTAATGAGTATACACAGAAGGGTGTATATAGGGAATTGCGTATGAAAGTGTGTATAAACAGAAATGCATATGCAATTATATGCAGTATGTAGTGTGTATACAAAGTAGTGCATAAACATTCTTTATACAGACTGCTTAAGACGGAAAAAGTGAAATAAATAAACTCTGCTAACAAATCTGAATCAAATAAAGATAACCTGACTTCTTAATAAATTTGATTTGACTTCTCAGGCCTGAGCCGTTCGCACGTGATGCCGTAGATGGAGCTCATCTGCACAACGTAGGCTGCAAGTAAACACTTGTCTAAATCAAGGGCCCTTTGACATGAAAGACAACTCGGCCTCTTTGATCATATCAAACCTACCCAATGATTCTCTTTCTCTCTCTCTCCTTCTCTCTCTCTCACACACACACACGCGCACAAACGCACACACACGCACAAACGCACACGCAGACGAGTCACACTCACACACACACACAAACACAGCCTGCCAGTCACCCAAGGATCGCCATTAGCACTTCAGGTTTGTGGCTGCCATGGCAACGGAGCGATTGTTGTTCATGGTGAGTCATGATGTCGGTATCTGTGTCACATCTGTGGAAGTAAACACACGCCTTTCCACTACAGTAGGAAACTCACTTCCGAAACATAACTGGAGTTAA
Source organism: Pangasianodon hypophthalmus (assembly GCF_027358585.1). Lineage (NCBI taxonomy): Eukaryota > Metazoa > Chordata > Actinopteri > Siluriformes > Pangasiidae > Pangasianodon > Pangasianodon hypophthalmus. The sequence continues at coordinate 12,894,810 of NC_069728.1, read as the reverse complement.
GACCCACAGTGTCATTACAGTGTGTGTGTGTGTGTGTGTGTGTGTGTGTGTGTGTGTGTGTGTGTGTGTTCTCTGAAGCAGTGTTTACTGAATTTAAGCACTAAATCCACCATCACCAAAGAGTATAAGCATACTAAAATAAGCAACCTGTGTTTTACAGGCTGAAATGCACTCTCTGGCTGAAGTCCAGCTCCAGTAAAGCCACAGCCTGAACACCGACTCTCACACTGCTGTAACACTGCGTTTGGATTTTAATTAATGAGAAGATTTGGTATTTGAATGCTTTTAAATATTAATGAGCATACAGATTTATTCAGCCACAGACAAACTTTAGCAGTAGTGCTATAGTTTGTATCCCAAATCACAGCAGCTGAAAACGGTGTTGCTTTCTTAATTAAACAAATCATAGACACTCACAGTCCAATTTATTAGGAACACCTGCACATTCATGCAGTTATCCAATCAGCCAATCATGTGGCAGCAGCGCAATGTATAAAATCATGCAGATACACATCAAGAGCTTCAGTTCATGTTCTTATTAAACATCAGAATGAAGAAAAAGTGTGATCTTTGTGACTTTGAGTGTGGCATGGATGATGGTAGCAGAAGGGCTGGTTTGAGTATTTCAGAAACTGCTGATCTCCTGGGAATTTCACACACAACAAGTCTCTAGAGTTTATGCAGAATGGTGTGAAAAACAATAAACACTGAGTGAGCAACAGTCCTATGGGTGGAAATGCCTTGTTGATAAGAGCAGTCAGAGGAAAATGGCCAGATTGGTTCCAGCTGCCAGGAGGGATATAGTAACTCAAATAATCACTCTTTACAACTGTGGTGAGCTGAAAAGCATCTCAGCATGCACAAGACATCGAACCTTGAGGCGGATGGGCTACAAAAGCAGAAGACCACATCAGGTTCCACTCTGCAAGGTTTGATGTCTTGCACTCTGAGATGCTTTTCTGCTCACCACAGTTGTAAGGAGTGTTTGAGTTTCTATAGACTTCCTGTCAGTTCAAAGTTCAATGTTTCTGAATTGGTTTTACTTATTTACCCATAGAAATGTTTTCTCGTCAGTGATCCTTAGGTAAATTATACATTAGTCATCATAGATTAGTGATCATTCATTTTCAATACAGTACAAACACCAAAAGGCTTCATATTCACTAGACATGCTCACTACAAAAGGTATGGCAGATATAGATAGATGTACTATTATACTTTATCGTACTTTATTGACTTTTAATATCCAAAAAGGGAAATTTGGGAAATAATGACATTGTAGGACCTACATAGTGCACTAGGACACAATGTTTGTTCATTGTCTGTACTTAATTAGAACAATTATACATAATAAGAACTGTCAAAAGTATGCAATAAATGTTGTGTGTTCATTCAAAGCCTTTAAAGATCTAAAGGTCCTATATCCAAAACGTTTAGGAGATATGTTTGGACAGCTTTACGCTTCTGGTCTGGTCTGCATACTCATGGTTCTGCTTGTTCTGACTCTCTGAACTTATGTATTATGTAGTTGACATACTCTTCAGTAGGGCAAAATGTCATTTTGGTGGACGCGCCACATAATCTAAGGCTCATAATAAACATTAAAAATGTTCTTATTTAACAACAAAAAAAAAAGGCTAAACCTTGATATGGTGAAGTTAACATTTGTTTAACATTTATGTTGACATTTGTTTAACATTTATAGAAGGAGTCTTGAGTGTAACAGTAATTATACAGTTACTGGAATTATAAGTCTTCAGGACAGAGGACTTATTATTGGTAACATAAATTGCGTTTTTTTGTTTTATTAACTTTACAACAGAGAAAAAAAACAGAGGCTGCTGAGGGAATGACTGTTTATAGCTGTTATAACATAAGCGATAGCAGGAACTAACTTGATGCTGACTATAAATTATTAAAAAGCTTGCTGTGTGATTCAGTAATAAATTAAAATTGTCATGGTTGGCAAATCCCCATGATATAAAACACTCCAAGATTCTAGAAAAATGATCCATTTTGGGTTGGTAATGGCCTCATCACATAATCACACGTCTTGGATTATTTTCCTATAACAGCATGACTTGTTGTGTTTTAGTCCTTACTTAATATCAGCACAGCCATTTTTAGCTCTGAATGAGTTGGAGCCAGATGGCAGAGATATCTTATTTAATGATTGACTCAAAGGCTGCAGAGCCAACCAAAGTCCATCATGGTTCCTTGTTTTTGAAATGCCACTCTCAGACATCCTGTTTTTCACTGCAGATTCTGAACAAGATAAAAAGCATGACATAAATAATAATTTACAACCTCATTCAGCTTAACGAGGTCAACTGGGAACTTACTTTATATTTACCATTTATCATGGTTATGATACTATCACGATGTTTTATTATTATTTTTATTACGCAACCACTATAGTAGGTTTAAAGATGAACCAATTGTTTTGATTTTTTTTAAAAAATAACCGTACCATAGGATTTTTTGATTAATGGCACAAAGACAGTACCTTTGTTCAAAACTCGACACAAGATTCAGTCTCTTAAAGGCTGCAATCTGATTGGCTCTCCACACTTTTGTGTATATGCATTCAGCGAGCAAGATATAGTCACTGGATTAAAAAAATGTTTCATAGACTTCCGTCTTAAAAAAGATATTAAAAAGCTTTGTTTGATGCAGTTGTGTATTGGTGCAAATGAGATTATCTGACGTTTGCTGATGGGCTACAGCATATGGTCTGAGGTTGTTCATGTCAGTCAAATGGCCATGCTCTTGACGTGTTTATGTCAAAATATATAAGACTCTCTTTTAAACATTAGAAGTCTGCCGTGAGAAACTTTGCACACAAGGACATTTTGACATCACAAAAGTGATTGTATGTTGTTGGTTGGCTACGGCTTTGTGGGTGGACACTGATTATTCTTCTGACAAGACAGGGATTTATGTCACCAGGAATCTCATTCAAACAATGATGCTCAATTCCAGAAATTCCACATTATCATAGTTGTCATTGACGACTGGCTGAATCATGGTTACGTCCAAAAACAGAAAACTCTGCTGACCTTTTCAAATGGAGAATTAATGTTTTTATATGTCTTGTTTTGGTGGCTGTCCATTAACACACCTGCATGTTGTCAGTTGAAATGCAATGTACTGGTCACAACTGTAGCTAATAAAGCCTGGAGTCCGTCGGCTGACTAGACACATTTCCAGCTAAACATTTTCTTAAACCCTAAACAGATTTCTGAAGCATCCCCCCCAAAAGAAACTGCAAATGCTTGTGTTTGTTTCCATAAATTCCTCTTCTGAAGAAGAAGAAACAGCGTCAGCAAAAGAGTGATCATACACAGTCATAAAAAGCCGAGAACACACACTCCCTAAGGCACTGGCTAGCCTAAAGGTATGATTGCGGCAGCAGGGTGTGGTCGAGCATCAGCTGTGGACGGAGAAGAGGCGGGTTGAACCGGCAGGTAACATGTGAAGATTCTCACCCGTGTCTGATTACTGGCAGTCTACTTATTTTTGTCTGTTTCTGCTTTCAGTCTCACGTAGCCCGTGCGTGAGAGAGAGACAGAGTGCAAGCCTACGTACACATGCCAAGAAGCGTGAACTTGAACCTGAGCAAGTGAAAGCTGCGAGTGTTTTCTGATGAGTTTTGAAAGTGCACTGAAAACCGCGGTCTGAATATACGTGAGCCCGGAGCTCAGTTAAGATTCCGCCTGTCTCTCGAGTCTTCTTGCACACCCTCACACACCAGGGTTTTACAATGATAGTTATATTTTTTTTCTTGTTTCCTCACAGCTTTCTTATGTTGATTCAAAATCTGCATGAAAACAGGTGGATGGAAACAACACCTCCGTTTCAACAGGCGTGTACACAATCTGTGCTGAATTTATGACTAACTACATTATTACTGCATAGTTAATGACTAATAGCAGTATAATAGGCCCAGGAGAGGCAATTGTGATCACATCCCTCTCTCACTTCCGCTCTGTCTTCACACAGAATAATAAACAGACAAACGCAGCAGCCTTGATGATAATAAGCAAGTTTTTTTGGCTTTTTTCTAGTAAGTATTTGTTACTTTTAAAACATAATCTCATTTTCATCTATCATGAAAAACACTAGTCCTAATGCATTTCCTCTAAAGATCTCAGAACTGTCGTCACTAATCCATGCCTGGATGTTTGTAGTCACCTAATGTAAGTAAGTGGTAGTTCAATTCTGTGAAAGTCACCAGAAGGTTATGGGTTCAAATCAGGGATGCATCGGTACCGATACTGGTATCAAGCCAATACTGTGCTCATATAGCTACTCATAAAAGATGCCCTGACACTAACATCCGATACCATGTGATACTGTGTGACCTAAGCCTAGTGTATACTGTCATGCTAGTTAATAGTTTACTCAAATTTACAGCAATCTCAGCGATTTCACTATTAACAGAGGCAATCAAACAGTGGCGGCTTGTCCATTGAGGCATATACACAGTATATCAACCATTCAACAAATGTAAGAGTCTTCTATCACAACTCTAAACATTTTAAATTATACTACTTAGCTCTTTGAGCAACCAACAAATTTAAAAATGTCGCTATTTGACAGATATAAGTTGATATTGCATTTATTTACTCGCCTTTCTAGATGTTACACAATAGTGAGACAGTGTTCTTACTGCCCCATTTATCTCCATAAAGTTATTACTGCACCTAGTGGTCAAATATGTGAACTGCAACAACTGCTAACAGAGACACATTGGGGCAGGACTCACGCTGCCCCATGCTCGGGGGAGGAGGAGAGGACAGAGCAGCTATTGACAGGGTTAGGGTTGCCAAATTGGGCTAGTTTAAATAAAGTCTAATATTTCTGCAGCCAAAGTTTAACTGCATTTCTTTTGTAAGATATATTACAAAGATTTGGTGAGAGCAAGAGGGCTTATGGAGTGGATAATGTCCATAGATCAACCTTGTTTCCCGTGCAAAGACTGAGAAAGAAAAAGAAAAGAAAATGTGTCTCCAGGCACTTTTCCAGTGCTGGAATTGTTTGGGCTAGTTTCAGGTCTTTCCAGAACGGAAGGATCAAGCTACAGCTTACAGTCGAAATGCGCTGTTGCTCTTTCTCCTGCCAGAAGTTCATACAGAAACTCAGCTGAGGCATTTCCAGTATTATTATCAGCGAGTACCAAAAACATGTACTCATACTCAGTCTGAAAAAATTGTATCAATGCATCCCTAGGTCATCCCTAGTAGTCAAGGAAAAACCAATCGGCATATTAATTATAAGAATTGATATGCGATCTGTGACGGCATTGCTGCAGACAACCATTAACTTCCCATCGGAAAATAACAGAAATACAGCACCAGCTGAAAAATTAGCATCAGAATCACTAGGTATGCTGCAAATATTTCAATATAAGCATGTCTTGTGTTTCAGGGTGGTTTCCTTTAACCCTGGACTGGACTCAGCTTTGTGCTTGGGTGGGATTCTGCCTCAAATCTGAGTAACTTTAGATTAATAAATTAATGTAAACGTTCATGTGTGCTTGCAGTGATAAATGGTAAGACTCGGGTTTGCACCACTGAGGACAGAGAGATTATCTAATTTATATCAGAAACAAAGCCTTGGCTTGATTCAGACCACTCGAGCATGGCAAAGACACAAGAAATCAGGTTTAACTAAAGTACATTCAACCCTTAGGGGCCTGTCCTATTTTATTTTTACCTTTACTGATAGGCTTCTAACTTTGTAACTCCAAAAGCAGCCATATGTTTTTTTTTTTTTTTTCAGAATATCCTATGATACTTTGTTATATAATCAAATCATGAGTAACTGATCTATCAGTTTTACACACACACACACACACACACACACACACACACACACACACACAGCTATTTTGAACAGCTTAAAAAGACCAGCATTTCTATTAAGGGTAGAGCATGCATTTATATGAAGCGTGCGCTGATACAAAATATTCAGATTCATATTCTAATCATTTTACCTACAGTATTATCACAGTTCGTGATATCACCACACTACTGTGCTGTTAAACATTAAATGTTTATCTCTAGCTGTCTTGCATTTCCTGATCCATGTGATACGAACTCTAAACTCAGTTTCACACTGAATGATGAGTTAAGCAACAGCTCATGTGAGGCAGAAATCTAGTGCACGAAAAAAATGCTTTTTTCTCTTCCAGCGTTGAAGGAAATACTCACATTGTTCTCACATTAAATTACACATTATAGGGGTAAACGTATTATCTAGCCCTCCAGGCAAGTACAAAGTGTGCTTGTCTAGTACTTGTGTACTGTAATGTGACCTTTGGTTTGATGAAGGTGCTATATAAATGAAACAAATTTTATTATTAATATCTCCATCATTACATTCTACCATCAGCCAGAATGTGTGTTAGCCGATGTGCATTGTGCAGTAAGCGGTGGGATTTGGAACGAGTAAGCACTATAGGTACAGCATTGAGGCGGACTGCACCATTGTGAATTGCATTACATTTATACATACACACAAAATGAAAAGTCAATAGGAAGTAGGGTTTATTTCTTTTTGTCTGGTTTTTGTACCCACTTGTCTGCGACGACCAAAAAAAACCAAAAAAAAACAAAAAACACCCAGCCTAAAACCAGCTAGTGATTTGCTCATGTGTGCAGTAGTGATTGATAAAGGAACAGATGACTATTTGTCACTTATTGAAATTCTGCCCATTGCAACAAGCAGAACATCAGAGACTTTGTCTGTTTTCTGCAAAATAGTCATCACGTGTTGATGTAACGAATCCAGACAAACGACTTGGATTGTTTGACTTCTACCAATTTTTCTCTACTTTTTTTGCTCTTTTTTATTATTGTCATATTTGTTATTTCATGAATATTATAAATACATTCTTTTCTTCTGACTTTTTACCTTTACTGGAGAGAACTGTTATTTGGAGAGAACTGTAGAGAAGTTATAGGCTTTATGCATATTTGGTCTGCTGGTATTCTCTGACTCTTAGCCTACTCAATGAGCCATGGCACTTCACTCAACACACATAGAAATGTACAATACCCTAAATATCTTGGCAGCTACCATTTCTTTCTTTTCAGGAGCACAAAAAGCCAGATGGTGCAGATCACATGAGACCTCAGCAACAGTTGTGATGCTAAGAAACACCAAAGTGTCAGCGACATTGCATTCTGATATGATGCAAGAGGAGGAAGAGGAATATATATTTTAGGATACTTGCAAAATGTTTAAAAATTGGGCAAAAATAGCAGTGTTATTTTGGCACAGCAGGTAGCACTGCCACCTCATAGCTTCAATCCTGTATCTTACTCGGCTTACTATCTGTATGGGGTTTCACATGGTCTCCCTGTATTAGTGTGGGGTTCCTCTGGGTTCTCTGTTTTCCTCCCTTGACAACTCTAAATTACTCCTAGTTGTGAATGAGTGTGTGTACTGTGTGTGTGAATGAGTGTGTGAATGAGTGTGTGTACTGTGTGTAATGGATTGGCATCCCATTCAGTGTATTCCCACCTGGGATCCACCACAACCCTGAGTGAGTGAAGATGAATGAATGAATCACATCTGAACCTATATTTAAGAGTATAATACAGTATAAATAATGTATCTGTCATGGTGCTGAACATACTGTCATGAATATTTTGACATTTTACTATGAAGGAACTATATTCATTAACAAATACATTATTTATAACGCTGTACGTTATTAAATGTGGGTCTGAATGTATGTTTTCTTTATCAGTTCCAAACATTGGAGTATATTCTAAATTTCAGAATATATATTTTGAATTTTTTTCAAAATGGCGGCGTGTGCTGCCATAGAAACTAACTGCCGAACTATGAACTGAAGACAATGCGATACAAAGCTAAAAGTTATGATTGGTCCAATCCCGCCCCGTGAGCAGAAGCTGCGCGTTGATTGGTTGATTTGCCGACCAATCACCAGCCGAGTTTTCCTATACTAAGTTAACAGTGTAACTGCAGGCCTTCAGGCTGATATACTACTTTGAATCTGAAATATTTTAATTGGTAGATGATAGAAGTGTCAATTTTATGGTGCATATCTGAATTTTTAGGAATGAAATAAATATTATACGATAATTATAAGGCACCCAGAAGAGACCTGGCGCTCTGTTGTGAGAGTTAGGCTAATGGCGAGAGTGGAAATGTGGAGGATATGTTTAGAAATGCTCGGTATTAACATGAGCTTTAACGCACAGTCTCTGATGATCCTCTTACCGTGAACGTTGGCTCGGAGCTGCGGCAGGGCTGACAGCTCCCCGGAGGAGCTGTGGCTCCGAAAGCGGGATGAGCTGGGGGATTTCCGCTGCTTCTGCGCCTTCTTCACGGACCTCCGAGTGAAGCCGTCCACTTTCTCGGTGGCGGAGACCGCCGACATGTTCGCCCCGGTCGCTGGAGCTAGTGATAGCTAACCTGAAGTACGCTCTAACCCACCAACAGAGAAGTTTTACCCCGACAGTCGCACATCGGAATACCGTTTACATGTGAATGAGCAGCCGCTCGCAGTGTTCACAGTCTCCTGTCGTGAAAAGTTTTCGCACCATACGGCTTCACTTCAGAAAGTCATCCACAGGTTTCCAAACCGGTTCCTGCCAAGTAAAAGTCGCTCATTTGGAGTGTCGCTGTATGAAAACACCAAGCCGCCGTCGCCGCCGCCGTCGTGCCGGGTTCAGTCATAATTCCCTTACATCACTTCAGGACTTTTTTTTTAAACGCCGCTGGTGTAAATATTACAGATTATCCCACAACCAATACCCTCTTCACATTACATCCACGTCAAAATCTAATCAAGAGCAGTGTTAGAGTCTATCCTAGCGCATTTCAGAGCCATGCAGTGCTGTTTAACCGAGAACTGACCTTTAAGGTGAACGCACAGGACGAAAACTCTACATTGTAATTGACAGCTACAGTCATTTCAGCCTGCTGCCTGAGTACTACGCTGCTGGTATTTGATGGACAGTGCGTTCATCCAATTAAATGCAAGGGTCGGAAAAGCATCGACCAATCAGATTCCTACTTGGTCGCGTTCCACAAGCCAGCGTCTGTTTCCCAAATGTTGGACGTAGAGTGAGACGTAAAACCTGTTAGCTTTTATGGGATTATAGGGCACTTTTGTAGGGCATAGGCAATGATTTGGGATACAACCACAACCATATTTTCTGTAAGATGATATCGAAAAAAATAGCATACCCTCAGTTGATCATAGTGTCACAGATCTATTTTTTTTAATTATAGTTTATATTATGTCAGTATTTTTTAATTATTATTGTTCAACACTTTTTTTAAAACTGAGTTTAAATGAAGTGTGTCAGCTCAATGCTCAATAGAGAAGTCAGTAAATGAGCCATAAAGCAAATGTGGCCTATTCATGCACAAATATGTATACAATGCTGCACATCACATGCCTGAGTGCACTTCTGAAACAAAGAACCAGTGTATCTTACAGCTTTTGGGACTGAGGACACATTGCTTTGCTTTGTAGCTCTGCTCAGTGACCTGCATTTTTCCCCCATAAAGCCCTGAGGACAGCAGACACCGGCGTCCATCAGCCAGGACTGGTTTAACTTGTCTGTCCTCTCTGAACACTTACTGAACACACAACTAGACTCTACACTGCACTGTATGATATAACTAAAAGCCATAAACAGCAGAAAATGTTGGACGAACTGCATGTGATCCTTAAAATGGTTTTTTTTTTTAGCCCTCAGGAAGGTGCGTCCTCTCCTTCAGGTCTCCATCAGTTTTTATGGTAGGCAAGCTACTCAAACAATTACGGTCATCTGTGGTATATTAACACTACAGTGTAAAACATTTACAGTAATTTACTGTAATCAAAGTTGCCAGAAAAGTACTTTTAAACATACAGTAACTAACTGTAAACTATACTAACCATAAATTACTGTAATATCTTTACGCTCCTGTTATTTACATTTCTCTCTGTTTCCAGTAATACACTTAATTTTTGCAAGTGAAATACTTGTAAATATAATTATAGTATAAAATAAAGCATAATCCAGTACATTTGCTCAAGGCAGGATACAACTGCGCAGAAGGTTAAGGGTTAAGGGATAAGGTTGCAACCATGGCAGTTTGGCTTTGCTGAGATTTGAACACACGACCTAACCTGTAACTCAAAGCCTTAACCCCAACTAGGTCAACTGCTGTGCACTGATTCATAACTTTACTAGCAAATAAAGTTAAACTAATTTATTACCCTTCTCACCCCTGTCAAAATGTTAGATATCCCACCGTGCATTGTGTTTTCTGGCATTTTACTGTAAACCAGTGCACTTCTCTAATTGCCTAATTGTTTACAATACAATCCTGTAAAATAATAAAACAGTATTTTGCTGTAAATAAGTAGTTTTTTTTTTTTTACAGTGATGGCATTAGCTAACATTACACTACATATTTCAGAGCTGTAGTAGAGCAAAATAGCATTTTTGTAACAAAAACTCTATACAATGTGAATGACAAGGTTTCATCTGTAAACACCTTCTTGTTGAAGATGGAGTTATAGACATATGTTCCACGCCTTACAATGATTAAAATCATGACCTGTAAGAAATCCTTGAACATTTCTTGGAATATTCCTAAAAGCTTCTTCAGTTTTTGTGTTACTGTAATCTGACTGCAGCTTCCTGTTTATAAACTCCAAGTCCCAGCATGCTGTGTGGTTGTAGCTCATTAATGTCAAGTTGTCACTATGTTCATGTGTACTGCAGACTTCCAAGCATGTTATTCATTTGAAACATTCCACTGGGCTTGTGTGGTATTAAAACTGGAATCACATCAGGGGAATAGGAGATTCTTATCCTCTATGCTTAGAGATTATAGCCTGTATGTAGTTTTGGTTTCAAGGTCAACAGGTGCTCAAGAGCCATGAGAATGTGTCTGTCGCCCCCTGGTGCTGCAAACCCAAAGTAGCTCTCACAATCATAAATAAGAATCCATCCATCCATTCATCCATCCATCCATCCATCCATCCTTCCATCCATCCTTCCATCCATCCTCTGTACCGCTTATACTACACAGGGTCACGGGGGAACCTGGAGCCTATCCCAGGGAACTCAGGGCACAAGTCGTGGGACACTCTGGATGGGTTGCCAACCCATCACAGGGCACAATCGTGCACACACTCCCATTCACACTCTGGCATCTCCAAATTGTCCATAATCAGCCTACAACGCATGTCTTTGGACTCGGAGAGGAAACCGGAGTACCCGGAGGAAACCCCCGAAGCACAGGGAAAAGATGCAAACTCCACGCACACCCATAGGTGTGAGGCAACAGTGCTAACCTAACCTAACTAAGCCACCGTGCCCCCATAAATAAGAAATCTTTTACTTTAAATAAAAATTGGTCATTGTTTGCTGAAAATCTCCTATATATGGACCTCCTAATGGCCAGATACCTTGACAGACCATCCAGCCCACACTGCCAAGAAATAGCATAACTTCTCTGACCACACCACATCAACACCACGATTAGGAAGACAGCATTGCTGCTCCACCATGACCCTAACCAGGATAAAATAATTACTGAATATGAATGAATGAGTGAAAATATAAGGGGAAAAATAGACCTTTTCTAATTTAAGAGCAGCAATAGCAAAGAAACGGAAGCTTAATCAACAATGATACTAAAGCGATACAAATTGATGCAGTGACACCCATTTCACTCGGACTGACAGGCACAGGTGGCACGTCTCGCTCTCCGGAAACTCATTTGATAATATTTCTAAATAAACACCACGAATAAAAGATTTGTACAGATGCATAGACAATCGGATCGATTTGGTTACCATCATCAAACAAACAGTTCCATACTGTTCTTAATCAGTGAGACCAGCGATTTGTGAAGACATGCTGTATATACTTAGACTTAGTAAATTTTTTAAACTCATTGTCGCATTTCAAGAAAGCTTCATGTAGAGATACACTCTATGGCCAAAAGTTTGCGGACACCTGACCATAACATTCATACAGCATGTGCTTGTTGAACATCCCATTCCTGATTTAGTCCCAATTTGCTGTTATTCTCCACTCTTCTGGGAAGGTTTTCCACTACATTTTGGATCATGACTGTGGGGATTTGTCCATTCAGCCACAACAGCATGAGTGAGGTCAGGTACTGATGTTGGGTGAGGAGGCCTGGGGGGCAGTCACTGTTCCAGTTCATCCCAAAGGTGTTCAGTGGGGTTGAGGTCAGGGCTCTGTAAAGGCCACTCGAGTTCTACCACTCCAACATTGGCAAAACATGTCTTCATGTGATAATGACAATGTGCACAGGGGCACTGCCATGCTGGAACAGGTTTGTGCCCCTTAGTTCCAGTGAAGGGAAATTGTAATGTTATAGCCTACAAAGACATTCTATACAATTGTGTGCTTCCAAATTTGTGGCACCAGTTTGGGGAAGAACCACATATGGGTGTGATGGTCAGGTGTCTGCAAACTTTTGGCTATATAGTGTATTTCACGGTCATGAGTCTCAGTACACTCAGTATAACAGTGGAACAGTTCAGACTTTACCAAACAGAGTGCATGCATTTAATCGCCAGTTCAAACCAACACAGTATCCAACAGTTAAAAGAAGAAGTAGAAAAAAGACAAACCAAATAAAAAAACCCATAATACAAAAAGCATGCTTTAGGAATACAGGTGACAACACACATCTCATACACTTGCATTCAACATTTGTGAACACTCAGTTAATGACAGCTTTGCAAGTAGATTTTAGGAATGGTAAAGTTAAATACACAGTCTTATATATATATATAATTCTCAAATATAATTTGTCCATTTGCATAAAAACATTCCCTCTAAAATTTGTCTTGCTAAAAGACAAAGATGGAGGGTAAAATTCACACAGTATAACGCTGTGCTGGATAGTTCTTTAAAAACTTAGTGTAGTTTTTTTCCCAAGCCTTGGTCAGATTTTCCCAAGAAAGCGAACATGCATAAGGATCAGTCTTGTGGTGTTTTCTGAAAATATGCAGAAATCTTTTTCATAGAAGTTGGAGAGGAAATTCTCTTCGTCTGCGGGGACGAGGCCTTCTTCCCAGACTGCGGAGAGCTCAGTGCCTAAGCAGGAGGAAGAGAGACAACAGGAGTTATCCTCCAACAAATCTGATGAAATCACAAAGAGCATACAGATGCTGGGTTGAGAACATTGCGGTTTGGATAGACAGACAGAAGTATAGGTGAGACAGAATTAAAGACCAATGTCCTTAGTCTGTCTTTGTCTTTTAATCAGAAAGACAAGACCAAGACAGAAAAGACGAGCAAAGCCAGGCTGTTTTCACGAAAAAACCAAAACTGATGTACTGTATTTCTCAGATCTGATATTTAGACATAGAAAAAAAAAAAAACATGAAACCTGATTTTACAGGACAAACTGTCACATGACCTCAAATATGATTTTAATCAGATCTGAAAACCACATATATGGTAGCTTGATTAGAAAACTGACTGCATGAAATTTGACGTTTTCCAAAGTCAGTTTCAAAGTCTGTTTCTTTTTATTACATTTTAGACTGCAGAAAATCTTTCTAGCTCAAATCAGACATGCCAGTAAATTAGATTTGAGCTGTCTGTCTGAAGCAAAAGACAGAAAAGACTTTCAGACAAGACAATCATATATTCAAACAGCATAGACAGTAACTCAAAGATCAGGAAGACAGAAGGACAAACATAAATACAGAAGAGACAGTCTGAAAGAAAGGAAATACAGAAACAGAAACCAAAGTGACAGAAAAGGATATCAGAGTTGGTCTATAGTTAATGTTACACTGTACATTAAATATTTAGCTGACTAAAAGATAACTTTATTGCCAAGTGGCATCTCCCATGATACACTATATGGCTAAAAGTTTGTGGACACCTGACCATAACATTCATACAGCATGTGCTTGTTGAACATCCCATTCCTGATTTAGTCTCAATTTGCTGTTATTCTCCACTCTTCTGGGAAGGTTTTCCACTACATTTTGGATCATGACTGTGGGGATTTGCCCATTCAGCCACAACAGCATGAGTGAGGTCAGGTACTGATGTTGGGTGAGGAGGCCTGGGGGGCAGTCACTGTTCCAGTTCATCCCAAAGGTGTTCAGTGGGGTTGAGGTCAGGGCTCTGTACAGGCCACTCGAGTTCTATCACTCCAACATTGGCAAAACATGTCTTCATGTGATAATGATAATGTGCACAGGGGCACTGCAGTGCTGGAACAGGTTTGTGCCCCTTAATTCCAGTGTAGGGAAATTGTAATGTTATAGCCTACAAAGACATTCTATACAATTGTGGGCTTCCAAATTTGTGGCACCAGTTTGGGGAAGAACCACATATGGGTGTGATGGTCAGGTGTCTGCAAACTTTTGGCTATATAGTGTATCTGCAATAAAATGCTTAAACTGTATAAAGAGGTGTTTTTTTTTCCCTTCCATTTTGAAAACTCAAACTAGCAGTTTCCAACTGAATCCTCACTGCTGCTGCACTGTTATATGGCATTTAAGGTCATCGTTGTTGAGATAGTGAAGCGGATACTGTGATGTTAAATGGTTATTATACAGTATATCAGTATTTATTGTGACTTACAGAGAGGGACTGTGTCCTCGAGTCTTGTCTCTTCACTGCATTAGGGCTTTTAGGTAACGCGGCTCTGCTGTGAGACTGTTTCAGTTTCCGGCTCATTGCAGAAAGCCAGTCAGCTTTCAGTGGCGAGCTGTTCTCCTTATCAGCCTGAGTAGATGAGCTGATCCTCTCTTCCTTCTCTTCTGTTCTTTCCTCTGCTGATGTGCAGAAAGCGCTCCCAGACTCCCGACTCCTCTTACAGTCCGGATAGAGCTCAGACACTCCATCGCTCTCGTCTTCCCCCATCGTCTTGTCGCTCGTGTCCAGGCGGCGTTTGGCGCGCCTCTCAGAGCCGAGGGTGTTAATGACGGGGATGGAGAGCGGAGTTTTGGTCTGGGGCAGGCAGGGTGTATCAGGAGAGGAGGTGACAGATGGAAGAGGGAAGTCAGCACCGCTGGGGGCGCACGAGCCAGGCTGAGGGGACAACAGAGAGTCAGCGCTGCCTGACCTGCCACTCCGAACGGGGGTTACATCAGCCTGAGGGAAGGAGCCTGACAGACACAAACGGAGAACCATTAAAAAGAGGTCATGATAGCATCCCAAATCCAGTAATCACAATACATAGCAGATCTAAGCGAGAAGAACTGTCAGCTCTTTACTAACATCAAACACAGAGATCCTGGCAGAGCTGCCAATATTGCACAAAAAAAAAAACAAAACAACACATGGACATGTTTTCAGATGTGCTGGAGTAGATTTATAAATTGTGGTCAGATTAACATGTGGATGAGAACATGTGGAATAAATCTGGTTACTTCCATTGTGTTAACCAAAATATTCCTTAGTGCATGTTTGGTATCAATTTAATTGTACAAGTATTGTACAAGTTTACAAAATAACAATTACAGGGTACTGTATGGTTTTATATTTAGGTTGTCTTTCACATACACACATACACACACACACACACACACACACACACACACACACACACACACACACATACACACACATACACACACATACACACACATACACACACACATACACACACACATACACACACACATACACACACATACACACACATACACACACATACACACACACATACACACACACATACACACACACATACACACATATATACTGGAGCCAACTGGTCTACAAAGGGGACCTTTTCCCATTGTTTCACAAACTCATTCCCAGAAACTGAATTAGCATACAACACCTTGGGGTGAGTTTACAAGGCTGGGGGTCCATGCTGCCATAAAATATATCTCTCCCATTTGATACTTTGGTTCAAAGAGGTGCATGGGGTACAAGTAGGGTATGAGAGTTAGCTCTAGTAAGGAGAAGATCTTGAGGAAGAGATTTTTACCATCCGGTCTCATCTAATCTCATCTGATCTCTTTCTGATGCGATTCCACCCGCATCCTATTCTAGCCACACAGGTCCATCTATTCATTCTGTCAAAGTTTCCACTTTTACTTATTACATTTTATTCTTGTATTATGCGATCTATAATAAACTTCGTAATTTCGCTACCTATAAAATACTGAGTAGTTCCTTTGGAGAAAAGTATGGTGCATTAATAGTGTGATTTGGTTGATTTGTATGATTACTAGAAATAGTTTCTAGCTGAAGTTGCAGATTTAAATAAACACCTCTGACAAGTAAATAAGAAAGGCCTGGGCTTGCGTGTTGATAGAAACCTCTGAGCTAACCGAATAATTGTTTAATAAATAGGCTATATAAAAGCCTCTGACGTAGGAACCTCACTTTATACTGAAAGATTAGTATGAAGCCATTTTAGATTAAATGTAACTTCAACACAGATTTTATTCTTTTATTAATTTAACTAAAAAGATGGCTAATCTAAGTAATTATTGGATTCAGATACTTAAGTGATTCGAATATCAGAGTCAGATGTTAAGTAATAAAGTTAAAACACACATTTAACCTTCAGCTGGGCCCATTTCTGTCCCTGGTCATAGGAGAGCAGCAGAGTAAGACGATATCATTTTATACTTAGTCCTACAGCAATAGTAATGATTTTGTAGCCATGTAATTTTACGTGGCAAATTTTCAAGATTGCATCAAATTTTTAATAACAGCTTTTTATAAGCCAGATTTCTCAAGAATACAGATGAAAGGTGAAATACAGTAAAATGCACTGTAGAATAAACAGGTTAGCTTTACTACTCATTCATGATTCATGCTACTAACAAAATAAGGTGTGTAAAGTCTGAAAGTAAATTATAGAAATATGAATAATTATTATTATTATTACCAGATGGTCGGGAGGGTGTCTGGATTTTGCGGCGTGCCCAGCCTACAAGGTTTAAATCTCCTGCTGATGATTCTCTGTCTACACTGCGGCTGAGCCTCCAGATCCGCACGGTGTTATCATCAGAGCAGGTCGCGATCTGTATAGGGATGAAAATGTCAAATGCATAGTTTAATAGAGCTTCTGAACATCACCATGACAGGACAAATTTAGTTTAGAGGGATATAGGAACGAGGCGCTATGAAAGCCATGTGCTTATATAGACACCAGATATAGACACTAGACAAGATAAAATGCACACTTTCTTCCTATTCTAGGAAAAAGATATTATGTACAGCAGTTAATAAGAAAGTGTGTGTGTAAACCTTTCTAGCGTCTAAAAGTGTCAGCTTTTTCCTGGTTTTCCTGAAGTTTTTGGGTTTGAGACAAGATGTTGTTAATGTGAGATTGGGAAAAGGGGGCAGGGCCTCCAGGCGTATTTGTTATTGAGACTTCAAAACACCTACACAAATGTCAGATTCATATTGTATGTTGCTTGGCTTTTGGCTTTTTTCATTTTGAAAACGTACGATTGCTCTTTGGAGTACTTATATTGGCGTACTCCAATCTTAACATGTGGAGCCACTATGCAGAATGTGTGAAGGTTTGTACTAGTCACTGAAACCCAGCCTGAGTTTTACAAAGGCCAATATTAGTCGCTGTTTTACAAAGGCCAATATTAGTCGCTGTGGGAGATTTTAGATTATTTAGTTAATTCTGTGTAAATGCTGAGGTTGAGAAAAAGCAATACATAGCTATGCAATACTACATAGCACATAGTGTTGTCCCAGAATGCCTTTGTAAGAAGGCACTTTATACATCTGGAACCAAGCAATTAAACTCGAGACCAACGTAAAGCAGTGTGACCTTTCCCCATCCAGCATTTAGATAAGTATTAGGGACAGCTAGGGAACACAGACAGCTAGTAAAAAGTTTCCGCAGCTCTATTACATATAAAAGCTCCCAGCAAATTGCTCACCTTTGTGAAATCAGAGGGGCTCCAGGTGACTGATGTCACTTCCTGGCTGTGCCCCTGAAGCATCACAGGAGCCTGATCTGGGTCAGAGATCTACAGAGAGAAGATTCAGACCATTTAAGAGACCATTAAGAGAGCCACACAAATTCCACACGTAAAGAAATTTAAAACTAAAAATCACATGTAAACAAAGCTCAAGCCCCTCACCTTCCAGATATAAGCGTGGCTATCGCTCGACCCACTGGCCAGGAACTGATCATCTGGACTCACGCTGGACTTCACATAGAACGAGGAGTTACGATGGCCACTGAACACAGCCGCTGGACGAACAGACAGAAGATGGAGTGTTTTTTTTTTTTTTTTTTTTTTTTTTTTTAAAAAAGTGCACACGTTCAGAAATTTCAGAACAATAAAGCTGATAATAAATGTGAATCCTCTTATGATTATGAATTTAAAGGAAACTAAAGTAGTTAGCATGTAGGGTCTGTAGTTAGAAATGTCCAGTCGCAGTGTCTTTATCCTTTATTAATTGTATGATTTAGTGTTATACCACAACGCTATTGAATTCTCAACACTTATGTAATGAATTATGATTAATTTTCCATAAGAGCACAGCTCAGACTAGTTATTATGCCTTATCGCTTCTATAGTAACAAAGTACACAGCGACTTGTATGGCAGACGCTCTACATAAATGAATTTTAAAATTGTGTGTACTTGTTCATCAAGTTTTATGCGAGGAGATATTTATTTAGTATTTTTGGAAGAAGCCTCCGGTGTTAGGGCTCTGTAACAGTCAGACATAAGACTTGGTTAAAGCTTTCCGACACAGTATATCTTAAGACAGAGGACTTTGCAGTAACATGGTAAGCTCTGTTTTTCTGTCATTATCTTCAAGAGAGAGGAAATGAAAGACAGGCTGGTGAGAGAACAACTGTTTATAGCTGTTAGAATGTAGGCAATTACAGGAACTAACTTGTTTTGCAGACGCTGTACAACATGAAATGGATAAAATATACATGTTTCTAAACAATAAAAAAAATCGTTAACACTGACAAATTGTGGTATAAGAGGGGGAAAAACACACACTGGGATGTGCTTTTAAAGGAAAATAATCTACTTCGGGGTGGAAACAGTAACTTTGCATCAGGCCGCATCACACCACCCAAGGATTGATTGTTTTCCTATAACAGCACTCCCCATAGAGTTTTATTCCTTACATATCGGACCATGATGGCGGCCAAATCTGATAAGTGGCACTCTTTACCTGGTGTAGTTTTCAATCCACTGATATCAAACATGTAAATGTTGTCATCTGTGCAGTTGCAGAACAGTCTGGAGCTCATCGAGTCTAACGTCAGGCCTGAATAACCTGGACATAAAGTGAATCCGATTAAACGGCCAATGAGAATGAGTCTGGTTAAAAACATTGCCAAAAATGGAATACATGTGAGACAGGCATTGTTGTACAGTAGACTGATTTTGTTGCAATACTGATAGAAGCACAGTGCTGCCACTAAAACAATACAAAAATATCGTGCTTTCATTATTAGGCCATATTAACCCACCTCTATTATCAAAGGTTTCAACCCACATTTTGATCTGTAGTCGGGGTGTTTGAGTGACTGCTGTGCAAGTCAGCAAGCATTTATGTACCTAGTTTGCGTGTGGAGGATCCTGGGTACTGATAAATCTGGAGTGGGGTGGGGTTCTGCTGGTACGCCGTGTAACTCTTCCTTAAATCCCACATCTTAATCGTCCTGTACAGAGACCAGGCGTAAGCTGAGTATCAGTATATAATTAAAGGATTTGGCTTCTTAAACCACAGAAAGTGTTTCTAATTCACCACATACCCATCTACTGCTCCTGACGAGATGAGCGTGTTCTCGTCACGGAAAAGAACAGCCGTCACGCCTCTCTGAGAATCCTGCACAGCAAGAGAGATAAAGGAATATTATAGAATTTACAGGAAAAAAACATAGTAAACATAATATATTAAAGCTCGCATAATGAAATTCTCTAACACGGCATTATAAATGATGTACGCAATGCTTATACATGTGTTACAAAGCCCTAATAAAAGAACCTCTCAAATAAAGTCTTACCATTATTTGCCACCTAGATCTGATATCAAGATCACATGACTAAATGAAACGATGTAATGTCTGTCACAGCGTGCTTAATGATAACATCGATGATGAAATTTGTTGATAACTATTTTATTATCTAACGTTGATTATATAATTATCTCTATTCCCCCAGCGTACATCAGCACTGTAGCACTAAAAGCCTTCTCACCACAGAAGGAGCCATTCCTCTGGATGTCACTCGTTTTTTCTTCGTTTGCGGTGTGTTTCTCTCCATCTTCATATGAGCTCCACTTATCTGTTTCATCTGCCTGTAGAAGCCATCTGTGTGAAAAAGGACAGGGATCATTTGGGTCAGACACCGAGAGACAGAGACAAAAACAGACACCGACAAACAGACACCAGACAGACAGAGGCAGAAACTGTCAGACAGACACCGACAGACAGAGTGGGAGAGAGAGAGAGAGAGAGAGAGAGAGAGACAAACAGACACTGACAGAGAGAGAGTGTGAGACAAACACAGACAGAGAGAGAGCAAGCGAAAGAGACAGACAAACACCTTCAGAGAGAGAGAGAGAGAGAGAGAGAGAGAGAGAGAGAGAGAGAGAGAGAGAGCGTGAGTGAGAGAGATAGACACCGACACAGAGAGAGAGAGAGCGAGAGAGACAGACAGACACCAACAGAGAGAGAGAGAGAGCGAGAGAGACAGACAGACAGACAGAGAGGGCAAGAGAGACAGACAGACACCGACAGAGAGAGAGAGAGCGAGCAACAGATAGAGGCCCCAACAGAGAGAGCGAGAGAGCGAGAGAGACAGACAGATGCCCCGACAGAGAGACAAAAACACTTAAAGACAGAGGGACAAAGACAACAAAGACAGACACAGACAGACAGGCATGCAGACTTGTATAAGAATCGTAACCTGATTAAGCTGTCATTATCCAACGTTCCCACTCTTACCTTTCTTACTACACCTCATGTCCCACAGCATGATGTTCCCGTCCCTGCCTCCGGTGCAGAAAACAGCTGAGGGAACAAAATGTGGCTTTAACATAAAACATTCCCAACATTCCAATGAAAGCTTTCAGACAGGGGAAAAAACTCCTCTGAGAAAAACGATTAATTGCCTTGATTAATTAATATTGCAAGACTGAAGCATTTTAGCCAAACATAACAGGAAGTAAAAATATTCCTCAGAGCAGACAGACTGATGAAGCACAGAGCAGCCAGAATGAAGGGATTACCTTTCTCCTGTTTGGGAAAGGCCACACTCTTCAGGCTGCACTGATGCCCTTTAAAGCTTCCCAGCAGCTCTCCGGAGATCACGTCCCACAGCCGGGCTGTCTGATCACCTGACGCTGTCACCTTCACACCAAAACATTACTTACTCTTACAAGTCATCTTAAAGTATCTGAAAGATCAATCTGAGCTGCTGAAGAACTCACTAGGCTGTTTGCTCCTGGGACCCAGGCGATATCAAACACCGCGTTATCATGCGCCAGCCATTCTGTGGATAAGAAACAGCATCGCTTAGGCCTTGGCTAAGATGAATTTCCCCCTGCATTCCAGTGCTGTTTCTATTTAACCTCTTCACGCCATTTCCATGGTTTAATGCTGCGTTCCACTTATCTCAGAACTACAACATTTTTGACCACCACGAGTGATGCTGAACTTGGGGTTGAGGAGATTGTCCCGAGTTTATGAGTAGGAATTCCATGTTGAGAGTTTTTCTTTTGGTTTTCCTACTCCTAGTGTCCAAGTTTTAGTCAAATTCAGCATAATGCACCATCTTACCCTTAACACTTAGCTCAATGGAGTGAAGGATGCAAGGATGAAACATGACTCCTTGAAGACCTGAGAGATTTTTTTTAAAGGCCTGAGTGATACTGATCATCACAAGATGCACCACAAGATTTTGGGGCTGTCAGCAAATAACGTGGTTTGTGAAAGACAAATGTTCCGAAATATTCTTACAATACAATGCACAACACATGGAGTGTGTTGCAAGGTGTGTCTTAACAAGTCTAAATTTTACAGAAACACAGCGAGGGTTTTCGGAACATTGCAGTCCCTGACTCTGATGAAGGTTTACTCACCTTTCAGTACAGTGCTGCGTCTCTCAGTGTTATAAAGGCTCACGATCCCTTCCTCATTCGCTACAGCCAGCGTGCTGCCCTGCCCGGGAGCTGCCAGACACACGCCAGACACACGCCAGACACACGCCAGACACACGCCATTCAAGTGCATAGAGATGTCAGACTTCAGCCAGTTACAACATTTAAGACAGTTCTTTGCACAAATATGAAAAAAGCAGAAGTGAAGGAACGTGTTATGGAATTGTTGTATTTATGGATGTATTATCTGTGTGTTTTACAATCATAAGAGATCAGACATTTTAACTGCATTAAGTGCCAAATACACATTTAGAGTCAAGGAAAAGTGATCAGAACATCTTTTTATATACACATCATATAAACTCACAGGCCACTTTATTAAGAACACTACCACTGCACACCACATTTTACAAATCTGTGTAAGATACTTTATGAAACTCTAAATATAATTGCTGCTACATATATACCTATTGCTGCTACTCTATCAATAGTTTACAGCCCATGTTCTGGCATTTATTGTCCTGTGCATATATTGTCCTGCACTCATCTCACACTGTTGTATATTTGCACTTTATGTAGTCTTGTGTACTGTTGTGTTGCACCATGGTCCTGGAAAAAAATGACATTTCCTTCCGGTGTATACATCTACATAGAGGAATGACAATAAAAACCCACATGACTTGACCAACTGGACCTCCATGATATTTTCCAATTAGCCAGTTGTGTGGTAGAAGTGCAATGCATACACTCATGCAGATACAGTTCAAGCATTAAAAAAAGAATCTAAAAGGAACCATACATTTCTTGCCTCCTCAAAAGAAATTTTAGTGTTTGAGAAACATTATTTGTATGTCCTAACACCATTATAATGGGTAAGATTCACACGCTTCATCTGCACTAATCTTGCATCTGACCAAACTGCTAGAGCTTCACCTGTGGAGAATGTGCATCCAAACGGAGGAACAGCGGTGCCCGAGTCTCCGTAAGACACGTGTTCATCATGACTGGCACACCCGAAACACTCCAGCAGAGATGACAGAGGGTAATCCCCATGCTTATCTACAACAGAAAGGAACACAAGGAGTTATTTAATGCAATAGGATTTAACTAAATGATTTCACTCTAAAACAACAGCAGGCTTGGTGAATGTCCCAGGTCTGGGGGGTCATCTGGGGGTGGAATTGGGGGTTTTGTGTGTGTGTGTGTGTGTGTGTGTGTGTGTGTGTGTGTGTGGAGGGTCTGAAATATGTCTATTACAGCAAAGTCTGATGATAGTCCTATGCAACACTTGCAGCTCATCCGATAAGGTTTTATTTCCCCATTTTGTGAAATGGTTTGGTCTGCCATGGTTTTGCAGTGAGAGCTTTTCATTCACACTAGTTTGCTAAGATGTCGCAGAAGTCAGGTGCACAAAAAAGAAAGGAAAAAAAGAAAATGGGAGGAAGAACAACTGGCTAACTTAAGGGAGTGCATGGAAGTTCTTAAATCACAACTGAATATCGCAGTATAGAATTTAGTTATAGTCTGATTACGTGGTACAGTACAGGTCTGCTCCACACTAATATAATATATAACTGGTGGTGACTTCATTCCCCAAACTCACTCTGTTACTGGGACTTTGGCCCAAAAGCTTTTTAACCAATGTGTTTTTACAATGTCTGTAAGTGTGACAATGATTTTATTAACGTAAATGTATGAATTTATTAAAATTCACAATATTACCTGGTACAGTAGTTACTGATTTTGGTGTTACTTTAGAGCAAAATATCACCAGATTGCTTAACAGGAAGGATTTTGATATCCTCTGTAATATTAAATAGATGGCTGATAATGATTTCTTCTGTTGCATCAGGAAAAAAAAAAACCAAATGTGAGCAGGGAAGTGTGGAAGAACACCACAAAGGTGCACAGATCCACCATTTTCCCCCCGTTTTATAATATTCAGTACTGATGCCCTGATAGTAAACAAGGCAACTCTTCACTATTCCTGTTGCCAAGTTATGCAACACATCACAGGCATGATGCTGGCATGCGTTCAGGACAGGACAGGAAAATGTCACATTCGGTGTTTCAGGACAATTTCGACCCAACATTTAGTCCTGGATCAGCATGTCTCTGTTCACATGAAACTGACACATTTGTGTGGCTGAACAAGGCAACACATTTGAGCAGCTTCACCAAAACTTTTTACAGATGTTTATTTCTCACACCTGCACAATTAATCATGCATTCACTGGGTGACATTTTCACATCCCATCCTTTAGATTAAAGCATGATCTCTCTGTCTCTCTCCATGACTACATGTGTATGCTCCTGGCCTTTATCACTGAACAATAAAAGAAAACAACAAAATCTCTTTAAATTACCCACGGCACATTATTTTATATAGCTCTAATAATGGTGATCATTATGAAGTCCAGAATATAGATATATATAATTTGAAGATATAAATCTTCAGAGCTGTTAGTCATTAAATACATATTGATCTAACTAATTCTTCAGTGAAAAATCTAACAAAATCTAAACTATAGATATTTAAATCACTTTTAAATACTGTTTTAATAAATACATGTTTGGATTAATCTGATCTCTGCTAGGCGGTTTCCTGACACACAGAGCAGGAACAGAGGCCGAATCGCGAATGTCACCCTGCAGGACATTAAGTCCCCTACACATACTGTAGCGCGCCATTACTTCGAGCCCTAGAGAGTGCACCAGTGTAGGCACTAGATGGGCGTTTGGGCTTCGTCCCTTCACTACCCAGCGTTGTCTGGAAAACGCTTCTCCTATTAAAGAAAGTAAATCTGCTCACCGTTACTTCTTCTTTTCCCCACTCCTCGATCGACAACAAATCGAAACAGCATCCTGAACAGCTAGACGCCTTGTTTTAAATCAAAAATAAAATCCTGAGACGCTTTAATCCTGTACTAACTGAGAATAAAGCCGCCTACACTGGAGTTCCCGCGAAACTGATCATCACAAGAGAGGAGACAAAAATCCCGCTAATATCACGTTCCGCTTTCTCATTGGTGCACAGTGGAAGCCACGCCTTTTTTATAAACGTCACATCCGGTGAGATGGCGGTCAATGAAAAACTGCGGTTTTTTTGTTTTCCCACCCACATTGCGACAAATCCTATATCCCTTCTTATGATTGGCTAGCATCATCCTGCTTTCTGCACCATGATTGGCTTATAGTCCACACTCTCCAGCAGTCCACCAATCACAGTTCTGTTTGTGTGGACGCCATATTATTTCGGAATACCGGTGTGAATATAACACTAAGCTGTATTTATGCAGCTAGTTTAAAATAAAGTTACTAAGTGCCATTCTCAAAAAGGAAGAAATAATCCATTCTTGTGAAGAAAATGTCTCTTTCAACTGCGCGCTCTTTCTTGTCGGAGGCCGGTTATGGGGAACAGGAGTTAGATGCTAATTCGGCTCTCATGGAGCTGGACAAAGGTCTGCCATTAAGATGCTAATATAATTAACCAAAGCTAGCTAACACAGTTATTCTACTGAACAGCTGCTAAATGTTAACTTTTTATACATGCATTCTATAGAAGTAGCTAATACTTCCTGAATTAACTATTTCCTGAAATGTATGCTAGCTAGGTGTAAAGTGTATGCAGGTTATAGAACAGTGTTATGGAGCTTGTTATCTGTTACAGTACTTTTGTTCATAAACTAGCGGTTCACTTCATGACCATTCAGGCACATTATGTAACAAAAACATGATAAAAAAAATAGCTTCTCTCGCCTGTATAATTGTAGTTGAGGTTAATGAAAAGGTGGTATGGCACCACCTGAGGAAATAAGAAATATTGTATGGTATTGCTACGTCTCCTGTGTTGCCAACTCTTTTCAGGGGAAAGTAGCTAATGCATGCTCACAAGGTCGCGAAAACTCGCCGGATGACGTCATGGGCTAGTTTGCACATTCACTGGATTGTCATAATGGTTATACGTGAAGAAGGAGGAGTTACTGAAGACACTTAAGGAGCTTTCATGTCTGAATGGAACCCTTTGGTGTGGTTCGTTTGTAAACACAGCAATGGCAGTCAGGTGCGGACCAAAACAGCCGATCCTAAACCCTCTCGGTGAGCTGGTCTCGGTACGGTTCCAATCAAACTCCAGCGTGGTTCGATTGCAGGAAGAAAGCCATGAGACCTAAATCGACTTAAAGACAAGACGTGAACGAAACATGCTGTGTGTTTTGGTTTGTGGAAGAAGTTTCTCTGTAGAGTTGCCAGAATGAGCTATGAAGCGCAAACTGAGCCAAAGGACAGAGCTATATGCTGTTTAAATGTGACAGTATCCAGATATCCAGTGACACTTGTGCTGATTATATTATATTACCAGACCTGCCAACCTGTATACATGTTGTGTCAGAGCTCCACAATTTCACATCGTACTACATTCATATTAGTTATTATTCAAAAATATGCCAAAAGAGCAGTCTTTGTCTCCCCAGTGAAGTCAAGAGTCAAGTCAAGAGTCATTCATTTGTCTATCGCACAGCTACACTGGGAACACTGGGCATAGAAATGCTTGTGACGAGGCTCAGATTTAGACATTGACAGTACAAACACTTATTAGATATGAACAAACGTATATTTGGACATGATTGGCTGAGATGATGCGGCAATGTAATAAGGTAAATGAGTAAAGTGATATGTGCTATTAAATAAGGCAGAACAGTAAATGCGAGTACAGTAAATAGTACATAGTCAATCTGAATAGTAAATATCCAAGTGTCCAGTAAATCTGAATGGTAAATATCTAAATGACCGGAAGTGGCAGTAAAGGACTACTGGCTGTTAAGTAGTAAGTGGGAGATGGGAGAAGAGCCAGTAGACATATGAATCTGGGGTGATTTGTGGAGGTGTTTTGGTTGTGGAAGATTAAACTGCATCTGCAATGTTTTAAAATGGAAAATCTTTCTTAACTAATATATATCTAATAGCTGTGATGCGAGCTGGAGAGCTGTACCGAGTGCTGGACACTTGCTAGATTTGTTGTTGGACTCTTAATAAATTAGCTATAGGGATCTAAAATGTCTCCAAAACACTGCTTCCAGGTACTGTAGCAATAGAAATACAGTAGCAATTTCACCAGCACTTTTTTTTAAAATGAAATGCACATTGTCAGCATTCTTTTTTTATTGAGAATGAGCATGTTCACACCACATACAACAATATAGAACAAATGAGGTTTCAGCTGTAGTGTCCAGCTCTCAGTAACAGAGAAGTGATTCTGCTACTGATTAATAATTTTGCTTTCGTGTCTCTAACTCAAGGCTTGAGATCGTGCAATCTGGGGGAACAGTGTGAAGCTGTGGTCCTCTTTCCCAAGCTCTTCCAGAAATATCCCTTCCCCATCCTCATCAACTCAGCCTTCCTGAAACTGGCCGATATTTTCAGACTTGGGTACGTACTCACCAGGCCACGATGTGACAGATTACAGACAGTTGTGCACACTGGTTTCTTCTTCTGTCTAATACTGTTCTGTCTCATTAGTTATTAAATACACTGCAACGTTACCAACTTCCACTGCACTAGCAACAGCCCTGTTTATTAAAGTCTTGAGATTTAAGATGTCCACCAATACAATTATTAACGGTTAGGAAATATAATGGCATCACTAGTTGTTATACACTGTTAATAGGTGTAAGGAAAGTTCTGGTCACTCTGATGGCTGGTCACGCAACTTTTTTTGGCTGATAATCTCATGTATGGCCAGATTTGCATCTGAAAGTTTGAAGAGAAACTTACTTTATTTAAAACTTTCCACAGGAACAACTTCCTCCGGATGTGTGTGCTGAAAGTGACCCAGCAGAGTGAGAAGCACCTGGAGAAGATCCTGAACGTGGACGAGTTTGTTAAACGAGTCTTTTCTGTCATCCACAGTAATGATCCCGTAGCCAGAGCCATCACACTCAGGTACACACAGCAATCAGGTGGCCTTAGACATGCATGTACAATCCTGACATTGCTTGTTTAGCTGCATTACATTTGTAGCTCCAGCTTCAGACAGCAAATGTGTGTCAGAACTAAGACAAAATCATGGTGTTGTCTTGCATGGTGATATTTTTAATAAAGTTTGTGATGTGGCTAATTGTAAGATGAATATAAACATGGCCGTATTTACTGAAAGTGTTTATTCATATTTAATGCAGAATGCTGGGCAGCCTGGCGTCCATTATCCCGGAAAGGAAAAACGCCCATCACAGCATTCGCCAGAGCTTGGACTCCCATGACAACATGGAAGTGGAGGCCGCCATCTTTGCAGCAGCCAGTTTCTCATCCCACTCGAAGTACGAGCCTTAAGATCTGCACGCTCGTGTTAAAAGTGGTGCATGCTGAACAATATTTATCTACATTTGCCCTTTTCATGTGTTTTTATTAAGTATTACACTTTTATTACTTGTTGTAATTATAATTACAAACAAACAAACAGCAAACGAGCAGTAATATTTGACTAGCTGCAGTGTTTCGCCACTTGACTACAAAATCATAATTTTTTGTTTTTCAGAGACTTTGCAGCGGGGATTTGCAACAAGATCAGTGAGATGATTCAAGGTAAAAATCATTAATTCTGTATATTTAGCAGGTTTTAGACTGTGTTTTCATTTTATTGAGAGGCACCAGTCTGTGTTTTTTGAGTCACTGTGTACGTGTCTGTGTGGTATTTTTGCATTATTACACTAATCACTTCACCATTTGGTGAAAAATATATTTTAAAACCCCAGCGCCTGATAGAAGAGCTCTTATTAGCGTTCATCCTAACTGTGTGTGTGTGTGTGTGTGTGTGTTTTGGTCAGGCCTGGCCACTCCAGTAGACCTGAAGTTAAAGCTGATCCCCATGCTCCAGTACATGCACCACGATGCTGCTTTGGCCTCCCGGAGCAGGGAGCTGCTGCAGAAGCTCGTATCCTCGTACCCCTCCACGCCCATGGTGATCGTCACACTGCACACCTTCACGCAGCTTTCCCTCTCAGCTCTCATCCACATCCCCAAACAGGTGTGTTTAAATCTCCTCTCTTACTGTACTCCAGACATGTACACAACAATACACTGCTGACTATGTTTTAGAAGCAGTAAAGACATGGTGTAAAATAATGCATTACCTCAGCACTGCTGAATTTTCAAATCTCATTGGTCAGAAATTTTGCATTCATTTTCTATAACAGCAGCTCTGATTGTAGTTCAGGCTACACGGCAAATCACAGTAATACGCTATGTGTAATACGCTATGTGTAATACGCTATGTGTAATACGCCATAAATTCACTTGGTCTTGTATGGTGGGGAAAAAAGGTTTGGTATTTAATAAAGAAAGTATTTACATCAGGCCATATAAACCCCACTATTTTCCACTAACGGCATACCTGATCATGTTTTATTCCTTATTAATTGTATTATTTTTCTGCAGATTGATTTGCTTCTGCAGTATCTGAAGGAAGACCCGAGAAAAGCAGTGAAAAAACTCGCCATTCAGGACCTGAAACTCCTGGCTAAGAAAACTCCTCACATGTGGAGCAGAAAGAACATACAGGTGAGAACATTCACACTTTCACCGAAGTGGGGGTCATAAAGGCTGGATTACTCTTGTTTTTTGTATGTCAGGTTGCTGTCTTGTGTATCCTGAGGTCTTTTGGATTGTCGCTTGTGCACGTCTTCAGAAATTAATGCTACGTGTTTAATCAGTTAACCAGTTAACATTTAGCAGTGCTATTTTATGTGTTTTTTTTTATCATCTTATTTTATATGTTATATTCAGATTGTGTGTGACTGTATGTGTATGTGTGTTGTGTAGCTGTTGTGTGAGAGTGCCCTCAGCACCCCTTATGATGGTCTAAAACTCGGCATGGCCTCTGTCCTCTCTACACTCTCTGGAACCGTTGCCATCAAGCAGTACTTCAGCCCTACCACAGGTAACACACGCATACACACACATCAGACAGAGCACACACTACCTGGACAGAGCTGTAACAGATGGCTGCCCTCAAAGCTGATGGTCACCTTTTCAGTACTTTATAACCTAAAGTACATATTGTGCTTCATTTACTATACTTTCTAAAGAGTAAAAAGTATTACTAAACAGTATTTCTTTTAGAGTGTTTATACTTTATTTGAGTATTAATGAAATTGAATGCTTGTACTCTTATTTAGTTACATTTCCAAGAACAAAATTTCCTTACTCCTCACATTTATTTAGACCTTCAAAGTAGTTGTTTCAAATCTCAAAGGTCTCTTCTTCTCTTATCCAGCCAATGACTGTACGCTAAGCATCAGTGAAATGGGCTCAGTTTGGTATTCAGTCATTTCACTTTTGCATCCAATCAGTTTTATAAAAATTGTGGCTATTTGTCACCGACTGTGACTTTCTCATGCTGCTCAGAGTAGTGTTGAACTTGAGGATGAACGCCCCTGGCACTACCTCAATATGCTGAAGTAAGCAAACTCAAGTAAGCAAAGACTCCTCGCCATCCTAGAAGGCATGAACTCCATCTAATTTGAAAAGCATGTTGAGGTAGCATTATCAGGCTATATTTAACAAAGTAACCTGTTTTCTTTTAACTGAGTAATCTATACTTTAAGAGAAAGGTGCATTAGGTAAGATTCATTATTTTAAGATTAGATTTATAACAGTTAGGTAGGTTCGACACTTGAATGATTCCCCCCATGTTCACGAAGCACTGCCCCCAGGGTCTATGGTTGTATGTAGAATGTCTATAAAATAACTTACAGGAAGCGCATCCAAACTCAGACAAGCATTTTGGAGTCAGTCAGTTTTCCAAACAGGGTTTCCAGCGATTTAATATACTTTTGCTAAGGCCATGGCTTAATCCATTGGGTTTTTTTAAAATCATGTTCTACATATCTTCCAGGTTATTTGTGCAAGTGAGGAATAAAAAAATCGACTATTGCACTTCAATGTATAATTTCTTTATCAGTACTTTGTCCACCCCGATTACATAGTGCAGACTGGGTTCCTTTCTTACATCAATTATATATACAGCTGAGAAATAAACATTTCCTTTTTTTCTTTTAACGGCTTCCTACAGATCATGTGAAACATGCCTACTCTGTAAGCGCCTGTCTTCAAAATTAACAAGATAATTGTTTTCTTTACTTTCAGGTGAATCCCCACCATCTCCTCACCTGACTGATATTGTCAAGCTGGCGCAGGAGTGCTGTTACCATAGCAACCTGGCCGTGGCGGCTCACGGCATAACTGTGCTAGCTAACATTGCCATTTCCTGCCCTGAGAAAGGTAGTACCCAAACACACAAAGTCCATGTTTAACACTGTAGCCGTGTCTCAAATCGCACAGTTGATATAGTTTTTGCAGAACTCTGATGTACTGTACAGTTAATGTACAAATCTACATAGCATAAGTGTTGGTTTACAATATTTAAAAATGACACGATACAGGGAGTGAGAATACAGCTATGCAAAAGACACACAAACTAGGCACATAATTAAAGCTTTTTGGGTTGTAAAGTGTGCACGTATTCTTCTGAAGTTCTGTGATTCAAGACACTTCTATCTTACAGATATTCTGGTACTATTCAAGGGCTCTGTGCAGTCTGACTTATTTTCCTCCAAATTTCAGTTTAATAATTTTTTTAAATGACATGAGATACATGGAGCGAAAATATAGCTTATATCTAGACTTTTTTAAATTTCCCTTTAATGTGTGATTGTGTGTGTGTGGTGCCATGTGATGGATTGCATCTATCCAGGATGTATTTCTGCCTCAGACCTGGTGTTCCTGGGATAGGCTCTGGATCCACTGCAACCCTGACCAGGATAAACGGAAAATGAATGAAGGAATGAATGAATAATTCATAATGGATTTTGAGATTCAGGGAATTTTGGCAGTTGTTCACAAAAGGTTGAATAATTGAATATTTTATTTGGGTGTCTGTAATATCTACAGTGTGTGCAGTGTGACAGTATAGTACTATAGTAAGCATTGGCATTACAGTGTGCATATAGTCTAAACAGAATAGTGTATATGCTATGTATGTTATATATGTTGAATGTTCAGGTTCCTTGTGCACTCGTGAATATGGTGGAGCCTCTTCACATCACGCCACTGAGAGCCATGCACCGGCGCTCCACTCTGGGCTGCCCCAGCTTATTTCCAGACTTTTTTTTTTTTAGCAGAATTATTATGCAAAATGTATTTAAGGTTTTATTTACACAACGTTTTTTTAGTAAATCCATATCTGGAATCTGTTTTATGTCTCAAATCTGTGGTTCTTTCTGTGCACTCCATCCATCACAGAAATCGTTGGACCTTACATAAGAATAATAAGAATATAAGACTATAGTGCATTCTGTGCCATTTGAGACATTAAGCCAGTGTTTGCTCTAGACTTACTCCTGGTTCATGTCCCTAATACAGCACCTTATAGACTTCCCCTCTCCCTTACTTTTTGATTGTCTCTCACTCTTTTTCTCTTGGTGTAGATGTTGTACAGTTGGAGCAGGACACGGTGATGGGGATGGAGTCTTTACTGTTGCTGTGCAGTCAGGACGACAGTGCGTCCGCTCAGACCACGCTGAAAGTGAGTACAGCATGGCTGCACTGCGTGTACACACTCATTACACTTTAGGTTGTTTAGTTCAGGGTGTCTGTGGGTCCTAATTTGCATGAAATTACATTTATGAAATTTAAGACTTCAGTATAAAATGCTAATTAAAATATTAATAAATATTTTATGCTACAAACATAGATATGGCCTCATTCATATACAACAGGTGTCCCAAACATTATAGTCAGCTGAACCACTTCAACCTAAATAATGTGTCTTGAGATTTTAAGTAGGCGAAGTGTCAATGTTAAGTGTGTTTTGTAATAAACTGCACAACTTTTTAGCCTTTTTGTTTCTATACAGTCATTTATTTTTCACATATGCAATCATACTTACAGTGGTATTTTTGACTGTACGTATGTATTATAACATGCATGCTGTAATCATGAGTGCTAGTTCTACATATGTAGTTTAGAAGTATTACATATGGTAGGAAATGTTATTCTTATAGGATTGTTACAGAGATTTTGTACATGGGAGCACTTTCCTCCCTTCTATTAATGTCCATTTAGAGGGAGGGTCATATAGCTCCCTTTTTTCACCACATTTTTATGCGTTGTTTTTCTCCCCAAATACCAGGAAAAGACAGGTTTGTATATTTTGTGTACCATCATTGTGTACCATCAAAGTCTTGTATTACACTTAAAGTAGCATTAAAAAGTAAACAGAAATCTTCACACCTTTCCTCTGACTTTTTATGTAGGAAATTTCTTTATACAGGTTTTAAAACTTTTACTAGGTTTAAAGCTTCATGCTTTCTTTGCAATTTATGGCTGACAATCACCTGTTCTCATTGTCTCTCAACTGTCTTCTATCTTTCTCTCCCCTACTCTCTCACTATTTCTCTCGTGCTGTCCTACTTTTGTTGTGCTCTCTGTCTTCTCTCTCTCATTCTGTACACACCTGCATTGCTCTTTTTCCTTCCTAGCTTTCCCTTTTGTCCCTTTCTCCTCTTTAATTTACTCTCAATCTACCTCTCATTCTCTGCCGCACTCCTTGTCTCTCTTGCCCTGTCAGTTAAAGTGTAATGTGCTTTGTTTAATCACTGATTTACATGTAGTATTGTCATAATTATTACAAGGAGAACTGTACTAATACTAGTAATGAAAATATGATTTTAGATATAGATAATATCAGTTCAGTTCTCTCTCTCTCTCTCTCTCTCACTCTCACTCAGACGGTGCTGGTGTGTCTGGTGAGGATGTTGAGGGCGCGTCCTCTCCTCAGTCAGATGTGTGTAGAGCTCCTCTTGGCACAGCTGCATCACTCCTGTGACTCGGCGTGCACTGCTATCTGCCATGCTCTGGCCGCCATCGTTACTCAGCTGCCAGTGCTGGGGGAGAGCATGCTGGGAAATCTTTTGGAGCTGTACAGCAGTGCCACTCACAGGAGCTCTGATAAACAGCAGGAAATTTTGGTTGGTGTCTACACTGAAAGAAATAAATTGCTCACCAAAGTAATGTTTTAGAATGTAATTAACACTTTATTAAGTGTATTAAGATGTGTAATGTTTATTTAGATATTAAATAATAAATAATATAATGTTCAATGGGGTCTTCTGCTTTCTCTGTTTCTCAGGTGTGTTTGGCTACAGTGGTGTTTGTGGCAAGTCAGTCGTCTCTGAGTGCTGAGGTAAAAGCCGTGATTCGACCGCAGCTGGAAGCCTCGGCTAATGGCTGGACCGTCTACCGCATTGCACGTCAGGCCTCGCGCATGGTGAGCTGCTCACTAAGGTTCTGACTCGTTTTAATACTGAGGCATCAGTTCAGTAATTAATGCTTGGTTAAAGGACTGGAGCAGGGGAAAGAATAGTGTATGGACTTTTGTAAAATGGTGGACTTCTAAAACAGTGAACTACTTGATAATACATATTATGTGGTTTTATACAAGCCTTGTGGAAAAGTTCAACTAAATAGTAATAGATAATATCACGGAGCCAAATGCAGTGCTATTCTGCCCTAAAAAAAGATGCTTGGAGCATGACACATTACCTGAGCATGCTGACTGAACCACTCTGACATAATACAGACTTACTTTCAGCTGGCTGATATAATCCTGACTGCATAAGAGAAGCGAAAATACCAGCAATGCCAACAAAACTCACCTGAAACACAGCTGCGCTTGCACTTTTCAAATCTTGAGAAATATATAATATTCTTTAATATTCAAAAACTGGGTAAAAATGAGCCATTGTATGTCATGCCAATAAAGGGCCCTGAATAGAATTAAAAATGGAGTGCAGTACTGGCCAAGTCTTCACACTGTACACTGTACACAAAGTTTCAGGTATACTGGTTGCTCTTCCTTTAATATTAAGAAGAATAAATAGTAAGATTATTATTTGAATCTTGTTGCAGGGCTGCCACGAGTTCTCCAGCGAGCTGTACCAAAGTCTGCGCACACGCGTTGCCTCTGAGCACTTCTACTTCTGGCTGAACGCACTGATGGAGTTCTCGCAGGCTGAGCACTGCCTGACCGGCCTGACTGACGGAGACTACAGCGGAGCCATCACTGCCATCACCGATGCCCTCAAATCCTACCAGAAAGGCTTCACTTCCCTCACGGTCAGAGTCTAGTACAGTTCACACACTTCTCAGAGAAACCCCCTGAGCTCAAGCTCTCAGTCCAGCTATTCACATATAAGGCTCATTAGTCAAAGGTGTACCATAATAGTGTTTTGGCCACAGAGCTTTTAGTTCCTGAACTTTGCACTCACAGAACACATTTCTATTAAAACTGCCATTATATTTAAGTTATTGACTTAAACTTATTTTTGAGTTATTGATGATTAGATTACACCCATGCACTTCAGACCAAGAGGCTGATAACTATAAGAACTTATTAAACAAATAAATAATAATAATTTGGATTGGGATTTTTCCACAACTGTAGGAAAACGAAAAAAAAAAAATCACAGACCCCCTGACTATACTTGACGGACCCTGGGCTTCCCCGCAGCCCTCTTTGATAACTATGGCTTAAATATACTTGTTTAAAAAAGTGTTCTTAGTGTGTAAATTGGCTGAAATTGTATTATTAAAAAACAAATTACAACCTCTGAATATTTATAGATGCTCCAACCTTATTGTTTTTTTACTTTTCATTCAAGATTAGTCACAGATTCTGAAAATGTGAATATATGTAGCTGTTCATCACCTTGACTGATAAGTGTTCCTGTCTTTATATGCACTGTATGCAGTTGTGTGTATTGTATAGTTTTGTGTTGTCTTATATTTTGCACATAGTTTGGAGACTTGCTATTTCATCACACCGTGGATGAATAGTAAAACTTACTTGAGTATTGTGTTTTGCGTGTGCGTGTGTGCGCGTGTCTGTGTGTATCCAGGCTGCAAGCACCCCCCTGAGTCCCCTGGTGTTCCAGTGTGAGTTTGTGAAGCTGCGAATTGACACGCTGCAGGCTCTGGCCCAGCTTATCTGCACCTGTAACAGCCTAAAGACGAGTCCTCCACCTGCCATTGCTGCCAGCATGGCCCTGTCCTCCGGGAATGAACTGCAGCGCTGCGGACGCATCTCCCAGCAGGTGCTACACACACACACACACACACACACAAACATACAGGTAAACAAAAAAAAATTTACACTCATGATTTGTCTTCATTTTTAGTTGTACACTTAGTTGTACATTTTTAGTTGAGCACTGGGCTTTGTCAGCACAGACCATTAATGTTTTGACTATTAATGCATCAGATTGAGTTGGAAGAGAATTATACCAGGAAATGTATCATATCTTTACATTTATTAAAATAATAGGATATTTCCTTTGCTCTTGCACAGATGAAGCTCTCCATGGATGAATTCCGGAGTCTTGCCAGTCGCTACTCTGATTTGTACCAGTCCTCTTTTGATGCTGATTCAGCTACACTCCGAAATGTCGAACTGTATCCTTTAGGGCAAAGACAGACTCGAGAAAGAGTGCAAATTGAGAACACATTACAGGTACAGGCATGAAAAATAAAAAACATTTTCAAAAAAAAAAAAATAACAATTTCTGATTGGCTGGCTTTTTTTTTTTTTTTTTTACATTGGTACAGTTTATTTGCTAGTTTAAAATCGTTCAGTTATGTCAGTTATAAGAGAACACAAAATGGACAAAACCTTTGCAGTTTTTCATTTTTTAACTTTTAGTTCTTAACTGCTGATTGTGATAGCACTCAAAACAAGACTGAGCAACTTCTGACACTATTTAGCACCATTTAATTAAAAACAAAATGCAACGTTTCCCTCAACTCATTTATTAGGCAACAGCAGAGCTGCCTGCTTATCTCCTATGTGATTGAGGCTTTAATACTCGACCCTCACACTGCCAGGTAAGAGTGAACACACATGCACAGAGCTTACGAAAACTTTCATTTAAACAGGCCAGAATCTTTATTGCCATGTGACAGGGGTTAGTAGGAATTTTTGTTGTTGCTATGCCCCAACCAGTATGAACTTTTTATTAACTATTTAAAAAATTCTAATGCTGAATGTCCCAATATCAAATGACATAGACAGTAATAGTTGAAGTTAAACAGGGCTTTACTGAAATCTAAATGACTATGAACACAGGCCACTTACAAATGCAACGTAGTATGACTTTAAAACAGTTTGATAATATGATGAATGTGGTTTTACTATAGAATATCGTATTGCTGCTTTATTGGCATGAATTCAGCTGACGCCATTAAGTCATTGGATTTAGATTTGTTAGGGGCAGTGGTGGCTCAGTGGTTAAGGCTTTGGGTTACTAATCAGAAGGTCGGGTGTTCAAGCCCCAGCACTGTCAAGCTTCCACTGTTGGGCCCTTGAGCAAGGCCCTCAACCCTCTCTGCTCCAGGGGCATCATAACATAGCTGACTCTGCTCTCTGACCCCAGCTTCCTAACAAGTTGGGATATGCGAAGAAAAGAATTTCACTGTGCTGTAGTGTATATGTGACAAATAAAGGTGGCTTCTTCTGTGTATGATTTTATATCTGATATATCTGTTTTTACTAAGTTCTTGTTTGCATGCTCGGTCTCTTTGCATCTAAGCAACCTGGCAAATGCTTACTAACCAGAAAAAGCTAACTAGTGCACAGAACTTCTTGTCTATAATGGGTAGGTTTATCCATATCAGCTTGCACAATTCCAGTTCTCCTTACGCGTTTGTGTCTAGTTCTTCATGAATCTGTCCAAGAATCCTGGGATTCTTGGACAGGAAGATGCTAATCAGGCATGCTTTCTAGAATATTAGGCCTGTTCATTTGGCATTTGAACAGTGTTTTGTAACATTTCTAAGTTAATCCTTGACATTTAATATAAATCACGTTTGGGCTCCAACAAACCTTTTTATTACTTCACACTTTATTCCCTGGGAATATGGTATACCATATATAATATGAACAAATACTGTTAATATTCCTCTTACTGTCTGCAGCTTGGTAAAACTTGGAATGTAAATACTGTTTTTTCACATCATTGCACTGGTTTATTTGTCCCAGTTTGCAGGATTTTGGCCCGCTGAGTTCAGTTCAGGCAGAGAGCAAGTATGAGCGCAGGATGCAGTCTGTGTTCAACCTCGTTCTGGAGGAAGTGGAGTCACTGAGCAGGAAGCACCCTCCTGTTTCTTACCTGGTAGAGTATAAAAGCAGCTGCTGGAGTGGCCTACATATAAACCTTGATTTTCTGCTTATTAATAATAATAAATAAGTTGTTGTTGAGAAACTCTTTCTCCTTCTGTTTCTCTTCAGCACACTGGCTGTCTGTGTGACGCTGTTATTGCTCTGCTTAAAGTGCCACTGTCCTTCCAGAGGTATTTCTTCCAAAAACTGCAGTCAACCAGTATCAAAGTGAGTCAGTGCGCTGTTTAATCAAGTCTCAGTAATCAAGTGCCCAGTGATCCATATTGTTACTATAGCAATAGTGACTCCTTAACAAAACATTGTTACATTCATAATGCATCTATAATTGACAGTTATAATGTAACATTTTATATAAGATTATTATGGATTAATTAGCCTTTGTAAAAGATAATTATATTTCCCCCGTAACCAGTCCTTTTATTTCATTACAATAATAGCACTTCCTCCATGTTACTTCCTTTGTGACATCTGGTCACGAGCCTGTTAGCAGATATAACTGACACTTCTTGTCTGTTAACATTTATACAAGATAACTATTGCTTTGTCATGATTTTCTAATATATATTTATTGGATGATCTATCAGTACTATTCTGTTCTATCAATAATTATGTTCTTGATTATTTGGACATATTTTTACGTAAGGTAAGATAAAAGGTAGAGCAAAATAAAAAGTAAGTACAAGGTAGGATATAAGGTAGTATATTATTGCATAAATATCACACTTACATGTAAGATATAACAGTATTAAATATTTAAATAATAATTAAAAAATATATTGAGTCTAAATGTTTGACATACAGTGTTACAAAGTGCAGCAGTGAACAGATATACTGTATATTAGTAAATACAAATAACTGATAACTGATTAATAATAAAAATCCTGCTCAAAGCATGAAGAGTCAGCAAAGTCCCACTTCTTACCTTTAAATGAGTTATACTGTATATACAAGCATTTGCTTTAGATCAATCAACATACAGACTTATTCGCTTGTTAAATCTATAACGTTAACTAATACAATTTGCTCACACAGAGGTCAAAAAATTATGTAATTCCTGCTTCCGATTTCCCATTTCCAAGGTAAGTTGAATGCAGCGTCAGTCTTATAAGCTGTGACCTCATTTTTGCTGACCTCTGATTGCTCCCACAGCTGGCTCTGTCTCCATCTCCTCGCACACCCAATGAGCCAATCCCGGTGCAGAACACACAGCAGCTCACGCTAAAGGTTGAGGGAGTCATTCAGCACGGCTCCACTCCCGGCCTTTTCCGCAAAATCCTCTCGGTCTGCCTGAACGCCAGCTCCACGCTGCAGTCCAAACCTACTCCTGACTTCAAGGTGGGGTTAAAGTCCCAAATCATGATCAAAAGCTTCTGTTACAGCTTACAATGTTCTATTATATGGAAGAATTATTGAATGTAATCTGTGAATGGAGATAAAGAGATACAAGATGAAGGTCTATTCATTATTCATCAAGATTAAATTGTTCCTCTGAGCAAGGAGTCAATCTCCCAGCATTATTCAGAGGGTTAAATATCATGTCTTTACTAAATGTTGTTATCCAAATCCTTTAGTACTCAGTCTATCATTTGTAAACAGTTCAGGTGGTAGGAAGTAAAAAGATTATATCAGTGTGTGTTTTAAATCTCACTATGCCAATCCATTGTGCAGGCACAGAGCCTTCAGAGGCTATGCAACAGAAAAATGTCTAAATCTGTAATTCCAAGTAAACACATTCTCATCAACGTCCCTTACTATTTGAAAACATCACGAGTATGTACCAGAACACACTCGACCTCAGGAAGAAAATGTAGCTCAAATGATTCTTGGAATATTTTGTATGGTCTAATTCAGGACAGGCAAACTTGTGACCAAGCCTTTTGCAAAATAATGTTGGTCTGCTGTTAAGTTGTTGCTTTTCAACACAGGAGTCATGAAATTGAATTGATGAGGTTAATTCTACACTTCTGCACTACTGCGCTTATGTGTGTTTAATTGGCCAAGATTCAGTTTCTATAATGAAGGAATATAATTAGTAAGCTAAATCTGTAAAATGTTTGTGTACATGGTGCAGTTCATGGCTATAGCAGAAAGTGCTTAACTCTCTCCTGCTAAGCTAGTTACTAAATTAAAAGTACTAGTGTTTACTACTTTAAATTTTATGGGTAGTATTTAGGATTCTATATATTTTATCCCTCCGTCTGTTCCGCAAACTGATCTATTTCCTTTACTCATTTACGTTCATGGCATTTGGCAGATGCCCTTATCCAGAGCGACTTACATTTATCTCATTTTATACAACTGAGCAGTTGAGGGTTAAGGGCCCACCAGTGGCAGCTTGGTGGTGCTGGGGATTGAGCTTTACTTATTCACTAATGAAACAAGTGGAGTCAGGAGTTCAACCAAGGTGAAGTATAGAGAGGAAGTTGAGAAGGGTGTGTTACAAACAGTAACTATAGTGAAGCAATGAACTCAACACAGACATTTCCAACAGACTTTGTGTGCTGTGAGGATGCAGCTGCATTATGACTACAGTGACTGGCTTAGAGCTGTGATATTACACCACCATTACACGTCTATAATGATCAAGTTTCACATCAAGGATTGTCTCTTGGAGACTCAGTCACGGAGATGTAACTGGAAAATATAGCAGAGCTTTAAAGAAGCCAATCCACTGGAATATAGTATAAAACACTAACAGCAAATATATTTTCTTCCCCTGTGACACTGCATAGTGCTATAATCTCTTTCAAGTGGAGTAAAGCAACACATTTTCAAACACCAGAATGCAATAGAAATCCACTCACCATTCACTTTAATAGGAATACCTGTACACCAGGATGTTCATGCAGTTATCCAGTCAGTCTTACCCAACACGATCTCTGCATGAAGACACTCAACGCAAGATTAAAAAGTAAATAAAAACATTTCCGCATTGCTTTGGTGAAGTATATTTATGGCTGAGGTGAAGTTATCATGCAGAAAAACCCAATTTTGGTCGTCTGTTTTTGGTTGTTTTCCAATACCCACCCATAATGGCATTCAACAGGTTTTTACAGTCTGTCACATGTTTAAGTTACTGACAAAAGCTAAATAAATAAATTTACAGATGTCAGATGTCTTAAACTGAATGCATAGGCTTGAAGTGAGGATTGTCGCATTAAAAAGGGGTTCTTGAGGAATTTAAAGGCACTCATTTTCAGTGCTAGGAAAGGATGAACGTTCAGAAATGTTTCGAAATCCATTGTCTTTAGATATTCCCATATTATCCACAATATCCACATCTTCTCTGATGACATATGCTATGTTTTATCTTTTGCTCTTTTTGACTTTTTAAAAATCAAAAAGTGTGTCCAGACTGTTTAAAAAAAATCTATAAATATTCATGAATCAATGTGGATTTTTTTTTCACTTTCAACATGATTTTGATCAGTTCAAGTGTTGTAAATGAAGATGTTGCTATTATCAACAGTATTTTACTCTTCTATAACATCGGAGATTATTTGTATCATACGGTGAAATTTGAGTTTTACCTACTCCATCTTGGTCATGTGGAACTATAAGATTTGAGCTTTCTCTATAGAGGCTCTGTCTCTGACTGTGAAATATACAATACTGTAGCTTGTGATGGAAAGTATCATATGATTCTCAAAGACATTTCTAAGATACATGAAATGCATCACAGTACATAGGTTTGCTGACAGTAAAAGTGTTGCATTGGTACTTTGGTACTTTCTTTATTTTGCTACTTTATTTAATGTCTACAAAAACAATTGGATTTTTATTTTTTATATTTAAAAAATGTATTATAAATAATCAGCTCAGCTGCTTCCAGTCAGTTAGTAACTAAAAAAATGAATAATTTTTTTTTTTAATTTAATAAAAAGATATCATGATATCTAGAACATTTCAGAAAAGTGGATTGCGAGAGAATTCATGACGATATTGATATTGCGTAGTCATATCACCCAGCCCTAACTCCTTCATATCTTCCCTTTAGATTCCTCTCGAGTCCAAGGCCAATGAGATCGAGCAGCAGGTGGAGCCTCATAACGACTACTTCAGCACTCAGTTCCTGCTGAACTTCTCTGTGCCGGGGACCCACAGTGTGACGGTGGAGGCGTGTGTGGTGGATGAGAGCGGGGTACAGTGGAAAACCGGGCCCAAGAGTACAGTGAGCGTTAAATCCATGGAGGATCCGTTCTCACAACAGCTCCGCCATCAGCAGGCTGGAGCTCAGGCAGCTCAGCGCAACGTCACCGCCCGCTTCCAGTAACATTTCAGCCTTGTGTTTCAGACGCCTGCATTTGTAGTTCATCCCTCTACCAGATGTCCATCCAGTGACACTTGCATACTTGGTCCAGTGTTCAGACTAGCAAGTCTCACACTCAGGTTATGCTGTTATAGGAAAATAAACAACGATACCATGATCACTTTGAAGTGATAATATATTACAACTAGCGCATTACTAGAAACTTGTGATTTGGCTTTTCTATATTTGTTATAGAAAAATAAAGCAACATCCTTCTTACCAATCAGGTTTGAGAATTCAACAAATGGTAGGAGCAAAAAATGTCTACGTTCTACTGTATAATTTCTACACATGACCGATTTACTTCTGTTTAAAGAAGCAGTTTGTCATTTTTGTGCTTTCTGCTGCCTATGAGGTAAAATGCATTTGCAAAGAAAACTTTCTACCCCTCCAGATCGACCTCACCCTCCTCTGTTGAAACAATGTATGCCTTTTTATGGGGCAAAGGAAGAGGTGAGCAGTTCTCTTTCAGCTAATTTACAGACCTGGAAAAAAAAAAAGCCCTGTTTCTTTGATATTTTGTAATTACAGGTTTTGAAAAAAAAAATTCAAATGTTAAAAATTTATTAAGTTTAAACTTTGTTGTTAATAATAATAAAAAAAGGGTCTTTCAATTTAAATCATGTTTTTACCTGAAACAGCTGAATGTGAACTAAACTTAGAGAGGAACTGGGAGGAAAAGTAGAGAATTTGGAGGAATTAGTCAGAGAAATGTACTGAAATCATGAATGTGGTTTGTTCCTTTTATGGCAATTGAATTCATTTGCATAAAATGAAGAAAATCTCAATTGAAATATCGCTTCTTTCTGGAGCGCTGTGTCACATTTATACAAGTAGCCAGTTGAAGGAACACAGATGACCAGAACAGTCTGCTTCGAGATATCTAACCTTTCAAGCGTGTGATTTCTTTACAAAGTGCTCGTCATGTATTGCTGATGTTTTTGCATAGCTACATGCCAAAGCAAAATGGACGCAAACCTAATCAGATCTATTGTAATCAAATATGCAGTCGGGATTGAAACTTTTCACACTGCAATTTTCTCATGGGTAAGAAAAAAATTCCTCCGCTGCATATTTTAAATATTCTAACTGCTATCATGCAGTCTATTTAATTAGCATAAGGCTGGGAATGGGATCTGTACAATATGTTCTGTTGTCTGTGTGTGTTGTCATTTTTGTGCTCATGCAGCCTCCTACGTGTACAGCGTATTCTCCTGGCAGCTGTTAGGTTCACTGTGCTGGCTGTGTAGATGACTAACGATGAGGTGTTGAGTTAATCAAACTTCTGGAATCTGTACCTCATTGTTCAGTTCAGCAGAATGTAGACCATTGCTGTGCATTCCCAGTCATGCCCACACCCTTAAAGCACCTCAGCTGCCACTTTTTTGTGCCTATTTCAAGCGTAGCAACTGTTCTACAGTCTGTTCCATAAACATAAGGCTGAATACGGATGAGCTCTGTGGAATAAATTCTCTGATGAAACTGCAGCAAGACTCTACTTGCTTCTACTGACGTTATTTTGACATCATACAGTATAGGCCACCGTGTGGATTTGGATATAGCTACGTTCTGACTGTGACATCTCCAAAACACACACACACTTCAGAATGTATACACATGAATGCTTTCAAGATGTTGTGAGTCACATCCCGATTTCAATCATATGTCAAAAAAGCATCTAGGGGACAAACTAGTATGATTTTTCTTGTTTTAGTTTTCTTTATTGTCATTGTTCTTTTTATTGATTTGTGAATTTATTTTTTTGTAGCATAGCATAAACCTAAGCTCATTGTACAATCTTTATTGTACAAACATACAAACTGATCTTGATATGATTTTTTTTTCCCCAGACATGCAACTTAACTGTCGTTAATCTTTACAGTGCAGGCCACTGGGTGATTCTGTGATTAAATCATCATCTGTTTGATCCAAATAAGCTAATAATACTGAGTTGAATAAGTCTGATACCACACACATACACACACACACACACACACACACACACATTCACAGCTCTTTTTATTGCAAATGTATTAGCATTTAGAAAAATTAACACCAGACAATTCACACACTCTCAGGGGGTGTGGCCTGGCTGACCCAGTAA
This sequence comes from Pangasianodon hypophthalmus, assembly GCF_027358585.1. NCBI lineage: Eukaryota > Metazoa > Chordata > Actinopteri > Siluriformes > Pangasiidae > Pangasianodon > Pangasianodon hypophthalmus. The sequence goes on along the minus strand of NC_069728.1, from coordinate 12,850,058 downwards.
AGGGGGTGTGGCTTTTGTGCCTTTCAGTCTCTGTGATGTTCCAGTGAAGGACTGATTGTGATATTTGAGATGTGATATTTAAAGCACACTGTGACATATTCTATTTAAAATGTCCGAACAGGTGTTATCGTACCAGACCTCAGTCCTGGAGAGCCACAACACTTCAGAGTTCAGTATTTCACTTCAGTATTTTCCCTGTTTCATTGTTTCGATATATATAACATTCTACAAATGTGCACTAGGATACAGTAGACCAGTTCATGCACAAATACACATGTTCAGTACCCATTGTTTAGCAATTCTACACCATGACTCTTCCTAAAAGTCCTTTGTCTACTTTCCCCCCTTTATTCTCCTTTCTTTTATTTTACTGTAATTAGGGGTCCAGGCACCAAAGGCAAGTAGACACCCTATTGAAATTAGAATATATTTTCTTTATTATTAATTTTTATACGTTGATATTGGACTCTATGGCACCCCATAGAACGCATCATACGCTTTTTGTGAAATTTGCCGTAATGATTGAGGACAGTCTCAGCTACCTAAGCACCAATTTTGACATACTCTTCTCAAGTGCTCTAGCGCCATCAATAAGGCAAATTTTCACTTACTTTTACAATAATAACTTCACAACACAATGTCATAGAAATGTGATTCTACTTTCCTCTGATTTGCCAGGTCATGCAAAGTTCAACGGATACCATAATGATAATGTTAATTTTCGCCATATTAGATTTTCTGCCATTTTGAATTATTTGAAACAGGTTTTTTTTTGGCTTCTTCTTCTACAACTTTTGTCCAGTCTTCACCAAATGTGGATGCAAGCAGAGTGAGACCAACCCAACCCAAGACAAATTCCTTGTATGTGTATTTTTTTTTAAAACTTGAATTAGGTGTTACTTTAGATGCTTTGCTGTGATTATAAGTGGTACATATAAATATAAACACATTTTTCTGTGATTTTTTTTATTGAAAGTTGATGTTATTGGTTACAAAGCTGAGGGACAGCATTGACCATCACTCCCAGCTGGAGTGACCTATATTTCACCCTGTATTATTGCTTTTTTCCTGCTCTAATCCACGTGATTTAACTGAGAATTTTATATTTATCAAATCCTTTCTGTGATTTATTTGGATCTGATCAAGCTGGAAATCACAAAATGTGCAAAGAACAAAGATTAGTTCCTTGTTTGGCCGTGTGGTGGCGGTAGATTGACTCGCGTTGCTCTGGTAACCCACACAATAGAGCGAGCGAGCGAGCGAGCGAAGAAGAAGAAGAATTAAGCGGAGGAAGAAGCGCACGAAGAAGAAGCAGCAGCAGCCCGTTGCGTTTTTCACTCGACGCTCCTCCATCTGCAAAAGTCTCCGCTTTTCCGTTCATTAAAATGATAATTACGAATTATTCATCTTGACCATTTGCATTTTTACCTGAAACGTTAGGTGTTTTATCCGGGGAGCAAAAATAACGGAATTGTACCTTCCTTTATTATATTTTTTCTTCGCTCGACCTCGTAGTTTTTTGGAGGGGATTTGACATCAGCGAGCGGCACCACCATCATCATCATCATCTTCATCATCATCATCAGAGGAGCTTCATTCATCTGTCTGCTTCCTGCTCAGACCTCACTTGGATGCATCGCACAAATTATTACTCCAGCACTACTGATTAATCGATGCTTTGATTGATTGATTGATCGATTGATTGATCGATCGATTGACTAAAGCAGATGCAGCGGGAAGGGCTCGTGCACACCGGCGTGGTTGACATGGCAACGACTTCTTCAGCGGCCCGGATTATTTAGCTGTATCAAATCTAATCTAGAATAATCATCGTAATCTCCATGTGACTTTGCATCAGTGTGTGGTTTAGCCCAGCTCCTCTCAGCTGGCTCATTTTCTCCTTTCATCGTCCGGCATTTGCACCCACTGTGAGTACTAATGCTGTCTCCAGATCAACTGCACTAACACAGCTCAGTTAAAGCCAGTGAGCTTCAATGCTCAGAAATTCTCTTCCTTGCATTCTTCTTCTTCTTATTATTATTATTATTGCTGTGACCTCTACGTTTTATGATCACTGGGGATGAATAAGCTTCCTGTGTGCATGGGACTGGCAGATGATCCACCTCTGATTAGCTTTAGTCATGTTGGATTTGATCATGATTATAGTAAACAGTATTCTGTGTCCTGTCCAGCTGTCAGCTCGGTTTAGCTTTAGTGACCTTGTACAAGTCTGTAGTGCTGCTAATGGTCTAGTCCTCAAAGTCCTGCACAACTGAACACAACTGCAGCTTCGTCCTTCAGTCTTTCAGAAACAAGCGGCACATTTCTTACTTCCTTAGTTAGCTAGCATTAGTTACACTGCCTGTTTAAATTTTAAAGCCTTTGACCTAATTATGTGCTCAAACACAACTAATTATACATGTTTTAGCGATGCTAAGCCGCGTAATGCCATTGTTGAGTTTCTTCTTTTCCATGTTTTATGCTAACCGCTTAGCCGTTTGCTGGCTGCTTCTTCCTCAAAAAAAAAAAAAAAAAAAATTTTTTTTCTTTCAGAATTTGTATCCGCAAACTTTTAAAGTATACCGTTTTAGTGCCTCAAACTCCCACTAGTTTTTGAGAGAGTAACAATGAGAATTTTATTTTATTTGTTGGTCATTTATAGCACAACAATCATTTTATACGGTAAGAGAGTTAAGCTGTTTGGGTGAAGAGCCTGAAGTATTTTGGTGGGATTAAACTTTTAAAGTTCTAGAGGTTTTGCTAATTTCCAGGCCTGAGGCGATATCTGGGGATTAGAAAAGTGAGCATTCAAGATCAGCTTGTTTAAAATTTGACTTTTGGATTGAGACAGTATTTTTGGTGGCTGTGATATATCTGGTTAGGGTATTTGGAAGTAAAGTGGGTGTGGATGTAGGATGGACAGAGCTTTTAGATGTAGGGGTATTTGTGGTCAGGGTTTTTTAAATGTAGGTGGTATTGGTGAGCAGTGCTTTTAGATGTAGGGGTGTTTGGATGTAGTGGTATTTGTGGTTGGAGATACTTGGTTGTGAGGGCTGTTTGCAGTTTGGGGGTATTTGTGGTTGGAGGTGTTTGGCTGTTGCTAGTGTTTGTAGTGTGGGGGTATTTGTGGTTGGTGGTGATTGGTTGTGGGAAGTGTTTGTAGTTTGGAGGTGTTTTGGTTGTGGGAAGTGTTTGTAGTTTTGGGGTATTTGTGGTTGGTGGTATTTGGTTGTGGAAAGTGTTTGTAGTTTGGAGGTATTTGTGGTTGGTGGTATTTGGTTGTGGGAAGTGTTTGTAGTTTGGAGGTATTTGTGGTTGGTGGTGATTGGTTGTGGGAAGTGTTTGTAGTTTGGAGGTGTTTTGGTTGTGGGAAGTGTTTGTAGTTTGGAGGTATTTGTGGTTGGTGGTATTTGGTTGTGGAAAGTGTTTGTAGTTTGGAGGTATTTGTGGTTGGTGGTATTTGGTTGTGGGGTGTGTTTGTAGTTTGGAGGTATTTGTGGTTGGTGGTATTTGGTTGTGGGAAGTGTTTGTAGTTTGGAGGTATTTGTGGTTGGTGGTATTTGGTTGTGGGAAGTGTTTGTAGTTTGGGGGTATTTGTGGTTGGTGGTGATTGGTTGTGGGAAGTGTTTGTAGTTTGGAGGTATTTGTGGTTGGTGGTGATTGGTTGTGGGAAGTGTTTGTAGTTTGGAGGTATTTGTGGTTGGTGATATTTGGTTGTGGGAAGTGTTTGTAGTTTGGGGGTATTTGTGGTTGGTGGTGATTGGTTGTGGGAAGTGTTTGTAGTTTGGAGGTATTTGTGGTTGGTGGTGATTGGTTGTGGGAAGTGTTTGTAGTTTGGAGGTGTTTTGGTTGTGGGAAGTGTTTGTAGTTTGGAGGTATTTGTGGTTGGTGGTATTTGGTTGTGGAAAGTGTTTGTAGTTTGGAGGTATTTGTGGTTGGTGGTATTTGGTTGTGGGGTGTGTTTGTAGTTTGGAGGTATTTGTGGTTGGTGGTATTTGGTTGTGGGAAGTGTTTGTAGTTTGGAGGTATTTGTGGTTGGTGGTGATTGGTTGTGGGAAGTGTTTGTAGTTTGGAGGTATTTGTGGTTGGTGGTATTTGGTTGTGGGAAGTGTTTGTAGTCTGGGGGTATTTGTGGTTGGTGGTGATTGGTTGTGGGAAGTGTTTGTAGTTTGGAGGTATTTGTGGTTGGTGGTGATTGGTTGTGGGAAGTGTTTGTAGTTTGGAGGTATTTGTGGTTGGTGATATTTGGTTGTGGGAAGTGTTTGTAGTTTGGGGGTATTTGTGGTTGGTGGTGATTGGTTGTGGGAAGTGTTTGTAGTTTGGAGGTATTTGTGGTTGGTGGTGATTGGTTGTGGGAAGTGTTTGTAGTTTGGAGGTATTTGTGGTTGGTGGTGATTGGTTGTGGGAAGTGTTTGTAGTTTGGAGGTATTTGTGGTTGGTGGTATTTGGTTGTGGGAAGTGTTTGTAGTTTGGAGGTATTTGTGGTTGGTGGTGATTGGTTGTGGGAAGTGTTTGTAGTTTGGAGGTATTTGTGGTTGGTGGTGATTGGTTGTGGGAAGTGTTTGTAGTTTGGAGGTATTTGTGGTTGGTGGTGATTGGTTGTGGGAAGTGTTTGTAGTTTGGAGGTATTTGTGGTTGGTGGTATTTGGTTGTGGGAAGTGTTTGTAGTTTGGAGGTATTTGTGGTTGGTGGTGATTGGTTGTGGGAAGTGTTTGTAGTTTGGAGGTATTTGTGGTTGGTGGTATTTGGTTGTGGGGAGGGTTTGTAGTTTGGAGGTATTTGTGGTTGGTGGTATTTGGTTGTGGGGAGGGTTTGTAGTTTGGGAGTATTTGTGGTTAGTGGTATTTATTTGTGGGGAGTGTTTAAGGTTTGGGGGTCCACTGGGGTTACGTTTAAAAGTTAGTGTTGGTGAAGATTAGAGTTGGAGGTTAAAGCTCATTTATATTGCTGCATTTCTGTGTATCTGTGTTATGATGCAAAAAGGGAGTTTTTGTGTAAGCAGAGTTTGCAGAGGTCCACAGAGGAGCCAGCATGCACCTCCAAAATCCTTTATTGTTCTGTGTGAATCTGTGGTACTGTGCATCACACACATGCTAATTGGTTGAGGAGGTCACTGTATTCAGTAGGGTTGAGACCTGAACCATGGGACAACCCCCCCAACCCCCATTCCAGGCATGCTTGACTACTCCAGCAGAGATAACTATGGCTCCACCCAGCTGAAGTATTTAACAGTATTTAAAAAGGAATCCATTTCGTGGATTCGTTTCTCTTCCTGCTGAGTTAAAAGTCCTAAATATCACTAAAAGTATGCTATCACTTTTAGTCCTTTACTACTTCTTCTACAGTGAAATAACAGAATTTCTTTATTGTTTTTCCTTTTCCTGGTTTGCCCCACAGTGTTCATTTTAACTTTATGTGCAAGTGTGTTGGCAGATGTCAGTGCAGATGTCTGCACATACAGTCACTGTTGTATAAATCACACCTAAGGTGAGTCTCGGAGGTAGAGTCTCGGAGGTAGAGTCTCGCTGGATGACGCTTCAAGGGTGACGCTTGGGGGATGAGTCTTGGAGGGTGACGCTTGGGGGATGAGTCTTGGAGGGTGACGCTAGGAGGGTGATGCATGGAGGGTGACGCTAGGAGGGTGATGCTTGGAGCTTGTGTGATGGAAATTCACCTTAAGACAGAATGAGGTCTCTTCTTCATGAACAAATTTCTTTATTGCAATACTCATAGCCAGGGAGTCTGACCTCAGATCATCTCCACCAGTTTGTAGAAAAAGCAAAGATTATATAACTTTTCACATAGGTTATTGTCTCATGTGATTGGTTATTACAGACCAAAAAATCATATTTCATTGGTTAAAAAGGCAAATTAAACAAGTTACCCCATAGTTGCATGCATATTCCACCTGCACTGTTGCTTAGCCATCCTTATCCATGAGGACAGTGGCTACTTTTCTATCTTTGTTCATATTACTACGTAAACATCCCCCCAACTTCCCCCCCAGCACACGTACGCACACACACACACCCACACACACACAGAGCCGCTTCCTCCTATCCTCTGAACAGCACAGGCTGTTGCAAACAAGTTTCTACCATTCTTCTGCTAAGTTCCCTAACCTTACAATAGCTTTTTGTTCATACATGAAAATCTCAAGCATGAGACAAAATTTCTTCCATGCTTGACACTTGGAAGTTTGTTTGGTGGATGAGTCTTGGAGCTTGACGTTTCAAGTTTGGCGCTTGGCGGCTGAGTCTCCGACATTGACGCTTGGACGTTGATGCTTGGAGGTTAATAATTGGACATTGAGTTTTGTGCTAGAGTTAGGGTTAGAGATTAAGGGTTATTTTTCCATTAATGCAAATAGTAAAAACTCTGTGTGTGTGTGTGTGTGTGTGTGTGTCTATATATTAATCTTATATGTGCCTTGGCAAGTCTCTGGAGCTGTACTGGAAGGATAAACATAATTCTGTTCACAATTCTGTCTAAAAAGTCACGCCAGAATCTCCCATTGGTGTTCAAATTCGATTGAGATCTGCCACAGCATTTTCATATACATGAAACCATTCAGGCAGCCCTCGTGTCCTGTGGATGAGGGTGTGGTCTTTCTGGAAGAGACCACTCCCATCAGTATAGAATCAGAAAAACTTGTATTGATTTGCAGTGACTCTTCAGTCTCATGGGAGAAACCAGCCATGCCCATAAAATGCCCCTTAGCATAACAAAGCTACCTTATTTCCTTTAATTTGTCACTCATCTGTATATAACCTATTTAAATATTAAACTTTCTTATATGGAACAACGCGATTTAGACAGCCTAACGTTTTGTACAAAAAACTTTGTATTTAAGCTGGTTGTGTCGCCAAGCCGTTTGAATCACATTGTGTAGTTGCGCAGTGTTTCAGCACCAGTGAACTCTCACCTCAGTGAACCTAACTTGCTCCTCCCTCTTTATGTTACAATTGCACGCTTTTCCAGTAATGGCTAAGTGATTCAAAAAGCAAAGTGTGTTAGTGACTTGCAGGTTAATCATTAAGTCGCCGTGTCTAAGGCCGTAACTGATAGAAGCATAGGGCTGTGAGGGTTTGTCTGTGATTGTCTTTATTGAGCACTGAGGACACACACAGAGGAAGAGCCCTGTAGGTGAGCTGTTTGGTTCAGATTAACTCAGCACAGCACTTTTGAGATACTCTTTAATATCCTTAGGTTTGCAATATGTACTATTTTGCTATATATTTAACTAACATGACTGAAGCATGCCAGCTATATTTCTGTGTTTTGATCGTTAACTTGACCCTTTGTCGTACTCTGTCTCGTCTACATTTTGGACTTCACTTTGATTTTGTAGGCTTTGTTAAGACTAAAATCTAAAACGACTCTGTAAAATACTTTTAGCTATAGTTGGCATATTGCTGTATTCGTAATGCACAATACTGTTATTGTGCACACTTTTTAGAGCTTTTTAGTTTTTCTGCTGTTTTTGCATAAGTATCCGTATTCAAAAGGTCAAAATTCTGTTCTCCTTTGAGCGGAAGGTTTCAGATATAATCTGAGAAAAATCTCTGTACAGATTTTTAAAATGGTAAAAATGGTGTTGTGATATTTTAAACTGCATTACAAGATTAGGAAGTTATTGTCTTGTGAAAATGTAATATCCGTGAATGTGAACATATTCTGCCTCATTGATTACAGTTTTCCCCAGCCAATCAGTAGGGTATGCTTTGGCCAGTAGTTAGCTGTATCTGCCCTGGTATTACACCAGAGATTAACTAGACTGTGTGTAAATTAGGGGCATGATGAGCCCTCACACCGTCTCTGCACTTTTATATCTTCTTTGAACAAACCGTAGTGCAAACCATCAGATTTGCTTGGATGCTTAGTATGCTGGGAATGTATAATACTGTAAGTCTGTAGGCGATTATGGAGTTCACATTAGGCAATAAAATTAGCTTTTATTTCCAAGGCGTGTCTTCAGATGACTCTGTACAGTAAGTTCGAAAGTCTGAGTCCACTGCCGAGAACCTTTATTTTCTCAGCAACTGGGTGATGTGATGTGACCTAACGTGAAACAGACTTACTGATCCCACCCCACTGTTGATTATTTCTCAGTAACAGCACATTCTGAAGTGTTTTATTTCTCTTATACCACAGCAATTTGCCAATGATTATATTTTTTTAAGATTACTATTATTATTTTTTAATCAGTTTCCAGTTACTGTTATCCAGTTACTGTTATCCACTTACAGCCGCTTTAAGCAGTCCTTCTCTCACCAGCCTCTCTTTTCAGTATAGCAACTTGTCATACTACCGAAAAACTGCAAAGCACAAATCCAGCATTATTTCTGACTGTTACAAAGCTCTGACACTGGAGACTCCTTCCATAAATGTTAAATAAAATCCCTTAACAGGAAATGTCATTTTCTTTGTTAAATGACAGCACATTTTTTAACACGTTTATTATTCCTCTTGGATTATTTGGATCGTCTGTGTGTATTTAGCCTCTGTGTAATTGTCTCTGTGAATTAGTAGTTACTATAGAAACGCTAACATATTAAAATGAGCACATTAGTATAAACCTGTGATTTTGACTTGCAGCCATTGCAACTGTCAGAGCTGCTGTTGATCAACACCTTCTAACCAATCAGAATCAAGAGTGGTGTAATAGTTAATACTTCAGTAGCTCTGTGCCTGCAGTACTGGCGGTATTTTGTGCAGGCACTTCACAGAGGCAATACATTATTATTTGTGTCCCCATATCTCATAATCTTATTATATCTTATTTTATTTGGGGGGTGGGGGGTGATATCTTTAAAAATGAGAGAGTGCATTTTGTAATTAGATAAACTGAATGATTTAAATGTATATTAATCAAAAGAGAACATCTCGAACATCTCATTTTCAAATAACTGCCCGACAATAGATTCTAAAAGCTCAGTTCTAGTAATACTAATAATATTATATTAAAACACATAATCTATTTTATCCAATTGTTATGCACAAATAGTACTCTTATTATACACATTGTATTGTACATTAGTTATACACTTATTATATGCATACTATACACATATGCTCATACATCTTATTTTATTATACAAGAAATGTGTAAACTTTAAAATTTTAAAATGTGTAAAATTTCATCTAATACTGATTTTTACTTTATGCCCCCATGTTATTCTGTAGAATTGTAACGGTAAAAGACCATTCAGATTTGTCCAGGATTAGTGACCCTAGACAGCTGTCTGTATAGTGGGACTACACACAAATTCTTCCCAAGACATCTTGCCTAGCTAGTAGGGATGTAAGCAAATATGAATGCATTATTCATGAACAGATGATGTGTAGTAAGCAGATACAAATACAGATGCGAATAGGAGGCACGCTGTTTGTTTGTTTGTTTAAGAGAGCTTGCCAGAAATCTGGTTGAGACAAGAAGCGTGCATTGGCACTGGGATCCCGCATGATGCAACAAAAGAGTCACGCAAACGGATGGTTTTTACTTTTGTGTGGGTAAGCGGTCACATATAAAGCTTATGGGCATGAGAGAACGGCCAACTGTAAAGCTTGCATGACAGAGAAAGACCATATTCTTTAAAGTAATGATGAACGATGTAGTTACAGAATTAATTCAGGTCAGGATTGAGGTGGTTTAAATTAGGCTACTAGTGTGTGTATGTTTTTGAAAATGGAACAAACTCAATTCCTTGGAAAATGTCGCAAGCAATTACAAACAAAAATAGTATTGTGTGAGTGGGATTTAAAAAAAAAAAAACTGAGTTGCACACAAGTCAGGAGGAAAGCGCTATCTACCCTCTTCTGCATACATGACTCCCACAATTGGCTAGTGTCGCTGTGATTGACAGGGGGAGTGAGTATGCGCAGCCTAAACCAGAAGATTTTTTTTTTTAAATAGAGATATGGCACAACACTTCATATTTTCATATTTGAGTACAGATATGAATATTTGGAGCACTACACAGATACAGTCACAGGCATTGTGTCACACTGCTACTACCTAGGCAGCTTCCTTTCCAATTAGACCACAGGGGAAATAACAATATTTTGAAGCCTTACTAATTATTATTGCAGGGAATTATATAGCTATTGGCTCATTCCTAATGTTTATACACTCAGCACATCCTTCCCTTACTGGTGCTTTATTCTTTATGTTGTGCAGTTTGCTTGTAGCAGAATGGCCCCGCTGGTTGAAGAGCTGCGCAGACTGGGCTGGATTCTCATCAAAGCTCTGCTGCGCTTCACCTTCATGTTCATCAATAACTGCGTGGCGATTCCATCCTACTGCTTGTACCTGATCGTCTTGCAGCCGCTGAGGATGGTACACAGCTCTGCTTTCTGGCACATCGAGGGCGTCATGTTCCGGTGGCTACTGGCCATGGTGGCGTCGTGGGGCTGGTGTGCAGGATACACAGGTAATCAAATCTGCTTTTAAATACCTAGAATACTGTACATTACTAGGTAAAAGAATGTTTCACTGAATTGCATTATCTATAATAATAGTGATGATAGAAATATTTTATGTTAGATGATGTTATTGTACCAGGATTTCAACTAAAAGAATGCAACACAGAGCATGTGCATAAGATCTTCTCTGAAAATATAGACAGTTCTCAGAACCCCTCATTAAGAAGTAGCAGTATTGCCATTTCCTTCTGTTGTTGTAGTCTGAATGGATTTCTTCAGCCAGACGTGCAGTCTGTTCAGTGACAGAGGGGACACGATACTCATCTAAATGTGTTTACAAGCGTAGTCAAACTTTACCGTTGGGAAATCGATCTGCTGAAAAAACTAGGCAATGGATTATGGAAAAGACAGAAATAAATATTAGCATGTAATAGTTGGAATGAAAGTTGCTACAAGTGTCATGTCATGACCACCCGAGGCTGGTCATGGTGAACTGGGAGCAAAGTGCAGGTTACATATGCGATGAATGACAAGGAAAGACTACTTGATTAATGATTTATTTATCTGCATTCTGCTTTGCTTTTACCAAGTGACTGCACTGAGACACAGTGGCTCTGTCATATATGCTAGCGATCATGTCTACACCTGTTTTCTTACTAAAATGTCACAGCATATAACACTAGAATACATGGAGCGTGTTTGAACAAAAAAATCTTGATAGTGGTGTTTTTGTTATTGTGTTCATACATTGTTGTTCTCAGTGGCTGAGAGACATAAAGTACTGTGAGCGTGCGTCAGATTGAACACTGAAAAATGGCTGAGCGCAGTCAGTTTACAAACGTAACAGTCAATGATTATGTAATAAATCATCCCTGTTAGCTTAGTTATCTGTAACGTACAGCTGGAGCTAATGTGTCTTAAGCATCTTTGTGTCTTATGTCAGGTTTCAGCTACTCTAAAGATTAATTAGCCTATTAGCTAACTGCTGTATAGTGTGAAGTTATTATATTCCCTTTTCTAGTAACTTCTTTGAGATGGTGTACATGTATACCTTGCCAAACCTCATGCTGTTTCAGCTGTCCTCAATTACCTTTACATGTTCAAATCAATAACCCTTACTCCTCAAATGAATATTTCTGTAAAACGTCTAAGTTGCACAATATTCCCCTTGCCCTAAATGTAGTCATTCAGCCATGTTTTGTTTGAGGTTTCACCTATTCAGCTAGTATAAGCTCAAATGTCCGTATAGTTGCTTAACCACATCGCAAATAAGCTGTTTGCGTAAAATCTCAGGGATAGTCTTATTTATGGATTTTACATAAAACAGTATCATTTGTATCACTTCTAGCTTTCTGGTACAATTACCCCTCCAAATTTACTTTAGCTTATTTTTCATAGATTACAATAAATACTATGTTCCACTATAACCACCTTGTCATATTTACAATATGTTTCAGTAAAATTCTGTTTTCTTTTGGGGTAGTTGGGATGGACATTTGGGTGAGATGGACTTTTCTTTTGGGTGAATTGAGATGGACTTTTCTTTTGGGTGAATTGAGATGGACATTTGTGTGAATTGAGATGGACATTTGGGTAGATTGAGATGGACATTTGTGTGAATTGAGATGGACATTTGTGTGAATTGAGATGGACTTTTCTTTTGGGTGAATTGAGATGGACTTTTCTTTTGGGTGGATTGAGATGGACATTTGTGTGAATTGAGATGGACATTTGGGTGGATTGAGATGGACATTTGTGTGAATTGAGATGGACTTTTCTTTTGGGTGAATTGAGATGGACTTTTCTTTTGGGTGAATTGAGATGGACTTTTCTTTTGGGTGGATTGAGATGGACATTTGTGTGAATTGAGATGGACATTTGGGTGGATTGAGATGGACATTTGGGTGGATTGAGATGGACATTTGTGTGAATTGAGATGGACTTTTCTTTTGGGTGAATTGAGATGGACTTTTCTTTTGGGTGAATTGAGATGGACTTTTCTTTTGGGTGGATTGAGATGGACATTTGTGTGAATTGAGATGGACATTTGGGTGGATTGAGATGGACATTTGTGTGAATTGAGATGGACATTTGGGTGAATTGAGATGGACATTTGGGTGAATTGAGATGGACTTTTCTTTTGGGGTAGTTGGAATGGGTGAAATGGACTTTTCTTTTGGGTGAATTGATGGACATTTGGGTGAATTGAGATGGACTTTTCTTTTGGGTGAATTGAGATGGACATTTTTGTGAACTGAGATGGACTTTTCTTTTAGATGAGATGGGGCTAATCTTTGGGGTGAGATAGGAATTTCTTTTTGGGAGATGAACTTATCTTTGGGATTCACTGTTCTTTTGTGGTGGAGGGACTTTTTCTTTTGAATGAGATGGACTTTTGAGATTGAGTGACTTGCTTTGAGTGATAAGAGATTGACTTTTCTTTTGGGGAAGATTTTCTTCTGGTGTAGTTTTAGGGAAAATGGACTGTTCTTTTGGGTGAGATGAGATGGATTCTTCTTTTAGGTAAGATGGACTAATCTTTTGGGTGATATGGACTTTTCTTTTGGGAGATAGACTTATCTTTGGAGTAGATGGATTCAGGTGAGATTGAATTTTTCTTTTGGGTGAGATGGACTTTTGGTTTGGGTGATAAGAAATTGGCTTCTTCTGGTATAGGTGGACTTTTCTTTTATGGAAAATGGACTTCTTGTCAGAGTGAGTTGAGATGGACATTTTTATGGTACATGGATTTTTAGAGGTGAGGGTCTTTTGAGACTTCGTTTTGGTAAATAGGCTTTACTTTTGGTGGGAGATGGACATTTCTTACTTGTTAGCTACACCTTTTAGTATTGCACTTTGGTTGATCAACCGTTAATTTTTGCTTGCCATTTGATTTGCAGTTTGGAATACAAAGGGACATGTCTGCAGTATTTACAGCTCTTTTTAAGCTTTCAGAAATGTAAATTGTGGGAAATGCTTGGAGTGGAGTGGTTATTGAACAGCTTAAATGCCTATTGAAAAAGATGAGCAGGGAATGGAATTCTGTTCTGCTTTCTCTGTTGGTATTGTGCAGAGAACCTGCCTTGTGCATATTGAATGCCAGGACTGTTAATCTAGAAAAACCACCATCGAGCTTTATGAATATCTGAAGAGATCAGAGTGGGTGGATTTTTAATATATTGCATGAGGCACTGATATCACTTTTCATGATTAGAGATATTGGCAAATTGCTGGTTTAGATTAGGTATATGGCAATAATTTGATATACAGTATATCCCTGTTATCACTATTTATTATTGTTTTTGGTTTATTGTGAATTGAATGCCCCATTCATTAGTAGGCTGGCTAGGTAGGTATAATTTTCGAGTAGTGTTTGATCCACGGCATAAAGACAGCTCTTTTCTCTGGATTGTTATTTTGGGCAAATGAAAAAAAAACCATGGCAAACAGAACTGTCGCTGATGAATATGTTTACAGATGTGAGTTAGCTTACGACATATTTGTGTTTGCAGATCACCAGGTAACACAACTCAACAGGCAGGTCATATGTTGCTAACATAATCAAGAATAAGTGTGAATTTCGAAACCATCAGATAATAAGCAGCACTTGACGTGTTTATTTTTAAAATTTTCAAAAATAAAACTTGCAGCATTTTAAATCATCATTAGTCTCAGTAACCGACAGGTTCAGTTAAAATACTGATCCTTTTGTCATTAATAATGAAAAATAATTGATAATATAAATAATAAAATATAAATTCATAATATAAATATAAACTCCAGAAGCTTAGACAACTGTCATGATATGAAAATTTTATGTCACAGTGCAACTAGCCTAGACTATCCTGGAAATAGTCAGCCCTGGTCTTTGTTATTCAGAGATATGAGTCTATGCTGAGAGTCACATGCATTAAATGAGTTGATGATTTTGAGAGCTTCTGTGCTGTTTGCCAAGCCTTTAGGGAAGGACACACTCCTGTTAACACACTGCACTGCATGCTAAGTGCTTTGACAGCTCTCTGAGGTCATTGAGGGAGAGGCGAGATAGATAAATATAGAAATATAGAAATATATGTGTGTGTGTGTATATATATGTATATATATGTGTATATATATATATATATATATATATATATATATATATATATATATATATATACACATACACACATACACACATATATATATACAGTATATATACAATGTGTGTGTGTGTGTGTATATATATATAGGTGTATATATAGAAAAGTGTTCCAGCATATTAATATTGTTTATGTTCATGCATTTCTATACGCACATGGCTGACAAATTAAAGGAAAGACAACAAGGTGTCTTTGGATGGTTCTGGGACACCATTTGCCACCAGAACAGTTTCAGTGCACCTTGGAAAAGATTATATAAGTCTCTGGAACTTTACTGGAGTGATGAACAGCATTCGTCCAAATGGTATTGCCCCAGCTGCTGTTTTGATGATGGTGGTAGAGAGCACTGTCTATCACATTACTCCAGACTCTCCCATAGGTGATCACTTGGGTTGAGATCTGGTGGGTGGATATGAAGGTCGTAGCATATGGATATGCATATAGCATATTTACATCTTTTTTTATCCTCATCAAACCATTCAGTCAGCCCTCATGTCCTGTGGATGTGGGTGGGGTCATCCTGGAAGAGACCATTGGAGTAGAAAAGTTTCATATACTGTATAGGATAAATGTGATCAGTCAGAGTAACTGTGTATTGATTTGCAGTGACTGTTCCGTCAAAGGGGACAATTGGACCCAAACCATGCTACCAAATTTCCCCCCTCAGCCTAACACATTCGTGTGATTTTTTAAAAAAAAATTTTCTCCCCTTTAATTTGTCACTCATCTGTATGTGTATGTATGTATGTATGTATGTACTTATTTATTTATTTATTTTTCTGTAAGCATTAAACTCACAAGCATAATTATGTTGTACTTGCAAGAAAAAAAAATTAAAGACATTCTTTTAATTTATTCTTATTCTGTTGAGTATTCTAACACTCTGGACTGCAGACTAAGTGTTCTGACAGCTCTTTGAGGTCAATACAGGAGAGAAAAGATGGCTGCCAGCCAGCACATGCTGATTTGTTTTTAGGTTGCCCTTTTGTACAGGGACTCTGATGACTAAAACCCCTGAACTGACTGACTATTCCAGAGCTGAGTGAGGAAAAAGGACCAAGTAACCTTGTCGAAAGTGTTCTAGAGAGGGAAACATGAGGGATGTCAGGCACTCTTGACTACAACAAAAGAAAATACAATGATTAAACCTTTATCACTACCAAAGCAAGAACAGGAGAGAACCCAGTTATCTCGAAATAATCAGCACTCACCACAATGGTTTTCATGTGGTAACCTCATTACAATGATCTAAAAAGCAATCTACATAGTATTCAGTATCTTATATCTAACGTAACCTAGAATCTGCAGATGAAGGCTAGCTTAAAGCTGGTATTTTCAAAAATGTACAAAAAGACATACGTGAGAAGGCTCTCAGACACAGCTCCACTTGCCTCCTTTCCACACATTTCGAACACTATGATGATGTTTGCTCTGTCACGGCTTCATATCTGTCAGTCTTCCAGCGGCACAGGAGAGGGCTTGAGAGAGAAATTCACGAAAACGTTGGCATGTGTCCAGGGACGTCACACGGGTCATGCTAATTAGCCCAGATTAGACAGATAACCAGGGATAGCACAGATTCATGTTTCTGTCCCTTTGAAAGTTAGAGTGCTTATGAGTGGTAGAGTAATAAATATGACTATGAATGGGTATTAATAATTAAAGTAGTATTAGTAATAACAATCTCAAGATGAATAGAAAAATTGCTTAACATACATACTATATACCTAACACCATCATGAACCACAGCTGTGATGATGTAACCATATGAATGTATACTTTAATAGGTCTACTGTTAATTTTTGGCCATAGCAGTACATAATGAGTAAACATGCTAATTTCCAAAACAGCAGCCTTTTGCATTACAGTAAGCAATATTGGACTGTAGCCACAGTGAACCTATGAGCCCTAACATGACGATTTTCGACAAACTAGGGCTTTTTATCTCATTATTTACCCCTGCAAGACAAAGATATTGCACCGTCACGACTAAAACGAACGGCTCTGATATTACACCTCCGTTGGAGCTCCATTCAAGTCAATAATTATCAGATTTCAAATGTCAAGAATCGTCTCCATGAGAATGACGGAGACATGACACAGAGACATGACGGGACGATACACCACTTATGTCCTGCATGGCACTCACGAGGAATCACTCTCCGTGCGATTATACTCGGCATAGAAATACAACATCGACAAACATGTGACTGCTATTTTGGCTCTGAAGAGTCTGGCCTCTGTTGTAATACGAGCATATAAATGTTGCATAACCTTGTGTAATCATAACCATATCATACTAAACTCAATTTATATTTGAACTTAATATAATTTTTTATTCTTTGTTTTTGTATTAAATTAAGTCATATCTTTGTTGTTTTTTGTTTTATTTTATGTAATTTTATTTAGGCACAATGCTGGTT
Source organism: Pangasianodon hypophthalmus (assembly GCF_027358585.1). Classification (NCBI taxonomy): domain Eukaryota; kingdom Metazoa; phylum Chordata; class Actinopteri; order Siluriformes; family Pangasiidae; genus Pangasianodon; species Pangasianodon hypophthalmus. The sequence goes on along the minus strand of NC_069728.1, from coordinate 12,833,068 downwards.
AATCTGAAATCTAGCTGACAAAAAAACTAAATTCACATCGTCTTGCTATATGCACTGATTATTTCTGGGCTTCTCAACCTTTATTTTCCTTACAGATAAAATGTGCAACTCTCACATAGTGCTAAAGTGCTGTATGTTAAAGACCTGTTTGCTAATTTATTTAATATGGATGCATTTCAGAGTAACAGTTCAGAATTACAAAATAATATAATAATATTTTAGCTTACATACCTTCATCCCTGAGGAAGTCCTCCAGCTTCTAACATGGTTTGGTTAAAAAAAAAAATGCTATTATGTGGTTAGAAGTGGCAGTGGTGGCTGAACAGTTAAGGCATTGGGTTACTGATCAGAAGGTCGGGGGGTTTAAACCCCAGCACTGTCAAGCTGCTGCTGTTGGGCCCTTGAGCAAGGCCCTTAACCACATCTGCTCCAGGGGCGCTGTATCATGGCTGACCCTGCGCTCTGACCCTAGCTTCCTAATCAGCTGGGATATGTGAAAAACTGCATTTCATTGGCTCTGTACTCGTACTCTGCACAATGCCAATAAAGCTGAATCTAATCTAATCTAATCTAATCTAATCTGAAGTGTTGAAACAGAACTGAAATGTGCATTTGCTGGAGGTCTGGATTGAGAAGCTCTCATCTAAGTGGTTTAAACTGATGCTGTTGTCAGCATGCTTTGAAATAATTTATACTTAGGAACTTTTGGTTTTATAGTTAAACACTCATGACAAGTGACAAAATAAGCTTTGATTGGGGTTTTGTGTGTTGATTGCTGCTCCACCGCTTCATGTGTGGTTTAAACAGCTACACTGATCAGCATTGTATTGTTGTACAGTTAGTGCCTTTGCGTCTAAAATGAGTTTTACTTCCCTCGCATTTAACTGCCTACTCTCACGCTGACTGCACAGCCGCAGGTAGAGGTTAATTAACCTCAAGACTACCTTTTTCAGCACTCGGCTTAAACGTGTAGGGAACATTTCTGCAACATTAATTCTCTTTACCTTTAATGTTTAATTACCTTTAACTTTCTTGCTTAATGGTCTTGACCTCTTATTCATAGTTCTTATTAATGCATGAGGTTAGAAACATTATACGTTCTTTTGAAACTGATAGTAATTTCACTATAAAAGATATAAATAATAAGTAGAATAAGAAGATACAGCATATCATATCATTCAATATCATGCTTTCAATGCAATGCATTAAAGAGACTAGATAATAAAATATGTTATTCATCAGAAAATACTGCTTATATTACTTGAGGTGTAAAACAGTTTGACTTGATCAAGCACACACTCCCTCCTCTCAAAGCGTAGCTTCCTCTTTATTTTAAATCTCCTAAACACACTGTTTTTCATACAAGTGTACTAGTGTAGCAGCTTGGGAAAGGCTAGATTCTGCAGCAGGCAGGAACTGGAAGACTGCTATAAATCTTTATGATCTGGTATGTGGGAGCACTTCAGCTTCCCGGTAAGTTACGACGCTGACCAGTGAGTAGTGGACCGAAATATTACAAAGTGCCGAATCTGCAAATTAAGCATACCATAGGCTGGTGCTAATACCACAAAGATATCTGAGATTCCCCTTCTATGTTGGTCTCTAAAACTAGATGAAAACATGAAGCAACACATGTGCATGCACTCACAGCTCTCTCTCCTCACTCAGAAAGCCTTTCCTCGCTGATTCAATCCAGGCTAAAGGAATCACAGCAGCAGCTGGGAAGTTCACTCATCTAGGGCCACAGAGAGCTACATGACTCTGAGAGCATATCTAGCTAACAGCAGATTAATAAAAAGCCAGTGCTTCAGACATGCCCCTTGGAAAGTTATCTAAATTTTTTTGTTACATTCTCATGCACAGCTTTTGTTTCATTATATGCTGCTGCAAGCCTAAAAGGATCTGACAAACACTGTCATTTATTGTACAGTTACAGTTGTTTTATAATGTTGAATGTTTTATTCAAGTGAAAATGGAAACCTTAGGCACATATTCAGGCTATGCTTATTTTCGCTGTATTGAAAATGTGTTGTATTATATCAAATTTGAACTTTGTGTATTGTAACACCCTTGCATGTAACTGATCATGAAAATAACAACACAGCATTGCTTAAACCAGACACTCTTATCCACTTCAGACTGTAAATCAGTGTTGATGGATACGTTCTAATCCACTTAGCCACTTCACGTAGTGAACATGGCAGCCTGATGTGCGTCTGTGTAGCTCTATGCTGTCTGACAGGCGAGCATCGATCTCGAACGTCTGTACAAGTCGACACAAGTGTGCTGTGGATCATATTTCACCTTGCTCGTAAATGCTTGAGTCATGAGGGAACATCACGGATGAGAGTACATAATTTCCACAATAGCATAAAGAAATCATGGCAAAACTTGTCAGATCTTCAGCAATAATCTTTAGCAATAATGCTTGATGTATCAATGATACATGGGAATTTAAAAAATTATGTGCTTTAGAGAAAGATTAAAATGAACAAATAAAAGAGAAACTTTAATAGCATTACATAAAACCTACACAACCTTAAAAATGCATTTAGGATGATTTTAATATAATATTATAATATGTAATTTTATATTAATTATTGCAATATTATTAATTATTGAATACTAAGCATTACACCATTTCAGAGAGTGTTTTTAGTTCCTAGCCAGTTTTAAAGAGATATTACCCCTGTGATTTTCCCAGATGCTGATATATCTGTAGAACCTCATTGATGGATTTACTAATATTCTGCATTTTAAATAGTGAAATATGAACTGCACTAAATATAGAGTACTACAGTTCTATTTTCATGCACTTTATCTTTATCTATAAATAGGTTTATTCTGATTGCTTGAAATTCTGCTTAGTAGTAATTTGTCTGATCGCTCTCTTTCTCTCGTTGCTCAGTGACGGAGTGGGGCGACGACGTGAGGCCGATATCTGAAGACGAAGCGATGGTCATCGTCAACCATCAGGCCACCGGGGACGTCTGCACTCTAATGATGTGCTTGCAGGATAAAGGAACGGTACGAGCTGAGACTAAATTGTTTACATTGAGCTGTTATCCAACACATAGGGCATCACTTTAGACTATTAGATTTTAGATTTATTTTATGTATCTATTTAATCCACTTCTCAATATAAACAGTGCTGATATAAACAGAGACTAAAGTCTCTAGTCATGCTCTGGGCTAATGCTGAAGGCAAGTGGAAATGAGAAACGGAGAAAATGGGATGGAATTACCAACACTGATTTCACGTTGTTACTCACAGACTCAAGAAGACTAGAACATCACCTCTGTAGAAGGAAACTTTTTTTATATAACAGAGAATTTGAGAAGTTGAGCCAAAAGCATGCAAGCTTAATGTTGGAAAAGTCATTTTTAGTGTTGAAGTAGGTGGTTGAGGCATTCATTGTGTTTTCAGGTCGTCCATCTGAGATTCCTTTAGCGCGATATCTCAAGAACAAGTGAATGTTTGTATGATTGGTAAGGAATTTTCATTGTAACCAGCAGATGAACTGATTAGATTTTGAGTTGATCTAAACAAGGTCACAGCAAGGTTAAGTCTCGGAAATAGTTTTTCTCCAGTACCTTCTCCCCTGTTTGCAGTATATTTTAAGGGTATTTCTGGCATATAAATTAGTAAGAAGAAGGCCCAGACTTGTTGGTGGCACAGCTGTCGGCGTTGGCCTTGCATAAAATCACTCTTTATGCACTATATGTTTACACTATATACTTGACTGACAAGTACGTGGATGTTTGTAAAGCAGTATCTTCTCAAATCAAGCACAAACATTTTGCACTAAATAGAAAGGATATCACTTTTGCGTGAGAAAATCACAGCCTGAAACTTTGCTTTCCTCATTTTTTTTCAGCATTCTGGGTTGGTATATCATTCATTTTTAAAATGCCTCCGAGTTATACATGGTGTAGACAATTTCTTGGCAATTTTGGCAAGTGATCTGGGTATTAATAGTGTGCTATATTTCACAAAACTCTCACTAAATAGTCTCAATTAAGTACGCAAAGTACACAGGCTGAGATTTCCAATTACTGGCCAAAATATCTTGCATGTACAAATATTGAGATTATATTGTGTAACTGATTATTGGCATCCCCTTCCTCTTACTATTAGAACACTAAAGTTATCGTTCCATCCTTTCTTATTTTTTAATACACCACTAAAGATATCATTCCATCTCTTTCTCTTTTTAATAGACCGTGAAGGATATCAAACGATACAGTAACAGAAATGTGAACCCCCCCCCTTTCTCCTATCAGCACAGGAACTGCTGTCACTGATGATTCATTTCATTCTCTGGCTTTAGTATATTTACTCAGCCATGTTGCGAACGTTTGTGTGCGTGTGTGTGTGTGTGTGTGTGTGTGTGATCAGTGAACAGTATCAGACTGTTTAGTCAGTGCAGACTGTTTCCCTGGTCGCTGTGATCATTTTAGCACAACATATTCAAGTTACATATCAACTCACTAAGTGCTAGAAGGAAGGCAGCACATAATCATTAGGATCCAAAAGTCTGTGTCTTCTACCGGGAGCCATTTTTATTCCATCACTTACCAAACACTAATATAAACTCATCCCGTGTTATTTAAGGGTCATGGTGTTAAACGCTGCGATAGAAGCAGTGTTTAGATGTGTGAGAAATGCTTACTTAAAATTTATCTTCACACACTGTTCTCTTCATTTATTTATTTATTATTATTTTTTTTTATTGTTGTCACCATGTTTTTCATTCAAACACTAACACACGTACACTCTGAAGACATGGCGTTAATTGTTGTAGTTCCTTAAAGTCTTGTGTTCCGATTGCTAAATGTGGCTCACAGCAAATTTTCAGAGCACAATGTGATGCTGTGTTGCGTTTTGCCAGTCAGGTAAAGTTTTGTCACAAGTGTGTGGACCCATGAACTTGGAGAAGGTGGAGAGATGTAAAGATGGCTAACTTCCTCTTCTATGGTATCAATGCCAGATTAAATAAATAATAATGAAATGGTTAGAGATTCTGCTCCTTTTACTTAATGTATTATTTGGAAGAATAACTGAGCCTTAATGCAAAAGTACTGTAAATATTATGAAGCTTCTTAGGTCATTCACTACTCTTAACTAGTAGGGCTGCATGATTAATTGTATTATTATTATTATTTTTAATCTCGACACATTTCCACAAAGCACATTGTTGAAAGGCTTCAAAAAAACAGCTTAAAAATTGCAAATAATGGCACAGCTCCATTACGCACACACAGCAGCACCCGAGTCAATCTCAGTTCTAGGCTTTAGAGAGTGAGTAAGTAGTCAGGGTGGCTTAGACCCAGCTAGGGCAGATGAAGAGCCACTGACCTTAATCACTCTGCTATCAAACACAGAGCCTGAGCCTCTGATTAGTCAAGATGGTTGAAATTCTCTATTATAAAGAGTGTGCAGGTTAAAATGTCTGGGGCCACTAAGCTTTAGTAAGACAGAGGTCAGAGAAAACATCCTACTTCTTGGTTATTTTACTATGATACAGTTTTATGAGTGTATTATGACTCAGTAGTGCTTAAAAAAGCTATTGTGTTGTTGTTTTTGTTGTTTTTATTACTGACCCAGTGCCTTCATCATCATCTTTATATGAACTGTGTCATACAATTGGTGACTTTATCTGAGATTTGACTCTGTATGGATTTATACAGCCTCATGTCAGCTTCTAACCCTGTGTTTCAACAAACATATTCCAGACTGCCAGTTAGCTAGGAGAGTACAGTAATGAAGTCCCAGAAGTTATAAACCATAAATGGAATCATCCACCATTTTGTTTTGCATCTGATTGCGGAAATGTCTCCTCCTTCTCTGGAAGTCATCTGTCCAGTATATCGAGTGTCTGCGCAATCAGTTTTGTTTTTCACATTACACATTATAAAGTCTTAGGTTGCCTACATGTTTGAGAGATGGAATAACACACACATTCTTGGTACAATTCAATTTCTAGGGAAATGCTAAAGGATTAGTGCAGACATCTCATTACATAACCAGCAGAGCAGGTTAATGTTGAATGCAATATGAAGTACGAAAATACGAAGTATACAATATGAAAATATGAAGTATGAAATATATTGATATGAACATTTTTGTCACCATTGGCAGTTTTAGGAGCTAAAAATCATAATAATCAATATCCATCAGGGCCACTGAAATTCTAGTTACTGATTAGCTGGTTAGATGTGTGTTAGATGTGTGTTATGTATGTGTTAGGTGTGTGTTAGGTGTGTGTTAGGTGTGTGTTAGGTGTGTGTTAGATGTGTGTTAGATGTGTGTTAGTTGTGTGTTAGTTGTGTGTTAGGTGTGTGTTAGGTGTGTGTTATGCTCTTATATTGAGACTTCTCTAAATTGGACCAAAATGCATTCGATGCATCAGTACATCAATGCTCCTGATACTACGTAAGGATACTTACTGACCATGACAATAAGCATAAATAACGGTTCAGGACTAGACCACTATTTACACTCTTCTATCACAATTAAGCTAATTATTTCAATTAGGCAGAAAGGACAGAAAGGAATGCTTATTAAACTGCAGTGTGTGGAAGTGTTGTAATTCATCACCCTCGATCTGGCAGCAAAAACACTCCACTGTCTATCCTAATGCTGACAGGGACTAATCCCTATCGAAAACATCTAAACACCATGCTCTGTCTATTTCACGGATAAATTCCACATCAGTGAAAAGGTTGAATTCGTTTTTATTGCCGTGAAGGTTCCTGCAGCAAAAGCGGGGGGAAAAGATGGATGACAAACAGAAACTCACTAAATGTTGTTGTTTAATTACCTCAATTATTTGTCCTAACAAAATTACTTTTTCAATTAAAGCGTTATCTTTTCATTTGGCGGAAGATAATTATTGTTGACAATTCATGAAAAAGATTTAATTAAGGAGTGACCACCTCAGAGACGTTACCATAGCAACATCATAACCACAGCATACACAGTTATAAGGAAGCTAAACTAGACAACAGCATCAAGCCGACCTGATATCAGAGCGTAACGGACTTCGTTTGACCTCCAGCGGTTGTGTTCCTTTTGATATCTTTTTGAAATCTTTTTGATATTTGATATCACTGGGTTAAAAAACAGGGCTTTACTGATATGATAAACAGCAGAAACAGAAACAAACATGAAAACATTATATCCGCTTATAATTTAATTTCAAGATAAGTCAATAACTTAAATGTTAATATACCTTATTATACCTCAGCGCTGTTAAGTTGTCGAGTCTGACTGGTCAGATGGTGTTGATTAATTTTCAATAACACGGTTCTGACAGTAATTCTTCCTGCTACAGAGATCACGGGTATATATTAATGCACTTGTTATAAGAAGTTATCGTTTCTGTAGTAACAGCTTATTCACAAGGACTTGGCAGATGCTCCATATAATAAATAATAGGTTGAAAAACATGTCTTTATTTAACAAGGAATAACATGCTTGTATACTTGATGATATAAGTATATGATATTTTATAAGAGATATAATTTTTCTGTAAGGAGATGTTTCCGTAGCATTTTTGGAAGGAGTCTCCACTGTCAGCACTTAACAGTCAAGAGGTAAAGCTGTTCCTTTACGTTCTCTGCCATGTTTTGTAGTTTCTCAATACCAAATTGTTTTTTTTTTTTCTTTATGGCTTATTAAGAAGCTTGTTTTACACAACATTAAATGTAACTATAAATGGATAAAAAGCTGTCTGGGGCAGTCGTGGCGTAATGGTTAGAGTCTCGGACTTGTAACCCGTAGGTGGACCTGAAGGTCATGGGTTTGAGTCTCAGGTCCGGCAGGGATTGTAGGTGGGGGGAGTGAATGACCAGCGCTCTCTCCCACCCTCAATACCACCACTGAGGTGAGACCCTTGAGCAAGGGACCCCCACCGAACCCCCGACTGCTCCCCGCAGCAAAAAAGGCTGCCCACCGGGTGTGTGTTCGCTACTGTGTGTGTGTTCACTACTGTGCATGTGCACTTGGATGGGTTAAATGCAGAGCACAAATTCTGAGTATGGTTCACCATACTTGGCTACACGTCACTTTACTTCACTTAATGATTTTCCTCTAACAGCACTCCCCATTGTGTCTTACTGACCAAAAGAAATGTCACTTAGGCCTCAAATGTTCTAACGTGACAGTGCAATAACGCAGTTGTTCACACTGTATGGTCACTAACACTGTTAGAGTGTGGAGCAATGAGTGAATGTGTAACAGTCTGTGTAATGAGGTCCACTGTGTGTGTTTGTGTACTTTGAGAGAGATTAAAGGTTGTTAGTTACAGTCCATTAACCGTGTGCAGGTGTAAGGGACTTGATTCAGGTTGCTTGTGTGAGGCACAGGCTGGTCCTCACATTTGCATATCTACAAGGAAGTCCAAGGCAAGTGCATGTAAAACCGCTGCAGGTGAAACCGGTTTGATAAACAAATCTCTCTGGTGATTCCGTGGTACAGGGATGTGGGCTGAAGACACGTCAAGCTGCCGCAGTTTCTTTGCTAGCTGTAGGTGCAGAATGTAGTGCACTAAATAGTGTTCAGCAAGAAGTATTAGAATATATTCTTTATATAAATAAGAGTATGCGGTATATGCACCCTGGAAGTGTTTAATGGCAGGTGGATTTCGCAGAACATATTGCGTTTATTTAAACAGTGACTTCATTGAAAGCCTGTGTTTTTATGTGGGAAGAACAGAGATCAGGAGATCAACTCCGACACGCAGACGGAAGACGTCGAAGTCTCTTTAGCCCTGGCTGAACTCTCACTCATAAACCCGCATGCCCACATGCCTGCGGGTGTGCTGTGTGTAGTCACACCTCTGAAATTCCTGCGGGAAAATGGTCTTATGTAGTGAGATTATAGATAAACATTGTGTAGGTGTAAATAGCTGAGGATTGAGAGAATCTGTAAAGGCTACATTACGTATAAATAATACGGAGATGGCACGATACAAGTTTTTTCTTTACCATTACTGAAACATTGAGCATCAGCTGATATTGATACCCATCCATTTTTTTTCTTTAAAAATTACTAAGCTTTAGAAAGTTTTTTGAATTGAATTGAATTTTTTTTTAACTTTCACACAAAAATCTCTTATGTAATAAATATAATAAAGTATAAATTCTACTGTAGTGTGTTTATATGTAAACATTTCCAGTTAAAAAAAAAATCTTTTCCATATCCAATTCCAGTCTTTTCCATTTATGACAGGATTGGCTTGAGTTCATTCTTTTTTCCCCCCGATATCTGATCCACCATCTTTTGCTGGGGTCAAGCCAATACCGATCCTGGGTATTGGATTGGTGCCATCTCTACTCTGTAGCCTACTTATGGGTGATATGATTATGATGAATTATGGCAGAGTACTTCTTTTCTATGAGTTCTTTTTAATTTTTTTCCCCCGAATAGTTGCTCCTTAGTTTCCAGAGTATATGTAAACATGACCCTACTGTATTATTGGCCAGCTGCAGTGAAGCAAAACAGGTGATCCGTGATCTGTTTAAAAATCTGTCACCTTCAACTTGTCTTCTTGCAGCAGTAACTGGTTTGATTTAGCTTCCAACACACAGTTAGGACAAATCCCAAATGGCTTCCTATTCACTACACCTGTTCACTACGTAAGGTCTAACATATTGGTGCTGTAGAACCTACATAGTGCCCAGTAGATCACCATTTGAGATTCAGATAAAGAAAGAGTTACAATGAAATTTGGAAGTTGTTCTCTGTAATAGTGCTTCCAGGATAAATTTATTTTTATTTTATTTTATTTTTACCTTATTTATATTTAATGAAATGTTATTGGAACTTCATTCAATTCATTCATTCATTCATTCATTCAATTTTTTACCCCATTTTTGTTACTTTCGTCCCCAATTTCCACCCACTAGCTAGTTCTCCTTTGTTCCCTGGCAGCCACCAACACGTTTCCTCCAGTGGAAAGAATATTTGGTTAATGACAGCCTCTTTTTTGCATTGCTAGCTAGTTTATTTTACAGCAAGCTAACACTAGAACTGTTTTTTTCTTCTTTTTTTTAATTAAAAAAAAAAGTTTCTCATGTTTTATAACCATTATTGTCTTTGCTAGGTGGTGCGGAAGATGATGTGGTTAATGGACCATGTATTTAAATACACCAACTTTGGCCTGGTGTCTCTGATCCATGGAGATTTCTTCATCAGACAGGTGAGCCAACAAAGTCCATACTACAGATGGAGAAATGTAAAAAATCATAAATGGAGTTAGTAAAACTAGTGTATCTTGTATCATGCACAGGGCAAAGCGCATCGGGATAAGCAGCTCATTTACCTGAAGAGTCACCTGGACAAGTATTACTACAGCCGAGACAGGAAGTGGATTGTTCTGTTTCCTGAGGGTGGCTTCCTGAGAAAAAGGCGAGAGACGAGTCAGTCATTTGCCAAGAAGAATGATTTACCCCATTTAACACATGTGACGCTGCCACGTCTCGGGGCCACTCAGGTAATCCTGAAGACACTTGGACCACAGCAGGAGAATGGCATGCTGGGAAACGACACCAGCTCGTCAGCACAGAAAGGTAAGAACATAAGAGGTTAAGGATGCACCAATTCCACCACTTATTGGGTTTTTGGCTGAGATCTGATACGTGATACTTTCAAATTAAAATATTTACACACACTGTGGCCTTCGTTTAATTGTAGCCCAGAAAAGTATTTGGACACTTAAGCCACACTTACGAATGTATAAATTTCACTGCATTAGAATACAACCAAACCAAGTGGCATTTATTTTAGAGAAAGATCCCACAAGCATATTTTTCAAGCATAACTTTAAAAAAAAATAGATTATATATTATAGTTATATTTAAAAATATAGAAAATAAGAGAGATACTGTTCATATTTAGACCAAAAAGTATTTGGACACTTAAGATAATTCTGGTTGTCACAGTTAACCCATAGTTAATGTGATGAACTACACCATTTGGTTTCTCTGCTAGGGGCACCTGTATGAAATGGAAGGTAACTGACTACATACATCCACTATAAATTACCCTGGGACCAACTGCTTAAAAGTAATTGCAAAAATGGCTAAGAAAAGGGAAGTAAGTTTTGAGAAAAGGTCTAGCATCATCTGTTTGCACAAAGAAGGCCACTCAATAGATAATAATCGCAGTTCAGCAAGCAGCAAGAAAAAAAAATCAAAGTTGAAGGACTTGTGAATGGAAACAGACAACGTACCGGCAGACCCAGCAGACTACCAGCAGATTGGGCAGGATAAATGTGAGTAAAATCAAGAGAAACAGGCGAGAAACAGCAGCAAGGACTGCTTCAGAGATCAATGAGAATTTCCAGATACAATAGAGCACAAACTATTCAAAACAGGATCAATGAGAGAGGGAGAGGAATGCGGCAGAAACCATTCATCAGCCTCGAGAATAAGAAATTTGCGGGAAAAAAAAAAAAAAAAAAACATGCTTGTGTTTATTGATGAACTGAGAAATTTCGTGAACAAATTATTCAAGCGACAGAATTCTTCAGGAGGATAATCATCCAGAACGTACCAGCCGTCCTTCTTTTTTCCCTAAAAGAAAATGAATGTCTTAGAGCGGCTCTCCCAGAGCATGTAATAAAGATGAAGTTAGCAGATTGTTGTTGCTCTAGTGTGGATGAACCGAAAGATTTGTTGCTTGAAACTTGGAGAAAACGTCCACCACAACGGTGACAGAAGCTGATCGATTCCATGCCCAGGTACTGTCAAGAAGTTCTGCGAAACAAAGCATGGCAAACTAAATACTAAAACACTGTAACTGTGATCTTTAATGAATCACAGTTATTTTAAGCATAACAGTCTATTTTGGGGGAAATAGTTTGTTGGAAAAGTGGTATCTTTCTTTAAAATAAATGCTACTTGAATTGTTTTGGGTTTTTTTTTTTCCCTAATGCAGTGAAATCTACACATTTGTAAGTATGGCTGAAGTGTCCAAATACTTTTTTAGGCCATTGTAAACATAGGCTTATTTTAAACAATTATTTATGATTGTTGCTATGGTTACGATTATGATTATGATTATGATTATGGTCATGATTACGATTGATTATGCCAACATCCATGCTGCGACTTCCTTCAGTACATCTGAAGTTAGATACACTGCATTTTGCTCACTTTTAATGCCTGCTGGTGGGATTTTTTTACTTGGAGTTGATCCCTAAATATACAAAGCTTGAAACTCTGTAATCCTCTTCATCCTCCTCACTGTAAAATCAGTCATAACTGAGATTAATGCACTTTGTTATGTGGGTGGGATAAAGAGGAAACATTTGTTTAAAAAAAATAATAATCCAGGCCGATACTAATTTCATGTTCAGTGACCTTTAGTTACAATATCTAATGACATTTGTGAAGGGGATTTGATAGCAGGCTGCCAAGTAAGCAGCATTTTTGGGCAGGGTTTGACGTGCCAAGATAAACAGCATATGTACATCTATCTAAAAGCCAAAATGCTTGCTACTTGATTAAAAAGCTGTGAATAAATGCATGGCAACTTAATTTTCATTTTATGATGTTTACAGTTAATTATTAAAAAGCAAGCAAAGTATGTGCCCTAAAAGTGCTAGTACTTTGAAACAGTTCATTTCTAACAGGATGTAAAGTTAATACTTTTACTGTATCTGAATCTCAAATGGAGTTCTGCTGGGCGTATAGAGCACTGTGTAGGTCTTAGGTTACTGTGTTGTACCCTATGTTGTGAGCATATGTAGTGGATTGGCAGGATGTTGGAGGAGTTCTAAATAAATAAATAAATAAATGTACTATGTGAAGGTGAGCTAAATAGCAGCAATAATAATCACATTACGGTGTGTAAATTAAATTTTTAAAAATAAGTTTCTGCCGTTTAGCCTGAAATAGAAATTCTCAACTATGTAAACACACTTGTTTTTGCAAATACAGTTTCTTTTTCTAGACTCTCTTAAACTGTGTGTGTATGTGTGTGTGTTTGTAGATAGTAAATCCAGAGGCCTACAGTGGGTAGTGGATGTGACAGTAGCATACCCCGAAGCCAAACCCATGGATATCCAGACGTGGATTTTTGGCTACAGAAGTCCCACTGTCACACACGTGCACTACAGGTAAAACCATGCTCTGTCCCAAACACTGGACTTCTTAGTAGAATAATTATTTATTTAAAAGAAAAAAGAAAAAAACTCATACACTATAACACATAGTATCTGTTTTAATAAGAAATCTCAGCCGCCAAAAAATATAAAATATATGTTAAAAATATAAATATAACAATGAAATGAGTGTGTAAATTGAGTATATTGATAAAGGATCTGTTGCGCATCGCTGTGTTTTCTGTTAGCTAAGTCTCCTGATTTAACTACTGAGTATGCTACAATAAGGAAAAGTTCTCTTTTCTAGTGACTCTTCTTTGTGACGCAGCATATGATGAAATTCTAACTGTAACTTTTATGATTTTGGACTATCGAGGCTCGGTGCGTCTGAGCGGAACGTTTTCATGCTCATGTTGTCACGTTACACAGTGTGTCTGTGCTCTAGCTGTGTTTTCACACACTGTGCTGAAAGTTACCAGCAGTGAGCATATGAGCTCTGTGGCTTGAAGCTCATGTTGTTGTTGTTGTTGTTGTTGTTGTTGTTGTTGTTGTGCGTGTGTTGATCTTTGATCTCTGAAGGATTGTAATGCCTACTTTCAGTTGTTGTAGCAACAGTACCTGTTATCTTCATTTATCTGGCTTGTCTCAAAGCTGTGTGTTTTTTCCCTTAGGCTGGACAAAAAAAACTCATCATATGAGTAACATTTTATTAAAAAACTCACTGTGACAATAATTATGCAGAATTTACAGATCTGCAGTTTAAACCAGAGTCATTTTAATATTCAGTATTTGTTTTCTCAGAAGAGGAGTATATCCTGCTCAGTGCTTATATTTTAGAGTAATCATATTAATTAAAACCATGCAAATGGATTAAACAACCGCAGGCAGGTTAGCAAGACAGAAAATAGCAAGCAGTTTGCTATTTTGCGGTTATGTCCAAAAGCACAGTGGGGAATATCTAGTGTGCTCAAGAAATTCCACAGTGCTCTGTTAAGGGTTAGTGTCTAAATGATGTGCCCTAGAGCATACAAAACTCCCATAATGCACTTTGCGTTGCAATTTAATGCACTTTGCATTACAATTTAATGCACTTTAAATTGAAATAGAGGTAAATGTTAGTACTGTAGCTGCAGTTAAACCATATTTCACATAAATCTTCAGAAATAATATGGCTAAAACAAAATTTCAAATCATACAGTACTGCTTACAATCACAGAAGGTGCTGGATTAAATTCTCATGATAAATCTATCCCAGATGACCGTATTATCATGCAATCAACATTATTATTATTATTATTATTATTATTATTATTATTATTATCATCATCAAATAAATATGTAGCTGTATTGTACAGTACTGTATACTTGTCTTGGATGTTTGTTTTATGACTTCTGCAATATTGGATCAAAATCTTAAACATATTTTAGATTTCCAAACATTACTTTTCCAACAAAAATGAAATGTTACCCAAAAAAAGTTTGTATATCAGTAAAGAAAGTAAAATACTATGTAATAGACCACTGGCTAAAAATACTGGCTATCGGGTGCGACAAAGTCTACAGAAGAAACTTACCAGCCTTATAATTTATTATAATAATTATAAAAGATTGCATCTTTTCGAGCTCCTGTTCATGCTGCGTCATGCTGCTATCCACCCTTTTCCACATACATGAGCTCACAGACGCCCACGATTGGCTAGTGTCGCTGTGATTGACAGGGGAGAATGAGTATGCCATCCCTCCCGTCCAGATACCATAGTTAGATTTGCTCCCTTAAACTCCAAGATGGTTGTGGCATCATCAGGATTCAAACTTACGACCTCCAGTAGGGCCAGCGCTTTTCTGTTGCATCACTGTTGTTAATCTCTCTCTCTCTCTCTGCAATCTTATTTTCATATCTGTGTCGCTGGATAATCTGTACATGGGATTGTGTGTTAATGCTCAGGTTCCGTGTCCCGTCTTCTCTCCTCGTAGGCAGTGTCATCATCTCTCGTTCTCTCTCACTTTTTCACTCTGCATTCTTGCTGATACAGCATGTCGCTCTCAGGAGAGCTGCTGTGATTTACCGAGGTTTTGTAACACGCCTGGTCATCATCTTGGACGAGGGCACAGGAAATCAGGTTAAAAACAAAGCAGGACATGGAAATTAGAACACAACCAAACAAAGCAAGATGGAAATAGCTTGAGTGTTTAATATGTAAGGAATAAAACAGTTCAGGACATGCTTATATTGGAAGTGAATCAACTTCGGGCTCGTATCGTACCCTTTGCTTTATACCACAGCAATTTGCTAGCAATCTTTTATTTATTAACGAGCACTGTCATACATTTTATCTGTTTATAGGTATGTTTAATGTTGTGAAATGTCCCTGAAACCAGTTAGTTCCTGTTATCACTTATATGAGCTATAAAAAGTCATTTCCTACCAGCTTGTCTTTTTTTTTTTTTTTTTTTTATATCGGTCGAAGATAATAAGACCAAAGAGAACATTTTCATATTAGCATGTTCAAATACTGTATTTTTTTTTTTGTATTGTCATAGACAGTGCAAACAACTGCAAAATATTCCTGACCCATCCTGTATGAACGTTTTGTAAAAAAAAAAAAAAAACTTTCCTGAGTAAATGATTATTTTACTCAGCAGAGTTAACAACTGATTGGCGTTTCACAATGGATGGAGAATTCCAGGATTACTATAAGAAATAAACAGAGAAATGATGAGCCATAAACTTTTTTCTGCTCACTGATGAGCCGGCTGAATGACCTGCAGCAATCATGCTCTGTCTCACACACACACACACACATTATTGCTCTCACACACACTCACCTTACTCGCTCTCAGCTGACTGCTGCTGCTTTGTCCCCAATGACCTCATTTTACCCCAGGCCTTTAAGACCTTGTTTTACAGAGGCCCTCTCTCCTCTCTCTATCAGTCACCTCTTTGTAGTTGTGCTTTCTCTTTTAAGCCTGGATCTGGATAATAATGCTCTAACATTGTCAACTGCAATGATTTGTGGTTAACAGTACCTCCCTGCCCCCCTTCTTTCTCATTTCTCTGTCTCTTCCTCTCTTTCTGTCTCTCTCATTCTATCCACCTCCTTTCTCTTTGTGTCTCTCTTCTTCTTTATTGCTGTCTCTGTCTCTTCTTTTAGCTGTTTATATTAATCATTAATCTTACATATTAGTCAACAAAAAGAGCTTATATACGTATGTATGCTGTATATCTATTATGTATAAGTAATATATAAATAATATAATACCAGTCTTTGCTTTTGTAAGTGCCTCCAACTGCTTTTATATCTACTGAGCAGCTTTTGGATCCTTTCAGTTGTAACAGTTGCCCCTCAGTCAGACCTCATTGCCACCTCATACACTACACATTATACACTACTTAGGTTTTAACACTTGTACGTTTTTCTGGATTTGGGGCCATTTGAGCCCAGAGTTTGGTACAGTTAATGAAAGTGTGAATGCTGTTTTTGAGCCCGGGAGCAGTCCACAGACCCGATCCTTGGCTCTCTTGAAAACAGTGGTTTGGAGTTAGTTTAAATGAACCATGGTGGAGTCCACATCAGTTATGGAAGCTATGCTTGCTCAGGGCTGTCTTGTTAAGTAACGCAGTTGGTTCAACTTGTCACGTTATGTCTTGTTTCTACTTTTGTGATGCAACATGAGTGTTGGTACCACAGGAAAATAATTAATAAATGGCAAACGGATGAAACTCATGCCTACCACTTTGCAGCCCAGCATGCACTAATGTGAGGGAATTCCACAGTCGTGGAAGGAATTCTTCTTTGTGATGGTAAACTTGTGATAATACGAACAAGCCCAGAATCGGTCCTGATTGTGCAGTCAAGTATTCGAACCAAGCGTGAAAACTCTCTATGTCTTGCAAACTGCAACACTAGCTTTCACTATAAGGTCTGGTGTTTGTCTCACTAAACATGACCAGTATGTGCCTACTTTCAATTGACTTCCTTTGAAACTGAGAAACCATATACCTTTTCATTTATCAACTATTAACTATTTCAAAGAAAGCTCTTAAATAACATTTAAAAACTTCCTTGCTATTTCTTTCAACTTGCTTTGAGAAACTTATTGTGTATCAGTGTTTAAAAGTTTGTTTACTCATTTGGAACATGCTTGAAACTGTCACTTAGCCTGAAGCTTGTGGCCAGAAACCTGTACAAACTATGTCAGACGTGCTGCAGCCGTTATTCAGATCAGGTCACTAGATCACTAGCCGTTATTCAGATCAGGTCACAAGTTCACTATCTTTCTCATATCAGGTCTGGAGACCAAGAGGGTCACGATAAAACTTTGATTTCTGGTTTCTGTGGTTTATGTAATTTACATTTCTGTTGGCCTTGCTTTATATTTGGGATTGAGGAAGGGAGGGATATGCTCACGTTTCATATTACCTTTATAAAGTTAGAACTATAGGCAAATTTTTCTTTTTTTTCCTTTTCTTTTTTTAACCAGAAGGGATGGGGGATGGAAACTTTATGTAGCAGGGCACAAATGTCTGGAGACTCAGTTCTCCCAAGAGCATCTGCAGAAACACCCTCAGCTCCTTTCCAAGTATGTGATTTAATCCAGGCATGTTCTATCTTTTAACTACTACTGGAAACTACTGTTCCGTTCAGTCACCAGTATTACTTTATGTTAATCTTAAATATAATACTATATTATTGTATTAAATATTATATTAGTTCTTAGTGTGTATTAGGTATCATGACAACTGATTGTATTATATTATCAGTTAGTATGCAATGTGTTAGTAAGAATATCACACCTCCGAGTATAACACCATATCGATATAATTAGGGAAGGATCCTATATAGCAGCTGGCTGTCAAGCTGTAATTAAAGTGAATTAAGAGGAAGAGAGGGACATCTAATTAAGGAGTATGTTTTGTTTTACTAAGCAAAAATACCACGAGGCTGTTTGCAGAGGCTGGATGAACTTGCGGTATGTCAGAAATTTTGGTCATTGTCCTGTAGTGTGAACAGTAACCAGTTTCACCAAGTTATCAGCTGATTGTTATAAATGTTAACAGTCGGTCAAACTGTGACACCAACACACTTGCCTTGTCCTTATTACCTGGCAGGAACTGAAATAAAAGTTGGCAGGTGATAGCTATCGCCCCTAACCTGAGCTGTAAGTGAGTAACGGTGTCTTTATGGGTGAGCGCTGCACACTGCACTCTATGCACTCACTCTGAGAAGATCCCAGGGTGAGAAAATATAAAGTTCTTTTTATTATTGCAGTTTTTCAGTAGACACTCTGGTTTGAGCATATAAACCATATACATGATGGATGATGCAGATGTGTAGTATGAGGATTACTGTGGGTAAATAAAAATGGAAAAACTTATATTTCTCATACAATTATGAAGTTCCGTTTAAGACACCTTCACTGGATCATGAAATACTGTGGTTGTATACCATTATAGGACATTCCAATTAAAAATTTGTGTACGCTCCCAAGTAACGCAACCAAAAAACATTTGCCCCAGCCATCGGTGGTCGAGAGCCAAGGGAGCAAATTCGTCCGTGCTTTCTGGGTGGGAGGGATTTAATACTCCCTCTACCCTGTCAATCACATGACACTAGCCAATCATGGGTGTCTGTGAACTCATGTATGCGGAAGAGGGTAGATAACATTCTCCGTTATGCTGCCCTGTGACGTGGCATGAGCAGCAGTTTAAAAAGATGCATTTGTTTGGCTTCACATGTCTCGGGGGAAACACATCAGCCATCACCCTCCCCGGGTCGACAGCTGTCATATGATAAGACAGAGCTGGCTGGTGGATGGGAATTGGCAGGTGACGAAGCTGGGGAGAACATGGGGGAAAAAATCTTGCCTAGCCACAGAATCAAACTGAATAACTAGCAGATAACAATATTTTTGGCTAGACACTCAAATTAATTGAAAGTTACGTTTATACTGCATAGATTGTATGATGAAGGTTACACTTAACTCTCATACACAAGTGAAAAAAATAGAGATGACAAGATGCTGTGTGGAAGAAAAACTACATTCACATAGCAGTGAAGTTTTTTTTTGGAGAGCACCAAAAATTTGTCTCATTCTCATCTGCATGCATCGTCTCATTGTCTCATTATTCATCTGTTACAGTCTGGCACTGACTAGCTTTTATGTACTATTTGATATGTAATATTAATAGAGTCTTTATTTTGAATCTACATTTTGGAGTATTTGCTCTGCACAGAATCCTGGAAATCCAGTCAAGAGTAGAGATGAGCAGTTAAGGTTAAGGTTCTTAATCAAAGCCCAGAAGTGGGGGATTTGAACCCACAGCCTTCTAGTCAGCACTGTTCCTGTGTTGCTGTTTTCTGTGGTATTGTTTTACCGGCTGGGGTTTGTGGGTTTCAGGTGAACAGGTGAGTGAGGTTGGGAGTCCGGCTCTCTGCACTTGGGTGATTGGAACAGGACTGTATGAATGATTTAATGAGACGTGGCCATCAGCCAGGGTGTGTGATTGGACTCCTTGCTTATTCACTGTTTTTTCAATGATTTATTCATTTAATCACAACAGATTCCTGACTGTTTGTCCATTGCTCAGTCTTGTTTGTCTGTTGCTGCCCATCAGTTTTGTCTATCTGTCTGTCTATCTGTCTGTCTGTCTGTCTGTCTGTCTTTCTGTGTAACTATCCCTCTCAGTCTATACATCTGGCTGTATATCTGTGTGTCTGTCTGTCTGTCTGTGTATTCCTGTTTGTCTGTCTGTCTGTCTGTCTGTGTATTCCTGTTTGTCTGTCTGTCTGTCTGTGTATTCCTGTCTGTCTCTTTCTATTGATCCCTGTTTGTCTATGCATGTGGCTATAAATCTTTTTATCAGTCTGTCTGTCTCTCTGTTTATCTGTCCCTGTCTGTCCATGCATGTGGTTATTTGTCTTTCTGTCTGTCTCTGTCTCTGTCTGTCTGTCTGTCTGTCTGTCTCTGTCTGTCTATCCCTGTCTGTGTATTCTTTTTCCTCAGTGTTTTTATTAATAACTAAATGTAACCATGTTACCTCCTCATTCTGATTCTTCAGCATAAATACCAGTGCAGAATGTAAAGAGGACAGGACAGAATGTCGCTTAGCTCAGGAGCACGTTCGATTGTTGAGGAAGTGCAGAAATGGCCGAGCAGATGGCAGCTGAGCTCAGCAAAGCCAGTTAAAGTGAAGTAAAGAGCACAAGCACAGCTGACCAGTTGGGAAATATATAACAGTGTAAGAGGTGTGTGTAAGCTCACAGTGTGTCAGTTGGGTGGTTGTGTAAAGTGTTGAAGCTCAGTGAGTTTACAGCCATCCTGCATCAGGCTCTAGTGTGAAATTTGGGGTAAGTTTAGTATATGATGATGTAGCAAAGGGGCGTCTGAAGACAACATGCAGCTATGTAAATGTTGCCATGGTGATAGCCTCAGGAATAACACCTCTAAGGTCTTACAGCACATAGCTCACAAGTTGATATTGATGACGGCAAGAAAACACAAAGTGCTAGTTGTTCAATAAATCAGGACAGATAGTCACCGTAGATCAGCTTGTCTCGTCACAGCAAATTATCATTTGGCAATTTTTGTTACTACTGGTTATCTGGGTTTCTTTTTTTCTGCTAAACATTTTTTAATCCATCACCAAAGCCAAAACCAAACCGAATTTAAACAAGGTCAGGTTACATTCTCCTGCTGTTGAGTCTGATTACATTCTCCTGCTGTTGAGCTTCTGAAGATTTCATTTCACATTCACATACTGTTTTTGCTCTGCTGTCACTGAACTGATGTCTAACAACTCTTTATATACCGCAAAATTACTATCTGCCAATGCTCTGTTATTTTAATGATCACATGCGTGATATTAATATCAGAGATGCTTACAGATATCCTGACTACCCTGTGTTTTATTTTAGATGTAGCTCACTAGGTATGCAGCATTCAAGGGCAGTAGGCATATGGCCAGTCATGCAAAGAAGGCAACATCGCATATGTACTTTTTTTTAATTATTATTTAAATGAAGGCTTTGTGTGTGTGTGTGTGTGTGTGTGTGTGTGTGTGTGTGTGTGTGTGTGTGTGTGTGTGTGTGTGTGTGTGTGTGTGTGTGTGTACGCGCGCATGTGTGTGTGAGCAACAAAAAAAGAGAAGGACCTGCGCATCAAGTGTATTTGGCCCAAATAAATGCAACCAGACTCAATAGGGAACCTCTTCGGGTGACACCGGATAGCGCGATTATAAATCATGTTGAAAGGATACAGAATGTTCAGTGTGATCACATTAAGAATAGGAGTCTCGGATTGAGCAAAGAATATATCTATGCGAGTCTACAGTATCCACGTGGGATTATCCACAACTAGAGGAGCTTAGAAAGGTCCAGAACATGAATCTGACAGATCCGGAGGGTGAGAGGAGCCTGAGCAGTAGAAGTGTGTCAGGATCTGGAACTGCACAAAGCACAGCTGACTATATACATCGCAAATAACAATGTTTTGTGGAGTAATTACACAATAATGGTATTCATAAATTACATCATCATTACAAGTCCTCAATATTAAACTGCCCCAGATGTCAAATGAACTAGTCCCTTAGTTTGTTTAATCACATTTTATTGGCTGCTAAGTGCTATGATGAGAAACGGGATTAATCAGACAGAATCAGGCCTTCATGCCATAATCTGTGCTACTAACTACTACTACTACCTGGCATCCACCCAGCATACATGAGAGTGTCACACGTATCAGTATAATTGTACGGATCATGGGGTAAAAAAAAAAAAAAATAATAATATGATGTTATAGCCCAGGTCAAGAGGGATAAAAAGCCCATAATAATTTCACTAAACTCATTTATGTGTGTGTGTATGTGCTGTGAATGTCTGTGTGTATGCAGAGAGCATGTAGGGTGTTCCTCTTGAAACAGAACATTTCTTCGGTGTCCTCATTAGATGTGCTGAATGTTGGAGGTGTGTGGGTGACTGTTCAGTGTTCAGTGTATTTGTTGAAGGAACTGACAACCACAGGTTTACAGGAGGTTTACAGGAAAGATAAAGGAGAAGTCAGAATGTCTTTCTTTCCTCTTAGGCCCTGCATGGCACTGCTAAGGCTTTTAGACTTTTACTCTGTGTATGTAGACTGCTGTGCTCATCAACATCATAGATACTCAAATATTTATCAGCGTTCACCGTAGTTGACCCTGAGGTTTTCCACCGTAGTTGACCCTGAGATTTTCCTTATGGTATTCATAAATTACATCATCATTACAAGTCCTCAATATTAAACTTCCCCAGATGTCAAATGAACTAGTCCCTTAGTTTGTTTAATTACATTTTATTGGCTGCTAAGTGCTATGATGAGAATCAGGATTAATCAGGCAGAATCAGGCCTTCATGCCATAATCTCTACTACTAACTTCTACTACTGCACCCAGCTACAATGAACTCTAGAATTATTGGCATCATTCATTAAAGAATTGATCAAAAACAATTAATAACCCATGCAGCGAGCAATACTTAAACGTACGCTATATGGCCAAAAGTATGTGGACACTTGATCATCACACCCATATGTGGCTCTTCCCCAAACTGTTGTCACAAAGTTGGAAGCATACAATTGTATAGAATGTCACTGTATGCTGTAGCATTACAATTTCCCTTCACTGGATCTAAGAGGCCCAAACCTGTTCCAGCATGTCAATGCCCCTGTGCACAACATGAGCTACATGAAGACATGGTTTGCCAAGGTTAGTGTGGAAGAACTCGAGTGTCCTGCACAGAGACCTGACTTCAACCCTGACTGCACTCCAGGTTTCCTCACCCAGCATCAATGCTTAACCTCACTATTGCTCTTGTGGCTGAATGAGCACAAATCCCCACAGCCATACTCCAAAATCTAGTGGAAAGCCTTCCCAGAAGAGTGGAGGTTATTATAACAGCAAAGAGGGGACTAAACTTGGAATGGGATGTTCAGTGAGCACATATATGTGTGCCGTTCAGGTGTCAATATACATTTGGCCATATAATGTACGTGGACATTGTGTAGTTTTAATTTTAACACTATTTTAACAGCACTGAGTCTCTTCCTGTAATGTCTAACAAGGTTAGAGATATATTGTTATGTTTACAGAAGTAGACGTCCTCTTCATTTCAGACCAGAGGTTTTCAATAGGGCTCAAATCCAGAGACTGAGATCGCCACTCCAAACATTGATTTTGTGTCCTGCATCTATATGTATGTTGATTTATTTATTTATTTATTTATTCATTTTAATGAAAGGTCCATCTACGAGGAAGTCTCAATCTCTTGGCAGAGGCAACCAGGTTTTTGGCTAAAATATTCTTCTACATACTGTGATTCAGTCTTCACTATAGTCCCTTGATCACCAGCTGCATCACACCAACACCCCCAATGTTTAACAGTGGCTTTTGGGGCCATTATCTTGTACTTGGTCCCAATTTTCTCTCTAAATGTGCTAATGGTGTATGTGGCCAAAAGGTTTGACTTCACACTCTTCTGATCATAATACACAATTCCAGATGTGATTCTCAGGAAAGGAAGTTAAATTAAAATGTGATAGAATTAATCAGGGTTTTTATGAATTTACCAGTTACATTGAAAAGCACTTTGCTATTAAAAATGCTAGTTTAGTTTTGCTAGGCTAAGGAAAAGATGCTACCTCTGTATTCTGGGCACAAGTGTGAGACTGTGAAGCTGCCTGAAAGCTGTTTTTAGCCCAGCAGGAGACAAAGTGTTGTTGGGGCCACACACACACACACACACACACACACACACACACACACACACACACAGACACTTTGAGAATGAAACATCTTGCTCAGATAACTCTGAAGTGTCACCTTCTGATAAAAATGAATAAGTAGCTTAACTTCAGTGACTTGAGCTAAAAGCCCTGAGTCCTCAATCACAGCTGGGCCCGGACAGATTTATGCTAGCTGCTTACTAACTATTATTGTATATCTGTAATAGTTATCAATAAGAAACTGACATGTTGTTATACAAGTTTCCTGATATCCTGGTTGTACAGTACAGGGTTGCATAGATCTGCATTACCATGCTGTTTAAAGAAGTTGCTGCATTACACTATATCTGATTCCATGCTAATGAATGCTAATATGGCTCCATTACCATTACCAGGCTGCATCCTAAATCTATTTATAACTTTTCCTCTCCATTTTCCCCATGCTTGAATCCCCTTTGCCATTTTAAGGGCTGTTCCAGTAGTTCATCAGCTCAAGGAGTCGACATCACTGTAGACTTTGGGAACACAGCTTGCTCAAGACATTGTGATCTGACACAATTTCCTTTTTTAAACCAAATACCACAACACTGTTCAGAGGGAGGCAACGCTGATAAATTGCAACACTGCATAGCAACATTTGTCTGATATTTTCTGTACACTTAAGTGTCTACAAGCTTTAGAACAGGTTCAAACAGGAAAACAAATATTTGAACTCTGTGACACAATAAGCTTCTCAACACAGCATATAGTCTAGATGGAAAAAGAGCTCGTTTCATTTTGTCTTGTAAATAAATGTTATTAGGTTTTGATTGAAAAGGCAGTGAGTAAACATGATGTCAGTGTAACAGCCTCTTCCAGAGAAAGTCGGTTGTTCTGGGCCACATTTATAGCGCTTTTTCACCACTCAGCTCAGCCGATTACTATATTATCATCCCTGTTGTCATATGTTCCACCACCAAGCAAGCTGTGCTGTACTTAAGAAGCCATGCTGAATTTGGCTACTCTTCTTACCTAGGTACCATGTGCGCTGAGCTGGTGCATACGGGTTTAGCTAAAAATAGTGCTGATCAAACACAGTTGCACAGACGTCCTGAAGTTACGTCTCTACCAGCACAAATATCTTTACTACCACTCTCATTCTTTTCTAAAGTGCCTTTTGGGATAGATCTAAAAGACCAGCAATTTAGGTAATTTAAGAAGTTTTATCTTTCTGTTATCTATTATTGTTATTCATTCATTCTTCCTTTTCTTCTTCTTCTTGTTATTATTATCATCAGTAATAGCTTATTCTGGTCAGGGTCACAATGGATCTGGAGCCTATCCCAGGAACACTGGGCAGGAGGTGGGAATACCCCCAGGATGGGACACCAGTCCATTGCAGGGCACCACGTGCACACACACACACACAATCATTCACACCTAGGGACAATTTAAAGCACTTTAAAGAAGCACTTTACAGACAGTAACTCGAGCTCAGGATCGAACCGTGAACCCTGGAGCTGTGAAGCAGCAATGCTACCCGCTGCACCATCATGCAGGCCATTTAATGATTCAGATTCATTTTAACTTATTTACCTACAGTAACTTTTTTACTGCGTGATCTTACATTTCCTCCCTGTGGTCCAAGTAAAATCTTCTAGTTGGGCCAAATACCAACTGGCTACTTAGGATAGAACATAATGTAGAAACTAATGTGTGTCTAAAGACATGATAGAAAGAAAGATATTACATTTTTGATTGATAGGTTGGTTGCTTGATTGAAGTCCCTCACTGTTGTGTCTTTTATTGCACATGCAATAAAAGGTATTAGCTTCTGGAAATATAGATATAGTTATTATTATTCCAACCACGTATGGTAAGAAAAGGACCAACAACAATTCCTAGAACAATTCCGAATCAATTGGATAAAAGTGAAATAAGACCCTGTAAACAGCGCAGGCTAATCTGAGCTATCAGGCAGTACAGAGCGAGCTCCGAGTCGGTTCACTCCATCATCTCCACTCATCGATTCAGAGTTATAAGGAATAATCTGATTAAATACGAGTGTGAAATGTGCTGTATGCTTCCAAATCGAGTTTAGCTGGTTAAAGTCTGCCTCTCTGAATGACTGAATAGTGAGTTCACTTCAGGACATGGGAGGTGTGGCAGTGAGATTCACACCGCCATCCCTCACCATCATGCACATTATTCACAGTTATGGTGTGTATATAACGTTAAGTGTATATAATTCAATAAGTCAATTATAATATATAAATATAATTCAATTATAAGTCAGTAATTTTAAAATTAATTTACCATCATCATGATATGGTGTGTGTGTGTGTGTGTGTGTGTGTGTGTGTGTGTGTGTGTGTGTGTAAATAGCAGTTCTTCTGTTTCCCAACACTCTCTGCCTGATTTTTCTTCAGGCTGTGAAAGCAGCTGTGATTTTTTTCACTCAACAGGAACAGCATCATCAGCGAGCAGTAAACATCCATTAGAGAGCTCGCTCAGCTGATTAGAGTCATGCGGAGGCCGCTTTACTGAACACTCTCAAATTTTAGCTTTCATGATTACGATTACTGATAGCAAGATTATGGTCTTAGATCTGAGACCATCAGTGAAAATGCTTTTATCTTGCATTCTTCATTAATTGAATTTCTCATATTAAATAAAAATTATAATATTAACAGTAACTTGAGTGAAAAGCAGACTCTTAGAAATATTTACATGAATTTCAGAATTTCTTAGTATTTGGTGCATCCCTCTTTTGCTTTGATGACAGTGTGCACTTGAGCTGGCATCCACTCCAGAAGTTTGTATAAAACCTGATTATCCATGTGAGATCAAATGTCTCAGAGTCTGAACACATGCTTCAGTAGATAATTCAAAGAATAATGCTTAAGGAAAATCTGACCTTTTCTACAAAGGAGTTAACATGGTCAATATCTCAAATCGCCTTTTCTCAATTCTCAAATATTTACAGTTTTAAATGAAAAAAATTAGATTTTCAGTGTGCTCTCAGACTTTTGGACCTCATTCTTTTGGATGTGTAAATGACTGTGAAACCTTAAGCCTTCCCTGATTTGTGCAGGTCAACAACTATCTGTCCTTTTGTGTTGCACATTTTTAGTAATGGAGGATGAAGGGATTTTACAGGTGTGCAACCTCATATTTATACCCCAGAGAAACAAGACCTGGTTGAAGCAAAAGAAACATAATATTTTATTTATAGGTTTTTCAAAAATGACAGTTTGTTTCCATTTATTTAAACTATTTCTAAGGAGTTTTGACCATTGTGACATATTTTCGAGAGAAAATACTATTACTGTAAAGTTCTAATGAGACGTTCTAAAGTTTTGGTTTTTTTTTTTTTTTTTTTTGCTCAAGTAAATATAGTTTCTCTTGTTGTTTGAATGGAACATGTGAATTATTATGTCTAAGATATATTTTATACAATCATTTTTGTGAAGGGTGCCAATATATCTAGAGGGCACTGTATACAACTCTAATATTGTGTTGTATTTTTCTAATCTTTTGTCACTCTCAAACTCTTTGCAGTCATAGAAGCAGTATGTATTTACATTTTCATAAGTAAGGTTCTCCTCAGTCCCTCTCTGTTTTGTACACATAGGTTGTGTGTTGTTTTTTTGTTGTGTTTGCTGCATGTGTATTGTTTTTCAATCTCCCGGTGAATAATTGATGATGTTGGTGGATTTAGTCGCCTGTTAGCCGTTTGTGTTTCCTTCTCAGCGTTTCTTGCAGTGCCACGGCTGCATTTCGCCAAGCTGTTCACACACACAAGCTCTTCATCAGCGGAAATAGTTCGAAAGCTGCACATCTGCGTGGTGCTTTTTTTAAAACACTGAGCAGAGTGTAGTGCTTTTTCAGAAGCTTGCTAATCACACGTGGTTTGGTTGGACTCTGACTCATAATCACAGATTCACCGTTAATGATTTTTCTTCTCCTCCTGCAGTGTCCCTCAGTAGTGTATCATCCAACTTTTGTAATGAGAATTTTTTGAGAAGAAAGCATGTCTAAAATTTGTCTGAACTGGAAAAGTTGAGGTGTGGATAAAAAAAAAGATGTGGTAATGGGAAATGGAAAGAGATTTTTGAAATAGATGATGGTTTGGAATAGATAATGTAATGTATGATCCAGTTTCCCAAACCACATAATACCGTAGCACCAATATGCCATGGAGTATGCTGAAATAATATGCCTAATGTGTGTGTGTGTGTGTGTGTGTGTGTGTGCACGCGATTGTGTCCTGTGATGGGTTGGCATCCCGTCCAGGGTCTCCCCTTTTGCCTTGAGTTCCCTGGGATAGGCTCCAGGCCCCCCCACTTCCCTGTGTAGGATAAGCGGTATGGAAAATGAATGGATTGATGGGTATATTGTTCCTAGTACATTTATGAATCACCAAACTTGAGTGTATCACCTGAAATGTTTCATTATGAGGGGGATGGCCCTAGATGCAAGTGCTTTAGATAGCTGGTTCGCTCTACAGAGCTGAGGGGGTGGGGCGAGGTGGATGGCCCCTGAAACAGAGGGGGCATGGCCAGGTGGATGTTTCCTGAAAACTGAGCCATGTGGATGGTCCCAGGAACTGAAGGGGCTTGGCTATTGGATGGCTCCTGAGAGTTGAGGGGGTATGGCTAGATGGATGGTTCCTGGGAGTTGAGGAGGATGGAGCCATCTGGATGGCCCCAGGAACTGAGGGGGCAGGTGAGGGGGATGGCACCAGTGAGAGCCTGGTGGAAACCTTGAGGTTCAGGATGTGTCTAGGCAGCTGAGAGGACTGAGCCAGGTGCATTGTTGCAGAGAGGTGAGGAACTGAAATAAACAGTTCTATGAGTCATAAACTACTAAAACTGCTTGTTAAATGGTATAAATGGTAATGTGTAAACCCATAAAGTAAAACAGAAAAGCTTCATGTTTACTAGCTAACAGTGTGTGCTAAAGTGTACGTAGCAGTGGTAGTGTGCTACTTCAACACACTGTTTATGACATGGCATGAGACAACCCGGATCTGTGTGTCTCCCTGTCCACAATATTCAACAGAACAAATACATAACCACAAACAGTTACTTTACAAACATTTGAGTATGTGTTTGTTTGTCTGTGTGTTTGCCTGTGTCAGGATCTACCCGGTAAAAGAGGTGCCGGTGGAGACGGAGGCTCTCACAGATTGGCTCTATCAGAGGTTTGTGGAGAAAGAAGAACTTCTCGCACACTTCTATCAGACAGGTGAGGGGTTACACCAGCTCAGACTTCTTCTGTTCTTGAACATGCCATTCTGGCTGTTTAATGTCTTCTTACAACACCACTAATAAAGAATAATCTGTCTATCTTTACATCTTTGTTCTTATTCTGGCTGTCTGTCAGGATGTGTGTCTAGGGTGTGTGGGTCTGTTTGATATATCTGTGTTTCTATCTGTCGGTCTATATATCTGACTATGTGTATATCTACATTATATGGCTGAAAGTATGTGGGCATCTGACCATCACACCCATATGTGCTTTTTGTTTTTTTTTTATTCATCTGCTTTCCCTTTGTGTGTGTGTCTGCCTGTTTATCTGTCTTTCTATAAGGCTGTGGGTCTAGGTTTAGTCTGTTCATCTCTGTCCTATATGACTGTTTTTCTGTCTGTTCATCTTTCATCATTTCTCTAGCTGATATGTCCGTCTGTCTGTTTGTCTATATACCAGACTATCTTTATACCTGTCTGTCTGATATATTTATGTCTATCAATCTACCTGTCTAATATCTGTCTTTCTGTTTATCTGTTTGTTAGTTACCGGTCTAATATCTGTCTTTCTACATATCTACATACATAGTTACCTGTCTGTCTAATATTTCTGTTTATTTATTGATTTGTCTGTCTATATACCTGATATCTTTATACCTGTCTGTCTGTAGACTTGACTATGCCAGTCTATCTATTATTTCTGTCTGTTGAACTGTCTGTCTATATACCTGCCTCTTTTTATACTTTTTTTTATACCAGATAATTTATCCAGTATACTGTCTTTATGCCTGACTATCTTTAAACAAGTCAGTCTGATATTTTTTGTTTATCAGTCTGTATGTTTGTTTATCTACAAGCCTATCTTTATACCAGTCTGTCTGATATTTCTGTCTATTGAACCTCTGCCTATATACCTGCCTATTTTTATACCTGTCTGTATTTCTGTGTATCGATCTTTCTGTGCGTCTGTAAACATGACTATCTTTATACCTGTCTGATATTTCCATCTATCAATCTCTGTGTCACTCTCTATGTACCTACCCCACGCATATGAATAATAACACAATGTGCTGTGTGTTTTGCAGGAGTGTTCCCTCCATCGAAAGGTCAGAAGGAGGCCGTTTCCCGGGCGATGACACTGGACCTAGCGTGGCTGTGTGCTGTCCAGTCGTTTGCCTTTATCTCGGGCTACATGTGGTACAGCATACTTCAATACGTCTACTGCTGGCTCTGCTCACTGCTGTGGTGAAGAGAAAGATAGAGAGAGGGAGAAAGGGATGGAAAGAGGGACGATGATAGAGGAAGGAGGAACAGCCATCAATGACGATCTTGGATCTGTTGGAATGCCACAGACGCTGTCTTAACTCACTGGATGGCAAGATGATCATGGAGGAAAATTGTATTTGATCCTAAATCCCAAACCTGCATCCCATCTGGGCACACATGCGCGCACACACACACATACACACACACACACACACACACTCAGACACACACATGCAGTTCTGCAATACGAACATCCATTCAATGAAATAGGTGAACAGTGACATCATGTTTACACATATACATGTCCATATAAATATATATATATAATTCTATATCTCAATGTTTACTCATGCACATGCTGACACATCATGTTTTAATTTTAATTCCAATCATAAATTAGGCTCAGGAATAAGCCAATTTCATTCACCTGCCATCAGTAACATTGTCTTGCTTACATCTATGTCGTGAGGAGAACGTCCTGCAAACGTACTGAAACGGATTGTGCTCTGGACTTCTTGTCGTCATTTCTGTCCTCCTCTCTCCTGCTTTTCCTTCATTGTCCTGTGTGCTCTGTTTTTGTCTCTGTGTCTAGACAGTATTGCAGTTTGCTCTCGTTTACACTGGACACTTAGACATCGCCGGATGATCTCCAATTCACCTTCTGTCTCAGTAGGGGACCTTGTTTTTCCGCTCCGCATCTCACACATTTCATAACACTGAACTGCTTTCTAGTAGAGATAAAACCCCTCTTTGTCGCCCTAGTTGAAATCATGTTGGTGTTTTACAGATATAATTAAGCCATATGCTTCGTATGTGAGGACCGATACCGGGAAGGACTCAATGTTGACTGAATGAAGTGTGAAATTAGGGCCCAGGTGTCATTACTGTAAAATTAGAACAGCGTAACCTGCCGAAGTGTGCCGGTCAACGTTTTTTTGTTTGTTTTTTTTTTTTTGTTTTGTTTTTTTTTTGTTTTGTTTTTTTTTAGATTAACGTCTGTTTGCTGTATGTTCTCTCAGCGCTCACTCTGCGAATCACTGTTTATTTTAATTTTTTTTTTTATTATTATTATTATTATTATTATTAACATGAACATTTGGTATTATAAACGCTGAGATAGAATCCATGTCGTGACTGCGGCATTTCAGTTGTTTTTAGTTTCAAAATATCCTGAATGTTAAGATAAAAGGATAAAAAATATAATGATACCCCTCTGTGCTGGTGTTTCTAGAAATTTCTCTTTCTGCGGTTTAAAGAAACATAAATGGTGGTGCGTGAGCCTGATTAGTTTGACCAACTGCAGTTTACTGTTTAGTTATTTCACATCAAAGAGTAGAGATTATTATTATTATTATTATTATTATTATTATTATTATTGCTGCCTGTTAGGACAGAGCTGTCTGTCTGGCTCATAATAACCTGCTTTCCATGTTCTGTGAGGAAATCTGACTCTGTCTTTCAATACTGACTCATAGTTCATCCAAAAATGAAATGTAAACAATGTTCTCTTTTACGCCAAATTTAGTCAATTAGCCAAGACTAGCCTGGCGTCTGAAGTTTGCTTGTTTAGTTTAAGTCAAGTCAGGATGATGTATCATTTGTACAGTATGTTGAGACTTATGTATGCTTAAGGCTCAGAAAAATTTTTATGTGTAGCAGAAAACACACAGAAGAGCTTAAATAGAAAAAAATAAAGCTTAAAACAGAATAAAATAAGTACGATGGGACTACAATAAACAAAATACAATATGCATAAGTGGGGAATGAGAGAGAAAAAAATGGCAAAGTATTTAGTTTAGCACTAAAACTGTTTTTGTGTGAGAGAGAGAGACAGAGAGAGAACCTGGGAAAACCCTTCACTTGGTGAAATTATGTACTATATATAGTTCTGACAACAGGCTTTTTGCAGTGTGTGTGAATCGCAGACAATTTAACAGCCGGTATCTGATTCCAAACCTGATTACTCTTATGTCTGTTTCACTACAGCATGTAGTTATCCAACAACTTGATCAAGCCCTGGCCGTCACAGTGTGAGGAAATCACTCTTAGCTAGCAAGTGTTTTGACATCTTTAGGCAGACTGACTGCATTTACCACTGTGTTTGTTACATAGGCTTATTACCAACCAAAAATGCGAGATCAGAACATAAATAAAAACATTCCTCTGCCGTTTTGGTTAAATATATTTATTGTTTCTTAAAGTTGATGTGTCAAATAGGCTTGTGCCATATAATGATTTAATCGTCCCTAATAGATTTTACATTCCCTCAATATCCAGCGACGTTTACTCAGATTATATTACCAGACCTGCCAAGCTTTACGTGTTTTGCGTAGTAGCTCCGATTTAACATCGGTGTATGCTATTATGAGTGCTTGCTCAAGAAATACGCCAAAGAACATACTCATGTTTGTTTTTCATACTCATGGAATAAAACAGAATCTATTAACTATATCTATATGCCACTGAAAATCTCAGCTTAAAACGGTCAAAAACTGTTCTTTTGGGTTTCGGCCAAAAGATTAAAAAAAGCCAAAAATTTTGATCTAGAAAAGATTGTTAGCGGAATCACCTAAAAAAAAAAAAAATCCACCGTCCAGCTGAGTTTTCACGATTGCCACTGCCAGCAAGCAGTTCCACAGCTGCACAGCTGGTAGTAATATTACTTCCTCCCCTATTCTCCTTAAGCCTGAAATGGTGGAAATGCTTGTTTCTGTTGGTTGTGGACAGTTAAATCGTTTATCACGATTTTTTAAAGGGTAAATCGCGAATAAGGAAAAATAAATATTGCACAAGCCTAGTGCCAAAATACATTATAGGCAGAAAAACTCGATTTTTTTTGTCTTTTTCAGCCACAGCATCATTCGATGGGTTTTCCCAGACCACCACACAAATATGATGCACCATTATCTATGAACAGACAAATGGACATTGCAGAACAAGCAGTCTCACAATCAGGGTGTGACCTCAGAAACAAGCTCAATTTATAAAACAATATGGTCTGCTTGGAGACAACAAAGAGAGAGAAAGGGAAGCTGAAGTTGGCAGATAGACTCCCAAACTCATCCTAATGTTACACAGTACAAACATCCTTCACAGGAAGTATTTATCACAGAGCAGTACTGAAATGTTGCATCAAACATGCACCAAATATGTCCCAAGCCAACTGACGATTGGTGAGTAGTGTGAAGAGTAGGGCTTAAAGAGAGGAAGTCGTGCACCCATAGATAGCATTCATGGTGAGTTTCTGAGGACAGAAAGTTGAAATAGGGAAGAAGACAATAGCAGGGAGGAGGAAAAGACACAGCTGGTGTGCGTCTTTACTCATTAATGGCCTACATCCTCCAAGCTTCTCACTTCTTCTGGACTCGTGCTGCCTTTGTGTGCTGTCAGAATTCTGTTTTTCTTCTTTGGAATTTTCTATTCTTCCTCAGCACATCAGTTCGAGGATTGGGGAATTGTTTGTTAAAAGTAATTCATCTCCAATTAGTCAAATATTGAACTTATGCTGTTATGTAATGTTATGTTTATGTATGATGATAAACTGGAAACTACAAGCTTGCATTCTTGTCAGCTACATTAGCTACATTAGCCTTCTAGGTCCAGAGCAAAACTAAAGAAGCAAACTTCAGACACCAGACATTTCTTGGCTCATTGACTACTTTTTGCACAAGGGGATCATTGTATACATTTCATTTTTAGAGGAACTGTTCCTTTAATGCCCTGTTGTTGACTTTTGCACAGTCTTTTTCCTTTGACTCATGTTGTCTTGCCAAATTGCATCAGTTGTTATGTACATGGAGATGGAGGCGTTGGGTCATTTTTAAATATGAAGGTTTTTTTTTTTTTTTTTTTTTTTGCTTCTGTTTTTATATATACAGCTTCATCTGCCATTTTCACTGTTTTGAAAATGCAACTTTCTTAGACTGCAGGAATGCCTTCTAATGAAGTTCTGCTCCTCAGGATTCAACCAAGTGAAACTGACAAGGATGTTTGGACAAGGGTGCATAAAAACAGTATTGGAACAGGGCCTGTGACTAGATATAGAGTAGCTGGATCAGCCAGGGGTTAAATTTGACCTATGGGCTATTAGCATTTAGTAATAATGAGAAGAACGAAGCTTCTGTGTTGTCTAAATGAAATTTGTCCATCGTCTAGCAATAAGGTGCAACAGTAGGAAGCAATTGAGCTGTACAAACCACTAGACTAATTAACAGACCAGAGCTTGCCTAAATGTGCCACTTGTGGGAGTGTCTTTGTGTTTTTGCCCAGCTTGCTGAAGTCTGAAATGTGTATGATGCAGCTTCACAGAAGAAAGATGCGGAATACATTCATGGCTGTTCAGACTGATGAACATGCGAGGACTTCCATCCAACAGAAAAGGAAAGGGAACTCAACCCTCATCATGTCATCCCTGTCTTTTAGTTTTACCTTTTTTGTTTGTTTGTTTGTTTTTAGGAATTTTAACAAATTATGCTAGACTGGTCTTTAGTTTTCATTTTGTACTCCTGTTGCCCTTCTCTTTCCAGCTGCCCAGCCATTTTACAACACGGTTTAATTGTGCTGGAATAAAAACGATAAATATCAATGAACCACCAAGTGTCTGAGTGTGAAGCTGTTGCTGTGTTTAACTGGTTTACTGTATTAGTTTCTGCACCTAAGATTTCAGTGTGATTTAATAGGACGGTTGTCAACATTATTAAAAAAAAACACACACACGTTACTAAAAACATACAAAAACACTTCATGAGGTATTCATGGATGTTTCGATTATGATTTTTTAAATAAAAGTCTGGATATACAATATTATATTCAATTACTCAGAAAAAAATGATCTGACTTCCCTCCTTTTACCATAAAGTACAGGTGATGAAAACCATTCCCTGGCTGAAACCCAAAGCAGTCTGCTGTCATTAGTTCGGTATTTCAGTGCCTACAGGGGATAAGTTATGGCCCATGGAGATGATATGGGCCATGGAGAAATGCCTCCAAGATACAGAGTCCCCGTTGGCATACTTGTGCAAGGTTGTCATCGTTAAAGCCAAATGATTGCTCATAATACATTTGCTGTCCAAATCCTTCTTTGTTTACTTTGAAAATAATGTTTGATTTACATATATACAATGTGTTGTGTAGTGATCTTTTTGTTTTTGGAAAAAAAAAACCCCTGATATATCACATCTTTATATTTGTACTGAAGTTAATAAGATAATACAAATAGTTTATGTAGTTAACAAAAATTATATATTTTTTATTTCTATGAAGTTTTCAGTTTTCATGAGTGTAAACGGTGAGTTTATTCCAAAGAATTTCAATTCCACATTTCGATTAAATTATAAATTTAGAAAGATCAGTGAATCAAGACAATCGTGTTAATGAGTAAAAAAATAAATAAATAAAAGAAGAAGAAAAAGAAGCTAAAGGTTTTTTTGTTTGTTTGTTTGTTTGGGTTTTGTTTTGTTTTTTCCTTGCAAGCAGGCCCATATCAGATGAGTAGAATATATATATATATATATATATATCATATAAGTCAAAATAAGGCAAAGAAACATCTAGAAGTCGGCACTGAAACTCTATTTTAAAAATATAGACTTCTCCTGCTCTGCTCTGGGCGAATCACTGAGCTAATCTACTTGGATTTTCCGTTTTAAAAGGATTTATTTATCCCTAGAATGATTAGGGTTTATTTACATACTCTATGCGGTTCCTTTAAAAATGGCGACACGCCCACTCCTGTCCCGCGTGCTCTCGCGGTTAAATCTGGTTGGTAGGTTACTGGTGCTAGGCGACCTGCAGCGTTTGTTTCGCTGCTTTCGACCAATGAAATCATCGCCAGCTTCGCTCTGTGAGCCAATCAGATTTCAGGGTTTGAGTGGCAGTTTAAAAATTGTTCTTTCGGGTTCGATCTAAAACTGCTGATTATCGGTTGTAGTGTGCACTACTCAGGGGACAAGAGCTGTACTGTTACACACTATGTAGTGTACTTATATAGGGCGTAAGAAGGCGTTTGAGATTCAGCCTAGTCAACTTTGTCGCTGTCAGTATAAAAGGTGGAACATTTGCACACCTTGTTGAGTGAGTTAGGACGTGTGTTTTCATAGTGAAAAGTTTAATGTTGCTATAAGACCGGAACGCTATAATATTAAAGTTAAGCTTTATACTTTGAATGAGTGCAGCTGAGCAGCTAGTGTAGTGTTTGCCCTTCATTAAATTAACGCTACGTTGCTCTTCCAAACATTTCAGGGTTGTTGTATGTTTCAGCGCTTTTGTCGCCACAATGCCGTCCCGCACGGAGGACTACGAAGTTCTCAGCACCATAGGCTCCGGCTCGTACGGAAAATGCCAGAAAATTAGGAGAAAATCCGACGGAAAGGTAACTAGAGCTGACCTAGTGACCCCGCTTCACCGTGTCGCTTTGTGTTTGTAGCCGCAGTGAGTTAGCATGTTAGCAATGCTAGTAAAATACCCAGGAATTTAACGCTTTAGGGAAAAAAAAAAAGATTATCGTGCTATTGTATGAGAAACAACGTATAAAACTCCTACACTCTTTACAGTAAACAACTTCTCCTGCTTAAAAATAAGGAAATACAATTGAGAAACCTCCTCAAGCTGAAGCTGGTGTAACACCGCGTTTCTGACTCACACACTGCTGTTAAACCGTCTGTTTTCTCCTCACACACACACACACACACACACACAGTACCCTAACATACACAGTATTGCTTTGGGAAGTTATGTGAGGTAGAGTTGAACTTGGTTAAGTAAGAAATAATCTCGCTGTTAGGTTAAATAACACGCTTTTTATCAGTCTATTATTAATATTAGATCATCTGGAGATGTGGCTGAGCTGTTACTATAGAAACGATAAGCTATTAGGACGAGCGCATTGATATAAACCTGTGATTCGCCTTGCAGCCGGAACTACTGTCAGAGCTGCTGCTAGAGAAAATTAATCAACACCTTCTGACCAATCAGATTCAAGAATTCAACAGCACTGTGTGATTTATAAGCTACATTCACACTTTTATACTATCTTACAGTTTCCTTTTTTTATTCAGTGCCGTAAACCTGTTTGACTTGTTTGAATGAATTTGACATGTTTTTTAAAAAAACTTCTCTCCATTTTTTTTAGGCAATTACATGTTGATATTAAGGCCAAAAACATCTTTTAAAGAAAATAAATAATTGAGACCACAATGTAAAACAGATGATGGACAGATACATTAAAATGTATGTTTATTTATTATGTTTATTGATAACTGGACTGTTTTTGGTTATAGTTCCTTCATCATCTGTGTTTCCTGTCTGTGGATAAAAAAAAAAAAAGGATGTGTGGATTGATAGAGAAAATAAACAAAGGAACAGTCAGTCTTTTAATTATTAATATGGCACACGTGAAGCTGAAGTGTTTTGTGTGTTAGATCCTGGTGTGGAAGGAGCTGGATTATGGCACCATGGCAGAGGTGGAGAAGCAGATGTTGGTGTCGGAAGTGAACCTGCTGCGGGAGCTGAGACACCCTAACATCGTCAGATACTACGACCGCATCATCGACCGCACCAACACCACTCTGTATATCGTGATGGAGTTCTGCGAGGGCGGTGACCTGGCCACTCTCATAAGCAAGTGCATTAAAGAGAGGTAACTGCTTATGTATATCCTTTTAGCACGGTGTATTAGGCATTGGTTATATGTTATACTGAAATATTCAGAATGCCTCATTTAGTTTGGGCTCTTTAACTCCATTTGGAAGGAAGATGCAGCCTATGGAGGAGACATAGCTCACAAGGTGAACTCTGTCCAAGCATAACTAATGACAGCTGCCTTCTAATGCATTTTGTTTTGAACAAATTTCAAGGAGCGTGACATAATCCTAATCCCATAATTCTGTTTGTTTTTAATGAGCATGAATTCTGAATTAAACACTGTTGAGTTCCATAATGATTAGCTTAGGCAGTTATAATATTTAAACTGAATATTGGCTTATTGCCATGTTGGTCATGTTACTCTTTATAACAGCATTGTTGAATTCTTGAATTTATAGTTTATGTATATTAATGCTAACATGTTATAGAAACAACTCATTCACAGGGACTCGTAAGGTGGACAATCCAGGTAAAGGTGAAGGTAAATGCAATAAAACCAAAATAGGAACTGTTAAATGTATGATGCTTCAGTCATTAATGAATTAAAATTTGTGTTTTTTGGCAATTTGCTGTGATGTAAGAGGAATAAAACACTTCAGGACATGCTGTCATTTGGAAAATAATCAACTTTTGGGGTTCACGTCAGGCTGTATCGCACTACCTCGTCATTGATTATTTGCCTGTAACAGAATGCGTTTTATTGTTTTATTCTTTGTGTGTTCTGTTATTTTTATTTATAGTAACACTAAATCTTCTCTCTTCTGTATTTTCTACTGTCTGTGGTGTGTGTCTGTGCGTGCTGCTGTCTGACAGGAGGTATCTGGAGGAGGAGTTTATCCTACGCGTCATGGCTCAGCTGTCTCTGGCCCTGAAGGAGTGTCATGGCCGGAATGATGGAGGCAGCACGGTCCTTCATCGTGATCTGAAACCTGCTAACATCTTCCTCGATGCCAAGCAAAATGTAAAACTCGGCGATTTTGGCCTGGCAAGGATTCTTAAACATGACACAAGCTTTGCTAAAACCTTTGTGGGGACTCCGTATTACATGTCACCTGTAAGTAAGGCACTCTTTTTTTTTTTTTTTTTTTTTTTTAAAAAAAAACCCTTTTCAAAATCGCTGGTATTTTACACAAATTCCTGTAAGAATGCTACATGCTACATACTCACTGTTAGCTTCAGTGCTTAGAGAGTAAGCTGACCACTGTCCTGAATTTCACGGCAACATCCTGTAGTTCCTGTAATTGAAGATTAGTCCCACATCCCACACAAAAAAAACACTGTCTCTCGTTCCTTCCAAATATTCTACTCATTTGTGTATTTGAGTAATTGAACAGGGCCATGTTTCCTCAAAGCATCACAGCACAAAGATGATGTTAAATAGGTAGAGTACGCATCAGAATAAATACTCTCTCTCCCAGTTAAGATGATCTTAATTTTGATATGTTTTTGGGAAACTCAACCCAGAACTTTTGCACTGGAAGCTGGATGTCCTCCATGTTAGATAGCAGGAGCCTTTAAAGTCTTTACAGTGCTTTACCTTATTAGCCATTTGCATTACTCTAGTAGTGACTGCATGCTGGTTTTGCCCACAGGAACAAATGAATCGCATGTCCTACAACGAAAAGTCAGACATCTGGTCATTAGGATGTTTGCTGTATGAACTCTGTGCCTTGTCGTGAGTAGTCAAACATTCCCCATCAAACATTTTGGTGTCACAGCTTCTTATGAGGTTGTACATTTGTGTGTGGTTTTTTTTTTTTTTTTTTTGGGGTTACGTTTTGTTTTTAATCCCTCTTGGAATTCGCAGTCCCCCCTTCACAGCCTATAACCAGGAGGAACTGGCTGAGAAGATCAACGAGGGGAAGTTCAGGAGGATTCCATACCGATACTCGGATGAGCTGAACACGCTGCTGTGCAGGATGCTGCATCTAAAGGTCTGTTTAGATGTTAAATTTAAAAAATAAAAAAAAAAATCCAGGTTTGCTGCATCATTTAAGATCTGCTGCAGGGAGAAAAGCACTGGCAGTGGAGACTCCTTACATAAACATTTAAATAAATGTTTCCTTATAGAAAGCTTCACACTTGCAAATAATGTTTTTCTTTGTTAAACACATTCTTCCTTATCAGGCTTAGATTATGTAGTCCACTGTACAAGTCCCTGTGAATTAGCTGTTACTATGGAAACAACAGCAACATTAGAATGTGCATATTAGTATATACTTATGATTTTAATTACATCTGGAACGACTATCAGAGCTGCTGTTATAGAAAATTAATCAATACATTCTGACCAATCAGATTCGAGAATTTTGCAGCATGTGCCACTTGATCGAGGACTAAATAATCTTATAGTCTGGATAATACACTGTTTTTAATATAACCTTGAAATGCTTTCTGCTCAAACCAGTTTCTCATTCTGCCTGGCTCTGTTGTCAGGATTACCTGCGTCCCTCGGTGGACTCGATCCTCCAGAGCTTGTTAATCTCCACGTATGTGACTCAGGAGCAGAAGAAGGCTCAGGCGAGGCAGCAGCGGGGGTCATGTGACCTGGAGCAGCCTAAACTGGTGGAACTGAAGCTGAAGGAGCAGGCACTACGCCAGCGCGAGCAGGACCTTAAGGAGCGAGAAGAGAGACTGGAGCGTAAGAATAATTATTCTTAATTATAATCTTAATTATACTTAATTATACAAGTTATTTCTTGTCCACTAATTTGATTGGTCAAGTGGCCTTCAAAGAGTGATGATATTTAGTACTGTGTATCACTGCTACATAAAATTCCAATTCTTGCAATAGTTCGTTACGTTGAAAACGTAACTGCACTTACTAAGGGCTGTCAGTCAGTCTGTGCGTTGGCATGGCAACAAGCAACGCTCTATCCAGCTGCGGCTTCTTTGGGAACTGTTTTCATTGATGGAGCAAAAATAAAGTAACAAATATTTTGCCATATAGTGTGTCTAAAATGTCTGTTACTTGATACTCATTTTTTATTGCTTTTATACCACAGTTCTATTATCACATCATGCTGTTTTACTGAACATCAGCATGGCTGCGATTTGGCTGTAGGCACGAGGCCGCAGGATGAGTTTCAGTATAGCAGTACTCTAGCTTGTGCGATATTGCTTAATTATAATTGTTGCTTCAGTTTGTCTGTATGCCAGTCAGTATTTGAATTAAATGGCAAATTTGACTAGATTTTTCTGTACACTAAAACTAGCTACATTGTTTCCTTACCTTTTAGAAAAGATAGCATTGTAATGAGGGTCATTAGGTTAGCTAAACATAAGTTAGCTAATGACGTCATAAAATAAGACTTTACGTAACACAATCTGGTGTTTCATCAGTGTTACTAGAATAGCTAAATAGCTGTCTTCATTTTTAGCTCTCATGCTATAATAAAGTAACACAGTCCTATCCAGTGTTGTTGGCACCTTTGCAATTGAGCAAAACCAAACCACTCATGCAGTGAGTAATATTTAGATATGTGGTTACAATATTATCTGCACCTGCACAGTTAATATTTGGAAAAGAATAACAGCACTGAATCTCCTCCTGTAATGTCTAACAACTTGGAGATACTTTTAGAAATGTCTTGTACATGCAGAATGTTTAGAGCTCAGGTTACACATGTAGACGTCCTTTTCAGTTCAGACCAAAGGTTTTAAATAGGGTTCAAATCCAGGGCCTGAACTCACACATTCCACTGAGAAGATAAGTGATAAGTGTGGCCGAGTATGAGCAGAGCAGAATGGGGTCATTAGTGCAGTAAACTCTCCCTGTCTCTCAACTGTCCCCACTGCTCTGATTTGCTAACTGCTTTTTACAAAGAAACCATCTTCTGTACACTCATCTTCTGACGCCCATCACCCAGATCCTGCATTGTTACTACACTGTAACTGTTCATGTTTTCTCTTCCTCTCGCAGAGAAGGAGCAGGAGCTGTGCATTAGAGAGAGACTAGCGAACGAGAAGCTGACCAGGTAAACCTTTAAAGGCTGTTCGTTGTGCCAGAGTTAGACAGTTTGGGCATAAATAAAAAGTACATAATTTCTAATACAGTTTGTACTTTTTATAAAATGTATAATAATGATAAGAAATATTCAAGTACAATCCACCCTTAATCTTTAGACCACACTGTGTGCGTGTGACTGAAGGAATGTGCGCATGCCAGTGTGCTGGTTTATGAATGCAGGTTGCTGTTAGTCAGGGGGTGCAAAGTAACTGCATGTACTCTCCTTGAGGACATACAGTACTTGAGGACATGATTCACAGTAACTTTTTTGAGTGGAATTAAGTCATAGTTTTTGAAAAGAAAAGAGAATCTTCAACCATGCTACATTTAGTTAACGTAAGAGCAGAATAGACGGGAACATTGTCAGATTAGTTGTATCAAATATAGACCTAAAATGTAAATAACTAAAGGACATTTTCACCAGATTTCCACCACTGCTGTTAATATTAGCTATTAAACTGTTGTACTTCAGACACAAAACATGTCCCTAAAACTACATTTTGTTTTGCATTAATACATTTGTGGTGTCACACCTTTGCTCTAAAATGAATGCTTTAAATTTGAAATGGAAATAATGTCCCTCTCCCTCTCCACAGAGCAGAGAGTTTGATGAAGGCCTATAATGTGATGAGGCAGCAGAGGGCACACTCTCCACTGTTTACAGAAGACAGAGGTATGCAGGTGAAACGGAAGCCGCTGCACCCTCTGAACACAGAGAACAGCTAACCATGGCTTGTGTAAATGAATGTGTTCAGTGTTGTTTCGAATGTGCTACATGTTGGTTTTGTGTGTTTTATATGATTTTGTTTGTTTGTTTGTTTGTTTTTTTATACATGATTTTAATAATTAATAAAATGCCTGCAAACGGGCCACAAACTGACATTCGCAACTGCAGGGATTCCAAAAGATTCCAGTCAGGCTGCTTAG
This sequence comes from Pangasianodon hypophthalmus, assembly GCF_027358585.1. Lineage (NCBI taxonomy): Eukaryota > Metazoa > Chordata > Actinopteri > Siluriformes > Pangasiidae > Pangasianodon > Pangasianodon hypophthalmus. The sequence continues at coordinate 12,790,127 of NC_069728.1, read as the reverse complement.
TTGTTAAATGATTCACAATATTAAAATGAATCTCTTTCTCAGCATTAAAATCATAATTATGGATCACTATCCTTCAGCCAAGTTAGAAATTAAATACTTTTATTGTACTGACAATTTTTTTCTAACAGAACACAGCCTTTTATTTCACAATCTCACATGGTTAAGACAGATTATAATGCTTAAAATGTACAAATCTCTGAATCAGAATAAAAACATTATGAGGAGTAAGGGGGGGGGGGGGGGGGACGACAGCACATCCTGAGGTGTTTTATTCCTCTTATACCACAGCAAATTTCCAGTGATATAACTTTTCTTAACGTAGGAGTGACATACTTTTTATTTGTATATGTTGTTGCACATCTTACAGGAGCCATAAAACATCATTCCCTCAGTAGCGTCTCCTTTTTTCTCTCTCCTGAAGTTAATAATACAAAAAACACAGCTTTTCATGTTAGAGAAACTGCAAAAAGCCCTCCATCCTGAAGACTTTAACTGTGTTGGAAAACTTTGTCACAGCCTCACCTACTACTGGCACCAAGTGTTGACTATGATTTTTCTTCCCTAGTATCATACAAACACACTTAATATTTTTCATTATATCCACTATAAAAGGGAGGTGGGGTTGTCTTGTGACAAGGCCATACAGAAAATGAAGTGCAGAAACATCATTAATGGGCCACATCAAATGGCTTTATTTCAGTTTAAATAAATCCTCTAAATGTTCACTGAGTCCATATTCAATGTCTGGTTAAGTACTATTTAAATCTCATTGCTTCACCCCTCATGATCTTGTCCACCCAGTGCTTTATTCTAGTTCACTTCCGTCTTGCAGGCGAATGATGCTGATCATGTTTGTGTCTTGACTTCCAGATGAGAGCAAGAACATGTCACCTGGAAAGAAGAAAGTCCATTTTGCGGGTGACAGCAAAGAGAACATGTGTCCTGAGCAGAAACTCGGCATCAGAACTCAGGAGCGTGTGCTCATTAAGAAACTGCAGGCCGTTAATATAGGAGAAATGGAGAGGAATTATCAGCTGAAGTGCAGGCCCATGCAGGGTATTCGCTAACACTGACGGATTACAAGCAAATCCTGATTTCAGCACAATGTATCATCCCTGAAAAATGACATAAACTCTCCACAAAGCATCAGAAGCATCTACTAAAGACTTCATTGTGAAAGGCTTCAGAAAGATTGTGGGCTTTCCTTATAAGACACGAAATCAATCTTAGCTGGACAACTTGGCCTTGTTTTAAGTTCATGCCTTTTCATACAGCTTAATATCAAGGATTTCAAGAAGTGTTATATTTATTGTGTTTTAGAAAGTGAAGTTTGGCCAAAGGTCTAACACTGGATAATTGTATTTAATGTTAGTTATGTGTTTCTGAGAATGTGAGTGTAAATTGTGTTGGTGCTTAACTTTATTTTAGTCATTTTATTTTTAGTAGTGTTGTATGTTGTAAATGTTTGTACATTTATTGTGTAGATCAAAAGAAGAGAAAAAAACTTTCTTGTCTGGTTATTTTGCAGTTGTTTTTGCCATGCGGTTCTTTCAAACATATTAGGAAATCTTTAAAAAATTGTTGTGCAGTTATGATTATTAATTGAAAAAATAATTAATAGAAAATGAGACTCATAGTGTTGACCTAAGCATGAGGCCCAAATTTTATATACACCTAGGCTGAAGAGATTCAATCTCATTTTTTTCAAAACTCCACATTTCAGGTTACCATACCTTTTTTGCAAGTCAATTAGGGCATCTACCTTCACATCAGAAGTCAGTTTAAAACAATGGATTAGCGACAGATACACTATATTGCCAACAGTATATGGACACTTGACCAATCACACCTATATGTGTTTGTTGAACATCCCATTGTAGATTTAATTCAGTTTTGTTTATATCTTTTAACAATGGATATTGTCGCAAAGCAGTTTTTAAGAAATCTGGCTATAAATTTTAATTTTGAAATTTATAAATTTATCCCAAATGAGCAAGCCACAGGCCATGGTGGCAAAGAAGAACTCCCTGAGGCAACAAGAGGAAGAAACCTTGAGAGGAACCAGACTCAAAAGGGAACGTATCTTCATCTGGGTGACACCTGATTATATATCATTTATATATCTATAACTGTATACTATATAGTCAAAAAGTACCAATTGTGCTTACAGGAACTTGATTATGAGCAACGTTATAGTTTTAACTTTAAGTTTATCCTATCAAACTGAAGTTATTAACCGTTGAATAGAGACTTGAGTGCAAACTTTTCTTAGCAATTGCAGTCCTATGTCTATCCAAGTAAGAACATCCACAGTCAACTTTATGGTTTCTATGTGGTATCATCCACAGTAAATCTCTTGGTGATCTTTAGGCTGTCTAGGTGGGGCCATCCTTAGCAGCAGCGGGTGATTTTCAGGTCATGAAACCTCCATGCAAAAGTGGGGAATCAAGATGGATCAGGCAGTTCCTGAGGGTAGAAGGAGTCAGGATCACTGGTATCTCAGGAGTATCATGTGTAGGGGGAAAATAACATGGGTTATTAGGTATGCTCTTGTTCTGTAATGGTTTAAGAAAATGTACATTGTGCGCAGAATGCAAGTAGGGACTCTGGCAACAGCATAGCTACAACAGCATAACTAAAAGGGAGAACCATAAGGTTACATAGATATGAGGGTGCCCTTGGACATTATGCAGCCAGCGACTCCACCATCAACACACCTGAGTGAATGTGTGAGAGTGGGGGGGTGACAGCAGCCAAACATCCCAGGTCACCAAACCACTCTATGCCCATGAACCCTTCAGATCTGCACCTTTACCTAAGAGAAAAGCTATTAACAAAAGGCTTGACTAAACAAATATGTTTTCAGCCTAGACTTAAACACTGAGACTGTGTCTGAATCCCTGACACTAATTGGAAGGCTGTTCCTTAACTGTGGGGCTTTGTAAGAGAAAGCTCTGCCTTCATTTTTCTAGGTACCAACAAAGAGCCTTCTACTTTTGGTAGAATTAGGAGTGGCAGTTCATGAAAGTCCATAGGTTTGCTCATGTACTGCAGCACAAGACCATTCAGTGCTTTATACGTCAGTAGTAGTATTTTATAATCAATGTGAAATTTTACTGGAAGCCAATGCAGTGTGGATAAGATAGGGGTGATGTGGTCATATCTTTTGGTTATAGTAAGGACTCTGGCTGCTGCATTCTGGACTACCTGGAGCTTGTTTATGCACCTACTGGAACATACAGATAGCAAGCCATTACAATAATCCAACCAAGGTAAGAAAAGTATGAACTTATTTTTCGGCTATCCTAGTAATATTATCTACATGAGCTTCAAATGAGAGACTAGAGTCAATAATTACACCAAGGTCTTTTACTGCTACACATGATGTAACAGAAAGGCCACCCAGAGTTACTATGTAATCAGAAATATTACTTCTAGCTGCCTGTGGTCCTAACTCAAGTACTTCTTTGTGGAACACCAAACCATACCATAGTATGCACAGAACTCAATATTTACATCTACAAATTGATAATGATCAGTCAAATAAGACCTGAGCCAAGAAAGGGATGTTCTTTTAAGTCCAACATTTTCTAGCCTATCAAGGACAATAATATGATCAATGGTGCCAAAACCAAGGTCAAGCAACACAAGCAAGGAGACACAACCCTGATCAGAGCCCAGTAGTAGGTCATTTACCACTTTAACCAGCGCTGTCTCTGTGCTATGATGAGGCCTAAATCCTGACTGCTACATTTCATGAATGTTATTCTTACATAGGTATGAGTGTAACTTTTGTGCTACAACCTTTTCTAGGATCTTGGAGATAAAGGGGAGGGAGGTTTGATATTGGCCTATAGAAAGGTGACATGGGTCGAGATCAAGTATTTTAATCAGGGGTTTGATAACTGTGATTATTTGTATAAAAATTAAAGAGGTTTGATTACTTTTGGTAGTATCTGTTTGAAGAAATGTGTGGGTAAATGGATCTAGTACACAGGTTGATGATTTTGATGAGGAAATTAGTGAAATTAGTTCAGTCTCTCGAAGGCGAGTAATACATTCTAATCACGGTTCTGATGTGGTTATATTGTTATCTACATGGTAAGTTATCAAATTGTCCGACTTTAAATTAATAGTCTGAATTTTTCACCATCGATTGATGATGTGCATGCTTCTGTGGTGGTCTTATTCCTAAATAGAAGTATTAAGTAAGAATCTAGGATTATTTCTGTTATCTTCTGTTCAGATGGAGAGATATGCTAATCTAAGAGTCTAAGAGTACTAAGAGCACTAAGAGTCTTTCTATAGCTAAGACGGCTCTCCTTTCATGCTGTTTGGAATTCTACCAATGTAGTTTGATGCCACTTACGTTCTAATTTTCGAGTGGTCTTTTTAAGGTGTGCATGTGATCATTATACCAGGGTGCTAGTTTTTTCTCTGTAATTATTTTTCTTTTAAATGGAGCTACATTGTCTAGAGTGTAGCGGAACACTGACTCTAAGCATTCAGTCGCCTGATTGAGTTCCATGGGTTGATAACTCTGGGAGATTATTGATAAAGCTATGTGCAGTAGCTGACGTGAATATATGTTTGATGCAGTAGCGTGGCAAAGTGCATATATTATGACAAAGACACATTTAAATTTAGATGTGACTATATTTTCTAGGTTTAATCTAGTATTAAATCAAGTGTGTGACCACCGTTATGAGTGGGTCCTATTATGTTCTGATTGACCCCTAATGAATCTAGAATGAACACAAACATTGTTCGCAGAGGGTCTTGTGGAATATCAAAATGAATATTAAAGTCTCCAACAATTAATGCTTTGTCTACAGGAACAAGCAGATTTGAGATGAAATCTGCAGATTCATAAAGAAATTCAGAATATGGGCCTGGGGGTCTGTAAATAATAATTATGCAGCACAAGGGGAAAGTAAAAAATACAACAAATGAAAACAATAGCACAAAATTATTGATGAAAAAAGAAAAAAATTAGATTTAGATTTCCACTCCAACCTTTGCAAATCATGTCTTCATGGACCTCACTTTATGCACAGGGGCGTTGTCATGCTGGAACAGGTTTGGGCCTCTTAGTTCCAGTAAAAGCTACAGCATACAAAGACATCCTATACAATTGCATGTTTCCAACTTTGTGGCAACAGTTTAGGAAAGACCCACATATAGGTGGAATGGTCAGGTGTCCACATACTTTTGGCCATATACTGTATATTTCAGCTTTAATTCATTCCAGTGGGTCAAAAGTTTACATTCACCAAGTTGATTGTCTTTTTAAACTGTTGGGAAGATTGAAGAAATTGATCGAATGACGTTTAGAAGCTTCTGATTGGCCAGTTTTCATTTTTGTTGTCATTTTGTTGCCTTTTTGCCCTTGATACATGAGGAAATACAAGTAACTAAGCCAAGATTTCAGAAAATAAATTGTGGATGTCTGGTTCCTCCTCTGGCTCCACATGTCTGGTTCCTCATTAGGAGTAATTCTGACTGCCTGAAGTTTACAGGTGATCACCAGCCTTTTGAATGAGTGTTCTCTGGTTAGATGAAACAAAAACTGAACTATTTAGCCATAATGATCAACACTATGTATGTGGTTCAAGCTGATAGAAAGGAAACTGTCTCTGAATTACTGCTACTAATATTGCACAACAATAAATCAATTAGAAAACTGAAACCTTTATTGATAAAGTTAGTTAAAATAACACCAGTTGGTGAAGATGGTCTACCAGTCTGACCAGCTTGGCCTGTGTTTAGGTGGCTCGTAGCTGTCCAGACCAGGCTGGGTTCTTCATCTGGGGCATGAGTTGGTTTTGTACTGGGAGTATTGTGAATACTGTGAACACTAAAGGCACTGAGGCCATTTGCATTAGCTTCCTTTCGGGTCCAGTTTGGTTCAAGAACTATAGTGAAAACACCCTTTTAGCTAGAAAGCTGAAACATATTTTTAAAACTGGAACATTAGGGACCCAAATATTGAGTTATACCATGCAGGCTGGTGCAGGCACGAGCGACTTGGCAGAGACTGTATGGAGGACTTTGCTTAAGGTCAGAGATCTTACACACCACAGCTGCTGAATTCCAGCACGTCACCCGCTGCTTGGCAACCGTTACACGGTATGTTGCGAAACGTGTGAACAGCAACGTTATAAGCACACATTACACAAAAGTGTGTGTTTTGATCCCTCTTTTCCTCTTTCCCCCGAAAACATGCAACAAGTCGCACCGTGATTCCCTGAATGATGGAAGATGAATGTGTGGACTGATGAGTCTTTCAGACAGGAACTGTTCCATTAATGTGTTTTAAAACACATCTGTCAGAAAAACCAGTCACTTCTGCTAACAGTCTTGATCCGTTACTTGCTTTTTTTTTTTTTTAATTTGAAATCATAACATGTATCTTTAAGCTGTGCACACGCGCTCGGTTTTGCTCTATCCTTTTGTGCCACTTGCAAAAAACAGGCGCGTGTAAAAACGAGTGAGAGCAAAGCAGCGCGGATTACGGGTTTCATTCGGACTGTAGAGGTTAGGGGCTGTGTATAAATTCCTATACTGCTGAAAAACTCCAGTATTGGTGAGTGTAAGTGCTAAGCTGGTAGACTGATACAAAAAGACTGAGTGCTCTGTTGCAAGCAAAAAGTGCTTTAATAAAGTATTAGGCAAGGGGTGTGTGCACTTATGCAACCAGTTTATTGTGAGTTTTGTTTTCCTTTTTCTTCTTTTTGCCCTAAAACCTTTCTATTTGTTTTTCACATTAAAGGTTTAAAAAGATCTGACATGATTTATCTAGGTTTCATTTTTTACATCACAAAAACCTGACATTTTGACAGGGGTGTGTAGACTTTTTTTATATCCAGTGTATATACAGTGTGCAATGTAATAAATATAAAGGGATTGAAAATTCAATAATAATATGGAACAAACTATTACACACACACCTGCAAACAGATAGGGAGCTGCATTTGTGTGTTTCAAGTCTGTAATGATCTACTGGATTCTACTCGACTCTACTGGGTTACTGCCGTGTTTCCTCTGAATATCAACTACAGTAAACAGAAAAGCTCTAACCCTTTCATTCCAACAAACAAACAAAAAAACCCCACTAAACTTACAGTTCTCTTGTCTTTCCTGTCTTTGTGCTTTGAACAATGTGTGCTCAGGCTTTGTAATTTTAATTTCTCCTCTGAAAATATCAGCCCAAATGGAGCTCAAATCTAGGGGCCATTTCACTCTGTTTAATCACCTGACACTGATAGGCTGCATGAATCTACACTCTGGGCAAGAAAGAAATCAGCCCTAGCCTTGCTTCTTCATGCCATTCTATGTATTTTTCTTATGACCACTGGTGGCATTTGGTTCCACAAAAATCCAAAATGATCCACTTTTAGACATTTTTAACAACAAATAATGTGATGCAGATGCCAAAAATTAAACCTGATCAGGGGCGTAACCTGGCCTGTGCATTCAGGGCTGTAGACCTGAAGATTTTTTTCTTTAGCCCAAATACTTCTCCACTTGGAGCAGTTTGTCACTATGTAACTGAAAGTCAGTAAAAGAAGACATCAGTGCTGTAATGTTGTATCTTCAGTACACAGAGAGGTGCATTTTAACTTCAGTGAATGGAAGTAAGACCAATCAGACAGGATTTACATGAAAATATGTGGAAATACTCGTGTCTTATTGGCTGACAGGTCTCAATTGTGTAAATGTCTATATGAGTTCCAAGTTACGTGAACATAATATGAGCAGAACATAAGGACAGCTAACATACTTTGCATGGTACTGTAGCCAGCTAAACCGATACAAAGATAGCTTAGTGACACCAAACTAGCCTAGTCTCGTGTTAGATTGCCAAAAAGTTTTATATTTTATCGGTCTGGTACTAGGTATCTGATATGACACTGGTTTGAGACATTCGAATGGCTGGATTATTCATGGGCAGATTATATGGTAAATCGAATCCAAACCATTCCTTCCTTCTCCAATTTTCACATTTTTTAAGCAATTAGCCCTCATATACAAGAAAAAATAAAAATAAAAAAAAAACAGTCTATTTAGAAGTACATTTTAAACGTTTTTTGATACAGAAGAATCTGGGCTCAGCCCCGAATGATTAAAGGCCCCGCTAACTCCCCTCAACCTGATATTGATGTCTTTTTACCTTTAAATGCTATCCCCCTTATACCAGCCACCCCTGGACTCAGGATATTTAAACACAGTTCAAGTTTTTTTGTATTATTTTTAAATTAAAGACATTTTTTTTTCAGAGTACAATCGCTTTCTAAACACAGCGCTGAACTCAGCCAACAACCAATAAACCCATTGTTCATAAAGTGAGGTGCATGAAACATAACCAGGGGTTCATTTCTCTTCTATTGTAACAGTGGTGGAATTTTAATAAAATATTTATATTCTAATCTCTAATCTCTTTATATGAAAAAGAACATTAAAATCCCATTAAACAAGACAGTGTGTGAATGTTTACATTCAATATATACGTGCTTCCTTTTATTATTTGCAAATTGTTCATAAATTAGATGCAGCCAAAAGGAGATTTCATGGAAAGAATGGATCTCATTTCACTTGTTAACAATACAGCTGCAGGAACAAACGGAATTTTCTCCACATTGTAATTTACACTCGATCCCTAACCGCTGGCTAATGACGTGTGATTCAGTGGGCGTGGTCACGAGAATCTGCCTTGTTCCGTGTGGAAACTTTGCCGGTCCGGGTGCAAAGTTTGAACTCCGTCTGCAAAACGCCGCTCGGTGCTTTTCTTCGTTTGTCACGATTCGCTTGAACGAGGCGCGAGACGTCGCGAGTGAGGTTTATCACCCGAGTTCTGTTGGGTTTTGCGGGAATAGATCAGAAGTGAAGGCGAAATCTCGTGTGACTGGGGTGAATTCGCTAGCCAGTGCCGGTTAGCATTGTTTTGTTTGTATGTTGTGTTAGCTGTGCGTGTGTGCGCGCGTGTGTGTGGTAGCTGAGACGCTCTCGGAGGAAACCATGGCTTGTGAACCGAACCGCGCCCGGTTGCTGTGCATGCTGTCGTTAACGTTCGGGTTCTTCGTGGTCGAGGTGGTGGTGAGCCGGCTCACGGCGTCGCTCGCGATGCTCTCGGACTCCTTCCACATGCTGTCGGATGTGATGGCGCTGATCGTGGCGCTGGTGGCGGTGCGTTTCGCCGAGCGCACCCAGTCCACCAACAAGAACACGTTCGGCTGGATCCGCGCCGAGGTGATGGGCGCCCTGGTCAACGCCGTGTTCCTCACCGCGCTCTGCTTCACCATCGTGCTCGAGGCCATCGAGCGCTTCACCGAGCCGCACGAGATCGAGAGCCCGCTCGTGGTGATCGCCGTCGGGGCCGCGGGGCTCGTGGTGAACCTGCTAGGGCTGTGTCTCTTCCACGGCCACGCTCACTCGCACAGCCACGGCAAGGGGAAGCACTCCAGGGCGAACACCAGCAAGAGCGAGACCTCCACTGACTGCGGGTCCGCCGCGGAGGAGACCAACAACCTGGTCGGAGGTCCCGGGAGCAGCAGCCCGAACGGCGTGAACACCGAGAGCAGGGGAGCCTCCGGTGAGAGCGGGCTTTCAGTCCACACTTCCACCTTTCACCTTTCACCTCATTCTCCATTCATGTGCTTTTCAGTTTTCATTCATTAACCTGCTCAGGCTTAAAGAGGCCCATTACAGCACTGTAGGGCTCTAAATCAGAGTTTACTTCAAACCAGATGGTTTTTCCTCAGTATTTTCCAGGTAATCTTTAATCAGCTTTAATACCTGCTCAGGTGTGTTAGGAACCGGAAATGAACGGGTCACTGTTCAAGTGGTTCAAGTAACGTGAACGCGGTTGCTAGGCAACCAGGCACCATGGACTCCTCGTATATGCTAGCTAAAGACTTCTGCTAACTATTTAGCTGACTAGCCTTTAAATCTTTTGTACTTGGAGTTCTCAGACGTTTTGTAGCCTGAGACCCCATCAACTGTAAGCAAAAAATCCATATGCTCCTCAGTACAGAATTATTTTATGTAATAATTAAATAATAGTCTCTTTATTCAATATGTACTGTAAGATTTTGGCTGTTTATTTTTTAGTTTTTATTCCTAAACCTTCCACTGACACAACAGGTCCCAGTTGACTGATTTACAGATGTTCTTGTTTTTCAGGTATTAAGGTTTGGATTAAACCAAATTAAGTTAAGTGAGCTGTCAAACAGGCTAATAATTATAAAGACTCAATAATAGGTACAACTTTGATATTAGTGGGTTGTAATTTCCACTGTTTCATATGTCAGGATTAAAGGTGTAAACCTGTGATATAATATTATATGATATAATATTATATGTGATATAATACTAAATTGATATTTGACATCACTGAATCTGCTAAGATATGATTCAGTTTATAAGCCTCCGATGGATACGTGACTGATTTTGTTCAGAATTTGGACAGGCCTACTGTTAATTCATGAATGATGACATAAAAAAATGACTATTTTTAAGTATCAGAGTTATGGGCCTATTTCCATACCTGTTAAAAACTGTTCACTAAGAAAATACCCCATACAACTATATTTTCTTTCAGAACATTTTTTACTATTCAAAGTCAAATTCTTTAGCGTCTACACACAGCACAGCGACAGTGTTATAGACAGCAATTACGCAATTACAAGATAATGAAGTACACAAATGATTGGTTTTAGCTGTTTTTTTTCTGAGGTGTGTAGCACTTTAAAGGAAGTTTTATCAACATTACCAATGTGTCTCCTGTTCAATAGTTGTTTCTTCTTCACATCTTTGATTTGTCAATGTGATTTCAGTTTCACAAAGTGTTCTCACTGATAATTCTCTTATATATCTTTATATCTTGTTTAATGGTGGTCATAACGATAGCGTTGTTATCATGGCGACCGAAGGATGATGCCTTCGAGCTCCTGATATCACTGGTTCAGCATTTTTGTGTGGAAAATGAACCAATTCTGTACAGAATGGGTTGCGATTCAGCTCAACTCCACTACCTTATTGGTGAAAAGGGCTAACAGTTTCGATAAATGCGCTCTGAAGATTCACATTTTTACTCCGTCTCAGACCAAGTACCCTTAGAGCATGGTATAATCCTAAGCACATTGTTCAGTTCAGGTAAGTCAGTGTTAACTGTGTAACTTTAATATATGGGTTGGTTTTGGAATTATGTTAAAGGACCTTGAACCGCTGCGGGCCGGAAATGTTCTTGCGTCAAACACTCGTGTGAAAATCACACAGCGCTAGGACACCGAGTAATGCTGTGACACGTTTACACCATAACGGTGAAAGCACAAGAAGTAGAATCATCCCACACACACACACACACTCACACACACACGCACACCACCCAACTACAATAACTCCTTCAGGGACAGCATATAACAACAATCACGTGATTTAGTCTAGTGCATAAAAGAGAAGGTCTACTGGATAATCAGTCAGAGACAAGCTTCAGGCTTCCCCCTACTGACTGTCACATGGGAGACGCATGACTAGCAAAAAGACAAAGAATAAGGACCTTGGATTTTTTTTTTTTTTTTTTACAAATAATGTTAAGATTGAAGGATGACAAATGTAGTTATCATTTTAGCAGCGATTAACTAAACCACCATAATATGTTACAATATTAGTCATTCGTCTTCATGTTGTGCAACATGTTTCTAATGATTATTGTTGCACCATTGTTGAGGTAGCAGGTTTACCATTTAAACATGTGTTAGTCAAAGTAACACAAAGTTGTATACATAAAATAATTTTGAGAAAAAAAAATAGTTGTAAATACATAAAATAATTTTGTGTCGGTAGTTGGATGTCTTTCTTACATTCATAAAGTGGTATATCTACAGTCCCATTTGCAGCCAGGCAACAAAACTACCAAAGAAAAAGGATGTGACACGAAATTCAAATTTTCCTGCTCGTTTCATGTGGACTGCTTTACTTGCAATTTTTAATTTTTTTTGGGCAGCCTGTGGATGTGTACAAGGCAGCTGTTTTCTGTTTCTTCAGTTACGATTCTGCAAACATGGAAGAACAAAAGATACCAGATTAATGAACTCCACTAACCAAGCAATGATTAACTAGTTTATTAGGCTTTATTCTGATATAAGATATTTTCGTTGGCAGTTTACATGAACATGTGAATAACCTAGGACTTTGGATGCTTTCCTGCAGTACATGCACGAAGTGGTCCAAACAGGAACCAGTGGAACTTTGGTGTTCCAGGTCATTTTTCACTCACTAGAGAGAGGACTGAAAAAGTCACAGTAGCTCTGTTTACATCAAACCTAACAATCAGTTATTGATCTGACTGATAGGTCATTTCGTCAGCTGAAATGTTTCTGTTTGTTCAGCATGATTTTAGAAAAATATTAGGTGGGAATGTGTGTGTGATTGGCATCTCCTCCCGACTGTATTCCCAACTCACACACAGTGTTCTCTGGGTAGGCTTTGGATCCACCACGACCCTGACGCTTACTGAAAATGAATGAATGAATGAATGAACATTTCTGCAGGCTTTGAATTAAAATAGCACATTCTTGCTTTTCAAACAGCATAACATTGTGTTTAGAATTGAAATCAGAATTGACACACATGGCCAGTTTAGTAAACAATATGTATATTTATTAAATGCTTACATTACTGTAGCAAACTTTTGTGGCTACATTGTCCTAGCAGATGTTTGACAGCTCATCTGTGTGCAGATTTACTGCTCATTTTAATGCAGTAGCCTAAATCCTGACCAATATGTAACTGTGATTTATAAATCCATATTAGAGCAGCTAATAATTAACAGCTTGTTAAATATTTAGTTGTTTCTTTATGATAAATCCGCTGTAATGCATCACTGGCAAGTTTTTTCAGTATCTCTGTTGGAAAAGAAAAAGTTGCATTGTGTGCTTGCTACAAATTATTTAATTTTAGCCTTCGTATTAATGTGCTACAGAAATAAGCACATGACTTTAGGCCAGCGGTGTCCAATGTCCGACCCCAGGGCCAAAAGTGGCCCGTGGAGAGATGTTAACTGGCCCGCAGCGTCTCTATTAGAACGTATGATTGGTGGCCTGTTGGCCAGCACGTTGCAGTTTTTCTTTTCTCCTGACGGTGGCATCAGACTGTGTTGATACAGTTAGCTAAAATGCAAGAGTCTTTTTTCTCTGACTACAGCTGCAAATTAATTTCCTGAATGATATTTAATCATGGCTACAGACAAAAAGTGCAGAGTTAACACTGAGAAGGGTTGACCACTAAGCATGGAAAACCTTTCTTGAAATTCTTAAAAGTGAATTTGCAACCAAATGCAATTCATAAAAGACAAATTAATTTATGATTGTTAGTTTGTCCAGTTACTGTTGGTCTCTGAAATAGCAGGGACCACATATAAAAAGTGTTGTTATTCCTATTGTAAATACCCTCAAATTAATTACATTCAGCTCATATTCATTATTTTATATCTTCAACTCCTCTATATATATATTGTGTATGTGTGTGTGTGTGTATATATATATATATATATATATATATATATGTGTATATATATATATATATATATATATATATATATATATATATATATATATATATATATATATATATATATAATCAGCTCATATTCATTATTTTATATCTTCAAGTCCTCTCTCTCTCTCTATATATATATATATATATATATATATATATATATATATATATACACTGTATATGTATATGCAGTCACGTAGCAGCACAATGTATAAATCATGCATATACAGGTCAAGAGCTTCAGTTAATGTTCAGATCAAACATCAGAAAAAGTGTGATCTCTGTGACTTTGAGTGTGGCATGGATGATGGTACCAGAAGGGCTGGTTTGAGTATTTCAGAAACTGCTGATCTCATGGGAATTTCACACACAGCAAGTCTCTAGAGTTTATGCATAATGGTGCGGAAAACAAAAAGCATTGAGTTAGCAACAGTTCTGTGGGTGGAAACACCTTGTTGATCAGAGAGGTTGATGTTGATAAGAGAGGAAAATGGCCAGATTGGTTCGAGCTGCCAGGAAGGATATAGAAACTCAAATAATCACTCTTTACAACCATAGTGAGCAGAAAAGCATCTAACATGCTCAAACATTGAACCTTGAGGTGGATGGGCTACAACAGCAGAATACCACATTAAGTTCCACTCCTGTCAGCCAAGAACAGGAACCTGAGGCTATCACTGGCACAGACTCACCCAAAATAGACAGTAAGATAAGATAAGATAAACTTTATTGATCCCACAGTGGGGAAATTCACTTATAACAGCAGCTCATTATATATAGCGTATTTTACTGTAAAAACTCTGTGTTACCAGCAAATAAAGATCCTGCTGGACGCAGTGTATGGTAAAAATATTCACATGAAGGACAACAAATTTATACAAAATAATTGTGTGCAGACAAATATATGCAATAAGAGTGGCAGGCCTGTGGGACTCGCTCTAAAGACTGCTTATGTAGTGTTCACAGGTGAGTTTATTGTCTGGCATGTTTCAGCATGAGCTCTGAAACCTGGACTCTTAATCCAAACTCATGTTCTTGGAAAAGCGCTTTCTTGTGTAATGCAATAATAAACTGGGTTAAGAGTAGCTGTTTCAAGTTCATCACTCCTGGACTCCTATCAGTGACACACAGCACATCTGCACAATTGATAACTGTTATCACACAGTAGCCTTTCAGTCACTAAAGTTCGGTCTGTGTTCAGCCATCACTGTACTAACCACACATGAGATACGATCAGAAAGATGGCTTGGGATGTAATTTATCGTAATATATCTCATATCACTCATCCCAGGAACACAATTTTTACTTCTGGTTTGCTTATATTAAGAAGGGTGGACAAATCGCTAATCCCTGGTGCCAGGACATCAGATTTTATCAGATTATCAGATTTTTATGTATCATCACATATCACTTATTCATTCACAGTGAACAAGCAGGTTTAGTGGGCCGTTGATATAATTGTCATCAGCATTTTTTATTTATTTATTTATTTTTTTACTTCATTGATCTAACAACTTGATGGAAAAACTTTCAGTGGTGCAGAGCATTTCTGTGATACGGTGTATGCTACTCTTCTTCTAGTCCTGCCTCCTACACAGTCTCGCTGTTGGGAGGAACTATTTTTGCTAGGTATGTTAATTACCTTGAACAAATGCTGGACAAACTTGCCACCCTCCACATTTCAACATCGGAGGTGCACGTAGCCACATGAATTTGGAATGATTGACAGTTGTTTCAAACACTTCGATATTAAGCCCCACCTCTTTACTCCCATTTCATATTAATATCTTGTTTCGTTTTCATCTTTTTGCCTGAAAGACGCAGAAGCAGTGGTAAATGGAGAGTATTTTGGGTTCATTAATGTGAAATAAAGTATCAGTTTGTGTTTGACTTGAATATCACTGCTCAAGTATAGTGAACATCACTGAACTATATTATTTATTTATTAGGAATACCACAAAAAATTAATCTTAAAGTGATGTTTTTGACTATTTTCAGCCGAGTTCATTTGGTTAAATGGTCAAAAATGTCACTTTTTTTTTTTCAGTCGAAAGAGACATTTTTTTGGATGAAAGAGAAAAAAAGGGGAAAAGATTAAATAAGCCTACAATGAAGTGTCAAATCTAACAGTTTACAAATACTTCTAATTGGTAGTGATAATTCAGAAGTGATTAAATCACTGTTCACACAGCGCACTAAAGCCTGTCATGGTAAAATCTGGAGTGTGCGTATATACAACGTTGTACAGTCACAACTAGGCGCTTGGGGAAAAAGTTGCCGCTCATCTGTTTTAGTTAAAATATAGACATTAGAAAAGTTTACATGCACACCTTCTTATTAATAGAGGTATGCAACGTCTTATTAAAATATGTGCACTTTCTTATGTGTAACATCTTTTGTCCTAGAACTGCTCTTAGAATAACCTTTTCCTCATTTCCTGCACGTAAACTTTTCTAGTGTCTACATCTTAACCACCAACCCGTCTGTTTTAGTTATCGTATAACCCAGTATGAAAACACAGTTTCTACCTTAGATAAGAGACTCCCGGCAGAACTGCTCACTGGAGTTGGCAGGTTTGGCTAGCCCATCCGAAACAAAAGGCTGTGAATACAGTAACACACTGACCAAAATACAGTAAAGTGCAACACAAAACTGTTATATACTGTAAGTCTAATGCTAGCACAACGCACAGTCAGTCCACATTTAAGCCATTCATTGAGTAAAAATGAAAATGATAGCTAGAAACATAGAACACATAGACAAAGGGTGCAAACACGATGTTTCATCACCAGAGACATGATCAGAAGATGATCAGGCTTGGCTGCAAAATGTCGCCCCCACAGGGATTCAAGTACTTGCTTATTTTCCACAGTCTGAATTAATGCACATAATTAGCTCATCACACTACTGAGTTACGTAAGCTGTGCTTTTTTTTTTTTTTAGCCTTGTTAAAAACTGGGCTAGCACATTGGAACTTTCTGTTGCCTGGTGCGCTAGTTAATGAATTTATGATCTGTCCACCCTGTATTAAAAAACGCACAATGTAAGGGCACGCACAAACACACACACACACACACACACACACAGAGTTACCTCTGCATGGATTCCAATCTTAACTGGGTCACACGGAAACATCAAATGTCGTTTTGTGAGAATGCAGGGCATGTAGCAGTGCAAAAAAAAGGCTGATAATCTGTGCATGCCATACCACTCAATGAATAAATAAATAATGAATAAATAATTACATTAGTCTGTGGTAATAGATCTCATATTCCTTAGCACACAAAGAAACACATGGGTTTGAATATTATATTGTCGTGACAGACTATGTGCCCTAAAATAACTACTTTTTAGACTATTTTAGGATTAATATCTGTGATTCTAATTAAAGTACTTCAATAACATGTGACTGTGGTAATTAGTGTGAAGTTTTATTTTGGAAGATTTATGTTTTTTGCAACTGTTGAAGCAGTTCAAACTACAAATAGAAATTAATAAGTTAATTTGTTTGCAGAAATGCAGTTTCTTATTTGTTAATCCATTTCAGCATAAAGCTTTTTGGGTCTACTTTTGGGAGTTTTCTGGATATTTGTTCTCTTTCAACATTTATCTTAAAGGATTATGCTTAAATTTGAAGCCATTTTTTACATGATTTCTGAAAAAACTCTTATTATACCAAGTCAACCAATTTTTTCTCTTAAATGATAAACTACATGTTCACTTACAGTTTTTGTTAAAAATCCATATTAATGTTAGTCACGTAGTTTTTGACCAGGTAGTGTTGGCATAAAATCTTATATGGCAGTTTTGGAAAATCTCTTTGGATTCAGAAACCCCTTCATTCACTGAATGTCCCTAAACCTGCTGGCTAGGTGAAGTCGGCTAATTCATTTTCTTAACTGAATTCTTGATTTCTTGATTTTTTTTTTTAAATGAAGGATCATTTATGGGTGAGAAATATATCTTTTACATTTTATTTGTCATTGATTTTCTAATTAAACCAATGAAAGATTGTTTAAATGTTAACCTCTCTCTTGTTCCATTCAGGTGTTTGAGCAGATTTTTATTATTTTATTTTATTTTTTACCACCATCTTCTTTTATTCATAATTTATTGATTAAAATTCCCAGTTGTACTTTGAGTGACTAATACTGGTTAATTTGTTTAACTGATAGAGGTATTGTTAACAGTTAGAGAAATTTAGTTATTCGTAATTTTGAACATGAACCACTTATGTGTTTAATGTTTTCTTTGTGCTTTGTCTAACTGTGTTTTTTGTGTTGGTGTAGCAGAGTTATCAGCTGTGCAGCTGAACGGTGAGCTGGATCACGAGCACGACCTTGAGCATGATCATGATTCATCCTCGTCATCCCAGCTGAACATGCGTGGTGTTTTCCTTCATGTTCTGGGTGACGCGCTTGGCTCCGTCATCGTCGTGGTCAACGCCATCATCTTCACCTTTGTGTGGCGTCCGTGTGACCCCGGTGTTCCCTGCAACAACCCATGCAGTGCCAACACACACTGCAGTGACCACCAACACCTTAACCACACGCTTGTGGGCTTTGGCGAGGCAGAAGACAGCAATGCGAGCGCCTCCGCATTCTCCACAGCTGGGCCCTGCTGGGTGCTGTACCTGGACCCGACTCTGTGCCTCATCATGGTCTGCATTCTTCTGTACACGACGTACCCGCTCTTGAAGGAGTCAGCGCTCATCCTGCTGCAGACTGTACCCAAGCAGATCGACGTGAGCCTCCTGAGCACTCGCCTGCGCCAGCTTGATGGCGTTCTGGCTGTGCACGAGCTCCATATCTGGCAGCTCGCCGGGAGTCGCATCATCGCCACGGCACACATCAAATGCCGAGACCCTGCCTCCTACATGAGTGTGGCCAAGCGCCTCAAGGCCTTCTTCCATGACGAGGGCATCCATGCCACCACCATCCAGCCTGAGTTCGTCATGGTGAGCTCTGAGTCACACGCCTCGCTCTGTGAGCTCTCCTGCCGCACGCAGTGCGCCGCTAAACTCTGCTGTCAAAATGCCAAAGCCCCCGACAACAAAAACACAAGTATGGAGAGCGGGAGTGAAGCCGAACCCCCTGTCTCCACCACTCTGGAGGTCATCAGTGAGTCTCTGGAAAGTGAGCCTAACGTTCAAGTGGCTCCACAGGAAGTGACCGTCAGCAGAGAAGTGGAGTCATCTTTATAAGGAAGAATGAATACAAAGAATTCATTAATAAAGATACCACAAAACATAAATATATCCAAAAGGACTTGCAAATTTGATGAATTAGAAAATCAGAGCCATTTGAGACAAAGAGGGATGCACCAATCCGATGTTGAGCATCAATATCGAAACGCTGGATCATATTGGATCTGATTTGACACATCATCTGACCACTTGCTGTATTTTATTTCATCAAGAGATATCGACTGAACTTGCATGTAAACACAGAACACAAATCTTTGCGCACACCTCTCGACAGAAGCTAACTGAGGGACAGCGAGCTCACTGTGAAGACGCGTTGCACTCGGCGGCTGAGAGTGAAACCACAAGCAATGGTCATTATTTCTATACTAGCTCACCATTACCTGAAAGGGAATAATGGCAAATGGGGCGTTTACCCCCAACCCCCCCCCCCCCTCCCCCCAACACACACAGTCTTTTGTGGTTATTGGCAGTTACATGGAGACAATGGTTGGTTCAAATGGAGCTCATGAATTTGTGCTTTTGACACGGGAACACACAATAAGCTCATTCGAGTGGCAGAAGGTGTGACAACACTGTTGCCAGGAGAAGGAGCATTGAAAAGGCTTCATTTTCTAATTTATTCATTTATTCATATGTTTGTCTTCAGTGACCACTTCATCCTGTTCAGGGACGCAGTGGATCCTGAAGCTAAAATTGGATCGGTGTGTCCATAGAGAGTGAAATAAGACAAGAGAGCTGTCTCTCGCTTCAAACATGGAGTGAATCAACTGGAAAAAGATTTGCAAGAGAAATTTCCTGATTGCTGTTCTGACAAGTGAAACAAATCTGCTCTGGGGTCCAAACACATTCCACATGTTCCCTACACACACACACACACACACACACACACACTCTGAACCTTGAGCCGTCACTACCTGATGGCTGGCTGAACTCTGATCAGGCCTGCTGCTGCATGTGTGCGTTGCGAGTGCTGTGTTTGTGAAGCGTTGTCTAAGTCTAAGCATGTGTGTGCGTGTGTCTATGCAAAAAGCTTCTCGCGTTTGAGAACCTGCTGTGTCGTCATTATCTTGTGGATCTAGTGCAACACAGGCATGCAAAATCCAGCTGCTGGCTCACGTTTAAGGACTTTTTTTTTTTTTTTTTTTTTTGTATTATTGTAATGATAAATACATATTCTTTTCCCCTTCTGGATACATCCATAAGCAATTTATTTCATAAACAAATAATAATTTATGTGTTTAATTTATTAGTAATGATTTTGTTTTCCTTTCCAGAGACTTTGATAATATTTAGATTTGGTAATGCATTTAAAAAGAGGCTCACATCCTTTTTTTAAAGAAACTATGCTGTAAGGTAGAATATTTGTACTAGTATTTTAAACTGTGCTGCTGAGACTTGTTGTATTTCTGACAGATAAATGCAGTTTGAATACCATTTCAGCAAGTCTTTAATGCTGAAATGAATTTTGCAATCTTTTCGTTTCCTCATTTATGGGAAATGCTGATGCTTCATGAGTCGTGGTGTTCGTGTCACACGAGCATGACTCACAAGTCCATGTTGAAGCATTAAAAGCAGTGTTGAACAATGCTGGAGGGTTTGGAAAAATGCCGAGAGACAGCTGGCTCGAGTTCCTTAAACATTCGTACCTACAGTTCTTGCATGACCAAACATCAATAGCTTAGTTAGTACTAACACTATGGCTGTGTTTTGAAACTAGTTTTAAGGTGCCCTCACTGACTTCCCCTTGATTGAATCCCTGCCACCATCTTAAGGGCTGTTGCATCAGTCTAACAGCTGAAGTGAAGTTTAAGATGCATCACTGGTGTAGAAATTACCAAGTCTGATCAAAAAATGGATAATTAGTTGTTCAGGCATGGTTTTATTACTTTGGCCTGTCCATCTGTACGTGACAGCCAATTAGCATGTTAGCAAGTTTAGCAAGTGGATGTGAGAAATCTACAAGGACATCGCTTCAGCTGCTTTAGCAACAAACTGCCTTTACATGCACAAAATAGCCAAAAGATCTCTCCTTTTCTAGACTGAAGCAAGATATTTTTGAGTTGTGTAAAATGCTAGTCCTTTTCTGGACCTGTTTGCACTCCAGCGCAGGCTGACTGTGCTCCTCCTATACACCTCTACAAGTTACCATCCTTTTCAAACTGCTACCAGACTATGCAGTTCACTCCGCAGTAGTAATGATTATTAGAAATGCTGTGTTCCGCTGCTTTCATTTTCATTGAGAGTGGCTCTAAAGTTCACCTCAGTGCAATCTAAGTGTATATCTGAGCCGAGATAGAGTCTAGGTTGACTAACAGTACGTGTTCGCATGCAGCATTTTGTCCATCTCAGTAGAAATCTCTGTCTGATTGTGTTAATCCAAACAGGACAGGGTAGACTGCTGGTCATTATGACTGCCAACAAAACAATTATTAATTCATATCCAAGCATCATACCTTGGAGCTGCTCATTCACTTTGTAATATCTGAAAAAATAACTAAGCATCATTTCAAAACTGACATTTCAAATGAATTGGAAGAGCATGGACAGCTGATGCACATTATGATTAAGAAAACAGACTCACCCACTCCATTGTATTTTTGATAACATGGAATTACATAAGGAATAAAACATGACAGCGTGTGTTGTTACAGGAAACTAATCGGTGCGATGCAACCCGACATGAAGCATGAAGGAGTTACTGTTACCACCCTGAAGTGGTTTATTTTCCTATAACAGCACACCACAGAGTGATTTATTCCTCCTGTGCCACAGCAATTTGCCAACGAATACATTATTTAATTTATTAATGTATGACGCTTCATGCTATTTAACCGTTATCACTCTGTCATGAAGACTTTCCTATGGCAGAAAACGTACTGACTGTTACAAAGTGCTGACACTGGAGACTCCTTCCATAAATGTTATGGAAAGCGTGACTACACATGTTTCTTTGTTAAATAACAATGCTATTTAAAACCTGTTTATTATTAGGCTTGTGGAGTGTGTAAATACTACTGCTACTAGAGAAATTATAACTTGTTAAAATGAGCGCATTAATATAAACCTATTATTTGAATTAGAGCTGGAACTACTGTCAGTGCTGCTGTAATCTGAGATTCGGACTAATCGGATTTGAGATTTCAACAACACTGTAGTATACGTAATAATAAAAAACATATACCAGAATTGGTATATGTTGATGGAGACGTACTTTAGTGAATCAGTAGGACTGTGAGAATCAGATTGTGCTGTTTACTTGATCATATATGAACCGACCAACAATGTATGAAGCACTGGTGTGGATGTAAATGTGGTGCCTGTGTCGTGTGTTCCTTTTGTTAAGTCCGCTCCCCAGTACACACTCCTAACCCTTGTGCAGTAAGTGCACAGCCCTGTGATGGTGGCCAAGTCACGGAAAAGTCAACGAGGATGCATTAGAAGGTATTCAGCATAAGATTTCTTTTATTCCAGTAATGCTGAGCTCTGTATACAGGGCACTAAAGCACAGCCACCATTTTGTTCATCGACGCACACAGAAGGACACGTATTTTTAACTTGATATTTAGCCACAATAATTTGTGTCTCATGTCAGTTATTTCCATCTCATCAGTTTCAGCATGCAAACCAGAGTTCCCAGGTGTTTGGATCTCCTGTCTGTCCTCATTCTGTAATGCTTGAGCTGGGCTTAAGCAGTACAAAGTCCTCATTGTTTTCCCTCCACGTAATATAAATTAATGGAACATTTTGGCCAGAAATTGAATGTACACATTTGTTTAGCTTATTTCCAATTTTGCGTCAT
The DNA here is from genome assembly GCF_027358585.1 of Pangasianodon hypophthalmus. Classification (NCBI taxonomy): domain Eukaryota; kingdom Metazoa; phylum Chordata; class Actinopteri; order Siluriformes; family Pangasiidae; genus Pangasianodon; species Pangasianodon hypophthalmus. The sequence goes on along the minus strand of NC_069728.1, from coordinate 12,767,565 downwards.
ACAAAACTGCATGTATACAGTGTACCCATTCCCTTATTTTTTGAAATGCTCACCTCAAAGGGTTTTTGTTAGTTAGTTAGTATCTCAAATAGATTTGTTTATGCGTGTTCTGACACCGTGAGCTGATTTATACCTGGCAATTTCATGCATCTTATATCTTGGATTGTATTCTGATGAGAATTTAATCACATGCATTTACACTCGTAGTGTTCAGACAGACTGAAATCTGATAGCTGTGTCTGTTAAAATACAGATTAGCTCATTACATTCGAACTCCAATGTTCAGTGTTGTGCCGCACCTATTGGGGCTGGTTTTGGTTGTCAAATATGGCTAAAAAGTGTCTCAGACCACCGGAAGTAATTTAAGCAGTCATTGCGTCGTTCATTTTTTATGTAAAACATTGCTATGCAGATATAATTCTGATACTCATGACGCATGAAACAACCAAGTGTAAATGGAGTCTGTAATCATTAAATGTTCAAAATGATGAATGTCACAGAGTTAAACAGCAGTAGCGGCCATGTTGAAGCCAGAATGATATCTTCCTCAGCACATAGTTTATCATATATATATGTATTACTCGTACATGAAGTTTGGCAAAAAGCTTGAGGACAGAATTTTGTTCAGAATTTTTGTTGCTTCTTTTTATTCATTTGGACGTATTCTTATTTTATGCTATTTAATTTGATTTTGTGATGTATTGAAGCGAGTGTGAGCTGAGTTAGACATACAGTATGCACAATGCTAAACTGGAGGCTGTACGCTGCCTTTGCCTCTGTATCAGCCTCACAGCTGCAGTACAAAACTAAAGAAGCAAGCTTCAAACACCAAACATTTTTTTTGCTATAAAAGACATTTTGATTTAAGGGCAACATTGTACAATTGTGTATTTTTTTTTTTTTGGCCAAATTGTTGCTTGAAACTGAATTTTTCGATGTACAAAGAAACAAACACTGAATCTTTGAATGGTTTGGACACACAGGAACTTTAAGGTTTTGCTTGCTAACACTCAATATTAGTAAATTAAAATTAGTAATAACTGCCGTTTAATCAATTATACAATATATTGAGATATTTATCAAGCACAACATTGTTACTAACCCAAATGCTGTATTTGGGAGGAAGCTATGTGTGTAGGTGGAATAAGGAAGTAAGAACTGCCTTATCTAAGAAGGGCACATGATTTTCTTTCAAATTTGTCCAAAATGGAAACACTTTGAAAACTATCAGAGATGCCAAAACATGGTACCTGTCCTGGCAGCCTCCTGAGGGCTACTTTAGCCTTTACAATAATATTGTGCACATTAAATATCACAATATGTCATACAAACAATTAGCAGCTACTGTGAAATTAATTTGCGATGATAAAATGTGGTTTTCAAAATGCTCAGCATGTCCTTAAATTGGCCATTCTCTTTATTATTATTTAACTAATGATCCATCCGATGCATTTTATATTCCTGATGAGAACATATGCAACATGCCTTCGTGTTTGTACTCAATAGTTACTCTGACTTGTATTTTTTTTTTTTTTTTAAACAAATGAACACACATCCTCTTTCTATATATTGTAGTTGTAAGGATTTTAGGCTAGAACACACCAGCTGAAATGTTTTTGATATTTTCATGTTGGATATATGTAATTGTGAATTAAACATGGCTGTTCAGTATTCACTGTCCATCAGCCCTCTGTGTTTTTCCTGATGTAAGTGTATTTACAGTGTGTACTAATGTCATTCCTAAATATAATCATAATGCCATTGATATTTTTATGGTTGGAAAAGATCTACAAGATTCTACATGTCCCTGGAACTGTACTAGCGCTGTTCTCAATTTAAAAAAAAAAAAAAAAAAATTTTTTTATCTTAAGTTGATGGCAGCACTCCAAAATTGGACTTCTCAAAAATACTCTATATTAAAGTTTGTGTAGTATTATTATTATTATTATTATTATTATTATTATTATTATTATTTTATCAGCTGCATTAACAGGAATCCTGAAAGACACCTTGCCTGGACACCTGCACATTCATGCAATTATCCAATCAGCCAAATCACGTGGTTGTAGTGCAGTGCATAAAATAGCACAGGTACAGGTCAAAAGCTCGGGTTTACTTCAAATCAAATGGAAATCAGGATCTCAGTGACGTTGACCAAGGCATGGTTATTTGTACCAGACAGGGTGGTTTGAGTATTTCAGAAACGTCTAATCTTCTGGGATTTCACGCACAACAGTTGATACATATGGTTTTAAAGAATATTTCTTATGGTTTAAAAAAAGATTTGTGATGTATTTCTAACATAAAGTTTAAAACAATGCATATTTTTATGGTTAGAGAAACAATCCTATATTTTAATGGTTAGCATAAGAATGGCATACATTGGATATAAAGTCTACACTTATTGAAATCACAGGTTTTAGTGGTGAAAAGCCAGAAATCATGATAAAAATCACAATTTTCCATGTTTAATGTGACCTAGAACCCAATACAATTCAAGAGAAAAACAAATAGTTAATGAATAGGAAAATTGGACTCCATGTCTAAACCACCATCAAGCCAAAGTGAAGAAGCTTCCTCTTTTCAGAATTGACTGACACACTAAAATTTGCAGAAAAAAAGGAAGGAAGAAGAGATTCATCAGCTTTCAAAATTGCATTGCATTTTCTGAAGCTTTTGCCAATCATTGGCCTACATTAACTTTATTCATTATTCCTGAACTAAGACTTTATAAAGATAAATATAGCATGATATGTAATTTCTTTTGCTGTTTGACTTAAACCATATCTTGCTAAAGATGTCTAGATAAAATTGTCATCGTATTTCAGGTTTTGAAGGTAATTGTGTATAGCAGCTGGACCCTCAACAGCCCTGAACATGATTAATTAAGAGTTACAAGTTTGACAAATTTAGCCAAAGTACCACAAAATATTTTTAAAAAGGACATGAGAAATGATAACACAATACTTTCAAAGAAAGGATTCCTGCATCCCATTAACATAGATATTTCTAATAGACATGGCAAGGGGGACAGAGATTTTTTGATTAGATTGGGGATATTAAAAACCTTTTATTTAAAAAAAAAAAAAAAACTGATAAAATGCCCATTAATCACTGACCAATCCCATTTCACGCTCTACTTCCTTTTTTTGTGCAGCTTATACTAGGAACATACCATGTTGAACAGAAAACTTTCCACAGAATTTGAGATTAAAATGCTCGTGTTTTTAAAAAAAAAAACAAACAAACAAAAAAAAAACACGTTTCTGTACAACAAATTGGGATTCATAAACAGTATCTGCTTCACAATTGGCCAAGCCTTTTCCATTCTTTTCCATACTTTTTCAAGTATGCGCAGTACAATTGTAACTTAACTATGCTAGATTTACAAGCTAGAAGTGTCGGGGGGGGGGGGGGGGACAGTGGCGTGATTTTGGTGTTCCTTTGAAATGTTGACAGTGCTATTTCAGTCCATGTTGCGAAACTGAAAAGTGTGAAGTGTTTTTCCCATTGCATATCAACAAGCCATTAAAACGGTTTACAATTGCTCAGTAAATAGGACCAATACAATACATGTTTTAGAGCTCCCAACCTAAAAGTAGCACATAAAGTCCCTATAAACTGTAATTACAACTGGCAATATTGGAAACAATTTTGATATTTGAACTTCTGAGCTGTTACTGACCATTTTCTTTTGATCCAGTTTTTTTTTCTGTACAGATTTTTTTAAACCAGTGATTAGGCCATAGCCACAATTAGTCTTATATTTCTAATCACTGGTTGCATTATGCACATTTTTACAATATCGGGAAAAGTTAGAAAGACATCAATGTACTGTAGCTCAAACTGGCTAACTGGCTCATGTTAGCAGTGCACAAGAAACTTAACATAACATAGGATCATCCCAAGAATCTCAGAAGTCGTCGCTACAGCTGCATTGTTCTTACTACCAACTTCATAGAGTTCCTGTTGGTAAATCTGCTCCCACTTCGAACTGACACACACTTGTGTGTGACAAGGGCATGTAGTAACAGCAGTAGAACACAGGGCATTGTTTCATATATGGAATTTGATGAACAAACAGGAAATAAAAGAGGAATTCAAAGCCAGCAAAGCAAAGTGTGACTCGTGACTATGAGTTATGTAATGCTACATGAGTCCACTATGATACTTGTTGTTGCTTCAGGCTACATTTTTAATGACTGTGATGCAGAGGAAATAACCAGGTTCAGTGCATCCCAAACACTAGTTGCTATCAAAGTCTGATAGGAGAGTTTTTGTTAAAAATCAGTGTAAAATATAATGGATGTTAAGGGAATGTGGTTTGGAATGGTGCACATAGATACTGCATCACAATGAAGAGCTGCTAGAACAAAAGTTATCCCTTAACAAGAATGTACATGTAGAATAAGCGCTAGCAACACTGCAATATCCAACTATACCAGCTAATTATCAAGCTAGCAGTGTTGCCCATATTATATATATGTGCACAGTTATGTGAAAAAATTAGGACTTGTTTTAATTTTGTACAAAAATCACTTTGTTTTCACTTATTAAACAAAAGAAATCAACAAAAATGAGTATTTCAACTGAGGAAAAAGTTAGGACACCCTATGCCCTAATAACTAGTGTTTGCCCCTTTGGCTGAAATAACCTCAGTGAGACGTTTCTTGTAGCCATCTACCAGTTTCTGACATCGACTGGAAGAAAGTTTCCAGCACTCCTCAATGCAGAATTCTTTCAGCTGTGTGATGTTTGAGGGGTTTCTTGCATGCAAAGTCCGTTTCAAATCACCCCACAGGATCTCAATAGGATTTAGATCTGGGCTTTGACTTGGCCATTCCAGAACTCTCCATTTTTTATTTTTCAGCCAGTCCTTGCTGGATTTACTGGTATGTTTTGGGTCATTGTCATATTGCAAGGTCCAGGTCTGCTTCAGCTTCAATTTTTTGACAGATGGTCTCACATGTTCCTCAAGCACCTTCTGACACAATGTAGAATTCATAGTGGATTCTGTGATGGTGAGCTGGCCAGGTCCTGCTGCAGCAAAGCATCCCCAACACCATAACACTTCCACCTCATTGTTTCACAGTTGGTATGAGGTTCTTTTGCTGAAATTCCTGTATTATATACTGTATATATTATATTATATATTATACTGTATTGTATACCCTCTGTTGTGGTGTCCAAATGATCTAATGAATAATGTGCTTTGGACAGACTCATCTGTCCAAAGCACATTATTCCAGAAGTCTTGCCCTTTAACTATGTGTTCTTTGGCAAACCTCAGTCTTGCCCTCATGTTTTTCTTTGACAGCAAAGGTTTCCTTTTTGCACACCTCCCGTGATAATTAAAGTTGTGCAGTCTCTTTCTGACTGTAGATTCATGCACTTTGACATCAGCTATAGCAAGAGCTTGCTGTAGGTCCCATGATATTTTAGGGTTTTTGGAGACTTCTTTAAGCTTCTTGCGGTCTGCTCTAGGGGTGAATTTGCTTGGACGGCCTGACCTGGCCATGTTGGCAGTTGTTTTAAATGCTCTCCACTTGTAAATGATTTTCCGGACAGTGGAATGGCTGATTACAAATTCTTTTGAGATCTTTTTATATCCCTTACCAGACTCATAAGCATCAACAATCTTCTTTCTGAAGGCCTCAGAGAGCTCTTTGGATCTCACCATGGTGACACTTCAACAATTAAGAGCGAACCAAACTAAATGTCTGAGGTTTAAATAAGGCAAGCCTCCTTCAAAATGCTCTGTAACGATGTTCTAATAATTTGCACCTGATGTGATACACCTGTAGATAATTTTGCCATTTTAAGTACAGATAAATGTGGGGGTGTCCTTACTTTTTCCTCACAAGAGATTGGATTTTTTTTAAATTACATTGTACAGATCATTTTAAAAAGGCTTTTCTTTGGTTTTATTTGTTTAGTTATATTGCTTGAATCTCCCAATATTGTTAAAATGAAGATCAAATGTCCATATTTTTAACTATGTTAAAAAAAAAGCACAGGCTTTCATGGGATGTCCTAATTTTTTCACATGACTGTACATTGCTACCTATATGTTCTTAAATAGCCAAAACCCACTTTTAAATGATAAGAGGAGAAGAATGATAAGTTCTATTACTGCTAGCCAGGATTACTATAAGTTTCCAGCGTTACTAGTAGATAGCTAATATCTTTAGGCAGTTTAGCAGTTATTACAGAACACCCAGCTAAAGCCTGGCAGGACATAGAGATGCTGAAAACACACGACCTTTAACTACAGTATGGATTACAGATGAAGTAGCTAGCTTTAAGCTTTATTTCAGCCCTTTAAAGCCATGGCCACTCAGATTAACACTGTATGAATATTCCCTGGCAAAAAAAACCAAAACAAAACATGATTTTGTGTTTAGGACTTCTCTGAATATGATCAATATTCTAGTTAGAATTAGAGAAGAAAAAAGAACAGGAAAAAAGCACTAGTCAAAAAAGAAGGTTGGATGAGCCACCACAGGGCATTTAATGCATAAAGTTTGAAAAGTATTTTTATTGTTAATTATTTTATTTTTATTGTATTGTAGTTTAATGGAGTTAAGTCTCAGTAGTTCACTCCATATTCATCATCATTCCAATGCTGCTTAGGTATCTTTAGTTTTTGTTTTTATGTATGTGACATCTCTTATTACCTTCTTATTATTTTACTTGGTTTAAATATTTCATTTAATCAGTTGGTGATGTGACTGAGTACAATAAAAATGTGCATATCTACATTTTGACCTAGGTCACAAGATAAGGACTGTATGGTAAGTTAAATTTGTGTGTGTGCCTCAGACTTTGATCGCATGCCGAGTTCACTGAGTACAGTAAGCAATGTCTCAGTCCACACTGATAAGTCACCTGAGAGCTGCCAGGTGTTTAACGGGGTTTGAAATATCTTACTCCATCATTAGTTCAGCCACTGGTTCATATAACCCCCCAAGATATTATAGGATTAACAAGGCTGATTCAATGGGGCTGTGAGGATTAGATGAAGATGGTATATATGGCTATACTTGTTGTAGTTAATGGCTATAATATATTTACTGTCCCTATTATTATTTAATTCAATTTTATTTGTCTTTTTAGCAATAGACAAACATTTAACAATAGACACTGTTGCAAAGCAAATGCCCAGGGTTCCTGGCCACTAGGGGGCCCTCACCGAGCATAGAATTGAAGTAAATGATTAGGCCATTACATTGTCACACGCAACATGAGCCAATGAATGTAAAGTCACAGAATATGAAATAAATAAATAAATAAATAAAAAATCCGGAATGTTTTTGGTGTGTGGTTCTGAATTTGTAACCAATGAGCAGTCAGTTATGACCTAACTTTTTAACTGGAGCTAGATTAGTGGGTAAAAAAAAAAAGGATATATATGTAAAACCAAGTGTGTCAATGAAAAGAAAACTTAAAAAGCAAAGAGAAGGCAGAGAATGTTCATTTTCTCCAATGGGTCTGATTAAAAATGAACTCCAGTCTAAAATGGGCCGAAGAAGACTACTACCCAGTCAGAGCTGGTTAAAGAGCTGGACTTGATGATTTGGTGAATGAGATCGTGAGGTGAAAAGAAATAAAGACCTTCTGCGTAGCCAGGGGTGGACAGAGTACTGAGAAATTATACTTAAGTGAATATAAATACTATAAAAATATAGATAATATGTCAAAGTCTTACACAAAAGTGGAAATATCCAGCCAAAAATGTACTCAAGTGAAAGTGAATAGTTGCTACTTTTAAATGCACTCAAATATTAAAAGTAAAAGTAAATGTTTTAATTGATGAAATTAATTTAATCTTTTTTTAATGTGAATGTAACTATTACTGCTCTAAAACTGATTTTTTTTTAAAGCAACTATGCTGTTTTGCCTAAAGGCATCATTAGCTAGAATTAGATTTGCTGCTTAGATGATTTATATTAGCTACTGGAATCAATGCTAATCTAACACAGCATTAGCAAAGAAAACAGGCTAACCTAGTTGAATAAACCCAGTTAATGTTAGTAATTATTAGTGAAACTCTCCTAAACATGCTTTTTCAAATTAGAGTTCATGGCTTATAGGAAGGCAAAGATGACGCCTCATTTTATACAAGTATTTGCTTGCTCCAGCGTATTGAAACATTTTACTGAGGTACATACTGTATGTTTAAATACACACAGATAGCTGTAGTGCTAACTACATTGTGTAGCACGTGAAGCTCACTACAGATGATGAATTGGCACAATTCTTGATAGTTTTTTTCTACACTGATTAATTTAATTGGAGATCAAACTGTCCATTGGAGGTGAAATGATTGGATGCTAAACTGAAACGATTGGATGCTAAACTGAGCCAATTCTGTTGATGCATAGTATACAGTCACTGTCTGGATGAGCGAAGAAGAGATCTTCGACATTTGTAATGAGTACTCCCAGCAGTGGTTCATGCATAGTGGGGTGGGGAGGGGCCCCTGGCTAGGAACCTAAGGATTATCTAATCCGTCCTTGGTCTCCATTGTTTTGTTTTTTTGTTGTGTTTTTTTAGTGCCATCCATACACCCATCTATAAGTTCTTTAAAGTATTTGTATATTTAGCTCGGATATGCATCTAGTAAAAATATATAATGTGACTGAACCAGGTGTGCTAGAAAAATTGTTTCCCAGCTGACTGATGTAGCAAAATAAGTGGGAAAAGAGCTTCATCTAGTGGTCAGAAAGTGAATTGGTTATATCCGTTACAGCATTTAAAGCTCTTGTGTGAGCCTTAAAGCTTTGGTTGACACACATCTGATTCTGTGAGTACCAGCCACAATCCTGCATGATGTTCTAACAGCATGAATATCCAGAAGTCACATTATTGTAAATCAGCAATATATTTCAGCAGCCATAACACTTCCCTGTGCACTTACACCACCTTTAAAATACTCCCTGAGATGAATAATTTTTCAATCCTGTATTCTTTATTTAAAATGGCTTTACTGATTTCTATTGCTGTCATGATATGGAACAGTGGCACCACAAACATTTGTAACTTAAACAGTAGCTACCTAGTTTAGCCTGTGCTTTGTAGATTACTGTAAATAACTAAAAGAAGAGTTGTGTAAATAACAAATTACTATCTGGCTAATTTAACCTGAATTACGCTGGATACAATCATTCACACATCAGATATTTGTGAGGTCCTAACTAAGTTACAATTTTACAGATAACTGATCCAGATCGATCATTAATTATTTCCTAACTAAAAGCCAAAACAACTGGCGTAATTGGCTCAGGTTATTAATTTCAAGGTATGGGCTGTGTCCAAAACCCCAAATTACTACACTAAATACTACGTCCAAATGGTACACCAGTATAGGTACAGATGCATCACCATAACTGATTAGATTACTATTCAAAATACTATTTAGTAATATGTAATATGTAATAGTTTGGACCATGATCACACTTTTTTCACTCTTTTAAATTATAGCTTAATTGAAAAAAATATGGCAACAGTTGTTATGAGGCATTTCTTAATACCTGGGGTTTATTAAATTATTAAGAACACTAACCATTTTGCATAGAAGTTTGACAACTATAATCCATCACCAGGCTCTTTTTACTGTACTACATTTGTTTGTATTTCTCAGTGTGAACACAGTTATGTACACAAGTTATGTACAGTTATACAGTTATGTACACAACAAACAATGACTAGAATAGTACAAAAACACAGAAACTGCTATGAAGCTGGATTTTTGCAGCTTTTACCTAAAAAGAAAAGAAAAATGTTAATTGACTAGAATACACTTAAATTGAATCAAATAATTGTGTACAAATGTAATAATTAATAACAAATTTAATGATTTAATCATTTAATAATCTGAAGTGGGTAAAGAAATTAATTGCAGTGGAGCAGAAAAGACAGTGAAGTTCAGGATGTATGAAGTGTATGGATGAAAGACAGAGATAGGAAGTTCAATTCTATTTATTGAGCCAATTCTAGCAAATTGTGTATTTAAATGTATTCAACTGATTCTGTTTAACTTGAGAAATTTAAAACCTCTAAATTGTGCCACATAACAGTTGTTTCATGAATTTATAACACCAGCTGTTGTGATTAAATGTTGAAAACATTTAATATATTTTTATAATTGTCACAGGCTAATTATTAATTATTTCATAAATATATACAATATCTAACTTTTATAAACAGTCTATTCTACCAGCCTCATTGGTTTATGAGGATCGGCTCTTGAGTTTGTGCTTATCAGTGGATTTCAATTGAATATGCAGAAACCAATTCGCCCAACTGGTTAGCCTCAGTGAGTGAGTCAATCCATGACATTAATCTTGTAGAGCTTATGAACGGCCATTGTAAATTGGCACAACCACTAGAATCACAGGTTTTCGGTTCCTTTAGTCTAACATAGCCACTCACAGTGACATTTCATTCACTGAGTAAGTTAATCATTTCGACCTGTGTGCATTATTGGCTCAGTCTGGCATTGCTATTCAGGTTTTAGTGCATAGAACTGAGCTTTTTTGATTAGGTTAAATCAATAGCACTAACATTGCTGTGATGTCACACAAAGTTTGAGTAAGACTGACTTCTAAACTGATTCATGTGATTTATTTTAAATAATCAATTCAAAAGAACTATTTGTTCGTGAATCGGACAAGTGGATGAGAAAATATACTATATATAGTAGATTGAGTAAAAATTAAGCATAGTGCATAGATATCCTTATGTGTTCTGATGACCTCACGTACTTCCTAGCAATCTCATCAGCAAAAAAAAAATGTCTTCAGCCCTCTAAGGACTTTCACACTCAGAGTTTAGTAAGCTACTACAGCTGATTCTCCACAGCTAAAGGTCACACTCTTAATGAAGCTGAATCAGATGTGTTAGGCTTGGGAAAACAGAAAAGTGTGTAGTGGAGGGCTCTCCTGAGACACAGCGGGAAGTGCAATGGTAGAGATCTTAAACACACCGTCTTAGTTTAGTGGGTGTGTGCATTTGCTAGCTTCTTGGCAGTCGCTGCTTAAAGTTATCTACACTACTGTTTGATAGACAGGTTCTTATTTGTCCTGAAAACTTAACTTTATTTCATTATATAGTCATTTGAACGTTACATCCTTGAGGATCAGTGCTCTCAGACATTTCTCAGTATTAAAACTGACATCTGCTCACAGAGCCTTGGCCCTCATTTATATGAAATAGATATGAACTAGATATGAACGGATTCATTCAAAATTGTTCATAAGAGCATTTCAGTAATTTCAGAAAAATGTTTGTATCCTTCTCATGTTCCTGATTATGTGTAAATTCACACTTAAGCAGACTACCTAATATGACTACCTAACTGTTCACCTTCAAATCGTATAATCTGCAATGAGTTACTACAATTTTAAACTTGAATTACTCTGTCCATTTAAATAGCTTATTTGTTTACACACAAGAGTTTTGTGAAACCCAGTCATTTCATATTAATGGCATTAACCAAAGAAGTATTACATATGTAATAAATTATAGAAAGTAAGCCAACACAAAACCATAAAGTAAGATAAATAAGACCAGTCATTTAATTAAGAAGAAATGCTGCTATATAAAAGGAGGCCATGCTGCAATGGATCAGTGTATTAATCAGTTCCTTTTATCATAGCATCTTTTTTTAATGCTGTGCAACACTTCAGAGCCAGGATTAAGTGACTGATCTGGTATGTCTCAAGCTGCAATGTGCTGTCTGCCAACTTATGCCAACCTAATGACATATTCTCTTCTGCTTTTCCAACGTGGCATCAGGGAGGGCCCATTGGTGCACGCTAGACCTCTTGCTGACAGTCGCTGAGACACTGCTTGGTGTCCAGGTTCGCCTGGGTACAGTAAATAAAGTGTGTATATATATATATATATATATATATATATATATATATATATATATATATATATATACATATATATATATATATATATATATATATATATATATATATATATGCTTTAAATAAAAGAAATTAAACAACGTATATATATATAGTTTTTGATTTCATGTCAAAATATTCTCTATACCCCGAAGAAGCAAACTTCAGACACCAAACATGCCCTAGTTGATCAGTTACATTTCAGGTGAAGTAAACATGATGTACATTTCATTTTTCAGCAAACTGTTGCTTCAATAGCACTGGGCTAATCCAAACCTGTAATCCAAACCTGCAGTACTTTCTCTCACAGGCCTATTACAGCAATTTCACACAGCAATGATACACAGTTAAAGATACACTTTGGGGTTTCAGGGTGATAAAATTCTGACTTTCAGATTTCTAAATGGTACAGTTGGAGATACTGTATGAAGTTACTTTAAATACATAACAATAATGCCAAAGACTAAACAAACAAACTGTTGTCCAGTAGTCAACAACCTAAACAAATAAAGCAATCATATACATTTGCTACAGAAGGTATCACTTCTGAGAATGGAGAAAAATGATTTATTATGCAATGATGCCACTGCAAAGCAAACTGGTGTAATTAAATTAATGAATTCATCTTTAGTAACTACTTTATTTGGGCCAGGGCTGTGGTGAATCCAGAGCCTATTATGGGAACAATGGGTCCAGTCCATTGCAGGGCACCATGAACAAACACACTCACACACAATTGCAGCTACGGGCAATTTAGAGTATTTAATCCACCATGCCTTGATGGCATATTTTTGGGAGGTGGAAGTAACATGCAAAATGATACACAGAAATTAACCCAAGCTCAGGATTGAACCCGCGGCCCTGGAGATGGGAATTTAAGTAATTTAATACTAACTGATTTTTAGCCGACAGTTGACCTGTCTTCGGGAGCAGTACTGAGAAGAGGGGCTCATGCAGGTGTGTGTGTGTTTGTGTGTGTGTGTAATCCTGATTAGCTGAGACATATGTTTGGATTTAGAGCTTTATCCATCTCTTATCCATCTGTCAGCCTTCTGGCTTCTGTAGTTTTTTCTAAGCATGGCTAGGTCTGAGGTACATTATCTTGCTATATGCTATAATCTGCATTAATATAAGCAGAATATGACCAGCACAGCTCTGTGGAGGTAGCCGCCCTGCTGTGGCATATATTATATTATTCCTAAATTGAATGGTAATATGATTTCTGCTAGAACTTTTTCTCTAGGTGATTTATAGGTGAAAACACTGAATAGAAAATGAAGAGCAAAGTGTCTACCAGTCGATGCCTTCAGCATCCATTCAGAAGGCTGTTTTAAGTGAAATAGCCTCATAGCTTCAGTGCAAAGAAACATATATTTTTGGCTGAGCTGTTCTTTTCTTCTAACAGTGGGTGTGCAAATGCAAAATTCCTAGCAAGTGATTCTTATTTGTACAATAAAACCCATGTTAATTATTGCTGAAAGACACGAAAGCTTTCATAATGACAAAATCTCTGCATTGGATCTCTAAATAACATTTAGTTGTCCATTGGTTACTACCTTCGGTTTAATAGACATCCCTAAATTAATTACACTCATAGATCCAGGGCAAAAAAAAAAAAAAACATATGTTTTTGGCTCAGCTCTTCTTTTCTTCAAACAGTGGGTGTGTGAATACCAAATGGTATGCAAATCTTACCTGTACAGCAAAACCCATATTAATTATTGCTGAAACACAGGAAAGCTTTAATAATAACAAAATATCCACCTTGAATCTCTAAAAACATTTAATTATTAGTTTGAAATCACATTTTTAAAAATCATTGTAAATGACTCATCATACTCATCACACTCCTCGATACAAAGTGAAATAAACATGTTAAATAATGACTTTTAATGAGTTTAATGCTGCAGAACACTGCCGTCATAGCCCACATGGATGCATGTAATCTATTTACAGCCTGTGTGACCTCTGTCTCTCTCTCTCTCTCTCTCTCTCTCTCTCTCTGTCTCTCTGTGCGTCAGCCTCTTGTCTTTGTAAGGCTTACACAACATTGCTATAGCAACTGTGAGTGAGGAGCTACTTCAGTGAGGGAGGGAGGAAGGGAGAATGTGAATTAGGCCGTTCACTATAAAGCAGCCTGTGCTGGATCAGCGCTCCAGGGACGAGCAGAAAGAGAGAGAGAGAGAGAGAGAGAGAGAGAGAGAGAGTGGACTGAAGTAAAGAGCACAAGGGAGAGGGCAAGAAAGTTAAACAGAAAGAGATAGAAAAGTGGGTGGACTGTACTGTGTACTGAGAGAAAGAGAGAGAGAGAGAAGGAGGGAGAGAGAAGGAGAGAGAGAGTACAGTATACAAAAACAGTCACTGGAAAGCAATAAGCAAACCAAATTGCCACATCTTGAAATTTGCAACCTGAAGTCTGGTGAAGATTTGGAGTTGGAGTTTATTCATTCTCAAAGTCTGAAGTGTTAAGAAAAGAGTTTAAGGTATGTACCAACAATGGCGGATTATTTTTGTAACAGCTTATTATTTCAGCTGCTACAGTACCTGCAGTGTGTTCATTTAATGATCACACTTTAATGATAACTTATAAATCTATCATATCAATACAATATAAATGCAAAAAAAGTTAGAGTGATACAGAGTGATACAATAGAGTAGCTGTTATATTAAATCAAAGTGTGATAATCGTCCAAATCAGCATGACATCAAACAGCATTTAACACTACAATAGTGTGAGGACTCTGTGAGTAGTGGGTGAGAGAAACTGCTAGAAATATAATCATACCTATATATATATATCTCAACCCCCCATAACATGGTAAATATCTTGTTTGTGCCTCAAGCTTGATGACTGATATTTACTCTGCACGCACATGATAATGTTCTCTTTTACTGGTGAAGGTTTCAGCTACAGACCTCCAGACCTTCTCTTTTGGGATCATTTTACATTCTCGCCTTGTTTTCATTCCTTGTGCCTTGAAATTAAACATGTTATGATCCATTTACTTTAAAGTAACACACACACACACACTGTATAAAACACATATACAATATTTTTAATATGTTACACACAACACTGTCACTGCCAAATTTTAAAGGATTATGGATTGAGTTAAAAGTGGGAAATGACTCATCACTTTCATCATCAGCATCATCCATATCAGTCTCGTTCACATCAAGCACATCAAACACCATCGTCTGTTCACTCGACTGATCTCTGCTCTCTGTTCATGCTCACATTAGTGGGGGAATCATTGCTGATTAATTCAGTTCAGTCAGTTCTGTTCTGCTGAGGAAATTTCTTTTTCATTAATATGCTTTTATTAGGTCATTTAGACATTTTTAAAACTTTCTCCTCTGTCATCTGTAAAGAATGTGCAAGTGCTTTTCTCTGTTTTGATGATGATATAATGGTGAAGGAGTATTATTTACATTTTCACAATTGGCATCTCATTGCAATCTGAAATAATTAGGCTTATGTCCATTGTGCTATGGCACATGGCTTTCCAACAGCTTGATCAAATCGTGACATACACTGTGTGAGTAAAGCACAATTACCTAGCAAGGTTTTAGACATAGATAGTCAGACTGCCTGATTTAACAGCTGTGTTTGTTAAATGGAATCATTTCCATGTCACTTGGTTAAAATGTGTTTATATTTTCTGTAAGTAGAGATTTCACAGTATATTACTTGTAGTCAAAATCAGATTAGTCATTTTTGGCTGTTTTCAAAGACCGATAGACATATATTTTTCTGAAAGATATGGTCATTTTTATACTAGTGACCAATTTCAGAAGGAATAAATAAAATCCAAACAGATCAGAAGAATATCACATTTAGATTTTACCTATTATAATAGTCTTGTCTATAGCCTTATAGTTAAATGGCATGAGAACTATTATAACCCAGTATCTGCAACTTACCCATTGTCTTTACACATTTTGTTAAAAATAAATAAATAAATAAATAAATAAATAAATAAATAAATAAATAAATAAACAAGTTTTTAAATCTGATTGTAATCTAAATACAATGGTAACATCAAACGTCTACAGGGTGTGTGGTAATTAAAAAAATGCCCAAAACATGACTGTTGTAATCTCACTCATGCAATAAATCACATAACTTTCCAACCATGTGATCATAAGTGGAAAAACAAGTGAAGGCACATTTCCACATGTTATTATGCCCTGAAATTGCCCATGTGAATTCAACTAAACACACGACATCATGTGAATAATATGGAGTCAGGTGAAAATGAATTATCACTGAGAAATGAAACCACGTGCCCTGTACGTGAAAAAGTAATCATGAAAGTGAATCGTGACAAAATCACATAAAACTAAAATTACAAGCAGTGAAACGTGTGAAACATAACATGCTAAGTATCTGAAAACTGATGCTTCTGCTTTTCCACGTGTGACTTTTGTGTGACTTTGTTTCGAGGTAAATTTGCATAACGTTTCCGTTACTGAGATATTAAACTGAAGTAAATCCACACAGATTAGCCGGAAATGACTAATCCGTAACTTTATCTTTCCAGGCTCAGTGTGAGGAAGGAGCACGTGCGCACGTGACGTGGCCATGTCGTGGTTCGGCTGGAGCGAGCCTCAGTACCGGAGCGCGCGGCGCGAGCCGGCTGAGGTGGTGACGGACACGCTGATGCTCGAGCTCAGCTGGCAGATGAAAGAGGCGGAGCGGCTGCAGCGCGAGCGCGATAACGAGTACCGGCGGCTGCGCACCGGCGTGGACTACAGCTGGCTGGTGAGCGCGCCGCGCGTGTCCTACGACATCAGCCACGGAGAGAGACTGGCGCTCGAGGACCTGTGCAGCAAAGTACATCCGTCCTACTGCGGAGCCGTGATCCTCCGGTAATCACACCACAGCACCACAGCACCGCCTCACCTTATCACTCCTTTCTAATTATACATCTTTCCTCTTTATCTCAGACTCACAACATCAGACACCTGTAACTACACACACAGTGTTTCAGACTTCCGGGAAAATGCTCAGCTACTAGTGATGAAATCAAGGGCGCCGGTAAAACGGGTGCAAGTCGTGAAAATGTCCTATAACAGCCCCTCTCCTCAGCTTATTTCCCCTGCCTGCAGCAGTTACAGTAATCTACCCCAGCTTACCCTCACACCAACCTCACATGTGAAGTTTACACAGATCATTTTAGACATGCCATGACATGTGGACATTTCATGTGCTTATATTTTTTCCGCATGTGATTTTTCCCCACAATTCATTTATTTCACATGCAATTTTTTCATTTTTTTTCCATTTTTTTTTCCAGACATGGTCACATATTCACATGATGCCACATATGTTGAATTCCTATGTGATTTCTGGGCTATATTATTTTCATAACATAGTAAAATACACCTTCACATGTTTTCTACATGTGAGTAGTATGTTTATGTATATTTTACATACTATTACCTAATGCCAACTATAAACATATGAACAAATATGCCTATATATTTTAAACCTAAAAAAATATTATTATTATTATTTTTTTTTTATTATTATTGTAGTAGTAGTAGTAGTAGTTAAAACTGTAATAATTTGGCATGAAGAGAACATGTTTATCCCTGATGGTTAATTAAACACCAAAGCAATTGGAGCCATTTTTCACTTTTTTTTAATTGTAATTGCAGTTACACTTGGGCCTTATAGAACTCCCATCGACAACAAACAAAGGTTATGTATAATACTCCATGTTAGGAGTGTAATGATAGGACGATTTGGATTGATGTGTCGATTTAAAAGGCACCAGTTGGAATTAATTGATCATCAATAGATTATTAAAAATTATAATTCATTATAATTAATTTGAAATAGATTATTATTAAAAATGACAGGCCACTAGTGTGTAAAAAATATTCCATATTTTAAACTGATGTGTGAATAGGCTAGCAAGGGGATTTGCCCATAACTCTGATACTTATGTCATCATCATACCTTGTCTTGTCTGTCCTGTTTTATGTGAATATATATGTGATACTTGTTCTAATGCTTATCCTAATCTCTTTCCTGAGTTTGTGGAACAGGTTGCCTGGACATGTGTGTAGTCAGTGCTGATCTTTTCAGCTATATTCCAGAGTGTTTATGTGATCAGTGCTAATCTTTCTGTGCTCACACACCAGGGGCTCCATAACCATCAAGATTGTTCATATTCACCATTATTGTGATTAAAAGAATATAGATTGGGAATTAAAAAAATTAATGTCACAGCTGTATTACTATAAAATCTAAATCTAGAAAAATGGATTTAGTTTGGGAAATGGGACATGCCATAATGGCTAAGTATCAATATGAGCAGTATATGGGTTGGTGCATGCAGATGTGTTTTAAAAATTGATAGCTGCATCATTTTGCATAAAAGAATATTATACCAAATCGAAGAAGCTGAGAGTCAGTATTTATAAATATAGTTTTTCTTTTTTAGTTTTTCCACTCACACCCTCAGATGCAGGAAGAGCTTTGTATATGTCCATGCCTAGGAGGCACATGCAGCAAACACACACAGAATGATTCAATTATAGAGATAAAACCTACCACGGTGAGCTATTTTAAGGCTCCCTAAGAACATCTAGGTCTCTTGAGGGTAGAACGAGTGGCTTTGCCAAAGTGGCTTTGTGGAACACACGACAGAACCATTATAACCTCTGGCCCTAATGAGCTTGAGAGCTTTTCTGGATAAACAAAGGCCAATACAGTTAGCAGATACAGATTGCACACTATCTGAAAGTTCTTGGTCGAATCTAGGGGTCCAAAATGATCCTTTAATCCCTTAGGCTACCCACTGCACAACCACATCATCCTGACTGTATTTTATCTAGGTTGTAAATCTCATAAATGAACCAGTCAATTAATTAACAGGTTTAGTTGTTATGTTAAAGCAGCAAAGACAACAAACTGTGCTGGAGTCATACAGTGCTAGATACCTCTGTTTGTGACATCTAGTCAAACCAAAAAAAAAAAAGAAATGTGAGTTGAACTCAGAAGACATGTTTCCCTGTTATATAACAAGCATAAATTTACACTTTAGCACAAACCCATCCTACACTAACACCCACTCTTCTGGAACAGCTAACCGTCATACAGTGTCAGCTTTTTAGCTACTAGATCAGTAAGCTTAATACACTGACAAACTGGCATACTTCTACAAGTGAAGAGAGAAAACACAGTCCAAGCACACAGTTATTAATGCACAACCATGCCATCCCGGGCATTATCTTCCACAACACTCTTTATTTTATTTTTTCATTAGTCCAAAAGCATGCAGGTAGTTGGACTGGCCACAGTAAATTGTTGAAGTCCCAGCACCAATATTCAGCTTTTTAACTCAGTGATATTGTTGGAGCATTTGTATGTTATATCTGGGCACCTTAGTAGCTAGTGATCTCTTAAACCTGACATTCTTTTTTCTTGGCAGGTTTCGTCAGGTCCTGACAGAGAACGAGCCAGAGGTGCAAGAGGTTTCCGGGCTTTTCCGTGCCGTTCTTCTCGAGACACTGGAGCGCATTCAGGAGGAGAAAGAGGCACAGCGTTTGGCTCGGCAGTGGAATAACAAGCGCTCCATCAGCCTGTCCATGCTTACATTCAAATCTCGAATGAGAATCAATCCGTTCGGCAGCTCTGTGGCTCTCACCTCCAGCAGTTCTGGATTAGAGGAAGTCCACACCATATCTCAGGATGTCGAAAAAGGACTTGGACACACAGCTGAAAAGACACAACGTGTGTTTAGCATGCCTGATTTCAGACACAAAGGCATTAATGGTCATGTGTGATGGATGTTTGGACTCCAAAAACGCAACTTCACGAATGGAGCTGCACTGGGGATAAAAAAAACAAAAAAACAAACAAACAAACAAAAAAAACCCTAGAAGGTAAATTCACCAAACATCGTACAATAGTTTTCTGCACATCACTTTCCATTTTCAAAAGCACAACAATAAATAACCTTTTTATTTCATTTTCTATATAAAAATGGTAATTATATATATATGTAATGATTTCTCTGATTGCAACATACCTTCATACTGATGGTATTGTAACACTCCTGCTGAGTTTCCAAAGACAGTTTGGCACTTACTCTATGTAAATGCCATGTATATGGTTTAGGTTTAGTGCTAAAAATTGAAAAATTTAAACTTATAGATCCTTTAACAGCTGTGAATTTCAGTGGAGGATGTTTTCAGGGGCTGGTTTGTATGGCATTTAGCAGTCTGTACCTGACAAACCACTTTTTAAATTGCAAAAAAATCTTTTTCTAAGACACAAACCTAAAGATTACATACAGAAGCTTAGAATGTTGTACAATATGTTAAATTAAAGCAATGTTTTTTTAAAAAAAAAATAGTAGCATTTTCCAAATCTTCAGTAAGTGTGAAATGTGAATTTTTTTAATCAAATGATAAATAAATTGATAAATTAATTACTCTATTTAAACCATTCCACTGATGACAGATAGGCGTGTATATCAATTGTGATAAAAGAAAAATGGCAGAAAAATGTTCTAGCTTTATTATATTACATGTATAATGTAGTTGCTACATTAATTATACAAGCGTTAATATTCAAGTCTGACTGGTGTGTGTGAAAATCCCAGGACATCAGCAGTTATAGAAACACTCAAACCAGCCTGTCTGGCGCCAATAATCACGCCATGGTCAAAATCACTGAGATCACAATTTTCCTCATTCCAGTGGCTGATGTAAACATTACCCAAAGCTGCCGGCCCTTATCTGTTTTATTTATTTATTTATTTAATGCACAACCCCAGACTGTATATGTATTCAATCGAGAACAGCATATACAAGCAACACAGATCTGATGTGTAAAGATTTACCCACACAGCTGTGAGACAGTTCTGATTTGTTCAATTTAAACAAAAACAATTTGTCTGGATTTGTGCCACATCAACACTTAAAGTGATGTCATGTTGTTACATTGTACTTGAGGTTTTATATTAATGTAGATATTTAAATATTCATTTTTTTTGTATGCAAGTGCATAGAAATGATAATAAAGGCAATCTTAAATAGAACTATAGGCATTTATAATACTAATTTGACCAAAAAATGGATAGGAGTGCTTAGGACAGACAAAGGATGTCCTAAATTCTTGATATTGTCATTTCAATATAAATATCAGTTTTATGTCATTTATATAATTGTAGTTAGAGCTATAGTTATCCATGTGTGTATGAAGATGGAGTTGAGGATGAGCAACCATGGGCCTACCTCAGTAAAATTTTACAATATGCTAGATTAAACAAATACTCATACAAAATGCATCTTCTTTACCTCCCTGGAAGGCATCTGAAATATTTTGTTGAAATAAGTTTCACTAATTTGCTAATATTAGCATTAACTGAAATATATTCAACGGAGTTAGTCTGTTTCCTTTGCTAATGCCAGGACAGACTAGCTTCCATTCCAGTAGCTAACATAAATTGGCTAGGCAGCAGGTCAAATCCTAGTTAATGGCAAATACTGCAAACTTACAGAGATTGCATGAAGTTTTCAGGCAAAATGACTTAGTTTAAGATAAAAATCATCCAGAGTGTCCAAAGTCAGTGGACAGATGTTAAATGTTTGAATGTTAGATGACCTCCAGCAGACTGTGTTAACTCAGCTAGATTGAAAGAGCCTTTTTTTCCCCCTCTGACTACACCTGCAAATTAATTTACTGAATGATATTTAGTCATGGCTACAGACAAAAAGCGCACTGTTAACAAGTGAGAAGGAGCAACTTCAAAAGCACTGGAAACATGCAGTACATGCCCAGTATGCCTTTGTCATTTTTTGCATTGCACAGCTAAAGAAATTCTTTAAATAAATCCAGCAGCACATTTGGACTGATTTATTTTTATTTATCTAAGAATCCTTACAGTTGTCTGCATGTTCTCAATTCTTACCCACTTAAATTTAACACGACAAATAACACACATTTTGTGAATGCTGCACCACTTTTTTCATATTTATGTAATATGTGCCATCACTGTGTCTATGGATATTTTTTACATGTCACTTTCAATGTCTCATACGTCTTTTTAGGTGATACTGGTTTTTGCTGTAATTCTGAAATTTGGGGTATTGAAGAAAAAAAGTCAGTCTGGATAAAAAAAAAAGTCACTGTGTTTTTCTCATTTTAAAAACCCGGGCAATCTTGTTACAGTAACAGTGGTCTAAATGCAGGTGGATTAAAAACTTAACTGTATTAAAAAGTCCAAAATAGCAAGCACATACGAGAGTGATGCTTTATAACAGGAATAATATGTGAATAGCATTGGATGTTAACAAAATAATGTAGAAAGATAACAAGATAACAAAATAAAATGTTTCTCCAGTTGTGGTGAGCTGTATGAGGCCCCACAGTGCTGTCCATTACAGGAAATTACAGGCATTTCCCTGAGAGCTGATTGGCCAAGACAAAGTCAATAAAAATAAAAAAATAAAATAATTATGGGGAAAGTGGAAGTAGAGAGTCCAAATTAGCAAGTCGAGTTCAGAAACTCCAACAGCTCAGCGCGGTTCTTGTCTCTCTGAAACGAGGAAAAAAAAAAAAAAAAGATAAAATAAAATAAATAAATAAATACAATTTATTTATAATTTATTTTACATAGTATACACAACAACAGTAAATGTTGTGTAGTACAAAATGGTTCATAACATCATACAGTATAACATCACTGTATAATACTATAAAAATACAATATTATTAAGTTGACGACTCACTTGCTTGTCCTTCTTTGATTTCTTCACCTTCATTTTGATCTTCTTCCCTGAGATCATGCTGTACTTGCCACTCCGCTTCTTCTCCTTCAGGTACTGCAACACAGACACACATCAGCGTGACAGGAATTTATTATTGAACTCTAGTGTAGATTATGAGTTATAAAACTACCTTTGAAATCTGAACAGGACCAGAGGCGTCTTCCTCTCCTTTATGTTTCTTGTCCTTCTTTCGCTTGCGTGCTTTGTCTTTTTTCTGCTTCTATTTATAAAAAAAAAAAAAAAAAAAAAAAAAGAGAGCAACTGATTTATCTATGGAGGAAGAACACTGAGCATGTCATTACTGTAGGGTGTGTGTGTGTGTGTGTGTGTGTGTGTGTGTGTGTGTGTGTGTGTGTGTGGGGGGGGGGGGGGGGGGGGGGGGGGGGGGGGGGTGTCTTGGGCACGTTAAGCAACTAAACTGAGATTAACTGTGCAAAATCAGTGAATGACTTTCTAGGTGATTCACTTGCAGTCACACACAGGTGAATATTTGACATCACAATACAACTATGTCCAATAACAAAAACATACCTTTTTGCCAGGCTTTTCCTTTTTTCTTTTCTTTGAAACCTTTCTTTTCTTTCGGCATGAATCTGGCGAGAAAGAATAAAGTGACATGTCAACTTTCCCCCATCAAAGCTGCAATGAGGACTTGGTACATTTTATATTAGTAACTTCACAAATAAATATATGGCTAACATGAATTAAGTGATTTTATATAACATTTATTTCTCAATATTTTTGACATGTATGACTAACAGTTTGCAGAAGTACATCTTTCCAGGATGACAATGACCCCTGTACAATATCTAAAAGATGCCAACATTTCAGTACATGATCTAATTAAGAGCTGTTTCAATATGATGATACTATCAATTCCTCCCTCACTGGGACTGAGACACAGAGGCCTGCAGTCTTTCTATAAAATCTGGTGATTTTGGGTTTCACCAGTAATAAACTTGTGCAACTGCTCCAACTATACACCAAGTTGTTGTTCTCTGTAAATCTGCTCTACTGCATTCTGTACTTAAAAACAAAGTTTGTTCAGTTACATATGAACTCACCACTGCTACTAGAGCTGCTCCTGCTGCGTGACGAGTCACTGCTAGAAGAGGAGCAAGATGAAGATGATGACGATGAAGAGGAGGATGATGGTGAGGAGGAAGATGAACTGACAGATGAGGATCTGCTTCGGCTGCGTTTTCGATTCTTTTCGTCTCTTCCTGTCAATCAGTCCAACACAGAAACAAAAAACAGACAAACCCTTTTCAGTCAAAACCTCAGTAATTAAATCCGATCTTGTTATTCAAGACTCCATTACTGAGAAAGACTAATACTGAGACAGATCTACTGTTCAGTGTTGTGAACTGTAACACAGATGCCATTGGTTGTTGTGACCTCTTAAAGACATGATCTTGCCTGCTTCGTGTTGTGTTACTGTCCCTGCTGCTCTCAGTCAATATGAATGTATTGTTTAGTACTTCTATTGTGCTGACCTCTTTCTGCTTTCCATATCTGGTCATGGCTTCCTGTTCTCAATAACACTCTCTCTACGGTATCTACACTACTGAATGGCATACCCTTCAGTAGTCTGTGCGTATGAACACTCTTGGTTTACAGACACAAGGGTCGCCAGTACATCACAGAGTGCTATGGCATACACACATTCACTCATACAGTCACACCTACGGGCAGTTTAGAGTAGCCAATCCACTCACCATCATGTTTTAGTAAAGTGGGAGGAAACCAGAGAACCCACACAGACACTGGGAGAACATGCGAAACTCTGCACAGACAGTAACCAGAGCACAGGATTGAACTGCAGACCCTGAAACTGTGAGGTGGCAATGTTACCCGCTGCCAGACGGCGCCACCTTTCCTGTAGTCACCCAGAGTTAAAATACAAACACTAATAAAGTTTATACACTAATAAATGTTTGCATCATTCTAAACATTGCAGCATAGATTGCAGCCTTCTAAACATTGTTATGTAACTTAAAGCTTACAACTGCTCATAAACAAATGCAGTAACTGCTGTAAAAAATCTGGCACCATGGATGTTAAATTTCAGTTGTGGCAAAACTTTTTTTTAATTTTGCAGCATAATACAGCTGCTGCAAATATTCTGTATTCCTTCAAATAAACATCAAAAGAATAAACCAAGCAATGTAATGTAGTTAACAGAATCAAAGATACTTCTCACAAAATACACAAATACTAACCTAACACCACTTATCAGAACTTTACACATCATTGCTTACTTACATAATACCTGAAAAACATATTAACAGTTACAAACATTCCCTTAAACTACTCATTATATGGAAGGCTTTCAACACAGCAGAACATAAGTAGTATATTGAATATGCTCTAAATGAAAAATTACAACAATAACAATAGTTAATTTTTACACATAGTTATCGGCCAGTAAAAATTATTAAAAAAAAACAAAACAAAAAAAACACTAATGACAAATTGTAGACTTCTTCAGATCAAATACCAAGACATTTATTTGTCCTTAAACATTTCTTTCCAAGTGGGATCTAATTTTTTTTTTCAAATCTTATTAAAATTGCTTAATTTGTCCCTTATAGCAAATCTTATTTCTTCCAGATATAACAAATTTCCCAGCACTCTTGCCCACATCTCAAAAGTAGGAACAGTGGTGGGAAAACTTGACTGAGAATAATGAAGGTCAGCATCAGATTCTCTGTGACTGACAGCACCCTTTTTTGATCAATATGACAACTCTGGGTTATACTCTTGCTTCTGTTTGTGTCAAGCAGAAATATAGACATACTTAAATAAATTTAAATTATAAAGCACATTTAAAACAATGTCTGTTGACCAAAGTGCTATATATTTACAAGTATTTTCCACTCTCTCGACAACAACATATGCAAACATACATATTCACACACGCACACACACCTTACTCTAACACACCTACTAAGCCTGGTTAACTTCTGAGCTTTGTTTTAAAGAAAGAAAATCACTATGAATGTGCAGGGTGTCTCTGATTCATAAACACTAACCTCTGCTTCTCGAGCGTCTCCGCTCCTTCGTGTCTGTGCTTGACCTGCTGCTCTCCTGGCGATCCACTTTTGCAGACTGTTAAACATAAAGACTTACATTTACTCAAGTGACAGACACCGTAGGCCTAAATTGACTTATACAAGAGGCAGTGCATAATCTAATCGATTCAATTCAATTCCATTTTACATTATAGCACTTATAACAACAGACCTTCACATCCAGCAGCTTAACAGAAATATGGATGCAGATTTCGATCCCTAATGAGCAAACCAGAGGCGACATTGGCAAGGAAAAACCCCCTGAGACAACATGAGGAAGAAACCTTGAGAGGAACCTGACTCAAAAGGGAACCCAGCCTCTTCTGAGTGACACCGGATAGCGTGATTATAAATTATTTCTCTTCCATGACTGTATGGAGTAAAGTCATACAGTAATAAGTTTGTTGAAAGGATGATCACTGAACTGTTTCACAAACACACATCATGAAGCCCTGCAACATCACTGCTATGAAAGGGGGCTATCCAAATCTTATAAACAGCTAATGATCTGTTATAATCAGTAGTGTTTTAAACCATTTTATTAGAGTGGATTTAGCACCTTCAGTCACAGATTCTTTCCAAAATATGTTAAAAAATGGATCAAATTGTCACATGCTTACATACAAAGTGTGAAGAAACTAATATTTAGACAAAACTATGGCTCCAGATAAAATTTAATTGTAGTTTAATTAAATAATCTGCAATCTTAAGTGATAAAGCCAAACACAAACAAGTGACCAAATACTGAACCAAATACTTTTTGTCACTTTAGCTAGCTAGCAAACTTTATCCTCCATTTTATCCCTGAAACCCCAAATCCACAACACACGCGCCAGGGTTTCTGCGCATGCGCACTCCACTGTTGCACGTTCACAACTTCATGCCTCACCATTGTCTGAATATAAAATAGCCTAGCAAAACATGCTGCCTATAGTTTTATGTTTCAGATGAGGTTACAGTAATAAAGGAGATAAAACAGCACAAAATACCGGCGCTAATGGTTTATAGGACACTTTAAAGCGGTAGGATAAATGTTTAGAACACCAGCTTCAGTTTTATCAACAAAGTCAACGGTGTTTAACACATGAATGACAGAGAGCCAGTGAACAAACAGCTTTCCTGTTGTCTCAGGCATACAGGAGTATCACTAGCGGACACACAGGGTTGTGTAAAGCTACAGGGTGTACAGTCATGTGTAGAAATTTGTTAAATGGATTTCTGTTGAGCGTAAAAGAAAAACTGCTGCAAGAACAGCTACTTGTATTCCACTAAGTTCACTGTGGCTCAACTTCAGTCGCATTTTCCTCCGTAAAGCTAACAATAAAGGTAAGTTTATAATGAGGGTAACATTAACACTGAATGCGTGGTTTCCAAACAATCCCACCAGAGAATGTCTCTGTGCATATCTCATTTGCACCTTAATAAGAACTGACGGGCGAATAAGTTAGAATGGAGTGTTTTGTTCAGTTAGCACTAGGCTAATGCTAATTATATTTACACCTTACCATAGTGAAAAAGGAAAGGCCGGTCTGGATGAAGCGGTGTAAATCGTGACGAAAACGCTCCTACTATTCAGACGATACCTGCTTCATTATATAAAATTTTTACTTTTGTTTAATTCCTATTATTTTTAGACAAGAGGTTTACTCAAACTTTCAATAAGATCACAACCAGAGCGAAGCCATTATTGTCAACCCGTTTTCCCGTCATTCATTGCGGTTAAATACGAAATCTCTCCCTACTCCCTACATCTGTGCACTACATTGAGTCTGAAAGAATGACATTCTACGGAGCGCCTAGTGGACTACATGTCCACTAGGAGGCCATTTTATGAGCCTACTAAGATTACGTAATTTTGTACTTCTTCTACTAACTGTTCACTAAGTAGTATTCATTGTACTACTGCCCTCTACCGTCCCTCTGCGGTACTGCAACAATAGCCTAACCTGGATTTCCTAAAATTTCGACCAAAATCTCCAAAATACTTTCCTTTGTTTGTCATGATAGAGCAGCTTTGCACTAGTTCCACTGTGTGGAATTGCAAGATACACAGCAATGTTTATTAAATAATGTAAACTGTATTTTTTTGTCATTGTGAAAACCCTCTATAATGTGTGTAGCCTATACATCTGTTATTGTATGTCTACAGCTTCCCTTATGTAGTACTCAGTTAATAGTACAGACAGTATTATACATGCCAAAAGGTGTAGGAAGAACATATGAACCCAATAAAAACACCAGTCACTTGGCAATGTGACCAAAGAACGATCTAAGGAGGAAGAACTTCATAAAACAGGGAAATTAAATTGAGCGCACAGGCTGGTCAGAGTGTTAAAAGGAGAGGCTTGTTTAGTAATAAACCATTGACTAGCAAGTGTTATTCTGTCATAAAATAGCATACTCTAATATGCAAATGAAGGCCAAACCAGGGGGAGGGGGTTCATTTGTGTCGTGTACGGAGCTTCTTGATATATATATGCATATTCATTGTAGCTGGATATCTGTATGTTGTAAAAAAAAAAAAAAAAAAAGGAAAGAAAGAAAAAAAGTAGGTGGTTGTGTGACTTTTTTCAGTAGACTACACCAATGTATTCTTCAGTACAGAAAAATTATAAGATTTAAACAAGTTTTGGGTGATTTTAAAAATGAATAGGCAGAAGATCACTTATTACTGATCTAATAAGCTCCTTAAAGGGGAGGATGCCTGCCACAGATTCAGTAATATGGCTGTAAATTCTGTCTGTTTCAGAAAAAATATAAAGTGGAAAGTTTATATGCCAGGGTGTGTTCCTGACAGTTTTTGCATCAGTGTATGTATGGCACTTGGAGGTTCCACTGCCATTATAGCAGGTAATTTGGACTGTTCTAGTGTTAGTGGGGATCTGCTGTAACCCGACCGGTCATGATGTCTAAATCCACTGTTTTCCACTGAGAGACTGGAGCAAAATACACCTACCTGTTTGTTCAGCTGATATATGCATTTTAGAGACTCTTCCTCATTTATCACACACTTTATCACTGTTCACCACCTTTCAACCACATGCTTATGTTCATTAAGAAGACTTGCCAATAGTTCTCTCTCGTTCTGAGCCTTTTGTATTATAATTATTATTATTATTATTATTATTATTATTATTATTGCCTTATCATGTTTGACTCTTGCTTTGCCTTTTAACTACTCTTTTAATTCACCCTTCCATATTGGATTCAATCATGTGGACTATTGTGTGTTGATCTTGGCCTGTTTCAAGTTGTGTTTTTGGATTGTGGATTTTGTTATTAATCCTCCTGTACGTGGATACGCACACTCTCTCCGAATCGTGTTAATTACAAACACTTTGCGACGTGCTGTTATAAGAAAATCTATTTCTCATCCGGCCTCATTACACCAGCACATCATTGATTATTTTCCTATGACATCATGTCCCAATGTACTTTATTCCTTATTTAACACTGAACACAAAACAATACTCTGAGTAATGCAGGAAAGTTGTATAAAAACATTTATTAATGAAATAATATGTTTGTTACATTTTTATCCTTTTAATAATATTTTGTGGTGCTGCCAAGCTACCTACATCCTAACTATGCTGAGAAAATTATACTAACACACACACACACACACACACACACATTCAAATTCAGTCACCTATCTGTGATGTTTAATGTACAATCAGGACCAAATGTCTGAGTTCACTAACAACAACTGTTTCAAATCATTATTATTCAAAAATTTGTGATGTCATAACATTTCATTTAAACAAATATGCACGTATTCTCCTAACACGCTTCTAACATCACTTGACTCAGTTTTGTTTGATCATTCCTACTGCTTTCATTTAGTAAGAACACACTGTCCTAGGCTTGAATTTAGGTTCGTAAATGATTGTGGTATCTTGTTTGAGACATATCATGTGAACAAACTCTGTTAGTGTTTAATAGCTGATGAAATGAAAACCTGTTTTGAAGGTAGTGAACTCAAAGATATGATCCTGATATGAACAAGAGCAGAAAAGTGACTGACTGTGTCAAACACGGTAAGGAATAAAGGTATAAAATAAAGGTAATAGTAAAGCATGCAAATAGACATGTTTTTACATAGACCAATCTGAGATCAGTTGCAGACAGGCACAAACTGTCAGTCGTAGGAGTTAAAAAATATCACAATATGCATAATGGAAGATTAAGTAGCTGAAGGAAGTTTTTTAAAGCTGCTTCCTAAATCTGTAATCAGGAATATGTCCTATAAATTGCGATCATTTTTTCTTATACTAATTTTTGCTGCATAATCGTATTTAGTTTGCAAATGCAGCTCCATCTGTGGATAATGTGTGTTCCCTGAATGGAAGTGTATAGTGGAAGAATGCAGGGACAGATGTCTATATGTGTTAGTTACTGAGCAGTGGTTGCTTTGGAGATTAGAGTTTGTTTGAGCTGCTTAAAAAAATGAATATTGTTCAAGGTCCCTGAGTTGGTTATGGATTTTGGATTTGAGTTATGTGTGAAGAGCACAAAGTCAGAGTTTTAAGCCTCTGCTTTGTTCTTAGAGTGATCAGTGTGAGTAAGACTTTCACCAGCCTCCTCTTCCTCAGGTACCTGCAGAAAAAAAACATCAAATTAATGATAATTAATTATAGAATAATGATACACAGATCGTGCAGTGTTTTCTGCTTAAAGGTATTCTGTTCCTACTGCATAGATGCATAGCAATACAAATGTAACATCATGTCTTCATGATGATCATTGAACATTAATATAGAAAAATCCTGATTAAAAGGGATGATTAAAAGGGATTTCTTGCTTTTTGTCTTTCTTTCTTCTGATTAAAAGGGATTGCTTACTATTCATTCTGTCATACCTTCCTTCCTTTATTCTTTCATTCATTTTCAGTAACCGCTTTATCCTAGTCAGGGTTGCAGTGGATCAGGAGCCTATCGCAGGAGCACTAGGTGTGAGGCGGAAGTACACCCTGCACACACATTCACACACTCATTCACACCTAGGGGCAATTTAGAGCAGCCAATCCACCTAGCAGCTTGTTTTTTGTAGGTGGGGGAAAACCTGAGAATCCCAGGAAACCCACATGGTTTCAGGAACAACATGTCATCACTTACATCACCTTTCTTATTCATATTTACAAGGACCAGTCAGTTTCTGATGTTCTCACCTCCCAGTAGAGAGAGTCATCAAAGCAGTTCTGATCAGGTGGCTGTCCCCAAAATGGCAGCTTCAGTATAAGACCTGTAGCATCAAATCAAATCAAGTGAATTTTTTGCCTTACATCCCTCTACTCAGGTACACAAAAATAACACACAGCTACATACATGTATATGCTAATAGTACAATAGTGGAGGAAGCTTATCACCTCCAGTTTAGTTTAATCTAAACTGCATGGCATACAATTATGACACATTTGACACTGCACATTCTTTGGCTCAAGAATACCACATATAGTTCAACTGTTTCATAAAGTTACAGAAGTCCTTCTTAAAGAAAATAAATATACATATCATATTGGAGCTATATTATCAGCCAAAATACTTCAGATACTAATATGACTGCAACTACTGTTTTTAGTTCTGCAGTGTCACTGTGTGCAGTTTATAGATAACAATGTATCGTACAGTATCATAATCCACTTATGTAAGCAAGTCTGTGAAGCTGTGTGAAGTGAAGCAGTGATGATTTTGAAATGTAGTTAGCACAATGCTAAACTGGAGTGTATAAGCTCCTCTTTCATGTTAGCTACATTAGCTTGCAGCTCCAGTGCAAAACTAGTAGTAGACTGTAGACATCAAACATCTTCTGTCTGATCAGCTACATTTGGAGTGTGGGGAAGTTGGGTACTTTATCATTTTGGCTCTTCTAACACAACATGAGCTCAGTTTCATGTGAACAATCTTAAAATATGTAATAGCTTTTACATGCTATAAGTATTCAGTGTAAGTTCATGTCCTCTGATTCCTACTCTCTTAGTGAAAGTGGAAAATGTGTGAACACTGAATTACAGACATATTCAATGTTTCCATCACTACTTCAGTTATTTAGATTTTTTAATGGTGGTTATGAAGATAGATAAAACTGTAAAAGCCTGTGTGTACGCACCTGTGATGGCTCCTCCGACGAGGGCGAACCCAAGGGATGAAGCTAAAGCAGCAGCCTGATAACCAGCAGTAATGCTAAAGATAGGAAATGAAGAGATATTTACATTATGTATTATCCTAATGGTAATGCTATTATACAAACACAAGAACAATGAGAGAGAGAGAGAGAGAAAGAACAATTCTCGCAGTATCAAGAACAATTCTCAGAGTATTAAAATTATATGGTTGCCACTCTTTTGTCTGTAAACATGTTGCTGATCAACAGCAGCAATATCAATCAATTAATTGCACCTATTAGAGATAAATACTATTTATATGGTCCACAACTATCAACCTAAACCATCACTATGATCCGGACTCTTTTGGCAAATTCTGTATGCCCACCTAACACTTTTTTGGTTTCCAAATTTCCATATTTAGTCTTTGTTTCCTGTTCTCGTTAATCATTCTCTCTCTTAATTTGTTTCACATCTGCCACCTCTACTATTGAAGTTTAGTTTAGTGTTTGTCCTGTTAGTGTTGCCCTAGAGCAGTGCTGCAATTTTTTTTAAGCTGTAGTCCTGGGGCTCTAGTTTCATGCTGGTGCAAGAGTAGTTGCTTATTAATGCTTGATAATGCATTGTCATTTTAGTTTGGTGCAAGCCATTTAAAAAACAAAAACAAAAAAAAAAACATGTTTTTATGGTCATAAATGAATGTGGTGTCCTGGCGTGGGCATGTGGAATTTAAAATCCACTGGTGCAGTTGGATTTTCAAACTAATTTTGGTCCGAAAATGTGTGTCCGTTATCACTTCCTGTACACACAGCATGTGTATATACTCTTTTATTCTGTCTATATTTAACAATGATCCTCTTTCTGTTTTTGTTTTTGATTTCAGTCTTTGTTTTTGTCTGTCATCTTTAATTTCACTGTTAAACATAAGAAACAGGACAGCTGATTTCAAGTGCATTTCACGTTTAGGCTATAACAAGTCTGAATTGTTCCGACTACAAGTGAACAAAATTAGCCTGATGAAAAGGTTCATTCATTTGAATGGGGAAGAACATTGGGAAATGTGAAGGTGGACTTTGACTAGGCATCAGGTCATTTCACATGGGCCAAGAGGCAACAAGAGGGTGGGCTGTGCTCTCCTTTTTTTCTGAGAGAAAAAATAAATCAAAAGGAGGAACTGGTAATAATTCAGGAGTGGTCACACTGGGTATGTGCTATTTCCAGCAATGCTTATTTCTGGCCATGTTCTTGCTTAGAACGGTTTATTTTCCTTTTCCTTTGAATGTATCCTATAGTTTGGAAAACACTGTGTTTGTTTCGGTGCCAGTCTTACTTGGCTTTTCTGCCCAGCGATGCTGCTACGATGCCAGCCAGACCACCCAAAATCCCAGGCATGCCATGAAGGTTATGCACTCCACACGTATCCTGAATTCCCAAGCTTGATGCAAGGACAGGCTACAGATAAAATAAACAAGAGAATAACAAAGAAAATACCAATAAATATGCTGTTATAATGTATGACTGAATTAGTGTTTTATGTTTTATTACACTTTACTATGAACTAATATGTGTACTACATGTTGACACTTCAGAAATATTAAGTTGTGAATTGTGTAAGTGTATTCGGGTGCTTACAGTGAGGAATTTGAAGCCGAGAGTAGAGATGATTCCGGCAATAACGCCGATCAGCATGGCTCCATACGGCGCAATGCTCATATCAGCACACGTTCCCACAGCGACTCCACCGGCCAGAGTTGCATTCTGAATGTGAACCTGTGAGAGAAAACTGGCATGTTTAACCTTCAGATTTTCTTTGGAAGGGCACGGTTATTCCATCTTATTATTCCGTTAGTAATATCCACTGTGATAGTTTCTGTTAAATATGATACACGCTAAATATCTAAACACTTAAATATGATACATTCATGATAATGTCAGAAGTTTGTGTGGGTTTTGTATCAGAAGCATGCAAGTAATTCAAGCACAAGACATTATTTAAAACCGAGGCTTCTAGTTATCATGCCTTTCTGGGTCATCTAGTTAGCCACCAGTTAATAAAATAATGCAGCTGCTCGGGGAGCAGGGAATTATTTTACAAGCCTAGCCATGACTACAGGCTCTAATCATCATGCATACCTCCTATTAAAAATGACCATGTTACAATGATAAAAGTTTTTTTGATGTGTTTGTTGCGACATTACATAAAGTTTTACAATTTACATTAACATTAGCTAGCAAGCATACTAGCACTAGGCATTGGTAGTTATTTTGCTAGTCACAATGTTGGAAAACTCCAGTCCCAATCCAGGGCCAGCCCAAGGCATAAGTGAAGTAAGCCAGCAAAGTAAATAACAATGGCATAATAACACACAAACCTTTCAATGATGTTGGAATGGCTGATTAAAGAAATACTGATTTTCCGCTCAAACAGATGGTCTTCTCAGAGTGCCGCCATTATTCTTGAGTTTAAATAATTGTAAATCCCAGCAGTCCATATCTTTTTATGATATTTTTCTATGGTACATTGATGCACATAATGGCAGCACTGTGCCAGCAACATCACTATTCCAAAAATGATGCATCCTTTAAAATTTCAATGTATGATATACTGAATCACCCCTAAGGACTAATAGTAACTAGACTAATGTTTGTGTTTTGTTGATTTTTGATTGCATGAGCTGTATTGTGGATTACATAACTAGTGTGAAAAATAATTAAATGTTCTAGGTCTTAATATTTTGTAAGTACATTGCATTTTACTGTGATTGTAATTATATTACATAATTAATTGCGGAAGACGTTGCCATCATGTTGCTGTCATTTTCTTATATATGGCATATATATATATACTCTAGGAACGTTGACAAAGTACAATATACAAGTATCCCACAGGCAGCCCCAATAAATTGTGTAGTTGATAGGTTTACACTACAGTCAGCAGCTTTTTTTTGTAGTTTTGTAAGAGGATCAAAGTTCATAACTTACAAATGTGTGACATGTATGTAGTATTTTTCCTTTCATGACTTCAGTTTTCCATGTAGTGTTGTTGAGCTACTTAGGGACCACATAAAGCTAATAAAGCCCTGCCTCTATCTAAATATCCTGTAAGCTAAACATTTAATTGTCAAATTGACAAGATAGGTTGATTATAATGCATACATGTTTCAGGCTTAAATTCTTGACAATACAGAAAAAAATGTTGGTTGGCAATTAAGAATTCAATTCAGGTGAACGGAAGTTATTCCATCTTGGTAAACAGCATTTTTATTTAATAGTTTTGGTTTTAATTTATTACAACTAATAACCAAAATGACTAGATTTCTGGTTTGTCTCACCATGTCCAGTTTGCCTTTCTCCTCCACCAGGCTGGATGTAGCGTAAGCAGCGAGTGCACAGGCGGCCAGAGAGAAATAAGTATTAATGATGGCAGTGAGTTGTGCATCTCCAGGGTTGGCAATAGCAGAGTTAAAACTTGGCCAGAACATCCACAGAAATACAGTACCTATAGACAGAAAAAAATACAGCACATTCACACTATTTATTCCAATAAGACTGTTATATTAGTTGATGAATGAAAGAGTAAATGAATTATAACATTATGCAAAGAACACAAAAATCTAATTTAGTCATAAAAGAAACTATCCTGTGCAACATATGCATATACAAACATTCTGCCTAATCTTCCATGTTCACTGGGAGCATAAATGATGGGGATCAATACACAGAATCTTGCTTTTACATTACACGATTTCCATCATGTAGATGATGAATATACGTACAGTCTATCTAGTCTATCTATCTATCTATAATGATGTAAATGATGAATATACAGATATGTATATATAGGAATGATGTATATGTAATGAAACATTTGTATTCTGATGGGAGTGGTCTCTTCCAGAATGACCCCGCCCATATCTACAGGGCACGATGGGTGACTGAATGGTTTGATGAGGATGAAAATAAAGTAAATCATGCCTTCACAGTCATCATATCTCAACCCAATTGAACATCTGTGGGAGTGACGTGTTATACAACGCTCTCCACTACCATCATCAAAACACCAATTAAGGGAATATCTTTTGGAAAATGGCTTCCATCCCTTCAGTACAGCTTGAAAGCTGTACAGAATCAATGCCATGGTGCAGTGAAGCTGTTTTGGTAGCTCATGGTGGCCCAACCCCTTACTAAGACACTTGGTGTTTGTTTTTTCCTTTAATTTGTTTCACCTGTCACATATACATGACTCTGCATATTATAGAGTTTTGTATTTTCTTATAAATTCATTTGTATGTGTAATAATATGCATGGAGATAACCAATAATAATACCCTACCTTTTTATATGTAGATTTCTATATTTA
Source organism: Pangasianodon hypophthalmus (assembly GCF_027358585.1). Lineage (NCBI taxonomy): Eukaryota > Metazoa > Chordata > Actinopteri > Siluriformes > Pangasiidae > Pangasianodon > Pangasianodon hypophthalmus. The sequence goes on along the minus strand of NC_069728.1, from coordinate 12,731,323 downwards.
CATTTATACACATTAATACACATATTTATAGCAACATAAATGTAGGAGAACATAAAACAGATGCTGTAATGTAAATATAGTCATCCACTGGCAATGGGACACTAATTGCAGTTGTGTAAGCGTATGATGTAGATGTACCAATCATTGCAAACAGATCAGAGTGATAAACAGATCCCTCGTTGTCGTGGCCATTGCGAAGTCCTGGGCGGTAAAGCATACGAGCAACAGCAAGACCGAAGTAAGCTCCAAACGCATGGATGGTCATGGAAGCACCAATATCAGATGCCTGGACACAAAGAAACATTTCTATATGGCTCTAAGTATTATGCTTTTGTATCTCTGCAGTACTGTAAATGATGTCTTCTTCAATTATTAAGAAAAAACTAATGAAATGAGATTAAATTAATGCATAAAGTTATTTCAATACTACTGCACATTCAATCAAATTTTGCATTAAAAAGTTATACAGTCTAAAAAGATTCATTCAAACTTTGGTACATGTAAACTGGTCTCGTAATGACTATATCATGAAAAACGAAATCTTAGCGAGTGAAAACATCTTGGATTTTGGCAAATTGACCTAATACTTCTTATTATGAACTATATATAAATAATTCTATGGTTATTAAGCTTATTTCTAGATATAGTTCCTTATTTCAAGTATAAAATTGTATTATACTATTGTCAGATAATTATGGCTATTTTCTAAAAAATAAATGCTTGAAATATAATTTCATAGCCCATTATGGAAAAGTCATGCATTTTATCTGGGAGGAATCCTTCCTCTACACTACCCCCACACCCCTTCTTTTCTGCTTGTAGATGTGTACAGTATCATGTCTTGCATAATGATTCTGGAGAAGTCATCATACGTCACATAAAAGTAAATGGATGGGATGATAATAAAACTTGACTTAATTAATGGACAAATAATTATTAATTCGTACTTGCAGAACTTCAACAACAATGTGCTCATTCATGCAGAATGTGGTGATTTCCAGCAGGGTCATGATGAGCAGCTGCACTGGGCTCGTCTTCCCCAAAACTGCACCGAATGAGATGAGCACTGTTGCCGTGCTGAAATCTGCATTAATCATGCTGGAGAGAAAGTGAAAGACAGGAAAGTAAAGGAATATTTAATTTGGTTTAATGTAGAAGATCAGTCAGTTTAGTTATATGATATACCATAATATGCAACATTAATTGCCTATCCATCCATCCATCCATCCATAAAATAGATCCACTGGTTTCACTACAGCCTCAGAAGCACTGAAGAACACTTACTTCCTGGATTCTATATCTAGTTGCGGAATATAGTTACTTCCAGGATTCTTCTGGTGCTAATGCCCCAGTAGATTAAGTGTTTCTTTATTTGTAAAACCAACACTAAAGATTGTAAAACCAATAGTAAACAATGATATGATATGCACTATTTTGTCAGAGTATTTATTCTCAAAATATTGCAAATTTTTCCCTCATAATATCAGCCATTGTGCCTTTTTTCTTGATATATTATGACTTTTTCCTTGAAATAGTATGACTTGTGTTTTTGTATGTTTTATTTTTTAAACAGTGGCCTTAAAATGCTGTCATAGGGTGCTGGCTTTTAGTGATTATTCAGTGATTAACTATAAATCAAGAAATGTATCATCCAGAGTAGAGACCTACAAATAAAAATTGAAACAAGACAAAAGAGATGGGAGACTAAGGACATGTATGCTCTTAGTATACCAGCCCTTGTGAGTGCTTCTAAAATGTCTTTCATGGTGTTATTAATTTTTAACAGTTGACCAGTACGCCTAATTAAAACAAGTAGAACCTGATGCCAATGGCATCAACTTCTTACTAATTTGTAGGCTTGAAATACCTTTAAAATATACTTCAAACAGGAAAGAAGCTATTAGAGAAAAACTATTTCAGACATTTGACCTTGCTGTGACCTTGACCTTGTTTGGATCTATTCCAAAAGCTAATCAGCTCATCTGCTGGTTACAATGATAATTCCATACTAATCTTATGAATATTCAACCACTCATTCTTGAGATATTATGGTAATATTGGCTGTACAGAAGCACAGACAATCCAAAGATCTAATGCCACCACCACATAGTGACAAAGTAAAAACATATCACACAAAGTGATAGAAACCCCACATCTTTTCCCCACTGTAGTCTTACACAGTGTGCAATTTACTGTAGAAATTGTTTCATCATTTTACATTTAGACAGCATTTTTTTAGTTTGACACTCCTGTATAGATAGATAGATAGACAGATAGATAGAGATGAACTTACCTTGAGATTGAAACCCTAATTTTTCCATCTTTTAGGTGCCAGATATTCTGCAGTAGTAAACCCCACTGAAGGCCAAAGGCAGCAAGGAGCAGGTTCATGCCCACGCTGCTGAAGCCGTACCGTTTCAGGAAGGTCATGAGGAAGCCAAAACCGATGAAGATCATCACATGCACATCCTGAAACACTTAAAATTTAGAAAATAGGGAGCAGATTAAAGAGCTGCCATAGTGCTCAGTCTGGTCTTGGTCAAAATAAGCACATTTAGACTCAAGCTGCTCAATCAGTTTGTGAATGAGGCCTGTGGAAAAGATAAAATTAAAGTCTCCTCTCGTCTTTAGTACTATACCCTAAAGAGCCTCTGAGGTAATGTTTTTTTATTTATTTTTTTAAATAATGTGTGGTAAGTATCTGATGGTCAAATTATTATGTTGTGGCCACAAGATACCAAAATTGTGGCCATGAATTGTGTAACTTGACCCCCTGAATTATTTAATTATCAGTTAAATATTTGACTGGAATAGGTGAATTCACTTGCTTAAGGTGACGTGGGCTAATTGTATATCTATGATGCAATGACGCTGTCTTTATGCATCATACCAAGACTGATGTAAAGTGTAATATTATCAGTGTAATATTATTTTTAAGGTTATTACTTACAATCATCTCCAGGTTCCTGTGGCCACAATTCAATTAATTTCAATTCAATTGATTTCTGTCTCCTCATTTAAAAACACTGTATCTGCCTTGTGTTAGGTACTTTGTAGTCATAAAATCTTTGCCATAATATTTTAATTTGTGGTCAGACCATAATGTCACCTCAGCGTATTCACTGAAACCAGTGTACTGTGTATAGTGTATAAGTCTACATCACAGCATCTTCTTTGGATAACAGGCTATAAAGTCAACTCCCCAGAGACTGACACCAAACAATGAAATCTGGAGGTGTCTGAGGTGTGGTGTTGCTGGGACATATATAGACGCCCAGCTTTCTCTGAAAACCTTCCAACCCTTCCACTTGCTTTCTACTGGAGGAAGCCATTAAACTCTGCATGTAATCAGAGTCTGTGCTTTAGGTATCACATCTGGAAAATGTATACAAGTTTAAACAGCTCAGAGCAGTCTCGTCGCATTTTAAGGTCCACAGTCAGAAGTGGAAACAACTTGTACACCTGTAATGGTTAAATTGTTTAGTGATCATTTTCACAACGACAGTCGAGTAACTGTTTTACATGAATGTAAAGATAATGTCATGGTTTACTTTGACATGCTAACAGACATTAATGAATCATTTGGGCATTGACTATTGGCTGTCCACAAAAGTTTGTTTTGCTCATTATTGTATTGTATTATTGTGGCTGACTATGTAAGCTTGGGTGTTGTGTGATCAGCATCCCATCCAGGGTGTATTCTGCCTTGTGCCCAGTGTTACTGGGATAGGCCCTGGAGCCACTGCAACTCTGACCAGGATAAAGTGGTTACTGAAGATGAGTGAATTAAAGATAATCTCTGAAAGATCATTTCCAATGCAAACCATGTGAAAAAAAAGCCAACATGTAAAACTGTGAACATATAGTACTGTGGAGTTGCTAAGACTGCCCCTTGTGGTCAATGGCATTTTCATAGTAACTGCTCAGAGATGTTTATGCTGAGATAGAGGCACAGACTAAACAGGAAAAAAGATGGCTTCAAAACAAATGCCAGATATCTTATCATAAACACAAGTTATGAAAGAAGAGATCTGTTTAGGATGGTGCCACTCTGAAGAACCATCCAGAGCTTATTAACTGGTCTGTCTGGTGCACAGTGACTGGATGAATAATGATACTAGTACTGAGCCTAATTCAACAACTTGATGGATCTGGTTCTCTTGGGCGACTGTCTGAAGTTAATGTATTTCACAGGGGCTTCTGAGTTGCTGTTGCTAACAAATGTAGCAATAATAATAATAATAATAATAATAATAACTTAATAATGATTCCAGGTGGCATGGTGGTACAGCAGGTAGTGTTGCTGCCTCACAGCTTCAGGGTCTCCATTTCAATCCTGAGCTCAGTTTAATGTCTGTGCAGTGTTTTTCATGTTCTCCCCATGTCCGTGTAGGTTTCTGTGTTCTCTGGTTTCTTCCCGCCTCCATGAATGTATGAATGTGTGGGGCCCTGTGATGGACGCAACTGTGTATGCTTGCAATTACATTTGCAGCATTTGCCAGATGCTCTTATCTAGAGTGACTTACAGAAATGCTTTGTAGTCTCCATGAAAAAAAAATTATCATCAAGCTGGTACATAAATTCCAGCACATTAGTTCAGCTTTTGCACTCAAAAAGCATAATTCTGGCTCTTTTTTCCCACTCAGTTGGTCCAAGGATCAAACATCAGCTATGATCGCTAGCAAATGAAAAGTTTGGAACCATTGAAATGTAACTATTAGAAAAAAGAATACAGCTGGTATCACTTGTTCACACAAATACAAAAACAGGCTGCATGATGTAGAAATAGGATCAAGTACACTTAGCTCATTCTTTAACCAAGGAACGTACAACTTCAAAAAGTGAAAAACTCAATAGAACCTAACATCATGAAGTTATCCATCTTTGTGGTTTTTAATAAGTAGAAGACAATTAAATCTCAAACTCTAATTTATTCTAGCCTAGATTAGATCAATCTTATTTGCATGATCATTCTAAATGAGTGTTTGTGAGTATTTTCATCCATCCAGTAGCAGATAATCCAATATGCACTCGAACATGGATTATACTAGGCTCACTGAGTGTGGAAAACATGGCAATTAAGGCCTAGCGTGGGACACTAAGAGTTTCAGTATAATTCAAACTTTTCACATCTTTTATTTGCTGTCCATCATGCATAATACAACTCGTGATAAAAATCTCAAAAGCTTGTTGCCAAACAGGAAGAAGGTTTCTTTTTTCGCCGCTGGATCTGCAGAGCGACTCAATTACTTTCTATCAGCACTAATTTGATGCTTGATGACAAAGCTTATCTTTGTATGGGTGTGTGCTTTTTCTCAAAGCTGCATTCCTCAGTTTGTTTTTATTTCTTTGAAACCGTAATCATGCTACTTTTGACCTCAGCCCAAAGAGATTGATCCATAAGATTTTCCCAGACTGCTAAAACATCTGGCTCCTTTCTCCATCTCTCTCCCCCACTCCCTTCCCTTTCCCTGCTAGGATCCTTCACTTCTGGGGTCCATTCTTTTCAAAAGTGAAGGAAACAAGTTAATTTTCTTTGCATTAACATGAAGTTAATGACTGATTAGAAAGTTATGCATGAATTAGTGTATTACTGGTTTTCTGCTACACCGCAATAATCTACATGCACAGTATTATCATAGACACTTCAATATTGTGACATGATATTCTGAATTTGCATTAGACATCATTAAATTTATCCTCTGTTCTGGAAGTTTTGTAATTCTCATTAAATCTATAAGCTTATATTTGACTAATATGAGATCATATAATGACTTCGCAACACAAATGGAAAGTTTAGAGCTCAGATATGACGTGGAAGTTAATCTTGCTCGTTCACACCCTTCCCGCCCCTAAAGCTGTTACTGCACCGTGGAGATAAAAAACCTACTCAAACGGCCCAATTTATAGCTGGAGAGAAAACACGACAAATCTACCACATATAATTTGAAAATAATCGTGACTAACAAAACAACAATAATCATTAATGCTAAAATATTAATAATATTAACAATATTAATAATATTGTAGAATAATATTTATCTATATTTCTTTCTATAAATCCGTTTCATTATCTTGACACTGTCTCCTCTCCTCCTTCTTTCTGCTTTTTTCTCTCTTTATTTCTTCTTTCCCCTTTTCTATCCTCTCTTCCTTTAACTCCCTCACACAGTCTCTTTTTTATTTTGTTTTCTTTCTTTCTTTCTTTATTCACTCATTCTCTCATTTTTTCTCTGCACTCTATTTCTCTGTCTTTCATTCTGATGCTGTCTTTTTCTGTTTGTCCTGTTTCACTAATTCTTTCTGTCTGTCTATTTTCCTTTTTCCCTAGTTAGCAAGAAGATGTTTAAATGACGTGAAAAAGATGGCTGTCTTGCTTTCTGTCTCCCTTTTAATCCCCCCTCACAGGGAGGGAATGCAGCTTCTCCTGTTTCTTGCGTGTATGCTTGAGGTTTGCGTGTGTTACACTGTGAACGTCTCCATTAATTCCTCATCATCTCTCCATCTGCTCTCAACCGATGACCTGCACATGACCCTCAATGTCTGCACGCTTTTACTGTTTGAATATTGCACTACAAACACACACCATCTTCAGTTGGCTTCCCACAGGCAGAATTCATTGGTAAAATAAATATCTGGAAGTGGCAGTTTTAAAAGAACAAGAAATCTTAATGCAAGCCTTTCAAATCAGGTTTGATATCCAATTATTTTGAGTTTCAATAAAGTTATCATTTAAAGGCATCCAGACCTTCATTTTAGACCACATTATAGAGTAGTGTATATACAGCCATGTGAATAAACATGGATGTTTTATGAATTATGAAAATGGACTCTGTATTTCACTCCATTTTTTGTCTCTCTGCCTCATATTTTCTCTCACTTTGTCTCTCTTTACATCCCTCTCTCTCTCTCTTTCTCCCTATTGAGAAGGTTATTAAAATGGAGAATCTTTCTAATAAAGGCAATTAAACTGTTAGTGTTGGTTAAAGTTAGTTGTTATTAATCTATCCACCCTATCGCTCTCTGTTTTTTTCTCCAAAATAAAATAATAACTTAAGTGGTTACAATAACATATAACATAATAATCAGTTTTACATTCTGTTAACTTACTATTTGAGTTTTGATGAAGTTGACATTATCTTGACTTCAGTTTACATGCAGTGATATAAACCATAAAGGCAATAAAATGTATATTCATAATGCAACACATCATCTGTCTTTTGACTAATGCCTTATTTAATGCTTATTACATTATTATTTTCAGAAACATTACAGAAAGACAGTGTCATATATTGTATACTTTTGTATTTACTTTTGTATTTATTATATGCTATATTTTTGATGCTGGAATGCAATTCCCCAAACAGCATCATAAGATACCTAATAGTCTGTATATTTATCTCTAGTTAACTGTAAAGATCTTTCAGATGCAGTATGTATGGGTACTTACTAGGGTAGAGAGTCATTGGGCTTGCCTCATCAGATTTATTTTCAGTGCCATGATGAGCTGAAGCATGGTGGGCATCTCCAGTTTCGTACACCACAAACACAGCATACAGGGCAATGGTGATGGCCTCCAGCAGCAAGGCCACAATCGGAAACTTCAGCCTCATGTTGGTTGAAAACGCCGGCATGGTTCTACCCTAGCTCTCCTGCTTCACACTTCCTCACTATCTATAGTGTGTGTGAGTGTGTGTTTGTGTGTGTGTGTGGGTTGTGAGAGGGGCCTCAGAGTGATGTCTGAGTTTAAATTGGCTGCAGGTTTGAGGACGACCAATGATAGACGCTGGAAAGAAAAGGCCAATGGTCACACCTCCTACTGAAGTCTGCTTAAAAAAACTAAACAAACAAGGAGTGTCCTTTGCTGCACAGGAAAACACAGTAGCAGATTTTAGAGAATGTTGCTACTACAGAAATGACAGTCAGGGGTTAACTCATACTCAATTTGGATCAAAATGACACATTAGTTTATATTTTCTTTAAGTGAAACATTACTACAAAATGAGTTTCAAAACAAAAAGTCATAGAATAAGATTATATATTTAAAATAAAATGCAAACTATAAATATAGTCATCAGAGTTGAACCTGATTCTCTGGTTTCAAAGACTACATAAAAATAATTCAAAGACACACTTGCTGCATATAGAAAAGGAAACAGGCATCTGGGTAAATGCTGAGACTGACATGGTAGTGTATGCTGAGGTGCTACAAGTGTATCAGGCATAGCAGCAGTTTTCACTGGCCACTTTATTAGACACACCCTCCTTGTTATTGCACCTTGTAGGACTACAGATAGAGGTTGTATCTCATTTTTTCATGCATAGTGTATGTCAAACATTTCACCCTTTCATCTGTGTCAGTTTTTGACAACAAGTCTGCTGTCAGATGGATTCAGGACCCAGCAATGAGGTTTGGGTTTACACTCATTCCAGTAACACATGCTACCTTATCAGTACCACTGCTGTGTTTAGGATGATCCACCATCCAAATAACATCTGATAAACAGTGGGTCAGTAGCTTAAAGTTCAAAAGTTTAAAGTTTGTTTAAGTGATATCTCTTCAGTCCTGAGTTATAGTCCCAGAATTTCCCAGTTTCTCATTCATCTGTCTCCTAGCTCCTAGTTGTAGCTCTGTGGTTCTCATGGTTCTATGCTTTCCATCCAAGTCATGCTTCAGGTGTTTCCTGATTTTAACTTCTCCCTGCTTGTCTGGATAATGATTATGGATTTGTCCAAACGTCTGATGAAACTGCAACACATTCTGAGCATGTTAATAGGAAACACTTGAATACACAAACAGCATGTACATTCAGCTGCCTCTGGCTCCCATTTGTTAAAGTACAGGTGCCATATTTTGTTTAGCGTGTGAAGCTGGAGAAGACTGTCAGAGCAATACTCATTATACTAGTACATGACATGAATCAATATCAATGTGCATACATACATTATATCAGTGTACTATATGTGCATACATTTTACTTTATACTACACACTTACACACTATGTATGCTCCCATGGATGTTTCTCATGCCCTATTAAAAACACAATCCCCAGTCTCTATTAAATTGCTGTTAGTCAATTGGGAAACTATGAGTGTTGAAGGGGCACAGCCATAGGAAAACATCAAAGTGAGAGCTTGTGACCTCTTTGGAATGCCTTAAATTTCCCAAAAAGGGCTCATAACATGTCAGCATTTTATTAAACCTACAATTTTGATCAACGAACACAAACAATTATACCAAGACAGACTCAACAGGTAGATGTAGTTCTATTCATAAAAGTTTATTTAAAGGAGGGAGAGAGTGTAAGAGTTCATACTACACATTAAGAGGAAAAAGATTTTTAATATTTTTCTTACTGAACAGGTAAAGCACACATTCTCTAATTTTGTGGGAAGCAAGTATTTAAGTTTACTAGTATGGAAGATAGAATGGCATGATGTATGGAAGATAGAACAGCATTTAGGTATACTTCTTAGTGTGCAATGTGTGGTTTGGGACACAGCCTTGCATTCTATCTAAAGGTGTATACTTGGAACCATGAAATTAATTAGCCTGTGCAGACTTAACACACTACACATGAATCTAGCTAGTAAATGTTGCTCACACAACATTCACAGCTAGAACTAACACTGTAGAAACATTACTGTTACCCTTCCCATGGCTGACCTATAAAACATGTGCTCTCACGCACTTTTGTTTATTTGCTTGTTAAAACAGAATTCTGTTCATATTTTCTGCTCTTTAGCCGTGAGAAATTTCAGAATACCTCATGAGAAAAATATTCAAAAGGTCATGAACCAGAAAAGGGCCCTCAATCTGCTGATGTTCTTAGAAAAGTTGTCATTCGGGCATGATGTTCACATCTCTAACCATGTTCACATCTCTAACCAGTATACATACTGTAGGCCATGGGTTTTAGGAGATGACAGATTCAAATTATTCCATATTAAACACTGGATAAAAAGCCAGATGACTATTAACTACTGTATGTTAATCAACAGTAGTCACTGATCCTCCAACCCTACATTTAGCCTCAACTTAAATTGAAAGCTTCTGCATAAAAGCAACAATGGTGTAGTGATGTGACTTTAAGGGTCATTGCTCTTAGCAAATGCATGAATTTAGATTTGCATCAGTATATTGGCTAAATCCCTGATAAGCAAGGACTGATAAGAAGTTGGTGCTAATATATTCAGTCAGGTCCATAAGTATTTGGACAATGACACAATTTTCATAATATTGCCTCTATACACCACCTCAGTGGATTTGAAATGAAGCAATCAAGATATGATTGACGTGTAGACTTTCAGCTTTGATTCAAAGGGTTTAACAAAAATATTGCATTAACCGTTGCATTAAATATTGCATTAACTTACTGAAGACAAAAGTGAAGGCAGAAAGACTCACAAACAAGCAGCTACTGAAGGCAGCTGCAGTAAAGGCCTGGCAAAGCATCTCAAGGGAGGAAACTCAGCATTTGGTGATGTCCGTGGGTTCCAGACTTCAGGGAGTCATTGACTGCAAAGGATTTGCATCCAAGTCTTAAAAATAATCCTAATATTTATGATTATGTTAGTTTGTCCAATTACTTTTGAGTCTGTGAGAACGGAGGGACTCTGTAAAAAATGGCTGTAATTTCTAAACAGTTAATGCAATATTTTTGTTAAACTCCTTGAAGTAAAGCTGAAAGTCTACACTTCAATCACATCTTGATTGCTTCATTTCAAATCCACTGTGGTGGTGTACAGAGGCAAAATTACAAAAATTGTGTCACTGTCCAAATACTTATTGACCTGACTGTAATAAATATATGGTTTCACATAAAGATATTGCCACTGTAACATGGTGTATGTTAATGTAGGTTAAATAAGACAGATTAGGATCCATTCATCAGAAATCTTGTTATGTTCACAGGATTCAAACCACTGGAGTACTATAGCTAGTTTCCACTGTGTAATACATCATGTAAGTAATGTGACAGTGTCATTAGCTTTAGTAAATTACCTCCACACAGTGTTCATGTTTTCACAAACAACTTTTAGAGTAACTGAACTATAATTGTAGAAAGGTTTTGCATGTAATTGTAGAGGTCTTGCATTTTTCCTGGTATGAGAATGAAAACTCCTAAAAAGAGTTGTTAAAAAAATCGAAGTTAAAAAAGATTTGAATTAAAAATGAAAGTTTTTAGGTTCTTCATTAAAGATTTTTGTTAGGTAAAATAAACTATTTGCTTTGGTTGCTGATGGATCAGCTTTAGGATACACACAGATAATATTTAACTAAATAATTTGCAAAATCATTATAGCAAACTAATTCTAGAGCTGGTGCTGTAGAGAAAATTATACTATTTTTTAGCCTGTTGAGTTATTTAGAGTATGTTCTTGTATAAACTGGTCATTTTATTTGTGTTATGGTTAGCTCTTTCTTGTTTTCCCCTGAAGATAGAAATATAGATATTAGCCAAAGCACATCTATGCTATGAATGTCTTGGTATTGCTTACTAATTTAGTCTTTTTCATCTGGAACTGAAAACAGACCTTTTTAATCTCGCTGACTTGTAAAGTTATATACTGTAATGTCAAGGTATTAGATTATGATAATGCAACCCAGTAGGGTGTCATGGGAGGAAGTTTAACACTACTGGTTTAGATACTTTGCTTACTAGAAGGAGAACAGATTAAGAGAGAGGAAATTCTGATTGCAAGAAGATATGGATCAAGACAGAAATTATATAAACAATTCACTTGGAGACAGAGCGAAGGCCTGAACATGCCTTCAGGCAGATTTTTTCTACTGCCATGCAGGAGTTTGCTCTACTCCCAACATCTTATCAAATGATCAAAAGTAAAACTCTTCAGGACAATGGGCCTCTGGGAATAGAGGTGAGAAATTCTCCCTTAATGCACATTAAAAATTGATAGTAAAGACAACTATATAACAATCACAATGTACAATCCCCTTTTGGTTCAGTGCTACCCACTGTGCCACCTAATTCATTTATTACTATTATTAGGCATTGAGAGTGGAGTGTCTGCCATAAGATTCACTGTGAATTAGCAGTTACTAAAGGAATAATAACATTAGAGTGAGTGCATTAATATAAACTGTCAGAGCCAGTCAGGTATGTCTCAATAAGCTACACAGGGTTTCTTTCAGTTTGCTAGTAAAAACTCCAAAAATCAGGGCCTTTCCTGGACTCACTGTTTTAATGGGACACAATGGTGGACTGTGCTGTAGATAGCAAATAAACAATCAAAAGCAATTTAATTGTATTTCTCATTTATGTAAAAATAAAACATTAATGACATACTAAATTAAACTGAATTATAATCTACAGCATATAAATAAAACTACATTAAATTTGCTGTTATGACTTATGATGGTTAGTCTACATGGGCTATAGCCTATACACATGGATAGGTTGCTCACAGTTTACATTAGTATTAACATTACCTTCTCTTTTACTGTCCATCATCTTTAATGTTGCATTGTATACAATGATACACAACAATAGCTGTACCAGTTGTACCAGTTATGTAGTTTTCTGTCTAACTTTACACTTTTACTACACTACTACACATATTTGAAAATAATGCATTAAAATGTAATTCATGAAGCTTTTTTAAGCGTGCAAAAAATGTTAAATATCTTTGCAAGTGCTACACTAAAGTTTGGAGCAAAGAGTAATCAATGGATTGTGGCCAATTCTCTCTGGAAAGATTTTGTTAACACACTTTCATATCTTGGCAACAAGAAACCTAACTGAATGTTTCTATGTGAAGTTAATTTGATTGTTTAAACAAGTGAATGGTGCTATTGGTGCCACTATTATTCCAGTATGATGAATAATAGCTAATAGGAAGTATGACAGGCAGCTGCCCAAATGATATAAGGAAACTGAGCAACTTCAACTATTATTCACTGTAGGGCCAGTGGAACAGCAGATAACAACATTGTGTGGAATAAACCTTGGCAGCTCCAACAAAGCACAAGCAGTGATACTGTATGTGTGTATTGGATCTTATATTGGATTAAACGATCTTCCAAAAGAATAAATGTAAAGTTTGCTTTTTTCTGGCCACATGAGTTGAAACAATATGCAAGCATAGTTCTGCCAAATTTTTTATTTTTACATAGTTCTTGCTTATTTTTTAGATATATGGTATATGTTGGTATGTGACGTTTGCATTTGTAATTTTGCACTGGAACTGCAAGGATACAAGGGTAATGTTGCATTGTCATATTGTTTAGCTCACTAATACTATATGTACATAAACAGTTTCATGTACTAAAAATGAAATACAGAAATTGGAACTTTAATATAATCTAAACAAATTTAATTTTGTTCATAACTGCAGCTTTTTACAGAGGAAGGACACGCTCCAAACAAAGAAGCACACACACACACACACACACACACACACTGTGACTAACAAGACACAGTGAGCTAAATGGAAAGGTGCAAACAATGACTATAAGGAGTGGTCAGGACAGAGCCAAATAAACCATGAGAAAAACAGGAAACTGGATCAGGAGAGATAGAGGAATATTAATGTATGTAAACTGACACCAACTACAATAATTTTTCAAACATAAGATTTTCTAAGTAGTTCAATGTCTGCAAAACTTTGTTTTCAAATGATTGGTTTCAGCACTTATAGTGAAGGCATTGAGAGAATAAGAGCACTGGTTGGTTTAACGAAGTTGGAGCCATTGGAGAGGGATCTTGATCCACATTCTTAGTTGATTCTTATAAAATATATTGTCTTTCATAATCTACTGCATTAAATGAGGCTAAATAAAACTTGCTGATACGACATGATGATTACTCAACATTGGCTATAACTTATACACATGCATAGGTTGCCTATGGTTTTAACATTACCTTGTCTTTTACTGTCCATCATCTTCTTAGTTGGTTTTAGGTTTGTGCATATGGACTTTCCTCTTGAATTCAGACCACAGGTTTATATTCAGAGACTTAGATGGCCATTTGGGTTTCTGTAGCCATTTCAGTGTTGCCTTTGAGCATGGCAGAGGCATGCAGGTTTCACAGCTGAAATATCCTGCTACTGGTATTCTACGTTTAAACCTGAATATTGGCCTAAGTTGTTTGCTTTGATTAATTGTATATCTGTTGTTGTTCCTCTTTCGGCTGCTCCCATTAGGGGTCGCCACAGCGGATCATTGGTCTGCATATATTTGATTTGGCACAGTTTTTATGCCGGATGCCCTTCCTGACGCAACCCGCCCCAAATTTTTATCCAGGCTTGGGACTGGCGCTGAAAGCACACTGTTGCACGCAACCCCAGTGGCTGGGCTTGGTTCCCTGGCTGGGAATCGAACCTGGGCTGCAGCGGTGAGATCGCTGTGGCCTAACCGCTAGCCCTCCAGGGACCCAGTAAATTGTATATATGTATCACCCATTAAATAAATAAATAAGTAAATAAATAAATTTAAAAAAAAAAAGCAAAAAAAAAACAACTTAATAAAAATAGTGTACTGAACTATGGAGATGATCCAGGCCAAACAACACTGACATCCTCCAGATATTTGCATATCACACAATAGAGGAATGTGGTTGTCTTATGAAAACGAAACACAGGATGTGTGTACTTCAGATCATCATACATCATACAACACACCATGACACAGGTGACGCTAATCATTCTCTTTGCTTCCTGCTTCATTTCAAGCAAACTTTGTTTTTCTTTGCCTCCTTTGGGATCACTGAAACCGTGCAGCTACTTTATTAATGCATTTATATCTTCTTCACGCAAACACAAGGACTCTGTTTACCTGAAGCTGTTTGCATTTGGAAGGATTAACTGTAATTAAACCCTGGCAGCACCTCATTCAAGATTCAGCTTGAGGATAAGTCATCATTTCTAGCAGATTGAGCATGTCACATTGATCTACTTACAGCTGTCACCACACGTGGCTGTAGCCTCATTTAGATTACTGGTTTTGCTGTGTAATAACTAATTGGCATTAAAGTTCTAATGAAATGGCTTGAGAGTCATTAATTGATTCTGTATGTTGATATATTTCCTTTTGAAACCTGCATCCACACCACCACTTTCTGGATAAGACTGGGCACCCCTACTGTAGACCAAGATCAGAAAAGTTGATACCAGTCAGTTTTGTGTTTCACAATATTTTTTTTTTCCATATTTCCATCCTCTATTTCTCATGTTCTAGTTATGTACCAGTATTTAATTGTAATGTGATATTCAGCATGCACAGTGTTGAGACCTGATTCCACCTGTTTAATCAGTTGATCATGATATTCAAAGACTGTCGTGTGGCTTCTGCTTGGTTGGAATGAAAACCTGCACCCACACTGGCCTATATAAGATCGGACACCTCTGGTCTACAGTAATTACAGATGAACTCTGAGGTATGTGATGTGAGAGGGTTTGTGGAAAATATCTCAGAGCTCAATCATAACAATGTGGTGGAAAAGAGGTCAATTATAACAATGCTTGGGTGTGTGTCTGTGCCCTGTAGTACATTATAGTGATTGCAGTATTATTGTAATATTGTCTGAAACATCCTTGATTTTTGAAAAGCAACTATATAAATTAAATGGATTCTTATTGGTCTCAATATTTAGACAAATGGCAACATTCATCCATGTTGAAATGACATTTGCCATTCTTGCATGTCTGATGTTTTTAATCTTAGTTATCAAGTAAGCATGAAAGTGGAGAAAATGCAGAAACATATACTATACTCTTTTACTGGATAAAAATGTATACAGTACAGATCTAAATAACACAAACCAGACACTAAAAACAGGGCTATATGTTGACTTTTGAGCATGTACTACTGTTGGTAGAAAAGCTACAAGTTTTATAGCACAAATTAAAATACTATAGGTTTAACTGTGCAGAGGTTACTGAAAAAGCTTTATGAAAAAGAGAAGCAAAGCTGATGATACTCACTATTCATTCTCACTTAGAGGTAATTTAAAATATCGACAGTTGGGGGACACTGGAGAACCTTTTGGAACTCACATGGATGTGGGGAAACTCCCATGGACACCCCAACTCAGTAACCTGAGCTCAGGAACCTTAGAACTGTTGGGCTCAAACACAAACCGCAGCAGCACCAGGCTGCTTATGACTGTTAATTAAAATGTTAAAATCTTTTCAGTTATTCACTCCATCCATCCATCCATCCATCCAACCATTCATTTTCTGTACCACTTATCCTACACAGGGTCATGGGGATCCTGGAGCCTATCCCAGGGGACTCGGGGCACAAGTCGGGGGACACCCTGGACGGGGTGCTAATCCATCGCAGGGCACAATAGCACACACTACGGACAATTTAGAGATGCCAATCAGCCTACAATGCATGTCTTTGGACTGGGGAGGAAACCGGCGTATCCCCAAAGCACGGGGAGAACATGCAAACTCCTCATTCATTTACTCATTTTATTTTATTAACTTTTAGAGTCACTGATAAAGGAAATGGTTAAGGAGATAAATAAATTAGAAAAGTACGAAATAGTAACCTTTAATGAAAAGAATACGTTAATGTATTCAATGGCCACGTGGAATGAATGCCATGAATGAATGCATGCCACATTTAATGGTATTGACACTTTATCTGCACTTGCAAAGCAGCACTGTGCATTGTGCAACAAATGTATGGGGACCATGTGTAAAAACAAACACAAAAATAAAGCGATTGTTCTTGATTACTAACATTTAGCTTGCTGATTGAGGGTTTGTGTTGGTTTTTCCTCTCTGCCTCCTTATCAGCATGCACAAATATTTCACCACAGGAAAGGTGGAGTGTGTGATTTACAGCAGAAGGGCGTGTTAACCAAAAAAATGACAGAACCACTACATGTGTGTCTTCATATGTGATCATTTTCAAGGTCATTTTCAAATGTCTAGTGCTGACGTTGTTATTGGATGGACTTATTTCACATTTGCCAAGTCGTAATTACGATATATGTAGTGTTCAAGTGCACGGCCAAAATGATCTAGATAGCCAGCTTTATCTTTTTTGGTGTCCTTTTTTATATTTACCCCCACTGCACAAAAGGCAGCCTTATAGTTAGAGATGTAAGGTAAATCCTGTCTATGGCTTAGTCTGAGACTGCTAAAACATTTACATCTTTATTTCATTTCATTTATCAGACTTGAAACTCTTGAAACATGCAAATGGTGTGCAAATGCTGTGATACAAAGCACCTAAAGCACTGGCAAAGAATCAAGGCCAGAAATACAAATATCAAATGCTAGTTTCTTCAAGTGCTAGTATGATGTGGGTAGTTACAAAAAGACAATTTCAACATCAGTGTATAGACAATACAAAAGACAATCAGTACCATAGGTACAAATTCAAATGTCCATGCATTAAGTAATAGTACTGTTAAATAAAATTAAATATCCAGAAGTAATACAAAATCGTTTCGTGCATGGTAAGTGCAATAAGGTGTTTGCATAAGGAGCAGAGATGGTTGTTCAGAGTGGGTAGCTCATTCCAGACAGCATGATCTAGCATGATCTAGCATAGTGAGCAGCAACAAGATCTTCCACAGCGAGAGGCAGTCAGATCTTGCGCAGTGAGAAGCAGTGAGATCTTGGGCAGCAAGAGGCAGCGAGATCTGGCTTAACCAGAAGCAGTGAGAGTGCAGTGAGTGGCAGTGAGATCTTGCGTAGTGAGAGGCAGCATATCTTCTGCAGTGAGAGGAAGCGCGATCTTGCACTACGAACACGTTTAGATCTCAGAGAAAGACATGCTAGGTATTGTGAGGTTGAAGAGCCGGGTTGGCATGTAAACCTCTGCAATGGGCAGTAAGTAGCAAGAGGGAATGTTGAGTATCAACATTGTTTCTGAAGCTTCCATTTGTATGCAGGATTTAAATGGATATTCAAGAACTGACAAACTTTGCGCACATATGGAGAACTAATTCTGTTTAACACATTATTAAAGAGTGTGCGATATAGAATTAAGTTATTTTGAAAGCGAGGGGTGCATGTTTCCTGTGTCCTGTACATGTGTGATCTGGTCACAAGGGCCTCCTGTTTACTTCTTTACTTCCTTGCTTTCCTGCCCCAGCCTCAGCCTGACCACATCTCTGATCACACTAGCACCAACTTACTTGTTCACAACGGTGCCTCTTAACTGGTTAGCACATAATACTACAACTGCTTATGTTCTCTGTGATGTTTCACAAGCATGTTGTCCAGCTACTAGAAACTTTCTAAATTCTAAACATCATAAAATAGAAACATTTTAAATTTTAACGATTCTAAAATCTAGAAAACGTAAAATCTAAACATTCTAAATTTGAAACATTCTTTAATTGAAATATTCTAAATTCTAAGCATTCTAAAATTTAACCATTCTAAATTCGAAACATTCTCAGTTCTAAACTAAGCTTGGGTTACAGTCTGTGTGGAGTTTTGTATGTGTGTCCACGCGAGCAGGGTTTCTTTGGTTTCCTCCCACTTTTTGACTACTATAAAATTGCCCCAAAGTGTGTGTGTGTGTGTGTGTGTGTGTGTGGTGCCCTGCAATGAATTCGCATCCCATTCCAGGTGTATTCCTACCTCGCACACAGTTTTTCCAGTGGATCAATTAAAGCCATGACCATCTTGATGTCTTCCACAGCGGGCCAGGATAAAGCGGTTACTGAAGATTAATGAATGAATGAATGAATGAAATTACTTGATGTAGTGCTTCCACAGAAGTGCTTCCACCCGCCTATTTACTTTCATTATGAAATCCAGATTCTACGACTATGCAAATTGCAAATGCCAAGTGCATTCTACATTACTTTCAAAATCACAGAATTGCTGACCCTTTTACACTACATGTCTTGAATCGCTTGCAAGCAGTTTTTTGGTTTTGTAGGGGTGTGCACACTACATGATCGCCTGCAGAGGAGGCTGACAAACTACAAGACCTTTCCACTGGAGAGATTCCTGCTGGAATGCACATGATCCCCAAATCCTGTCTGTCATGAAAACAAACAAGAGAACTATCTGTCATGTTTATAATTCTTTAATAACATCAGGCTACAACTAGTTTGAGAAATGAATAAGCTAGAGAGAATAGCTAGCTACCAATATAGCTAGCAACATTATAGTAATGAAGATATCATAAATATTCTAATGTTGCTGATTCTGAATGCTGCTGATCTATTATTTATTTCACTGTATTTATTTCACTTTGCTAAAGTGAGAAATTATGTCTCAAGCTGACTGCTCAGTGTCATACAATATAGTATATCTGTATAAGCCCCTGCTTTTGAGGCAATTTAGCAAAATCTGTGCACTGGCAATTTTCACTGACAACTTTGACCAGATGGTGTACTTAAATTGACACCCCTCTTTCATCTTTTCATGGGAACATCTAATCAATGAGAAGCCATGAGCCCTAGAAATTCTCTTTATTATTAACAACCTTTTTGTTGGACCAACAAAAGGACCTCATTAGTCACTTTGTCAACTTACTTTGCTTAGGACAACATTTGTTCCCCAGAAGTACAGCAATACATGTTTGTGTGTGAGACATAATCCAGAGCACGTTTGAGGATGGAATGGTATGTAAGAGTGAGGGTGGGTCACCTCTGAAACAGAACAAATCACAAATCTTGGAGGAAAGTCCTTGGGGGGCTTTGTTTCTTCCTGCCCTCCCTTTTAAGGATAGCGGTCTGTAATCTGTGAAGTAAAGAATGAGAGATGTGGACAGAGAAGAAATACAGAGATACACCATCAACAGAATTTACCAACAGTATCTGTGATTATGGCTGGGTGTTGTTTCAGCTTGTGGAGTCAGAAGAGAAATCATTTGAGGCAAACTTTTATTACTATTATTACTTTTTACTTTATTACTTTTATTACTATATTACTATTAGTTAATGATCTCCTAACCATTAATATTATTTTAAATAGGCTACACTGAACTTCATCTTTATTTATACGTTTAAATAAGTTAAGTTATATAAGTTACGTCAGATATAATGTTTCGTCAGAGTTGGACAAGAATCTGAGGCTATCATGGCCACAGTCTCACCGAAACTGAAAAATTACCTGGTCTTTTTCCAGTATTCACGTGTCCAGTTTTGGTGAGTCTGTGCCCATGACAGGCTCGGATTCTTGTTCTTGGCTGACAGGAGTGGAACCTGAAGTGGTCTTCTGCTGTTGTATCCAGAGTTTCTGCTAGGAATTTTTGGTGCCAATCACAGTGTCCAGGAAAGATTCAGTTTACAAATGAGTATAATTCTGGTCATATGTTAATTACTACTGCTGCGAAAAATCACTGAAATATAGGGCTATACAAGAATGACAACAGCAGGTAAAATGAATTAACATTTAATTTACATTTTTGCACAGAGTCAACATGTAAATAAAACAGTTAACAGGCCTATAAACACCACAAAACTGAGAAAAAGAAAACTTTCTGCTAATGAAACATATTGCTACATGACATGGCTGCTAATAACATTTTATTTATCCTTGTTTTAACTAGATTGAAATGTATTCAAAAGAAGCACAAAAACGTTACCTTGCAATGCATAGACTTTACTGCTACTCTGATGCTGGATCATATGTGTCTGTGATCTCAACATGTCTGTCTATCTATCTATCTATCTATCTCTCTGTATATATACCCTTTTTATTACACCCATTCTTCTTTTTTCACGTTTAGCACGTGTATAAAAATGAAATGCTTTGAAATTATCATTTTTTTCTGTTTTTGAACCATTTATAGTGTCAAACGTGTACAGTATGTGAAAGCGCCTACATGTGCATATCTCAACTCAATTCAATTAAGTTTTATTTGTATAGCACTTTTAACAATGGACATTGTCACAAAGCAGCTTTAAAGAAATACATAAATTCAAGATATAAATTTTAAATTTGCAAATTTATCCCTAATGAGCAAGCCAGAGGCGACGGTGGCGAGGAAAAACTCCCTGAGACGATATGAGGAAGAAACCTTGAAAGGAACCAGACTCAAAAGGGAACCCATCCCCATCTGAGTGATGCCAGATAGTGTGATTATAAATAATTTCCCTTCTATAACCGTGTACTACATGGTCAGAAAGCGTAATTGTGTAACCATGGAAATTCATTATAGTTTTCATGTGAAGTCTATTTTGTTGAAGTTATCAACCGTTCATTGATGGAGACTTGAGTGCAAAACTGTTAGTGGGAATTGCAGTCCTAAATCTATCATAGCAACTGTAGTCCTAAGCCATCGTAGCAAAACTGCTCATATCAGTTGAAGGATATCTAAAGGAATCACACCTCAGAGTGCCCAGTGTGCACCGATAGAAGAACTGATAGAACTTGAACTGGTAACATAACCAGCCAACCACCAAGACCACCTTCTAGAATGATCTAAACTCTATCATAAATTTTAAATAATAAACTTGCAAATATTACTATGGTGGTAGGCCTCATCAAGTCAGCAATGATGTGATAGCCTATGGAGAAGTAGTAGAATTGCCAACAGACCAGTGTACTGAAAGCAGCCTGTACCTCAATTTCAGCAAGACAAGCTTATTGCTGACTTCAGTCAGATTAGTGTGAACCTCAAAATGGTTCTCAACAAAGGGACAGCTGTAGAGTTTTGACATCTTCAAACTTCAAGAGACCACATAACTCGAAACTATAACTATAACTATAACACATAACTTATAGGCCCTACACATTTCCTGTTATTTCATGTACAATGCCAATGCTTCCTTAGGAAGCTGAGAAAAGTCAACCAACACCCACAAATCCCCCAAAATTCTACAGATATGACAGAGACAATGTATTCGAGTAGGGTAGGTTCATAATGTTTGACTGAACAGTTCAGAGAAGCAACTGGGATGCCTCTCCTAGCCATATATAACATTAATAACAAAGGATCTCTAGAAAGGCTCTGAACATACCTGGGATTCCACATACCCCAGCCATCTGTTTGCCCCTCTACGCAAGGTAGGCTCAAAGTTCTTCCAAGCTTCCAGCATGCTTTGAAGGTGAAGGAACTTAAGGGTGTTTGGGAGGGGCTGTACAGTTGTGATGGATCAAAAAGTGAGAGCTTGGTGGTGCTGGGATTTGAACTTATAACCTTCTATTTTTCCACTTTTAATAAACAGTTAAAATTGGTTGTTTTGATCAGAGGATAATAGTTTAAAATATTCATGTGCATTCCATTCTTTCTGCAAAAAAGAAAAAAATCTTTAGCTAATTTGCTAATTACTTTTTACTTATCTGTGCGGCTTCCTTCAAGTTCAAGTTCAAGTGGAGTTTATTGTCATTTCAACCATATACAAGTACATAGTGAAACGAAACAACGTTTCTCCAGGACCAAGGTGCTACATAAGACAAACACAGAACAACACAGAACTACAAGGGACTACATAATTTATACATAAAGTGCACAAGTGCAAACATGTGCAGACAGTACAAGACAGTACAATGACTACTGGGACAGACAATGGGCATAGTAAGTCCCAGTGCAGCGCCAACCAGTACACAGTTCTATTTAAAAGTGAACCTGTGACAATAGTGCAAATAGTACAAGAGTAGCTGAAATAGTGTAAACATAAGTGTAAACATAAGAGTAGCAGCCTATGTACAGTATAATAAGTATTGTAGCAGCATAAACATGTGCAAAAACTTGCAAAAAATTGCAGAGAGGATGGAGGATGCTCAGTTGTGTGTATATATGTATGTGTGTGTGTGTGTTCCTTCAGTCCAGTTTCTGAGTATTGAGGAGTCTGAATGCATGGGGGAAGAAACTATTGCACAGTCTGGTCGTGAGGGCCCGAATGCTTCGGTACCATTTACCAGATGGCACGAGGGTAAAGAGTGTGTGAGAGGGGTGTGTGGGGTCATCCACAATGCTGCTGGCTTTGCGGATGCAGCGTGAGGTGTAAATGTCCGTGATGGAGGGAAGAGAGACCCCAATGATCTTCTCAGCTGCCCTCACTATCTGCTGCAGGGTCTTGCGGTCCGAGACGGTGCAATTCCCAAACCAGGCAGTGATGCAGCTGCACAGGATGCTCTCGAGAGTCCCTCTGTAGAACATGGTGAGGATGGGGGGTGGGAGATGTGCTGTCCTCAGCCTTCGCAGAAAGTACAGGTTCTGCTGGGCTTTCTTCGTTATGAAACTGGTGTTGAGCGACCAGGTGAGGTTCTCCGCCAGGTGAACACCAAGAAACTTGGTGCTCTTGACGATCTCCACGGAGAAGCCGCTGATGTTCAGCGGAGAGTGGTCATTCTGTGCTCTTCTGAAGTCAACAACCATCTCTTTAGTTTTGTCCACGTTCAGAGACAGGTTGTTGGCTCTGCACCAGTCCGTTAGCCGCTGCACCTCCTCTCTGTATGCTGACTCGTCGTTCTTGCTGATAAGACCCACCACGGTCGTGTCATCGGTGAACTTGATGATGTGATTCAAGCTGTGCATTGCTACACAGTCGTGAGTCAGCAGAGTGAACAGCAATGGACTGAGCACACAGCCCTGGGGGGCCCCAGTGCTCAGTGTGGTGATGTTGGAGATGCTGTTCCTGATCCAGACTGACTGAGGTCTCCCAGTCAGGAAGTCCAGGATCCAGTTATAGAGGGAGGTGTTCAGGCCCAGCAGGTTCAGCTTTCCAAGCAGGTGCTGAGAAATGATTGTGTTGAATGCTGAACTGAAGTCTATGAACAGCATTGGTACATATGTGTCTTTATTGTCCAGGTGGGTGAGGGCCAGATGAAGGGTGGTGGTGATGGCGTCATCTGTTGAGCGGTTGGGGCGGTAAGCGAATTGCAGGGGGTCCAGTGAAGGGGGCAGCAGGGTCTTGATGTGCCTCATGACGAGCCTCTCGAAGCACTTCATAATGATGGGTGTGAGTGCAACGGGACAGTAGTCGTTGAGGCAGGACACTGGAGACTTCTTTGGCACGGGAACGATGGTGGTGGCCTTGAAGCACGTCGGAACAACAGTGCTGCTCAGGGAGGTGTTGAAGATGTCCATGAAAACATCTGCCGGCTGGTCTGCACATCCTCTGAGCATCCTGCCAGGAATGTTGTCTGGTCCAGCAGCCTTCCGCGGGTTGACTCTGTGTAGAGTCTTCCTCACATCGGCCGTGGTTAGACACAGCACCTGGTCATTGGGAGGAGGGGTGGTCTTCCTCGCCGTCACGCCATTCTGTGCCTCAAACGGAGCGTAGAAGTTGTTCAGCGCATCTGGGAGGGAGACATCACTGTCACAGGCAGGTGATGTTGTCCTGTAGTTGGTGATGGCCTGGATGCCCTGCCACATGCTCCGTGTGTCTCTGCTGGCCTTGAAGTGGCTGTGGATTCATCCTCATAAGATAGTTAAAAGCAAATCCATTCCCCCTCATTATTGTCAACCGGAGATGCACAACATACTCAGTTGGTTAAAAGAAGTATATCATTATTTTATTGTGTGTAGATGTACATAAGTGCTAGTAGTGGGGTCAATTTAATCTGATTTAAGATAGACAAAATTATAATTGATAAATGAGCTGAGCAGTTTATTTCTGTACAGTTTCCAACCACTACATTTACTATTTTGATCCTCTTGGCTTTTAAATTGTAAATTATTGTATTTTTCCATTCACTATTTACTGTAGTATTGTTGAAATTAATGTTTTTTTCATAAATAAATTAATGAGAATATTGAAACTAGTATTTGATTGGTATGATTACAACATACCATGAAACAAATACAGAAAACAAATAATCAATGAGAAAGGGCAGCTCACACACACTGATTCAGGACAGTGACAGCTTGGTGGTGGAGGTTCTGAACTAATGATTGACTAATGAGGATTGGTGGAAGTGGCAGAAAAATCACTGTTATACCCTTGAGCAAGACCCATAATCCTTAATTTAGGGAAATGATCAAGCTAAGACAACTAATGTAAAAGAAGATGCACTACAAGCAGTAAATACTGTACACAGACTAAATAATAACTCCTGTTAGAATATGAGCAGCCATGCAAGGTTACTAGATGCCTGGTAAATTAAAGAAAAACAATCCAACTGGAACAACTTGCACATTAACATTTTAATTAATATTTAATTAAAATGTGAGATTCAATGATGTCCATTGGAAAAAGGCTATTTATTTTCATGATGACATTCTTAGCTGACTTTTTGGTTTAAAGTTTTTTCATCAACATGCTGTTTTATTTTAACTTGCTGTTTTATTTTAAGCAGTTTCCTACATTACCCACAATGCCATCTGAGTACTCGCTGATAGTGGTGCAGGTGGGAATTAGCCCTTGCTTCATCTCTCTAAAACAGCCCTTTCATCATTCCAGCTCTCTCACTCACCTCAGGCACATTAGCAAACAGGCTTGTCTGTCTAATGCATTTACATAATTGTAATAAATATTAAATAATGTTTTAACATAAAACTTTTACACCAAGAAAACATTTATAGTGAGTGTAATTTGTTTCTTAATCCATGAACTGTAATGTTATAGCCTGTGCTGCATAGCATACGTAAAATGACTGAATGAAATCAGACATGATGTTGATCCGAAAACATTTAGGTTTTAAGGTAAGACAAACAATAAGCTGCATGGAGCAACTGAAAAACATTATAAGCCAGTATGAGAGATTTCAAATTTTCAGAAACAGTTAAGGATGATTGTTTCTGGTTGTGCTTTTATTTCTATAAAAGTAAATTTTTGTTTTCATCAGTCAAAAACATTTGGCCGACTGATTCTAACCTGCTCTGCATTTAGCCATAAAATGTGTTACAGTTCATAAAAAACAACACCACACCCCACAGAACAGAAATGTTATATTCTGTACTTTTACCTCATCATATTTTATTTGTGACTCTTTCATTTTTGGGTATAAACAAAATGTGTGAAATACAGTTCTTGATATAGTCTCACTGCTGTCAAGGAATTCGTAGTCCTTTCTGATAACCTTTTAACAGTATATAAATATCGTCATCTTGACTTTAACGTCCCACGGCCCACCCTTCCTTTAGCAGCGAAACTCTGGCTACAACCTCCTTATCAGTGCATCTGTGTAGAAACTGAAATGATTGCGACTAGAAAGAAATAGAAAAAAACATCCTGGCAGTAGGAAAATGGGGAGTGGGTTTCTGTGTACAGGAAGACAAAGATTAGTGAGAGGCATGTCAGTTATAAAACCGAGAGAAGGAATGTGAGACATGGCTTCTCACGCAAAGTGTATGCATGTGCATATGTGAGTGCATATACATGCCATTAATACATCATAGCTACATAGAGAGGAAAATGTGGAAGGGTGGATAGTGATGGTGTGTGAATTATTTTTTGCTTAATTAAACCCATGTGTTTAAACAAAATCTTCAAAATATCATGATTATTTCATGGCCCACTGTCCATCAGACTGTCTCAGATTACTGAACATGTTTCAAACATAGACACAAGTGAGTAAACTCTGAATTCCCAACATTAAAGAGCTAGACTCAAACACATCAGATTATATATGTGTGTAGGACCCACACATGGGATTTCTGAGTAAAGATAATGGACAAGCCCTTTTGACATGCCATAATGGTGAACAGATTTAACGGCATGGAGCTGATGGGAAGGAATTCACATAGCCTGTTACTGACCTGCAGCCTGGTGAATGTCTGTATCACATTCCAGTAATTTCAGCTGCAGAAACCCTTGAGGATGATTATTTATCAGCACTGAATGATTGTGACATCAAGTAACCACTTAAATGTCTAACAGTTTGCAATATTTATGACATATGATGTCAAGTGCTAATAAGTAAGGAAAAGAAGTCATCTTCACAGTGATGCACTCACAGATCATAAGCTACACCTACTGTTTATCTTCCACTTTCTATTTTTTGAACAGGAACAGGAAGTTGTGTTGCCTCAATGGCCTTGATGTCTAAACAACATTAAGCCTGGTGGGGGAGTGTGTTCAGTGCTCCAATCAGAACTGAGCAACTGATAGACAGAATGATAAATGGCACCATGGTTTGAAATCTGATTATGTCACTGAAAAAAAAGAAGCAATCTATCTGTAATGACCTGAAAGTGCACTCCAAAGGAGCCACACCTGATAGTAGATTGCAATCAAGTATGGCTCTGGATTGGGTGGAACAAAAACCTGCAGCTGCACCGGCCTTTTGTGGATAAGATTGGACTCCCTTGACCTAGATCAAAAACATTTTTAGGAATGAATGTAACCAGTGTGTGCCCACTTTTACCAAAAGTCATATATCCATTTTAACCCCTAAAAGTCTTATATTTCTGCTATCAATCTTAAAACACAGTACTTTGATGTACTATGTGCTATATAGCATGAACTCTGACAGTACTATGTAACTGCAGTTACACTAATAGGAAAGATATGGAGTTAAAAGAGTGAGGAATGTGGTCTGGACCCACTGATAGTCCTGGGAATTTAAGGGGTTAAGCCTTTGGTCATTTTTCTATAATAAGGCCCAGGTGGAAAAATGCCTACTCACTGTTCACTTAAATATGAGGTAAGGAAGAGGCTCATATCTTGACACACTATTAGCCACTGTTGTGCCATTATTGGGCTATATGCATGCTTGTTAACTGGTCAGATAAATACACCAATTCATGGTGGAGAATGTGAGCCTGACTGGGAAGTGAGTGAACTCCCTCAGCTTTTCTTAGCTTTTGTCATTAGATTTGGCAAAAAATCAGGCAAAAAGAACAGCATAATTGCCATGTTATCAAAAGACCTGTTTGTTTCAACAGCAGAAAGGTTGAGGGAACCCAGGGGACATCAGAAGCCCACATGAGTGGATTGATTTGCTTTATGTTTAAATAAAACTCTGACTGTTTGTATTCAAGTCAGTGCTTTGATTCTGGTCAGAGTGATGCAACCCATCTCCTTCCTGTCATTGCAGTATTTAAGCTTAGTGTGCCAAGATATTCACTGTTTGCTTAATAATCTATGATCAGCACTATTTTGCTATGGTATATTGGATGTGCTCTTCATGAATGCATTTTTATGCTTTGGATTATTTTTTTGTATTCTTTGCGAAAAAAACAAAAACAAAAAAAAAAACAACTAGTAAGTCCTATGACTGTTTTCGTTAGAAATGGTGAGAGGCTCTGAAATCTAAAGTCTATGTAGATTGACTTAAACTGGGAACTCTTATAGAAAGATATAGTCAAGTACAGTTAAAAACAGTTACTAATATTAAATAATACTATTAAGTAAATCATTTATTATTGATCCCTGTTCTATGCTGTGAAAGTTTTACCTCACTCAAGCATAACAACATACAGTAGGAGAAACGATGTGATGCTGCATCAGAACCCTGCATGAAAAATTGTATGTCTGTGTTGCCAACTACGATAAGCTCAGAATACAAAGAAGCAAAGAATGGCACAAATAGTTTTATCAAACATGGCAGAGAACTTCATGCCGTCTGTATCATCTGCATCCTGCAGTCAGGAAGAGCCCATCTTGCTCTTATCTGTGAAAAAAGAGCTTGAGTCTGACACTTTGTGGATGTTTTCTACTGTGCAGGACAACCAAATTGCTCTGAAGGATTCACAAGTTTGGTTATTCTCCAAGTATTGCAGACTAAAAGTGCCAAAAAAATACAAAAATCTAGGCCAAGGCCACAAAACAAGCCACAGCCAAGAGAAACTTGTATAATATCTGACCCAGAAATTACATTTACATTTACAACATATGACAGACTCTTTTCTCCAGAGTGACTTATAGAAGTGCTTTGTAGTCTCTATGATATAGTCTCTAAATTAAGGCTATATTCATGGGTTAATAAAACTAATCCACACAGTAATGTTTTAAGATGCAGTTCACCACCTGTCATTTAAAGTGTGAGAGTTGAGAGAATGAAACTAAACTTGTAATCTAGTTATGTTTTTTATTTACTTTTTATTATAAATTTGTCAGGAAAAACATCTCATAAACATCTAATAAATAATAGAAAATCACACTAATATTAATATTATGTCATAATAATAGATAATATTAGATAATAGATAACACCAGTAATGCAGACTGTACTCAGATAATTTCTACTGTCATGGAGGCCTGTTAGGAGCATCTAACATCTAACATCTAAGGGACGTGTCCTAATATTTTATATGTTGTTTGGAATACGATAATTCATTCATTCATTCATTAACATATAAAACCCACTAAAAAGTGACATTTCACACACAGGAATTTAGTGGAATTTCATTTCAGGTGAAACAATGGAATGATGAATTACACAGTAGAGTTAGTATTTCTGATGAGTTATATAGCAATTGCCAGCTTTTGCATTCAGGTTTTTGTGTGTAAGTCCTTAAAATTATTTTTATTATATTATAGATTCAAATAATTCAGCCTGACTAATAATAAGATTAATTACTTGCATAGTGTGCAAATTACAAGAAATCTTTAGCAATTTTATAATTCTTAGAATAAAAATATAGTGCTATTCTTAAAATAACACTATGTATATTGTTGATTCTAGCAGAGATCTGTCATTATTCGAATGAATATGAAGAACTTGATAATATACTAGATTACATGTATTGTTTGACTCGCACAGACATTGGGATAACCTTTATAAATCAGTAATAAACATATATTCTGTTTTTCCTGTTGGAAATGCTGACATTTTGTTGATTATGCTAGCAGTCACTGAAATAATAATAATAATAATAATAATAATAATAATAATAATGAAATGCTTTAATTTTTATATTGAGTTTATCCTGGACCACAATTTGTATATTTATGTTTTCAACAGAATAACAATGGAGTGGCTGTTTTGTGAAATTATATAAAAATATGTGGATTAATATCAGATTATGCATTTATAGGCAAAGTTAAAATTTTAATATTAAACATGCACAGCCTTCCACAGTGTTCATAGTGTTAAAAGACATAGAAATAAACTTGAAATAAACAAACAAAAGAAGCAAGATATACAGTGCATGAGGGTAAAATCATATAAATATTGTAAGAGTGGGAGCAACTTGAAAACCACTTGAATACTGATTAGTTGTAAACACTGGGTTTGTGAAATTGTGGCAATGCTTTACAATGTTGTAGTCCATGTTTGCCCTCTTGTGGACATAAAGGACATAACATCACTCAGTATGAAGTGTAAGACATACAGCAATCTATATAATTATGGAGGCTTATTATCTAATCACAGGGGGACGAAACATTAAGAAAATGATCTTATATCAAACTGTACTGTAATATGTATTCTGTAGACATAGATGGTCAAAAGGCTCTCTTAAAATATTCTCTTAAAATATTAGCCATGTAATATATATTTATACATAAACATAAAAGTTCATACAAGTAATGTTACATCTCAGTGTTTGTACTTTAAATGCAGAATACCTTTCCTCTTCAGCTAATAGGGCTCTTAATCTGCTCTGAATATGAGTAAATTGTAATTGAGACACACAGCTTGATACAAATTTGGAGAATAATCCCACATTGGTAGTGCCACAATGGTGTTTACCAATTTCTTATTAACTAATGTATTTTGACCTGATCAGTTTTGCCATTCGGGAAGAGGGAGTTTCACCCTTAGACAATACTGTGGACAATATCAGTTCAGTGGTTGTCTAAAAAGATCAAATCAGATGATGTATTCATATGGAGATTTGCCTCAGATTAGAATTACAGTATATTGTGGAAAGTCTAGCTTTGGTATTATCAAAATGGTACCTTCTATGTCAGCTTTAGTACCATTTCCAAAGAACAAAACTTTGATTGTCAGAGGGTCTGTGGAACCATCCTCTTCTGTCATTGGGATCAGGATGTGATCAAATCAAGATGTGATTCTCCTGAGCCATGTCTGAACCAATACACAATTGGTTCCCCTGTACAAATTACAGAAACTGACATCCAGGTTGTGTTTCTGTAGAGCTTCTCACTCACTCACTCACTCACTCACTCACTCACACCCAGTAATTTAAGTTTAGTGTCATTACTAAAGATGGCCCATGAAAACATATCAAGCGTACAGATATTACAGGAGTGGCTACAAATCTGTAACAAACTGGGCTAGTTTAGTTCCTGTTTATAGAAAAAGAGTGAAGCATCACTGGAGAGAAATGATTTGTTGTGGTTTTGGTGTTGTAAAGAGATTGAAAAAAGAGAAGGAAGCAGTTGTGTGGGTGACATGCATGCAAGAGCAACAACAACAAAAAGAGCAACATACACACACACACACATTGTTTTATGCAAAGTGTTACACACACACACACACACACACATATATATATATATATATATATATATATATACACACACACACACACACACACACACAGTACTGTATGTATGTATGTACAATATCATTTCTTTTTCTTCTTTGATGTGTATCATAAATTAATTCTACATGTGTATTCTGGTCCTCTGAAGATCACATCATGCTTCTTCCTATCTCAGTGCTCAACAGGAAATGACAGATCAGTCACTGCCTCCTCTTCAGTAAGGTTCCACTGACACAGTTGCCTTATATAGATGTCTGCTGCTATCATTCCTTCAGTGGTTTGTGGTTTTAGATATATTTGGCCTCAGACCTGTGACCCCCACTTTCATCCAAAAAGACCTTCAAATGAATAAGAAGATAGAGGAGGACTATACAGTGAAACCCTGTAGAAGATCAGATGAGAGCTGGTGTAATTTATATTCAACTTATATTTTATTTAATCAGTCATCAGTTATGTATGTTTTTTCTATTATTTTTAGCTACTACTTCTGGAATAGCATGTACAACAAGCACATATGGGTGTGAAGGTTAGGTGTTCACAAACACCTAGCTATATTGTGTACTACTGATTTTTGTGGCAACCTTGGAAAACAAACCTAGTCTCATAGAAATAAAAACATATAATTTATTTGCATCACCTTATATACAGTGAATATCAATGTTCTGTCACAAGCACACAAAGTATTGTGTAATCAACATTTCAAACTTTACTATATTGCTTTGTAGATCACATACTGAAAATAAAATATCAAGTTGTATGTAGTTGTATCAAATAGACATTCTACACAATGTAATGTGTGATATGTAAAGTGATAACTATAAGCATCATGAACATTTCGAACAAGGAACAAAAAAACTTTTTAACCATCAGCTTCTAGTATTGACACCTACTGCAATACCCAAAAATGCTTCAATATATACAGTGCTATGCAAAAGTCTTAGAAATCCTGTAAAGAAAAGATGCCCTCAAAAATAATGAAACATAAAAATATATTTTTATATGTTTTATGAATATTTAGAAGTTTTATTAGGAAATTGACTGGTAAGTTTTTCCAAGCATCATGGAGATTCTGCCACTGTTCTCCTGGACACTTTTCACTTGCTTCTGTTTCTCCTGTACAAGACAACCTTCAGGTTGTTTTTAATCTAAAAAGTGGTATGTTACTTAAAATATTAATACCTTTAATGACATCAAAACATTTCTCTGTAACATTTTATTTTTAATGGATAATGAATGGTTGGAAACCTAAAATTAAAAAAAGGTGTCTAAGACTTTTGCACAGTACTGTTTATTAAAAGGAAAGTAATGGCATGCAGTAGACATGCAAATGAAATTTGTATATAATATTGAATTAAGAGCAGTATCCATTCAAACTGTTAAAACTTAATTTTACTAATTTTTATGGCGCACCATCCATCTGTCCTTGGTAAATTCAAAATAGGAGTTGATCTTTCCTGGTTGATGAAATCTAAATGATGCAACTGGCGTTAAGGAAAATTGATATTGAGTGAAGAATAATTAACAGTTGCAGAGATGCATAAATAAATCTGTTTAATTCACAATAAGATTTATTAGGTAATAGTATGAGCAAAGCATTTTATATTCAACAAAGAAAAAGAATTAAATGATCATTCAGCTCACATTTTGCTAGATATGATTAACTGGTAGAAGTTGGGGAAACTCAGCAAGTGTTCTGAAATGCTGTAGTCTAGGAGACTGGTAGTTTGAACATCTTTGATGTGGTTAAAACCTTGCACCTTAACACCATTGCTGTTCAATTTGAAGCCTTTTCCATTTCACATCAGAGAATGTATGTCAGAGTTAATGGAACCATGACCACTGTTTAAAGCATGAAATGAAAATGATCAGGGCCACAAGTAACATTATAGTTTTATATGGCAAGAGATTTAAACATTTCTGGTTAATAGTTCATTAGATGAAGTGTGGTTCACTGTAATACTTTGATCAATGTTACAAAGGCTAGGCCTCAGAGACACATTTTCTTATAATTAATATTCAATTCAATTCAATTTTATTTGTATAGCGCTTTTAACAATGAACATTGTCTCAAAGCAGCTTTACAGAACATAAGAAACAAAAAGCATGCAAACCGAAACAAAAACAAAAACTAATATAGTGGGTTAATAAAACTAAAGATCCAGAAATTATGCAGCTCATCACATTCACCCAATATATTCTGGTGTTTGCAATAAGTGTATAATTTTAATAAAATGCAGCTCCTCTTTATTGCCTCTTTATTTTTTGAGTGAGATACGCAAGGTTTCTAGTCCAGAGAAGTCAGGAGTAAATACAGAATTATTTAACTGCATGTACAAAAATGACAATGGTCTGCACTGCAATATGGCTTATATAAACTTTATTAGGAGGACAAAAAAGATGAATGTAAAATAATAATAAATAAGTGAAGCATATTTCATAACATGTATATGACCCAACGGTATATATTTGATCAATATTTACTTTCCGGGTTTTCTGTTTTTGTCACAGTGGTCACGTGCCAAGGTGAAATAAGTAATGGTTCATTATTACAGTCATTATTCGTTTAAGAACTGCTTACACCATGTATGACAAAAATAAATAAAAATCAGCAGTAGAGTCTGCCTACCATCTTTTGGGTCATGCGTTGATCATGAATAATTTTTATCTGAGACAACAACTTATCTAAAATGGGAGAATAATTCACACATTCTTTTAGCTACTGTATTTGACCTCCGAATAAGTGTCTTGATCAGTCTTGGCTCTCGTGTGTAGTCTGGAGGAAGAAGGTTTCTTCGCAAAGCTCACAGTTGCATAGTTCAAGTCATTTTCAGCTTCGGCCTGACAAAAAAGTGCAGTCATTACAACACACACAGAGAACAGATTACTAGAAGACAAATGAATCTTATAAACAAAATCTTATAACTTCATGACCTTAGTATTATAAGGTTCTATCTTGCTCATTGGTTGAACATCAGTAAACCACATAAACTTAATCACTGATTTTGATGGAATATTTGAAAAAACAGAAAGAAAGATTTTATCTCCACAGATAAACTTGGTTTTGTAAGATTCCATCTGCCAGACAGTCATCATCCGGGATGAACATAGCAACATAGGTAGCCTCAACCAATCAATATCCAAGTTCTATTTACACTCCAACAGAAAAGACCAGACATGAGGCCTCCGTATGGTGAGCCAGAGGATAAAGTCATTTTTAGCTGAAGATGTCTTCTCTGTGCTTTCTATGACGGTAACAAAAGTAAGTGTAAAAAACAGTATAGGTCTACTGTATTTGCTGGTTTTCCAGTGTTTAAACATTCTGGCAAATAATAAAGTCTTCAGCATAGCAGAAAGCTAACTTTATGGCACACATCAGATAACAATAATATTAAATATTACTGACATTATCAAGCTACATGTAATGTGCTTAATAAGCTGAAGTTTCAAAAATTGAAATGTTGTGTTTAGGAATAATGTCGGCTTAAATAAAATAAATTAATAAAAAAAAGGTGTATTTAAATCTTAGAGAATACATTATAAATAAAATAAAGCTTTATTTAAAGTAAAGCTTCAAAATAAAGCTTGTTGAAAAACATTTATGATCATAATGTAGTCTTAATAGGCTCAAAATGTTTTCTGCCACCAAGTGATACAATTTCTTAGTTATTTAATAAGATTAGGAGATTGCTTTATAAACAGTCAGAGAAAACCTTATAAAACCAAAGAGTAATTAAGCTTACAGTATAACAAGATTCTGTCTGTGTTTGGCCAATGTTCAAAACACCACTTTCTAAATGTCACTGAATTTCCATAATGTAAATTTAAAGTAACAGTTTGCAAATTTGTGTCAATTTTTAATCTAGCACCAGTTTTAAATGCACTGCGAATTCTAGGACAGATATGGCTTTATTTGAAGAAATATCTACTTTATGGAATATTGGATTACCTGATTTGTGTGACTTGGATGGCTATCGGTGGCACCTTTAGAACAATAATAAACATGTTCATATTTTGTTGGGAATGGTGTATAATAACTAAACACATAACAAAAATAACAGAGACAAATAATAAAAACAAACTGACCTTTCCTATTTTTAAGTATAACTCCAACCAGAACAATGATTATAATACCAGATATTATATTGGATGTTGTCAAGACAATGACATTCCAGTGGTTACTTTCTGAAATGCATTTTTCTAAAAAAAAAAAAAAAAAAAAAATGCACTTATATATTAATGTGGATTAATATACAGTTAAATATAGAAAGGTTTATATACGGCTCAAAATTTATTTAAATTTCATACCAACATGACATTTAGTATGTTAGTTTCCTTTATTCTGACAAGTAATAGCATAAAAGATATAGTGTATGTTAAGATATCAATAGTAAAAATGAATGCTAGCAGTTCTACGGTTTGCATTTCCCATTCAGAATATGGTATTAATATTCTTTAATAAATATTCTCTAAATGATTAATAACTGATAACTCTCTAATAACTGATTTTGTCTCGTTCTTTAAACTGCTATCAGTTTGCAGGATGTACCCATATTTTTAATGCCTTACAATTATATTTTGTTGTAGATAAATTGAAAAATTACCCAACAAAAACTTTGGGGCATGAATGACTGTAGCATCATGTATTGAGATAATTGCCCTAAACTAAAATTATGTTTTAGTAATTCAAATGTCTTACCTTTTCCATCAACTTTTGTCCCATTCCCAAAGAGTACCTTTCCACATGCAGCCACAGCACAGTAGTAAATTGCATTAGCGGGTCCAAGGTTGCTCTTGGGAAGAGTGTAGCTGCAGCTCTGTGTGGGAAAACCAGCCTCAGAGCTCTTCTTACACTGATCACTGCTGTCTCCATGAGTGTAAATGATTCCTGTATTCGAGAATTCTCCTGAACCATGTTTAAACCAGTACACACTCTGTTCATCTGCACAGCTTGAAGTAATTGCTTGTACTGAGCACTGAAGTGTGTCAGACTCTCCACTCGTGATAACTGTTAGAGTTGGAGCCTGGTGGTTGGCCTTCTCAGCTTTAAAGTGAATATTGAAGGCATAAAATAAGGAGAAATAATATTTAGCAGTGTGAAATATTTAGCCACAAATACAGTAAAATACAGATACAGTAAAGAGGCATGTTGGCAGAAAACATCTACATACCCTGAAAAACCAAAAGTGTTCCAGATATAAACTCCATCACATTTTCCAGGATTTGGACACAGAAATATGTTGCTGCATCCTCTTCTTTGGTTCTAGCAATGTTAATATTAAATATTTTTTCATCCTGAGTAAT
This sequence comes from Pangasianodon hypophthalmus, assembly GCF_027358585.1. Classification (NCBI taxonomy): domain Eukaryota; kingdom Metazoa; phylum Chordata; class Actinopteri; order Siluriformes; family Pangasiidae; genus Pangasianodon; species Pangasianodon hypophthalmus. The sequence goes on along the minus strand of NC_069728.1, from coordinate 12,694,784 downwards.
ATGGAAGTGGCCATCATTAAATGCGTCATTAAATCTGTAGGCATTTTTTATTTTTCTCCCTACATACTGAGGCACCTTTCCAAAACTCTGCTTGTACCAAACTAAATTATCTTTGTTGTCTCTCAGCAAGTTTTCACTACATTTGATAGTTACATTATCTCCACGCCTCACAGTTTGCACCCGAATCTCATTGATGTCAGATGTTTTAACTGAAAAATAAAAAGTATATTGATCAATAAAATAAATAATATGCAGTATTGTTGTTTTGAATGAGAACATTCAAACTATCACTCACCAGTTATGAAGAGGCCAAAAATAGCAAGAAGTGTGATCATTGTTCCTGCTAAAGAGAAAAGGAGATAGTGAGGTCTAATGAACTTGTGTTCAGTAGAAAACCAGGCCCAGTGTCACATGTGATTGGACATTTTGAACTTGTAGATTGCTGTGATTGGTCCAATTCATGTATACTTGCTGGCAAAAAGTTATTTCACTGGCAAGTAGAGCATATCTGTAGAGGGAGTGTAGTGCCATGTATTAAAAGCATTATTGTGATAACCCTGGTTGCTGGGATGGTGAATGAGGATGCAGGATGTAGGGGATGGACTGCTGCTCTTTTTATTAATAGGTGATTTTTAATTGTTTCTATTTGCTCTGTTCAGGCAACAGATATAGTAGTCAATGCCATCCAGTAAGTACTTTCTCCATCATCTACCCAAAGGGAACAGAGGCTTCACCTAGCTTAAACAACATTACACTAAACTGCCACAACCCATGACCCATGGTAACTGATGTCTTCTCTTTGGCCTCAGGAGTGAGGGCAGCCATTTCTCAGGTTCTCAGAGCTGTACCACTGGGAATCAGTGAGGAACTCTTGTATTTGATCTGTTCCTGTGAATGGAAACCCTATTTGCTCATGGAGAACACTCTGATCACAGTAGCAGCAGCTCCCAATGTTATTGTTAATGGTAATAATTAATAATAATGTAATAATTAACTCAGACCACCATCAATGATTGCTTTAGCCTGATCCTCAGCCCCACTACAACAAATTGTTGCAGAAAGCAGTGGTTCCCAGACTGCCTTCAATTGGATGACTGCCTTCTTTAATCTTTTGGGAGGAGTTTGGTGGATCATTCCAGTCACACATTGCAATTTAGAACTGATGAGCCTAGAGATGTTGTTGCAGCTTCTCGGGGCAAGGTCATACAATAAAGTTTAATGCATTTCTAGAGGCCTTCTTTAAATGCCCATAATTCATTGACATTTGGAATTTTAAATCAGATAATTATTTGTGCATTAATAAAAATGCATTTTAGTATTTAATGAACCAATTTTAATATTTTCATGTTTCAACACAGGGAGATGTTTTGCTGCACAGTAAGAAGCTGACCACAAATAAGTGAGACCCAGTGGCCGCTTCGTACACACTAGAAGTAGAACTATTGATTTGGTCTTAGCAAGTTTAAACTATCAAGTTCTAACACACGTTTAAGATACTGCATAGTAAAATGTTCTGTAACATACTGCACACAATGAACAGAGAAACCATCAGTGGTGTTTGAGCTGAAAGCTATGCCTGAAGTTAATTTAAATTGATATTTACTGTCACATAAGTGTTTATACAAATTGCAAAAAAAAAAAAAATGTGTAAAATGGGAGTGAATTTTGTTTGGATTTTTTTTTTAACCCTGTTTTCTCCCATTTGGTCATATGCCAATTCCCACCCACTAGTTAGCTCTCCCCTATCACATAACAGCTACCAATCAGCAAGGGCGAAACCTATCATGTGCTTCCTCCAAGACCTCTACATTTTGAACTGTTGCTTATGCTACCTCACAGGGCAGCTTAACACACTTAACACACAGGAAATCACTATGAGCCCTCTTTCACATACATTAGCACCCATGTTTGACAGATGAGAGAGAATGCCTTAGTCTCCCCACCATGGATGACTGTGGTTTTGTTGCGATTCAAACTTGCAAATGTTTGATTATAGGCCACATGCTTTTCTATTGTGCTATGCAGGTGTGACGAATGAAAATATCCAGTTGCTGGAACTGCACTCATATTCAAGTACTAACTGAGTAACAACCTACAATATCTTTACAGTGGAAATATGGGTTTGCAGTGCATTTGTGGTTTTGCAGCAAAGGTGTGAGTAAACAGATGGCTTGGTCACTATTGTGGGTGGAAAACTTAACACATAGCAAACTTTTGCAAACAGCCAAACCACTGTTTTGGTGCATGACAAACAGCAGATAGATTTTCTGAAACTGTTAGGGGGTTTTCACATGGCAAGGGACAAGAAGCTCTGTGCTCTGCCTGTCTATATGAGCCTGTTCTGCTTTGCCCGTCCACCCGTATCTTGTTAAAAATGAAAATGAGATGAGCGATTTACTTTTACTTAAATTTGTGAACAATCCAAGACATAACAATGTGTTTCTAATGTGTGTTGATTGAAATGTTATTCAGTGATCTGCTGAGGTGCTGAAGTCAGAGGTGAACCTAGATTATGTGGGGGCCCTAGTCAAAATAAATGCATGGGGCCCTTCTGACAGATTTTTATGTCATGTTATCCAGAGATATACAATGTACATTTAAAAGGAGTCAAAACACATCTAATAGAACATAAATTGTTTATTTTTTACAGCATCATGGTGTGTTTTACAAATAGGAAATCAAACCCCAGTGAGGAAGCAAAATGTCCAGTACATTGTCGCCTTAAAAACACTGCTTACTAGCCTTAGCTAGAGTAAACACTGCATTAATTTAATTTGAAAATTTCTGATTATTTAAATGGTCAGCCCTTAGGGACCCTCTCAGAATGCAGGGCCCCAGGCAATTGTCTGCCTTGCCTGCCCTGCAGCTACACCTCTGGCTGAAGTTAACAGCACATCTGCTATGCTGTGCACTGGCAGCTTCTTCTCACCCCTTCACTCAACAGGAAATCATGTATTAATGAATTTTACTAATTACACTTGGGCACTACTTACACTGTCATAATCTATCTGTGTACTGTTGTCATTAAACTGTATACTGTACTAGTAAATAAAGGAATTAAAGGAATTGGTAAAGCAATATACACTCCAGAAAATCGTATCTGTTCAATTGAAATGTACATTTGACTTGCACACATCTACGAGTTACCATATCACATATTACCATATTCACAGGCAACAGCAACAAAAACCAAATACCACCCCCTCCTAAAAAAAAAAAACACACAAAAAAAAACAACAACAACAAAAAAAAACGCAAATGACAATAGTGTCAGAAGACATCCATGTTTAGTCAAGCTAAGGGAGGTCAAGTTAGTGTAGCCAGAATATGCTGCCTAGACAGTCATCGTAATTTTGGTTTTCTTATATTAATAAGATCGTTCCATCTGCAGGCAAGTGTGCTTTAGAACAAGAGTATGACCAATTCCTTATTTATCCTTACAGTTCAATTGTAATGTCACTGTTGCTGTAACACCGCAGGTACCTTCTCAGGCAAATCCGCGGCCACCTGCACGGGCTTTTATGACGCGGCGTTCTCACGCAGCTAATCAGCGTAAACGTGCAGCACCTGGCCACGCCTCCACATAAGCCCTCCGAGCGCCGCACTGCGCGCGCGGACACAGCGCTGTCAGACAGCAGAATGGCGGCAGGCTGCTCCGTCTAGTGTAGATTGAGGTATATGTATAAAAAAAGCGAATATTAAGGTTCGGGTCTGGATATATTTAATATTAAGGAAAGATTTAGTTCTTTCAAGTTCGGCCAAACGACAGGGCCATTTTGTGTTATTTTCCCTCACGCTGTGGTGTTTTTGTGTTGAACCATAGGCTTTGAATTTCCCAAGCTTGTATCCTACGACCCTCACACCTCTGACCTCCTGAGTTAGCTCAGCTGCTAGCACTACGGATTGGTGTATGTAACCTACCTGGTTCGTGTCCCTTTCGAGGTGTTCGTGTATTACGCGGAACTGGTTTGCGGTTCACCTCCACACTATATATTGTTGTCTCGGATAAGCGGGCTCTCCCTGCACGACGCTATTATACATCCTAGCGCCAAGACCCGTAATAGTTGCATTGACAGTCAAATGAGAAAATGGGGAACAATACCCACGCACACTGCAGGCTAAGATACAGGATCAGGACTATTTTATCAATTCCTTTGTAAATTAAATAGAAAATTTTTCACTAAATCGAATGTTTCCATGTTCAATAAGAGGCACTAACACATTAAGGAAAGTTAACCAGATGTTTTAGATCTTAGCCTACAGTAAACAGGCCAGATTCTCAAAATATGACACTATAGATTGCAGTTTAATAGCGTCTTATCAAAACTACATCACAGTCCTAATAAGATGCCTATGGTCTCATGGCAGCGTGAGTTTTGGCATAATCTGAACACTGGTGAAGACCCTTAGAGATGTACTGACATCTGTGGCAGACTCTGCACTATATTATTACATTACACACAATGTACATGACTATGTAGATCCTGGATTTTAGCAGGCTAGTAACATTTTATATTGAACACCATAATTTCCACAATCCATAATATATAAAGTGTTATTTTAGAAAACATTACAAGAATGCATAAAAGAGACAACAGGAAGATAACAGTAGAGCTGCTGCAGTATACGCTTATTTTAGCTCTTACTTGGTCATGCGTATGTTTTTAAATGTGTTCTTTATTATTCTTAAAAAAGAATTCTCAAAAAAATGCTTTAAAAATTATAAATACAAATATATTTCATGCAAAGGCAAGTGTAGCTAGGAAATGGTTCTTCACTACAGTTAGACCTATGTCATATCCAAAATATCAGTGCACTGCATTTCTTGTATGTCAGTATTTCTTGGATTGGACATCAGTTTATGTAATATTAGTACTTATTTTAAAAACAACATGAAGTATCATATGAATTATAAGCATGACAAGAAGTCCAAGTCTTAAAATGAAGTTACAGCACAACCCCTCTTTCTGATTAGTACAGTTGTTACCTGCACAGAAAAAAATAAAAATAAAAAAATTATATATATATATATATATATATATATATATATATATATATATATATATATATATATATATATTTTTTTTTTTTTTTTTTTTTTTTTGAACACATGACATGCTAGAAGATATGATGGACCATACAGAGTTATATGAATAGTAGAATTTTCATAAGATTATGATATATTCATATTGCCACTGAGTAAAATTTTATTATGGGGAGAAGCTTTATTTTAAAACTCTGACCTTTTCCATCAACTTTTGTCCCATTCCCAAAGAGTACCTTTCCACATGCAGCCACAGCACAGTAGTAAATTCCAGCAGGTCCAAGGTTGCTCTTGGGAAGAGTGTAGCTGCAGCTCTGTGTGGGAAAACCAGCCTCAGAGCTCTTCTTACACTGATCACTGCTGTCTCCATGAGTGTAAATGATTCCTGTATTCGAGAATTCTCCTGAACCATGTTTAAACCAGTACACACTCTGTTCATCTGCACAGCTTGAAGTAATTGCTTGTACTGAGCACTGAAGTGTGTCAGACTCTCCACTCGTGATAACTGTTAGAGTTGGAGCCTGGTGGTTGGCCTTCTCTGCTTTAAAATGAATGCTGAAGGCATAAAATAAGGAGAAATAATATTTAGCAGTGTGAAATATTTAGCCACAAATACAGTAAAATACAGATACAGTAAAGAGGCATGTTGGCAGAAAACATCTACATACCCTGAAAAACCAAAAGTGTTCCAGATATAAACTCCATCACATTTTCCAGGATTTGTACACAGAAATATGTTGCTGCATCCTCTTCCTTGGTTCTAGCAATGTTGAGATCAAATCTTTTTTCATTCTGAGTAATATGGAAGCGGCCATCATTAAATGCGTCATTAAATCTGTAGGTGCTTTTCATTTTTCTCGCTACATACTGAGGCACCTTTCCAAAACTCTGCTTGTACCAAACTAAATTATCTTTGTTGTCTCTCAGCAAGTTTTCACTACATTTGATAATGTAACTATCTCCACGCCTCACAGTTTGCACCTGAATCTCATTGATGTCAAATGTTTTAACTGAAAAATAAAAAGTATATTGATCAATAAAATAATTAACATGCAGTATTGTTGCTTGCAATGAGAACATTCAAACTGTCACTCACCAGTTATGAAGAGGCCAAAAATAGCAAGAAGTGTGATCATTGTTGCTGCTGAAGAGAAAACGAGACAGTGAGGTCAAATGAACTTGTGTTCAGTAGAAAACCAGGCCCAGTGTCACATGTGATTGGACATTTTGAAATTGTGGACTGTTCTGATTGGATCAATAGCTTTAAAAACTCCTTAAAGGGTGGTTTAAAGAGCTCGAGTTATTTTCTGTGCAAAGACACACCATTCTCAGCATGTCTGCAAGGTTTTCCTCAGGACTTTTGGTTTTCTTCCAGCTCCCAAAGGCATGCCAGTAGGTTAATTGGCTGTGCTAAATTGAGTCTAGGTGTGAAGGATCATGTGAATGTGTGTGCATGGTCCCTTGTGATGGACTGGTGTCCCATCCAGGGAGTATTCACACCAAGTGTTCATACCCTGACCAGGATAAAGAGGTTACTGAAGATGAATGAAATGAATGAATGAATGAATTTAGCTAGCATGCTAACACTATCTGCCTCATGTCTAACATGTTTGACAGCCTGTAGAAAAAAAAACAGTTAGACATTAAAATACTCAGACTCTATTTTAGCCAACTAGCTAGGGATAGTGGACTAATTCAGTGTGCTGTAAAATTAATGTGTGCTGAAAGAGAGAGAGGAAATGCCTTGTTGTCCCATGCAAATATCAACATGTTTTCTTACTTATTTTTATTTTTATTTATTTATTTTTTTTTTACAGGCTCAATCTTTTCTTAGAGGTAAAGTGCAAAGCACATTCATGTCACAGTTCATTTGCATTTAGTGCCAAAAAAACCCAAAAACAAAACAAACAAAAAAAAAAACAGAAAAGGTAATCCTTACAGAGAGCTGAAAATCGTGCAATAAGGAAAATGGTGCAAGAAAAGGAATTTGTCACAGGCTTAAGTTCAATTTCATTTTGACTATGCAAATAAAAAAATATAAGACCAGCAAATTACAGAAAAGATGAATTAAACATGTATTAAGTGAGGTGAAAAGGGTTCAGCATGAAAAAGGAGAAAAATATATATCTACACTATATGCAAGTAATCATGGACATCAAGCACCTCACACAAGGAAACTCATTTTGTTTCATTGTTTTAAAGGTCTTGGTGACTTTGACCAGAACTCTCTCATGCCAACATGCTCTTCAGCCTCTTGCACACCAGTGAACTCTCCATGATGAGGTCTTGGAAAAGCAGGAGGGAATGTGTTCTATGTAATCCTGAAGAATTGAAATTCGGAAGAAGCCTGATGGCATGCAGCACAATAGGGCGTGTGTGGCACATTGCAGATAGAGACATACCAGATCGGCCACTTATTGATCACTTAGTCGTGCCTTTAATGAAGTGTTTCACAGCATTAAAAGAAAATGCCATTGCAAATGGAACTGACTAACTGTATATGCCAGCTGAGTCATTGCAGCCCTTCCTCCTTTTATACAGTGGTGTTTTTGTCTTAACTGAATGACTCTTCTTATATGAATATTTTAATTCCATTAACCTGAAATGATTTTCACTATTTTTTTAATTAAATTTGTGTGTAATTGAAATAAGCAATTAAAACATGACAGCATAATCCGTGTATAAAATTGCAGTAACTCATCACCAATTATATGACTTGAAGCTAATCATTTGAGGTTCATGTTTGTGAGTCACCTTATACATACATTTATGCAAATTCAGGAGCTCTTGTTGGATATTAACATTTTTCTGAACTAACAGGATTTCATAAATACTACATTTCTTGTGTAAATGCTCCTACGATTGATTTATGGATAAATTTGTTCATGTCCAACTTGATAAATGTGGCAATTTTCTGTTTGTCTACAGCATGTCATTTTTAGGGTTTGGACTTAGTTAAATACAGTATTTGTTACTTAGCTAACTGCTCTTAATTTAAAATCCATATTCTTATTCATTTAGTTTGAATTTAGGTATAGCCAGTTTTGAAACATTTACAAATTCATGGTTTTGGTGGTTTGAAGCAAATGGGAAAAAAAGAGAGGGTCAGTCATTGAGGGAGTTAAAGCGCACACACGTGCACACACGTGCACTTTTAAATAAATGCCATGTATTTTCTGTATTATTTTGCAATAAATAGAAAATGATAGGTGACTACATGGTACCTCACACCAAAGTAGATTTCACAGGAACAATCTTCTATTTTAAAACCCCAGTTGTGGAGATATGTCTGCCTGCAGCATGATGGACAACATCCACCACAAGACACCTTCACACTGCAGCCAGAAGTCATGTATCCTTCACAGGAAAGCACTCAACCTGTTCATCAGAGATAGATTTTCTAGATGAAGAAAGTAAGCTTTATAGGACAAAATGCAAGATATTTCAACATGATACATTTATGCATATTTAAATTAGAGTTAATTAAGTTAACATAAAATCTATTGCACAAAAAACTTTGTTAGGAGGCTCTTAACCCTCCTATTATGTTCACAAATCAGCTACATCATTGATGTTTGCGGGTTAATTTGGACCCTGTTTGCCTCAAAACAGCACTACAACATATTTTACTCTTCAATTTCATTTGATCCTACTTACCAACTACTCACCTATTAACAACTTAGACATTAACCATTTCTCACAGTACACCGCTGGCGGAATGGAAATCAACTTAGACATTTTCAATCAGTATAAACAAATGAATTATTTTATCTCCTCAAGTCTGTTATAAGATTAGTCAGGACACTATTGGGTTTCTATGTGTAGAGTATTATGACTGTGTTTAGCTGCTGGTGGGCAGGGCAATGGGAAAAGGGAGGAGGGTGAGCCCCTTGCTGGGCAAACAATTCACACCTCTCCACAATAATATTGGTACAGAGATAAAACAGACAGCACAACTAAAGCTTTTTGATAGTAAAACAATGTATACAACTGCCACAATAAAATGAGAACATTTAAGCCTAGTAGGCTAGTTAAAAAAGAAATACTTACAAAAGACTGCAAATTCTTAAAGCCCTGAGTCTCTACTTTCATATGAGCCATTGACCTCCTTCCTGATGGCCCACAACGTTGCTGAATGAGGAAGTGGGTGCGGGTCCCTCCCAGGTGGCAAGCTAACTTGGAGTTGTTATATTATTCCAATACCTGTGGGCACATGGACACAAGTAAGAACAGGTGATTCAGGGGAACGTTGCTGGGACCAGGTTCATGTTCCAGGGCCTCTCAGACTTTTTGCTCAATATTGAAGACAAAAGCGGCCACAAGGCACTGGGAGGGTGGAACAGTTTCGATGGGTGAGGACTCTTGAGGAGGAGCGAACTGCCATGAGAGGGCGTCAGGCTTGGTATTCTTGGAGCCAGGCCGGTAAGAAATGGTGAAGTTAAACCTCGAGAAGAACATCTCTTGGCTGTCCTGATATACTCCAGATTTCGGTGGTCCGTCCAGACTAGAAAAGGAAGTTGGGTGCCCTCCAACCAATGCCTCCATTCTTTCAAGGCCAATTTGATGGCAAGGAGCTCTCGATCCCCAATACAGTAGTTCTGGAAGACAGCAGGTGCGTTCGTTAACCCGAAGAGAACTACCAGATGTTCATAATGGCCAGATGGGGTCTTGAAAGCTGTTTTCCACTCTCTTATTTGGACCAGTTGATAAGCGTCTCCGAGCGTCTCTAGTTTGGTGAAAGTACAAGATCAAAGGCTGTGGTCATGAGAGGTAACAGGTAACAGTTCTTGATGGTGAGGTCATTGAGTCCATTATAATCAATACAGGGTCACAGTGATTTGTCCTTTTCAACAAAGAAATCCCACTCCCACTGGGGAGGAAGAGGGTCAAATTATGCTGACCGCCAGTGATTCCAAATCAAAAGCACTCGATAATCCAACGATGTGTGGAGGCGTGTAGCTTATTTATACAGATAGCAATCAGTGGGGAAAATGGCAAACAGGTGTGCTCGCGCTTAAGCAGGGCGGATGTCGAGGCGGGAGTAAAACTCCGGGCTGGAATGCGGAAGTGCAAGTGTGGTGTCGGAGCGGAGCATGACGGTTATTGCTGTAAGAAATTAGTTACGTTACCAATATCTTAATATTTAGTCAGGTTTACTGAGTCTACTCTCTTCATTCAATATTAGAATTTCATGATGAAACATGTTAAAATGGTTTTCAGTTAGATCTGACAAAAGGATAAGCCATGCTAGAAATGTATTTTGTGTTGGTGTATTTGTTTTATTAATGGTGAAAGCATGTGTGTGTATATATATATATGTACACACACACCGATCAGCTATAACATTATGACCACTGACAAGTGAAGTGAATAATATTGATTATCTCGTTACAAAAGGGTTGAGATATATTAGGCAGCAGGTGACCAGTCTGTTCTCGAAGTTGATGTGTTGGAAACAGGAAAAATGGGCAAGCGTAAGGATTAGAGAGACTTTGACAACGGCGGCCAAATTGGTGGCTGGAGGACTGGGTCAGAGCATCTTTAAAACAGCAGGCCTTGTGGGGTGTTCCTGGTATGCAGTGGTTAGTACCTACCAAAAGTGGTCCAAGGAAGGACAAGGAATGCGCGTGAGGAGTGAAGGCTAGTCCACCTGGTCTGATCCCACAGGAGCTATTGTAGCACAAATTGCTGAAAAGTTAAAGCTGGCTATGATAGAAAGGTGTCAGAACACACAGTGCATCGCAGCTTGCTGCGTATGGGGCTGTGTAGCCACAGACCTGTCAGAGTGCCCATGCTGACTTCTGTCCACTGCCAAAAGTGCCTACAATGGGCACTTCAGCATCAGAACTGGACCGCGGAGCAATGGAAGAAGGTGGCCTGGTCCGATAAATCACATTTTCTTTTACATCATGTGGAAGGCTGGGTGCATGTGCATCGTTTACCTGGGGTAGAGATGGCACCAGCATGCACTATGGGAAGAACGCAAGCTGGCGGAGGCAGTGTGATGCTCTGGGTAATGTTTTGCTGGGAAACCTTGGGTTCTGGCATTCTTGTGGATGCTATTTTGACACATACCACCTACCTAAACATTGTTGCAGACCAGGTACACCCCTTCATGGCAATGGTATTCCCTAATGGAAGTGATCTCTTTAAGCAGGATAATGCGCCCTGCCACACTGTAAAAATTGTTCAGGAATGGTTCAAGGAACATGACAAAGAGTTCAAGGTGTTGACTTGGCCTCCAAATTCCCCAGATCTCAGTCCAATAGAACATCTGTGGGGTGTGCTAGCCATCAAGTCCGATCCATGGAGGCCCCACCTCACAACTTACAGGACATAAAAAAGTGGAGTCCGTGCCTCGACGGGTCAGAGCTGTTTTGGCAGCAAAAGGGGGACCAACACAATATTAGGCAGATTGTCATAATGTTATGGCTGATCGGTGTGTATATATATATATATATATATATATATATATATATATATATATATATACATAAATTTTGTTGTTTTTAAAACATTCTCACACTCATTTTGTCTTTGACCCATGTGCAAATAAATTACACACAACAAAACAGGCTGTTTAAGATAGAAGAATGAGGCCACTGGAAACACAATGCAATTGTTCTAAGCACCAGAAATGTCACCATCAGTCAGAAAATGTCTGCACTAAACATAGAGCTAAACGTTAAGGTAGAGTGTGTATTCAGTCACAGTGTGGGAACCTGATAACTTGTCTTGCCGCGGATTGAGAGTGTGGTTTTTAATGTTCACATTTTTTTCTCTTCTCCTGCACACATCAGACTCTAAAGAAAAGGGCCTTCAGGGTTTAAACACTGGAAGAGAAAACTGGATCCCCTCTGCTTGGTGAGAGATTTTTAATTCTTGAGTCACTTCTAGTGTTGCATATGTTAAAAAAATTCATGTTTTTTTTTTTTTTTTTTTTTGAGTGTGTTTTATATTAAGTATATATAACATGTTTATAGCATTCTATTTTATGATGCCTCCTTCCATTGTTTGAGCAGATGAAGAACTCGATTACGACTTCAACAAGTTAATTTCATTCTGCTCTGTACAGTGTGTCTTCTACTATTTCCAATGTGAGAGGTGAAAGTAAAACAAACTGATAAAATTGAATTGAGTGATAAAAAAACAGAAACTGATTAAACTGCATTGACTTCCATTGAACCAGTGAATTAAATGAATGTTTCAGTCATTTAATCTGAGATATTTAAAATATTGAAATATTAAAATATTGGCAGTTTTTCTAAATCATGAGACATTGTTCATCATTATTTATTCATGTTACAAACTACTATTATCTTGTGAGCAATAAAATTTTTTAAAATTTAATCGCCATTAAAAAAAGAATACATCATCTTTTCTATAGTAACTCAGAGATCTATACACAACATAATCTAAGGTTAATAAGTAAACATTAAAAAATGTTATTAGAACAAAAGTTTGTCTTATTAACTTCAAGAAAGAGGGGAAAAAAGTTGGTGAGGGAACGACTGTTTGTAGCTGCTATAACTTAAATGATAACCAGAACTAACATTAAAACTAACATTTAAAATGACATTTATTAATAGATTAAAACATTTTAATCATTAGCAAATTGCTGTAGTATAAGAAGAATAAAACACTTTAGGATGTGCTGTTATTGGAAAATAATCCACATCGGGGCATCATACCATGCTGACCTTAATTGTTTTCCTATAACAGCACGCCCCATGTGTTTTATCCCTTACATAATTTTATACGTTTTTTTATTTCCTTTATAATTTGCCATGGCTCGTGTTTTGTTATAGGCAGCTTATATAAAACAAACTTGTCTGAGTGTGTAGCTGGTTGTTGTAGAGCACAAATAAAAAAAAACAAAACAAGGTGAGAGTAACAGAATACTCAGCCAAAAATGTTTCACTCCTGTTGTTTTTTCACTTATCTTCCACTTCTTCCACAGTCATAACTCAGAGTGAACTGAGCATCAGGGAGGAGATTGAAGAGGCCTCTGTTGAGGGACCAGATCTCAGTGACAGGGTAACTCCTGATGAATCTCCTTCACATGGCGTCAGATTGTGGCTTTGATAAGACAGTGTGGTTGCTCTCATGATGCTGGGTATTCTACGATAAGCAGGAAGAGAGTGTTGGTAAAGCAGGCATTAAATGGGGTGAAATGAATTAGAATTTTCAGGCTTGGGAAAAATGTAAACCTGACCCTTGCAAGAGCATAACTTTTTTTTTTTTTTTTTTTTTTTTGCTTTTTTGCATGTTGTGGTTCTTTACCAGCATAACAGATGTCAAAAATTCAACTTTTCTTGGTCTTTCTTCAGCTTGAAGAGATCACTCAGGACGTGAGCGCGTCTCAGACAAGTCAGGCTGCAGTTTACATGGAAGGTGTGGCGTGACAAGCAGACAACAGCTAATCCTCCTTTTGGGTATTTATGTATGTATTTGTGTAAACTTTATGTCGGTAGTGCGTGTTAAAGCTCTATTGTTCGGTGTTGCGTTCCTTTTTCTTATGTTGTATATTTCAAGTTTTCTTCACAGTTTGAACCGAGACATTGACATTTTTGGTGTATTAAACCCATCAACAGTGTAAATTAGCCCAAAATTGCTGTGTGCATGTGACTATAAACCTCAGTGTGATGCTGGTTATGAATACTAACAGCCTAAACATCAAGTAATGTATTCAAAAGACTTTCAGATTGTATCAAAAACTCCACCTCATTCAAGTACATGTATGCACATGGTGCCGATCGTGCAGTTACGCAGGACAAATCAGTTGTGAAGAAGACTTGCAGCCAGGCTGGTAGATGCTTGTTTCCTCTTAACTTGCTTTCATTATTTTATTTTTTTGTATTTTTTTTTTTTATATTTTATTGGCTTGTTTTTACCCACTGAATTGTCCAGTTAGACTGTAAAACAGTTTGTCCCGTTATCTTGTGTTTACCTTAAATATAATTAAGGTGCTATATTTTGTCTATTATATATTTTATTATATATAATAGACAAAATATAGCACCTTAATTATATTTAAGGTAAACACAAGATAATGGGTCAAACTGTTTTACAGTCTATATATTATATATTTATTATATATTGTCTAGCTAAACTATGATCTATTTAAAAAGGAATGGTCTATATTGTCACATAAGCAAAATTGATAATATTTGGATTTAAAAAAGTGGAATTTAGACCAAGTAATTGGTAACACTTAATTAATGTTTCAAATGGTCATTGTAAATTGTCTAAGGCACTCCATTTGAAATCTAAACTGAACATATATTTTGCTCTATATATTCATCTCTCTGCTTTTATTGGCTCAATTCATTTACTTGTTCCATGACCGGTAAGGAAAAACATAAAGTTTATAACAGCCTGAATTAGTCAATTATTCATTATTCAAACATTGTTCAAATGTTAGGCTTGTTATTTAAATCTGTGCAATAATAATTGGCTTTTTTATGGGAACCTGATTGCTTTTTTTTCTTGAATTAATCATGCACAGAACATATTTTGTTAGTAAAACTAGTCTACGTTACTTTTAGTTCTGCTTATTCAAAAAAATCCCACTGATTCATAGTTTCTGTGGTATTATCCTGTCATGTGTTTTGCCATATTTGAGACTATTTATTTAAAAACTGCTAAAGGAAAGCAATGCTGCCGAACAAACTAAATTACACAGTCCCTTAGTGTGCGTGAGTTCTGGTACATTGACTCACTGGCTTTTAGAACATGTACGTGGCATGGTTCCTGCAAATTTCTTCATGAAAATGACAACTTACTTTAAAGCAACATTAAACCTTCAGATTTTTCATCTTGATAAGGTTTTTTTTTTACTTTTATTTTTTATTACTTTGGAATGTCATGACGTGTGTGTGTGTGTGTGTATACATACCATGTTGCCAAGTTTAAAAATGACATTTTTGGGGAGAGAATCAAACCTGCCAGCTGTCAGTCTGCATTGCACTTATTTAAGATGTACCATGTGTTATTTATGTTTCCATGTTTAAGACCTTATGTTAGTGATCTGAAGGTTGTGTTGTTCAAATTCCAGGACACCCATGAGCAAGACCTTTAGTTCTCGGACTTTCATTATGCCTTACTAAATCAATTTGGATCAAATCTGGCAAACTGAGAAATGTAATCACTTGTGTTTATTAGGCAGAGCCAATTAGACATCCCTTGTTGCAGCATATTATGTAAAAAAAAATCTATAAAAACATCAGGTGGGTGAAAAAGCAAGGACAGTCATAATTGTGTTAATTTTAGTTAAATGTTTTTCCCTCATATTTCCATTCTTCTTTTCTCCACAGTGTCAAAGATGAATATGACTGGGGAATATGACAGCTATGACAGTATGGAGAGTCCATGTGAGATGAATAGTAATTCAGTAAACCTTCACGTTAAGTACTATCTCCAGGTCTACGTGCACTCCCTTATCTGCATTGTAGGTTTCATTGGCAATGTCCTGGTGATCCTTACATATGCTTTCTATAAGCGCACCAAGTCCATGACAGATGTTTACCTACTTAACGTGGCCATAGCAGATGTCCTGTTTGTAGTGGCCCTGCCTCTGATCATCTTTAGTGAGCAGAGTGGCTGGGCATTGGGTGATTGGTCCTGCAAGCTGTTGCGTGGAGTCTACAGCATCAACCTGTACAGCGGCACCCTACTGCTGGCTTGCATCAGTTTAGACCGCTACTTGGCTATTGTACAAGCTCGCCGCTCTTTCAGATTCCGCTCAAGCATGATGGTCTACAGTTACATGATCTGTTCAGTAGTCTGGCTTTTAGCCTTGCTCCTGACTATGCCCACTTTCATCTACTACGAGCGCTACATACTCAGTGAAACATTCAATACAACATTTCTAGAATATACAGAGATTTCTGATAGTACATACTTGACTGAGGAGCCTTGGACTTCAACTCCTTCACTTCCACTCAACTTGCAAGAGGAGCAACATGTTTGCTTCTTCCGCTTCAAGGACAACAACAGTGCAAAGCAGGTCAAGGTACTAGCGCCAAGTGCCCAGGTGGCTATAGGGTTTTGCTTACCATTGCTGGTCATGGGCTTCTGCTACTCCAGTGTGGTGTTCACACTCCTGCGTGCCAAGAACTTCCAAAGACACAAGGCTGTGCGTGTGGTCCTGACTGTGGTGCTGGTCTTCGTCATCTGTCATCTGCCCTACAATGCAGCACTGCTCTACGACATCATTTACATGTTCTCCAGTACAGAATGCAGCGATTATAACAACACACACCTGCTGCTGATCCTCACAGAAAGCCTGGCCTACCTGCACTGCTGCCTCAACCCACTGCTCTATGCCTTCATTGGTGTCAAATTCAGGAACCACTTCCGCAAGGTTGTGGAAGACCTCTGTTGCATTGGGGCACGGCGCACGTCACGAGTCACCTCTGAGGCGTACTTACCCTCCCGAAGGTCTGTAGACAGCTCAGGGAACGAAAATGGCACCTCCTTCAGCATGTAAAAAATTGTCTATCCCTGGTAAACAGTTAAAGCTGAGGTGTATTAAGACCATCAGGTTTGTGGTTCTTTGCTGAACATAAAAAAAATGCAAGCTCCATGCCGCAGTTAAATATATATATTTTTTTAAAATAAATGTTTAATCATTGCAGCAAGAAGATTTTACATAACTCCTATTCATGTTTAGTAATCCCTTTTTGTATTTGTATATAAAGAGTTTTATTATATCTTGCAGTCTACTGTCTCTTTATTTCATAAATGATATGAGTTCAAATGTATAAAATAAATTTTTTAGTTCTTGCACTGAAGTGTTCCTGCACCAGTGTGGTGTGCTATGTTCATTATAGCTATTGAACGTGCACACACGCATGCACACACACACACACGCACACCCCTTGTTACTTTTAGGGTTGGCGAAGGTGAACGAGAAATAAGTGCAGGAGGTGGATTGGTGTTTGCGTGGGTTACGTCCAAGGTGCCAGTAAAGGATCATCTCTGAGCAGATATCATTGTAGAATCATTGTAGAGTGTGGTGCAGGTGTGAGTGCATCAGGAGCAGCAGCTTTGCTGAGGTTTGCAAACACTGAACAATATGAGACACATCTAAAACTATTTATGGTGCACCTAGTCATTTCCTCAGTGGTTCAGAGAATTGATGGACATGGGCCTGTGATGATAGATATGACAATGGGAGCATATGAAGAAAATGTTTTTTGGTATAAATAAAGATACTTGTTTCAATCTATTCCCATGTTGTCTTTGGAGAATGTCTTTTCCCATGTTGTCTTTTGTTGTTTTGTTTACAGTCAAGCTTACAAACAATTGTGTAGTGTTTGATTAGTGACCGATTCCTCTTTCTTCTACTCTCAAGCTAAAAGGACAATTCATACCAGCTCCATAACAACTCCATGTAAGACTTCCAGTGTCACTTTTACCCAGTCTCCAAGACCATCACCATCACCACACGCTCCAACCAGAAGCCGTGGATGACTGCAGAGGTGCGTGCGCTACTGAGGACCTGAGACTCTGCCATCAGAGCAGGTGGTGAGGTGGCCCTAAGAACAGCGAGGGCCAAACTGTCCCGGGCCATCAGAGAGGCAAAGCGCGCACACGCTCAGAGAATCCACAGCCACTTCAAGGCCAGCAGAGACACGTGGCGCATGTGGCAGGGCATCCAGGCCATCACCAACTACAGGACAACATCACCTGCCTGTGACAGTGATGCCTCCCTCCCAGATGCGCTGAACAACTTCTACGCTCCGTTTGAGGCACAGAATGGCGTGACGGTGAGGAAGACCACCCCTCCTCCCAATGACCAGGTGCTGTGTCTAACCACGGCCGATGTGAGGAAGACTCTACACAGAGTCAACCCGCAGAAGGCTGCTGGACCAGACAACATTCCTGGCAGGATGCTCAGAGGATGTGCAGACCAGCCGGCAGATGTTTTCATGGACATCTTCAACACCTCTCCTTGAGCAGCACCGTTGTTCCAACGTGCTTCAAGGCCACCACCATCGTCCCTGTGCCAAAGAAGTCTCCAGTGTCCTGCCTCAACGACTACTTTCCTGTTGCACTCACACCCATCATTATGAAGTGCTTCGAGAGGCTCGTCATGAGGCACATCAAGACCCTGCTGCCCCCCTCACTGGACGCTCAACAGATGACGCCATCACCACAACCCTCCATCTGGCCCTCACCCACCTGGACAATAAAGACACATATGTACGAATGCTGTTCATAGACTTCAGTTCAGCATTCAACACAATCATTTCTCAGCACCTGCTTGGAAAGCTGAACCTGCAGGGCCTGAACATCTCTCTGCAACTGGATCCTGGACTTCCTGACTGGGAGACCTCAGTCAGTCTGGATCGGGAACAGCATCTCCAACACCACCACACTGAGCACTGGGGCCCCACAGGGCTGTGTGCTCAGTCCATTGCTGTTCACTCTGCTGACTCACGACTGTGTAGCAATGCACAGCTTGAATCACATCATCAAGTTCGCCGATGACACGACCATGGTGGGTCTCATCAGCAAGAATGACGAGTCAGCATACAGAGAGGAGGTGCAGCGGCTAACGGACTGGTGCAGAGCCAACAACCTGTCTCTGAACGTGGACAAAACTAAAGAGATGGTTGTTGACTTCAGAAGAGCACAGAATGACCACTCTCCGCTGAACATCGGCGGCTTCTTCGTGGAGATCGTCAAGAGCACCAAGCTTCTTGGTGTTCACCTGGCGGAGAACCTCATCTGGTCGCTCAACACCAGTACCATAAAGAAGAAAGCCCAGCAGCGCTTGTACTTTCTGCGAAGGCTGAGGACAGCACATCTCCCACCCCCCATCCTCACCATGTTCTACAGAGGGACTCTCGAGAGCATCCTGTGCAGCTGCATCACTGCCTGGTTTGGGAATTGCACCGTCTCGGACCACAAGACCCTGCAGCGGACAGTGAGGGCAGCTGAGAAGATCATTGGGGTCTCTCTTCCCTCCATCACAGACATTTACACCTCACGCTGCATCCGCAAAGCCAGCAGCATTGTGGATGACCCCACACACCCCTCTCACACACTCTTAACCCTCCTGCCACCTGGTAAATGGTACCGAAGCATTCGGGCCCTTACGACCAGACTGTGCAATAGTTTCTTCCCCCATGCAGTCAGACTCCTCAACACCTAGAACTGGACTGAAGGAACACACACACACACGCACATACATATATATACACACACACAACTGAGCATCCTCCATCCTCTCTGCAATTTTTTTGCAAGTTTTTGCACGTGTTTATGCTGCTACAATACTTATTATACTGTACATAGGCTGTTACTCTTATGTTTGCACTTATGTTTACACTATTTCAGCTACTCTTGTACTATTTGCACTATTGTCACAGGTTCACTTTTAAACAGAACTGTGTACTGGTTGGCACTGCACTGGGACTTACTATGCCCATTGTCTGTCCCAGTAGTCATTGTACTGTCTTGTACTGTCTTGTGCTGTCTGCACATGTTTGCACTTCTGCACTTTATGTATAAATTATGTAGTCCCTTGTAGTTCTGTGTTGTTCTTTGTCGTCTTATGTAGCACCTTGGTCCTGGAGAAACGTTGTTTTTTTTCCACTATGTACTTGTATATGGCTGAAATGACAATAAACTCCACTTGAAACTTGAACTTGAACTTGACTTGTGCATTTGGAAATTTTTCTTTTTTTTTTTTTATATTTAGTATAATGACTTAATATCCAGTAAAAATGCAAATATTTCAAATAAAGGCACACACATTAAGACATTAGCACATTATGAGATAAAAGATATGATGGAGCATAATTAAACAATATCTAAAAAATTCATTGTAAGATAAATTATTAAATTAAGAGATTAAGTGATTAAGTTGCCCCGTTATGAAATGGAAGAATTATTAAGTCTTACTTTTCTGCATTGTGTTTATTTCCATTCCCAAAGAGGATCTTTCCACATGCAGTCACAGCACAGTAGTAAGTTCCAGCATCAGCATTTACAAGGTTGCTCTTGGGAAGAGTGTAGCTGCCGCTCTTTGCGGGAAAACCAGCCTCAGAGGTCCTCTCACACTGATCACTGCTGTCTCCATGAGCATAAATGATTCCTGCAGGAGAATCTCCTGAGCCATGTTTGAACCAATACACACTTTGTTCATCTGCACAACCTGAAGTAATCGCTTGTACTGAACACTGAAGTGTGTCAGACTCTCCACTCCTGATAACCATTAGAGTTGGAACCTCGCGGTTGGTCACAGCTTTAAAATGAATTATTAAAAGCATCCATTAATAAAACTTCATAATAAAATTATAAGCATTCTAATAATCACTAAAATGATAATCACATATTAAATCAAAAATAATATTTAATACTTTTTTCATACTATCAAAATCAATGACAATAAACATTCTGGTAAAGAATAGCTGTATACTTTACCTTGAAAAAAAATAAGGGTTCCAGATCGAAACTGTATTATATTTCCCACTACTTCTCCACAGAACAATGTTCCGGTATCTTCTTCTGTAGTTTCTTTAGATGTTTTCATCTACAGTAAAACTAAAAAGCCTAGTTTCAAATGCTGTGTCAAATGTGTAGCCCTTATTGTTTGAGTATTGCCTCACAATAAACTGGGGTACCTTTCCCAAACTCTGTTTGTACCAAGCTTTGTCATTGAACAAGTTTCACATTTGATGGTCACAGTGTCACCACACATTTCTGTTTGCACCCAAAGATCAGTGTTGTGAGTTGATTTTACTGGAAATAAAGTTTTTAAAATATAACATTTAATACAGTCAATAAATTATTTGATAGTTATATTAGTATTAGTATGAACATACCCAAAAGATCACTTACCAGTTGCGAAGAGGCAAACAGTGACAAAAATTGTGATCATTGTCCCTGCTTAAACAAAGTAAGATCTAATGAACTTGCATATTCAATAGAAAACCAGACCCTGTCACACCAGATTGGATGTTTTGAAGCCTTGGACTGCTGTGCTAGGTCCAATAGCTTTAATAATGAGCTGTAATGGCTCACAGTTTCCTGCGTGCTGAAACCTCTAAGTCACATGACATAGAGACAATGAAACCTCAAAATCTGAGCCTTAACCTGTTGGCGTGAAACACTTGCTGTCTCTATGTCACTATGACACTATGACACACTATGTTTATGTCAAATTCTGTCAAACACTTCTGTGTTCCATACAATACTATACAGTACTGTAACTAAATCATTTCTAGTTAATCCATATTTGTTTACATTTCATATTTGCATATTTCTGTACTTATAAGGCATCTCAAAGCTCTTCTCCTTGTTACTGTTTACTGATTACTGTTGATGGTTCTTTGAAGAGGATGATGCTTGGACCTACTTACAGTTTATGCCAAGTCAATAAACTAGAGCCGCTCAGCATATTCTGTGGTCATCATGCAGATGTAAAAATAGAATAAAATGAAGGAAATGGTCCAACCATAACTGTCACATTTCTGTGGTCAAAATCTTTCAGAAAGCTATTTATGTACCAACAGCTTGTGCACGCAAGAGCAGATTGAATTGTGGTTGCACTGTACACAATAGACTTGTCATGGTCATGCTACATATTAATTAGTAATAATTTTTTTAAAAAAGATTTTACTAGACCAAATCAAGCACTTACAAGTCTACAATTTTCAGTTTACAATTTACATATAGGCAGAGTTGCTGCTTCACAGCTCTAGGGTCCCCAATTTGATAAAAACCTTTGTTTTAATGTCTGCATTGAGTTTTCTCAGGGTTCTACAGTTTCATTTCACCTACCAAAAGCATGGCAGTAGGTGAATTGGCGAGTGTAATTTGTCCCTAGCTGTGAATGAATGTTTGTGTGTGTGTGTATGTGTGTGTGTATGTCTTTTGCTCCTGGGATAGGCTCTGGACTCATCACCCTGACATGGATAAAGCAGTTTCTGAAGATGGATCTGGATCCTGATCCTGGTCACAGTGCCTATCCTGGGAATACTGGGTGTGAGATGGGAATACACCCTGGATGGGACCCCAGTCCAACCCAGTGCATCAGTACAGTACAACAGTACACAAACATTCACATCTAGGGGCAATTTATCTTAGCCAGTCCACCTACTGGCATTTTAGGAAGTGTGAGGACACAGGGAGAACATGCAAAGAAAACTCCAAACAGACATTCCCCCAAACTCAGGATCGAAGCCATGACCAAGGAAAGAATTTGTTATCTTGTCATCCTGGTGGGCCTCTTTCTTGTGGTCTCATTTGACTTCTTATCATGATGAACAGAACCACTAGGTAGGCTTGGGCATTCTTTTGTACCTGTGTGGCCTTGTTTGGCTTGCTATTTGCCACACCTGGTTTGGTCTCTTCTATTACTTGGCCACAATTCACCTTGCAACTCTGGGTTGAAATTGCCAGGAGCTTTAGGATGAAATTCAGTCATAATACCAGGTACCAACCACAGGCCAATGGCCTGTGCACACATTTCTGTCACTCTGTGTGTCGCCATGAGTGGCAGCCCATAAAATGACAGCTGTTACGATCGACTTCCATGGTTGCTCATAGGATTCAGGGCTACCCCAAATGAGCATCAGCAGTTGGCAGAACTGATGTGTGGACAAACATTTACATTACAGTTACATTTAATCATTAAACACACTTACAAATGCTTTGTTCAAGATGCTACTACTCCTTGGGCCAACTTTCTAGTCTATTTAATCAGGCCAGCTGATGTGCCTCCATGTCTACATCCTGTGATGTCTGTCATGGCCATCACACATCCTGGGTACCAGCTAACCATACAGACAGTATAATTTGTGTTTACCAAGCATAATGAACTATGATTGTCCCTTTCAGAATGATGCACACCAGGGCCTTCTTAAACCTCCATACGATGGTCCCTTCCAAGTTGTGGAATCTGTTGAGCTGATCACTTCATTGTTGATCATTCTGAGCTTGCCTTGTTGTGACCTGGAAAATGCTGCACTCTTCATTCATGTTCCTGTTACAACATAAAAGTTGCTTTGTTTGCTCATTTGCTTTAGAAACTGCATTTACATGTATTTTTCTATCAAACACCACACACTAATAATCCAATGTACAGTAAAAAAAATGGTTTAAACAGATTCAGTAGTCTTTCTCACATTTCTAATCCATTCATTTTGAAATCTGGCAGTTGTATCTAAAGACTAAAAAGTAATTTTCATATTCACCATCCGGAAGCATAATAAATACAGAACTCCCGACCTGTAGAAATTGTAGAATGACGATATGTCACAGATGTAGTGTGTATTATAAATGTATTCTGTAATGGAATACATTACTGAATATATTTTATAAGGTGCATTCACTATCCAGCCATCAATACTTTTTTTTTTTAGAAGTATTCTGCCCACCCCATGTTTACAGTTCATGGTTGATTCTTCTTCTCTAGTTCTTGGTTACCCTCTAATGGATATGGGGAGTATCACAATGATGATTGTTTGGAAATAATGCTGTACTGTTTGTTACTACATGCAGGAATTTTGCCAGGGCAAAAAGTAAAAAAAAAAAAAAATGCAGCAGGTGTTTCTATAAAAAATATATAATGTATATATTTATTATAGAAACACATGCTGCATTTTTTTTTTATTATTTTTACTTTTTGCCCTGGCAAAATTCCTGCATGTAGTAACAAAGAGTACAGCATTATTTCCAAACAATCATAAGACAAATATAAGACATACATAATATACATTGATTTCTTATGAATTAAAAACCTATTAACTGTTGCAACATTTCTATATTCATGTAGGTTTGGGCTGTGTGGATAAAAGTGGCATTGTGGGAGAGATTCTTCTGGAGATGGATGTGTGGGATGCTGAGCACAGCATCATTCTGCTTTAAGCAGCATACAATGCAGATTTCCACAAGATGAGCATACAGTTCAACCTCCCATTGTACATATTCCAGATATGACTAGGATAAGTGAAGCATGAGCATAAATTAGACCTATTATAGGCTATGATAGGCTTTAATATAGTTTTTAAGCAGAAGCATACAGTACAGCAGAGACTTAAATGCCAGCATAGAGCAGCAAGTAAGCTTTCTTGATATACTGTAAACACAAGGATATGAGACAGGAATTACCAACATGCAAATATTTTCCCCTGAACTACATTTACATTCTCCTCCTTGTAGTCAATGATGGATTTAAGGAGAGACACTCAGAATGACAAGACCAAAGAAGGTAAGCTGGGGGAATTCTGTTTATAAAAAAAATTCTACTGGATTCAATGAGGATTCATGTCATGTTGCATGAAAATTGTAATGGAATATTCAAGACCGGTCAATTTTCATCATAATCTAATCTAACTACATGTATAAGGAGTGATGAAATATTGTGTCTTCATGTCACAAGACAATACATAACTACACAATACACACTACTACACAGTGCAAATATGATAATGTAAGAAAAAACAAATATGCAACTGCACATTTTTTAGTAAAATAATTGCAGCAGAAGACAATAAACACAAATGACAGTATTCTAAAGATTACAAATAAATATTGGTTTGGTGTTTCTCTGCCAATAAGAATGGCACATTCCTGGAAGCATTAGACAGTAGTCTAATAAGTTTTATTTCAGGTAGGCCCCAAGTGTGCTTTCCTGTGTGTTGGAAATTATTGAAGACAAATCAAGAAGACAAAGACAGTGGAACTGTGTGATTAGGCACTTGTGTCTAGGATCTGTCCAGTTGTAATACTTTGTAGAGTGAGTCTCATCTGCACGTGACTGTGTAGTATGCATAGAGCTAAATTGTTTAAAAAATTTTGTAACATCTTTGTGACATCTTCATCAACACCTGTTTTACTGTAATTTTATTGGTATAATTTTGGAATAAAATTGTATGTTTATAGTGGTTTTCACATTAGATATTGGTTCAAAGCAGCCAGTGTCTTTACAGACCCATTGAGGATTTACAGGAGGAGCATCATTTCTTGGTTATGAATCTAATCCTTTTTTAACATTTATATCGTCATTTTCCCACAGTTTTCCCTGTGGAACCTGTGCATACACTGCTGCCTTTTCAGTGATGGAAAGCTTGAATCAGGAACAGAGAAGGATGAGAAACACAGCAAGGGCACTTCCAACCTGCTGAAATTTTGGCACAGATCATACAAGTGTAAGTGAATATGAAGCATGCAGAAAATACCAAGGCTGACTGAGAGGCTATAAGACCTTCCTTTAAATAGCAAGTCTAATCTGTGCCAAGATAACAGATAAATCATTCAGAACTTTTCAGGAAGCTGTCTGTCTGCTTTTCTCTCAAACCCCGTTATTCTATCATCAGAAACAAACAATTTCATTCCTGTACTTAGCCTTGCATGCTGTGAGTTAGAATCTATGCAGGGGTTTATAAATCACAAGCCTGGGCACCAGGAACAAATACATTATGTGTCTGGGATATTAGTTTTTAATCCGTAGTCACCCAGCTGACAAGTCGGTTCAGTAGGCTGCTGATATAGTGGTCACTCCTGTTTTCTCTGCTCTCGTCTGACAACCAGAGAAAAAAGTACTCTATATTAACAAAACAGATGTTTTCATTTGGTGTATAGTATGTTTAAACTTAATGAGTTTCTTGGTGGTGTCATGTCCTTGGTGCTGTAACTATAGCACATGCTGCTGGGTCCGAATCATTGTCACCTCCAGAACTACACCCAACTGACGAGGCAGTCTGTATCACATACAGTAAGTAGTTAAGACGGTCAGTATGTGCTATTACATTAACCTAGTATACTAGGTTCTGGGCCACCAAAACAGAACAGAACAGGCACATTGAAATCCTGAGTCAGGACACACATTCACACACTCATGCACACCTAGGGTCAATTTATCTTAGCCAATCCATCTACTGGCATGTGTTTGGAAAGTGGGAGTAAACTGGATAACCAGCAGGAGATCCATGTGGACACTGGGAGAACATGCCCAGAAACTCCATACAGATAGTTACCCAAGTTCAACATCGAACCCGGGACATTGGAACTGTGAGGTTCCAACTACACTACCTGCCACACCACCATGCCACAGCACCACCCACACTGAAATTTTACTTGCTAATTCACATTTAATAAACTTTACCCCTGTCAACTTTCTCCCTTCTGCAGGTAAAATAATGTGTGTGTATATGTGTGGTTAGTGTCATTAATGGAGGTTTCATTCTTTATGTTATGGAACTGCACGATGTCATGAGCAACACTGTGTGTGTTTTCTCATGTTGCCCAGTGGCGATGAACAGGTGAATTATTAATGTATACTAAATATGATAATAAAATGGATGTTATTGACTCTCTTATTGTCCCTTTGGAATAAAGCTTATTAAATTTTTGAATTGGCTCCAGACAGGTGTTATTTGTCATTTGAGACTGATAACAGGTATTTTGGCGGAAAGTGCACTGTGGCTGTGTAGTCCACAATATTGCACTAGTGATGCAGGCAGTTCTGTTTGTTCCGAGGTTCTTGCATTTGGTTAAACTGATTTGGGGCTGCTGTTTCTTTGCAGAGAGCAGATGATCTTATTGTCAGAGATGAAGGATGTGTGATCACTTGTCAGCAGAAAACAATCAATAAGAGAATAATTAGTGTACAGTATATTATTTAATATTATATTGACATTTGTACCGTGGAGCTGATATGTTCTGGTTTTATTTCTGAAATCTTTGACATCACAGGCTCTGAGAATACTTTTGAGGATGTGTTTATACAAGTGTGTACACACAGTGGTCACTGAGTGTTAATGTTTTATTAACAGTATTTACAGATACTGTGGAAAAATCACCCAGCTGAGACATCAAATTTCCAAGGGAAGAAATACTCAAGCACAGATACAGAGTGACACACAAAAAAGTGAAATAGAAAGGATTACAGACAGGAATGAAGAGAACAAATTGTCAGAAAAGAAAGAGAAACAGAGAGAAAGAAAGAGAAAAGACAGAAAGTGAGAGAAAAACAAATGGAGAGAAGATAGAGAAAAAGAGCATAAAGGCAGAAATAAAGAAAAAAGAAAGTGCAAAATAACACTGGATGGAAAACACAAAGAAGGTGAGAATTAGAGGTTCCTTTAATTTACCTTTCCTTTAATTTACAGAGCAATGTGTGTGATGGACCACTAGATGGGGTCCTGTTCAAAAAATGTCACAAGAATAATTTTGAACTGAATGCAGGTTATAAAGGGCAGAGGTGATATCAGCATGTTTAGTGTGTATTTGAATACTGCTGCTGTACTTGATATTGTATAAGAATATATTGTAGTCTGGCAAGGGTTTTAGATGGTAAACCAATAAAAAATGAGTATTGCAGCAGTCAAAGCAAGAAATTGTGAATGTATGAACAAAAGATAGATTAAGCAACTGTATTGCTTACTGAACAGCTTACTGTAATCTCCACAACAAAATAGACTTATGATTGCCTGTGTTGTTCAGATGTTGTATAGAGCCTTTCAGTCTGGGCTGGCTGGTGCCAGGGTGTATTCCTGCCTCATACCCAGTGTCCCTGGGACAGGTTCCAGATCCGTGTATTTTTATATTTTATTTTGATAAGAATTTAACCACATGCATTTATAGTTGCAACCAAATGCATCTCCTGTTGGCCAGAATGAAATCTGATTTCTGTATTACAGTCTACTCTGAAAGTATTGGAACGGTGAGGCCAATTCTTTTGTTTTTGCTATACACTTAAAACATTTGGGTTTGAGATTAAAAAATTAATATAAGATCGATAGATCAGAATTTTAGCACCTTTTGCTTGAACCCACCCATTTTTCAAGATAAAAATATAGGAACACGTGACTGACAAGTGTTTCTTGATGCTCAGATGTGTCCTGTTAAATTGTTTGTTTAAACAGTCTATAGCTCTGAAAGTCTACTCTCGGTTTGAGCTCTGGGTTTCCCATGTCAAGAGCTCTGGGTTTCCCATGTCAAGACTGAATTTGTTATGATAAACCATAATGAAGACCAGAGAGTATCTATCAGAGAAAAGCAAGCTATTTTGAAGCTGAGAAAAGAGGGAAAATCAAGCACAGCCATTAGGCAAGCCTTGGGCATAGCCAATACAACAATTTGGAATGACTTGAAAAAGAAAGAAACCACTGGTGTACTAACAGCCAGACCTTGAACAGGTTGGCCAAGGACAGCAGTCGATGACAGAAACATTGTGAGAGCTGTGAAGAAAACCCAAAAACAACTGTCAGTGACATGAGTAACCTCCACTGGGCAGGGGTGAAGGTACGACAGTCCAGATTTTGAAGAAGACTTCAAGAGCAGAAATATAGAGGCCATACCACAAGGAGCAAGCCACTCATCAGCAGTAAGAATCAGAAGGACAAAGTTTTATGGACTGATGAGACCTAGATTAACATCTACCAAAGTGATGGAAAGGCCAAAGTATGGAGAAAGAAAGGATCTGCTCATGATCTAAAACATACAAGCTCATCAGTCAAGCATGAGGTAGTGTCATGGCTTGGGCTTGCATGGCTGCTTCTGGAATGGGCTCACTAATCTTTATTGATGTTGCTCATGATGGTTGCAGCAGAATGAATTCACAAGTCTACAGAAAAATTCTGTCAATTTAAAGAGAAATGTATCCAAACTAAGGGATATGAAACCAAATATTAAATGTTATTTACTTTAAGACAATCTGTTCCTATACTTTTGCTCACCTAAAAACTGGGTGGTCTGGCACAAAAAGTGCCATGTTCTAAACACTACATCTAGATATAAATATCAGGAAATGAAAGCTGAAATTCTGATCCATCGTTTCATAGTCATCTTTTGATGTCAAACCCAAATGTCAACAAATTTAGTCTTCCCAGGTGAAACCCAGGGATCAAACCAAGAGTAGACATTCAGACCTATTAACTGTTTAAACAAACAATCTAACAGGGCACACCCGGGCATCAAGAAACACCTGTTAGTCACATGATCCAATATTTTTTGATCACTTGAAAAATGGGTGGGTTCAAACAAAAGGTGCCATGTTCTAATTTTTATAACACATCTAGATGTAAATAATATGAAATGAAAGCTGAAATCCTACTGTCTCGTTTCATATTAATCTTTTGAAACAAAAGAATTGCCCTTGCGATTCCAGTACTTTCAGAGGGGAAGGTATGTGTTAATATGCAGATGAGCTCATTGCATTTGAATGCCAACTTCAAGTGACATTCCTTCTTTTGATTTTTTTGAATATAAGATGGTTGCTGCACCAAAAATCAGGTGCCAATTTCAGAATTCATGGCGCACTAACAGTAGAGTTAACAGTTAACCCTGTTAACAGTGTAGCAAAAGAGACTGAAGTTTAATAACACAGATTCATTCTCTACGGCACAGATTTACACAGTACATTCAGCCCACGGAATCCAAACAATTAGCACGCTAATGGGCCTTAACATTGACTGAATGATGAATTTGATGTTGAATATGAATGAAGACTCTGGTTTTGACAGACTAAAAATATCGCAGTGCTGCAATGTGATGTGCAATGTGCATACCATAAATTATCATGGTCAGCTATTCGAGAGGTTTCAAACTGTGAAAATGTCAGTGAGCATGTAATTTGAAGAGACTGATTGCTTTGAGTCAAGGTTTCACTCCACATTATTTAAGTGTTGTCCCACTTAAAAGAAAAATAATCTCACCCTACATTATCTGAGCAAACCTTTGGTCTATAATGATCTGCCATGTCTGCTTTGATGATAAGGTTGCACAAGTTCTTTATCAGTACCTAGAATAATGATAAATCAGATGATGCATCATCTGATGCACATGGACACATCATCAGTGACATAACCTGTGGTCAGCCTGTGGTGTTTCAGGTGTTTCAATATTAGACACCCTCAGACAGGCAACGCAGTCGGGGTTAATCAGACTTGTGTCCAAGTATCACTTGCAGACCACAGTTTGCTCTTTTTGATCTGCCTCTCTGATGTCCTTGATAGCCTTCTTCATGTGGCCCCTCTAATGTCCAGCATGCCATGCTTTGCAGAGGGAATGTGCTACAAACTCTCTACAGCCTACTTCACTTGGCCTGCACAGAGAACCAAGTCTATATATTTAGGTCTTTTCTGCTTCTTGGCCTCTTGCAATCATTCTTCCCATGGGATTGTCAGCTCCAGCATGACCACTGTTATGACCTAGGCTTAGGTTTGGACCACAACAGAAGGAGGTGTATGATGTGTGCTAAAAAGAAGAGGAAGTATCACACAAAGGAATCCAAAGGCAAAATTAAGTGTATTGGACAAACAGGAATTTGTGCTACAATAACCAGGTTCAACTTCAGGTGTGACCACAGCCAAACTAAAAGACTTATCCTAACTAACCCCAAAACATAGGCAAGCCCTAAACCCCCCAAAATAAATGGCATTAACACCCTACTCCCAGTGGTACTTAACAGAAAAAAATCCCCCCAAAAATAGTACTTACAAAATATACAAACACACCAGGCTAACAATGTCCAAAGGCAAAAAGTCAATCTCAGAGTCAAAATTCCAGAGCACAAAGTCCACAACCAACGTTTCATGACTTCATAAAATTCACAAAAAAAAAAAAAAAAACATTGACTATGTTTACATACATATCAAATTCCTTTTAAGGTCTATATTTGGGTTGCAGCCAATTCTGAATACGATGTATATGTGTACAGCCATCGGAATATTGCTGTATACAAGGTTGTAAGTGTGCATGAGTTGCCATTCCTAAATACTTAGCCTACAGCTAAGCACCTGTTAGCACCCACAATTCCTTGCGGACTGAGCATGTACATGATACATAATCCTGTATGGCATCCCTAATGGTAAAGAAAACAAAACAAGAGGCACACCATCATCACTATCTTTCCTAGTTTCTAAACAATACAGTAAGTGTTCAGCAGAGGCAGAGATAGTGAACCCCCAACTCTGGCATTAGAGACATTACAGTGGGGCAAATTAGTAATTACTGAGGGGCATAGTTGAAAAGCCAAAACTAACAGTAATGCCCACCCACAGGAGCACCACTTCTCTCTGCATCACCTGTCAAGCAGGCTTGCTCTCCTCAGTGAAGCACTGACTGTGAAGCCTGGTGAAAGTGCTCTGATTATAGGAGACTCTATTCTACGGCACGTGAAGTTAGCTAGGCCTTTAGGGACACCAACAGCTGTTGTTAGCTATATACTGGGAGCCAGTGTTCTAGACATTGCAGGTAATCTTAAGGTCTTAGCTAAGCATGGGTTTTCAAGGATAGTTATACATGTAGGTGCTAACAATATACTGTATGCATTTGTCAGTCTGAGGTTACTAAAGCTAACATTGTAGTGGTGTGTAAATTTGCATGTTTGGTGTGTAAAGATGCTGTACTATGATGTCCTGATGTGGTGTGGCAATACAGCAGGTTATGGTTGCTGAACTGCTGGAAGTCTAGGTGGTGCTCTGAAAAAAATGTGGGCTTTATGGACAATTGGAGTAGTTTTGAGGGCAACTCTGGCCATTTAGGGTAGGATGGATCCATCCCACTTGGGAAGACACTGCTCTCATTCCTTGTGGAATATCTCATAGTCTCAGAACAATGAGAATTGCCTAGTTACAATCCAGAGCCAAACCCAGGCAACAGACCAACAGGCTAATTTAACTCATTTGAAGTTCTTCATACTAACATAACAGTCTGCTCATTCATTTCCACTAATTAGTATTTACAGACCCCAAGGCTGTATTCTGAATTTCTACAATAACTTGCAGATTTTCGTCTTGAACCCAGTTGTTTCTGTAGAAAAAGCTGTGATTGTTGGAGACTTGAATATTCATTTTGATAACCCACAAGACCCTCTGAGAAAAGTGTTTGTATCCTTTCTAGATTCAGTAGGGGTTAATCAGGACTTAATAGGACCCACTCATTATTGACTTCATTCACCATCTGACCCCACAAAAGTAGATCGGGTAACTGAATGCTTAGAGTCAGCATTTAGCCACGATCTAGATAATTTAGCCCCACTTACAAGAAAAAGAAACTGCGAAAACTAGCCCCTTAAAACAGACCACTTGAAAGTTAGAAAATAAGTGTCGTGAATCTAAAGTCATGATATTCCAAATTGCATGGAAGTAGAGCCTTCATAGCTGTAGAAAGGCTCCTAGTACTGCTAGATCGGCACATTTCTCCACCTCAGTAGAAGATAACAAAATAAAGATTCTAGATTCTTATATAATACAGTAGCAAAGTTAACTAGGAACAAGACCACCTTAGAAGCACAAATACCAACTGTATGTAGTAGCAATGACTTTATCAATTTCTTCAATGACAAAATTAAAAATATTAGACATAAAATTGAAAGTATTAACTTGAAGTCAGACAATTTGATAACTATATACAGTAGAAAATGATATAACCACATCAGTAGTGTTATTTTTTAATTCCATCCGACAGGCTAAAAGAATTTCACTAATTTCCTCTTCAAAATCATTAACTTGTATACTTGAGCCTTACCTACCCATTTCCTCAAACAGATACTACCAGAAGCAATTGCACCTATATTAAAAATAATCAAGTCCTTCACTGTAGTCAGCTCTCTAACTATAGGCCAATATCAAACCTCCACTTTATCTCCAAGAAAAAATTTGTAGCAAAGCAGAAAACTGGTTCATGCTTTTGTTACCTCTAGGTTAGACTACTGTAATGCATTGCTGTCTGGATGCTGTCAAAACATGCTCAAGTTAGTCCAGAATGCAGCAGCCAGAGTCTTACTAGAACCAGAAGATTTGATCAAATCACCCCTATCTTCTACACGCTGCATTAGCTTCCAAAAAAATTCAATTGATTATAAAATACTACTAATGACCCCACACTATAATGGCCAAAATTTTGTGGACCCCTGGCCATGACGCCCATATGTACTTTTTCAGAATCCCATTCCCAGATTTAGTCCCCGTTTGCTGTTATAACCACCATGCTACTGAGAAGGCTTCCCACTACATTTTGAAGTGTGGCTGTGGGGATTTGCCAATTCAGCCACAATAGCATTAGTGAGGTCAGGCACCAATATCAGGTGAGGAGACATGGGGCACAGTTGTTGTTCCAGTTCACCCTAAAGGTGTTCAGCAGGGTTGAAGTCAGGACTTTGTGAGGCCACTTGAGTTCTTCCACTCTAACCTTGTCAAACCATGTCTTCATGGACCTCTCTTTGTGCACAGGGTCATTGTCATGCTGGAACATGCTTCACATTACTTCCAGTGAAGGGAAATTGTAATGCTACAGCATACAAAGACATTCTGGACAATCGCC
This sequence comes from Pangasianodon hypophthalmus, assembly GCF_027358585.1. Lineage (NCBI taxonomy): Eukaryota > Metazoa > Chordata > Actinopteri > Siluriformes > Pangasiidae > Pangasianodon > Pangasianodon hypophthalmus. The sequence continues at coordinate 12,661,453 of NC_069728.1, read as the reverse complement.
TGCTTGCAAATTTACTGCAACAGTTTAAGGGAGGACCCACATATGGGTGTGATTGTCAGGTGTCCACAAACCTTTGGCCATATAGTGTATAAAGCACTAAATGGTCTTGCACTGCAGTACCTGCATGAGCCTTTGGTCTTTTATGATCTGCCACACCTGCTTTGATCAAAAGATGCAGTCTCTTTGTTAGTACAGCTGTACTAAATGTAAATGTCAGCTGGTGAATCTGCCAGCCACCCCAAAAGTGCCATTGGTCCCCTTCCATTAATTGAGGTCCTCTTTGAAAGAATTGGCATGGACCTCTTCTGGCCATTAGATTGGACTTCACAAGGGCATCACTTTATGTTAGTTCTAGTGGACTACACAATGCGATACCCAGACGCAGTGCCTCTCTGCTCCATCTCCGTTTCATCTGCCGTGTCAGGATCCCGACAGAGATTCTGACTGAACAGGGCACTACATTTATGTCACGGACACTACACGAACTTTATGAATTATTGGGAATAAAGTCAATTCACACAAGCGTTTACCATCTGCAGACGGATGGGCTAGTCAAATGGTTTAATCAAACGCTTAAAAATATGATTCGTAAGTTCGTTCATGATGATGCGCAGATTTGGCATAAGTGGCTCGAACCCCTGTTATTTGCAGTACGAGAGGTCCTGCAAGCCTCCACAGGGTTTTCCCCATTCGAATTGTTGTATGGGCGCAAGCTGCATTGCGTCTTAAATGTCATTAGGCACAAGAATGTCAATCCCGGCTGTATAACGGGGTACTCGGCTACGGGTGTTTGCACCCAGAGAGCAAGTGCTCGTGTTACTACACACATCGAGCTCTAAATTACTTGCCAAGTGGCAAGGGCCCTTTGAGGTCACACTGCTATTCGGGGATGTCGACTATGAGATAAGGCAAAAGGATAGAGGCGGGGCAAGGCAGATATACCACCGCAATCTCCTTAAACCATGGAGAGAGGTGGTCCCCATGGCTTTGGCAATGGTCGTTCTGGAGAAGGAGGAGCTAGGGCCAGAGGTAACTCTATAAAGAGCGGCTCAATCTACCCCAGGCCCTTGCATAGACCACCTCTCGCGTCACAAATCAAAGAGCTTGCCAAGTTGCAGGTGGAGTTTTCCGATGTGTTCTCGCCTCTACCCACTCACACTAAACTCATAGAACACTACATAGAGATGCCCCCAGGGGTGGTGGTACACAGCCACCCCTACTGATTACCAAAGGACAAAAAACAGGTAGTTTGGGATGAGCTCAAGGCCTTGCTCAATACGGGAGTAATCAAGGAGTCCCACAGTGACTGGTCCAGTCCGGTGGTTTTAGTGCCCAGGGCAGATGGTTTGGTCAGGTTTTATGTGGACTTTAGAAAAGTCAACACGGTGTCTAAATTTGACACACACCCAATGCCTCTTTTTGACAAACTGCTTGATTGGTTAGGTGCAGCTCGCTTTTATTCGACGCTGGATTTGACAAAGGGATATTGACCCCTTGAGTCCAATATCTTGTGAAAAAAATGGCCTTTTCCACTCAGTTTACACCAATTCGTGACCCTTCCTTTTGGGTTGTTCAGGCCCCCGCAATGTTCCATTGACTCATGGACAGAATCCTCTATCTGCACGCTGCTTATGCTGCACATTCAGCAAAGAAGTGTGAACCCAAGGAAGTGTGAATTGGATGGGTGGAAGTACAGTATCTGGGCTTCCACTTGGTCCATGGGCAGGTGCTTCCCCAAATTGATAAGACAGCAGTGATTGTGGCCTGCCTGAAACCCAAGACCAAAAAGGCGGTTTCTGGGGCTGCCTGGCTATTATCGTAGGTTTGTGCCTAAATATTTGGGTGTCATCAGCCCTCTGACTGATCTCACTAAAAAGAGGGCGCCAGACCAGGTCCAGTGGATGGAACAATGCCAGCAGGCTTTTATTCAGGTAAAAGCTGCACTCTGTAGCGGATAACTCTTACATTCTCCTGACTTCTCTCTCCCTTTTGCACTGGACCATATGTCTGGACCATGTGATATTGTCCATTGCATGCTCCCATTTCCATCGTACATCCTACTGCTGCATCCCTGCCATCCTGCTGGCATGGACCTCCTTCATCCCATACACCTCCTTATCTTAGTGAGGTGTTGAAATGCCACCCAGATGTGCCCTGCTTTGTGCAACCTCATGCCTCAGTCATGACTCTGCCAGCTCGACTGTGTCTCTTGCTCTTCATTTCCTCCTGGTCCTCACTTTGATGCCCCCTGTGAGATGTTCAGGTAGTTGGACTCGCTGCCCTGCAGCATCTCTCTAATCATAAATTCTTAGTTCAGGCTGTTCAATGGGAGCTGCAGCTTGTAGTCTTGCAAAGAAACATGTATGTGTACATATGCATATGTTCAAGTGGAGAATGGGACCTCATGCACCAGCAGATGCCACAGGATATGTACCATGCCGGTAAATTTAGTCTGTGAACCTGATTGTCACCAGCCGTGACTCCAGTTCCTGGCTAGAAGGATACAGTGGCCCTTGAGAAGCGGTTGAAGGTCTTCCCCAGGCTCTTAATGGCAGTTACTATAGTAAATTATAAATTAAAGCAAGGGGTCTTTTTCTTACAAGGCTCCCTAGCTATGGAACAGTGGAAGAATTTTTGTCCCAGTTTATGCCTACCACTTGCTTTTTGCATCAGTGGTTAATATTAGCTGTATGCTGAATTCCCTTACCTCCTGTGGAATGTAGTAAAGAGTGTGCTCTGCTCATCCCAGGCCTCTTCTTCACAATATTCTCATACTGAACATTCTTTCAACATACTCAGTAAGATTTCCCTTTTATCCTTGCAACTAATGAGTTTGGAAGCACACTACTGCATGAGGTAAAAATGCATGTGATCTTAAACAAATATATACAAATTAAAATTTGAGCTTTTGAGCTCATTTGCTGCTTATCACTGGTCAGCTTTAGCTTTGCTCAACTCACAAACACACAAACACACTCAGCTCCTTGCTCAGAGACAGGGAGAGAAAACATAAATAGTAACCCAAAATACAGGTGTGCCGCATCAAGTATCATCCTTTTAGCTCATCGCCCAAATCACCCTTTCTGCTGCAGACTCCAACAAAACCACCCCCCACGTACTACAAACTGTATAGGGTAATGTACATGTGGCAGGTCGAAAGTGAATAATATGTAGTAGTAAGGATAATAATAATAATAATAATAATAATACGAGGGGAGAAATACAGTTTATCCCACCTTGAGGTCAATCAAATTTAACCAACTATGCCACCCTGGAGGGAGGGACCAGGGAAACACTCCCAATAAGGACACACAGGTAAGTTTTACCAAATTAGATAGATAACGGTTGACACAATCATTCATACATCCAAATAAACAAAATACAAACAAAAACTGCAGCCACACAGACAGTTTATGCTGGTTGAGCGATAAAGAAAACAAATCAACTAAAAAATAGTAAATGGTGTGGACACCTGCGGAAGAGCAAACAATAAACAAAACAGAATAAAACAACAAACAAACCAAACAAAAACACAAAGAAAAACCATAAAAAGGGCAGAACAAGCCAACAAAATGAAAACCAACCAAAACAGTGAGCCAAACAGAAACACTAAGCAAAACAGCAGTGGTGTCGCATATGACGTCTTTTGACTATGTGAACAGCTTATTCCCGGCTATCCAACCCCAATTCAACCAGCTCAAGCGCAAGTGAAAACGAAAATGCCAGAGAGGAAGGAACCGGGACTCACTGTGAGGCATATCGAACCTTCAAGAGAAGCGTCCTTAAATAATGCAGCAGCCCCCATTCGATTGGTTAAATGGAACTGACACTGACCTGAACAAGGTTACCTAAGTAGGTTGTCACCACTCTACTACATACATATACTCACTCGATTCAGTGTCACCCAGTAGAGTATGTGTTCCCATTTTGAATCTGGTTCCTCTCAAGGTTTCTTGTTATCTTGGGACTTGCCATTGTCACATTTGGCTTGCTCATTGGTGATTTTGATCTATATTTGGATTTCTGTAAAGCTACTTTGTGACAATATCCCTTAAAAGTTGTTGTTGTTGTTGCTTCTTTTTCGGCTGCTCCCATTACATGTTGCCACAACGGATCGTTTTTCCACCTGTTTGATTTGGCACAGTTTTTACACCAGAGGCCCTTCCTGACACAAACCTACCCAGTTTTACTTTCACTGTTGCATGCAACCCCAGCGGCTAGGGTTGGTTCCCTGGCCGGGAATCGAACCCAGGCCACAGCAGTGACCTCCAGGGACCCTGACGATATCCCTTAAAAGTGCTGTTCAAATGAAATTGGATTTAATTTATTTAACTTTGAAGAAATATGACCTGCTAAATGAGCTAAAAGTAGTAACAATTATTCAATAATAATTTGACTCCTCTTTTACAAGTAGTTTGGATATTGTTAAATATTAAAATACCCATAGCACTCTCGCAGTGCATGTGTAAGTCTGCTCGGTGGGCCGTAGATAAAAATGAGTTCAGGTTTGCAGTTACTGAAGTTAAGGTTAGGGTTAATGAGGTTGTGGATATGATTAAGGTTACTTCTTTTGTACAGATATCCTTCCCTTTCTTCTCACCTTGCACACATGTCAGACCACATGTACAGAATAGAGTCCTGTATCTACGTAGCAGCTTGTGACTATAGTCACATTACTTCTACGTTGGTATTTCTTATACATTACAAACCCCCTGTTTCATAGAATGCAGTGCTTGGTGGCAACCATTAGAGATGGTTTTCCCACATTAGCATTGTGAAACTGTGTTAGCTATCATTCACCACGTTATTCACCATGTTATCTCCATGGCACTTCTCACCTCTGTCCACCAGGTCAGATTATTTTGACTATTCCATACCACCTGCTGTCTACCCAACTGGTGGTGGAATATGATTTGCCTCTGATTGCAGTGTCAGCCTACAATCTATATTTGCCACCCTAATTGTTGATGTGGTGGGATGAAGATTTCTGTGTAGGATCAGTACATAGCACAGAAAAAAAAAGCTTACCAAGTGACATTACCTAGCTAGATAATGCTATTGTGAAAGGGGTAAAGCCACAATAAGAGTTTACATGCAGCTCTGTTGAGGATGGTAACAAGACTTAGCAAGGTTTACTTTAGCTAGCTAGCTAAAGAACAGAGTTAAGATCAAAACGTATATGCATGGTTACTTCTAGAGTGTATATTTTATTATCTGAACTTTTCTGCATAGTTTTTTTTATCCTTCATTGCTGAAAAAATCCAGCTTGTTCTGACCAGCTACCAGCTGCCAAAACACAGGCAGATGGTCAGACTGGTAGATCGTTTCCCCAATAAATAAACAAATAAATTTATATATAGTATAAATATATGGAAAGAGGCTACTGCCATTAGAGAATACCGTTGCCATGAAGTACTATAGTGCATCCTGGCGCCATCTCTTCCCCAGGTAAGCAACGCACCCAGTTGTCCACGTGATTTAAATGAAAACGTGATTCACCAGACCAGGTCACCTTTCATTGCCTCATTGTCCAGTTCTGATGCCCATTGTAGGTGCTTTCGGCAGTGGACAGGGGTCAGCAAGAGCACTCTGATCGGTCTGTGGCTATGCAGCTCCGGCCACCAGATGCTGCGACGCACTGTGTGTTCTGACACCTTTCTGTCATAGCCAACTTTTTCAGCAGTTTGTGCTACAGTAGCTCTTCTGTGAGATCAGACCAGAGGGGCTAGCCTTTGCTCTCCACATGCATCAGTGTGCATTGGGTGCCCATGACCCTGTCATCGGCTCACCGGTTGTCCTTCCTTGGCCCACTTTTGGTAGGTACTAAGCAGTGCATACCGGGAACACCCCAAAAGACCTGCCATTTTAGAGATGCTTTGAACTAGTCGCCTAGCCATCACAATTTGGCCCTTGTCAAACTCACTTGGATGACATTATGCTTGTCCATTTTTCCTGCTCCTAACACATCAACTTCAAGACCTTACTGTTCACTTGCTGCCTAATATATCCCACCCCTTGACAGGTGCCACTGTAACGAGATTGTAACGAGACACACACACACACACACACACACACACAAATAGTTTAACTGGTGCACAGTTTATTGAAGAATGGAAGAGTAACAGAGATTATAAATTAACAATTGATATAGTACACATTTGTCATTGTGTTAGATACATTTCTGCAATGTGGACCTCACTACATTTTTAAAATCTTGGTTATGGTCCTGTGAGTGCTGTATTTTCCCAAGGTTGACCTAACTACAAAAGGAAATGTTTACACATAAAATGTGGGTTCATGTCAAGGGAAGGAATCCAATTTCAGTCTGATTGATTTTTTTCTTTCTTGCCTCCTGTTGGACGTCTGGTTGGCCATGGCATTCATCTGGTGAAGCTGACAATTGAGTCAAGGACAAAATCAGACTAATGTAATTCATCCTAATGCATGTGGATAAAGACGGAGAAGAAGAAGAAGAAGAAGAAGAAGAAGAAGAAACGGAAATAGAGTTAGAAAGAGAGAACAGGGAAGCTGCAGAATCCTGAATCCGGGTCCGTCTCCGTGTTTTGCGGAACATGCAGAGAGCGTCTCAGACCTTTCTGCTGCAGTGGAGGACTAAACACACGCACACACTCATACACACCATACACCAGTCCCCTCTCCTATCCAGTCCTCCGCTTCACACACATACCAGAGGGAGTGAGAAAAAGGGGGAATACGCCAAAAAAAAAGGAAACCCAAAAGGTAGAGGAGCAGGGAAGCTTTGTTCCCCCCCATGGGACTGGATTTGGCTCATTTCTACATCTGTGTGTCCTTCGTTTCGCTGTCATGATGGGAAGAAGCATGTGTGTGTACCAATGACTCCGACACACGCACGGATTCTCAGGTAAGAACACGGGCATCAGTGTTCGTTACTAATGAGCCGGCACGTTTTCCCTCATTTTCCGGCGCCGATTTTCTCAAATCATGTCGTTTGTTTTTCAGTCGTAGAAAACCTCTCATTATACCATCTCTCTGAATAATAATAATAATGATAATAATAAGAAAACAATAATAAACAGATGATTTTCGAGCTCCAGTGATGGCATGGAACATCAAACGTGATATTAAGGAACCTGTAGAAAATGGAGAATTGCAGTATGTGAAGAACATGTAATGAGCATGAGGGCACGATTCTGTGTGTGTGTGTGTGTGTGATAGCAGTTACAGGTATCAGTTTGGAAATGGTGAATGGCAGAATGAAGATGTAGAGAACAATATGTACTCAATGTGATCACAGCTTCTGTCGGTGTGTGTGTGTGTGTGTGTGTAAGAGAGAGAGCGATATGGAGAGACGTACTTACAGGTATCTCTCACACTCAGTGGGTGTGTGAAAAGCGTCGTGTGTGTCTGTATGTGTATGTGTGTGTGTGTGTGTGTGTGTGTGCGCGCGCGCTTGTGTGCGTGCTTGGCCGGAGTGTGTGATCTTGTTGCGCATCCATACGGGACTCAGGCTCTCTTGACTGGCATGAATGGAGAGAGAGAGAGAGTAATGAAGGAGGAAAGGTTGCCTAGCAATAAGCTCAGATCCTGAAGTGCAGAGATGAGATTTTCTGCTTCAGTGCTCGGCAGTGGAACGTCCGTCACTGTCCATATGGGTGTATGTATATGTGTGTGTTGTGAGATGGTATGACAGATGGGGTCTTCTATTTACTGTGATTTTGTCTTCTATTTACTGTGATTTTGTCTCATTCATCCCGGTTACACACACCAGGCTGTTTTCTGCTGAAGCTTCGTTGAACCTTCAGGTCCCAAATGATGTGTTACATATTAAACCCACTGCAGTGTGTGTGTGTGTGTGTGTGTGTGTGTGAGTGAGTGTGACAGAGAGAGAGAGAAAGAGAGAGACTTGCTGATAATCATTTACATCATATACTGTGATTCATGTATTGCTTAGGTAAGTGGCATGTTCAGGCGGCGTGTTTATTCACCAGAGATAAAATCTCTCCCATTCCCTTTAAGCTTGTCCCTTTAAGGTTGTTGTTCAGTTTGTATATCGTACGTGCCCCTCTCGGGGTAGGCTATAATATAAATCTGTTCAGTGGGCAAGAATTCCATAAAAGTTTAAAGAACATGGCATGACTAAACTGTTGCTCAGACACAAGAATACATTGCCAAATGTAAGTTAAAATTAGACTCATCATTGTAGCTAACATTTACTTTGATTAAGAGGTACAGTATATTTGTGTTTTTTGACAACCAGCAGATGTTGCCATGAGTCAATTTATCTAGTTTACCTAATGTAAAGTGATATGGGGGTCATATTCAGAGTTAGGGACTTAAGTCAGAAATGCAAAGTCAAATCACACATCAGTATTATGCAGGGATATTCTCCATATCCAGAGTTGGCTTGGTGGTTAGTACTGTTGCCTCGCACTGCCGGGGTTGGGGGTTTGATCTCCGCCCCATGTGCATGGAGTTTGCATTTTCTCCCCATGCTTCAGGGGTTTCCTCTGAGTACTCCGGTTTCCTCCCCCAGTCCAAAGACATGCGTTGTAGTCTGATTGGTATTTCCAAATTGTCCGTAGTCTGTGAGTGTGTGTGAGCTTGTGCCCTGCGATGGGCTGGCACCTCGTCCAGACTGTCCCCCACCTTGTGCCCTGAGTGTCCTGGGATAGGCTCCATGTTACCCTGCAACCCTGTGTGGGATAAGTGGTACGGAGAATGGATGGATGGAAGTTCATGCTTTCATGGTCGCCAGTTTTTCTTGTGTAGCATCCTGTAGAGATGTTTTTAATAGAGTCTAGATCAGATCATTTAAATCAAGCACCAGTCTTTACGCAAGAAAAAAAATTGGGAGATAGAAAATGTGAACTGATAAAGCAGCTTTTTTTTTCCATCATTTGCAATATGATATAGTATAAAACCAAGAGATAATAAAAATGAAGTTTGGATCTAATTGTAGCCAACTGGTTTGCACAAACAGTGCATAAATGTCCAAGTGCTTTCTGTTGTTAATTCTTAAGTTTGAATACCGAGGTGCTTAATGTCATCATTAACTTATAATTATGTGTGCCTAACTCAGCTAAATACAGCCCATAGCACCTAACTTGCTATTTAGCATCAGTTAATTTAGCTAGTTACGGAATGCTAGTCAACTCTAGTTCTTTAAAACAAGCACTAACTCTCTTTAAAAATCTTGTCCAGTGAGAAAAGAGGTAAAGATTAAGATAGATCCAGAAAGCACAAGTTATCTAGTCAGTTGTATTCAAGAGAAATTGAGAAATGAGCTCAAGTTTAAGCTCACATAGTGACATATGAATCTAATTCATGAAACAGTCATAAAACATGAAAACAAGATGAATGAAAAAATGATGCATTAGTTTGAGATGCATGGACACAAACTCCCGCCCAATAGTCTCTTATTTGCGTACATGTTAAAGGCAAATGTTCATATGCATATGGCATGCCCCATTTTACATGAAATGCACCCTAATTTATGTGAGTGTTTTTGTGACAGTGAGCCAATAAAAGGAGGAAGTAAATACTGAATGAATTTACTTCAAATGACTTTAAAATCAATTTCAGTGAAGCTGAGTTAGAGCTGCTTGAGTACAAGTTTGGTTCAAATAAATGGTCCTTTTGGCCTCAAAAACCTTGAAATAAAATAAAATCAAGGGATGAAAGAATGGTCAATTTTTCAGTTCTTTTTGAAGGCAATTAGCGGTATTCCATAGGCATATAGACAGTTATTGAAGTGTGCTATTCTTTTTGTTTGTTACTAAATAAAGCTGTTTAACCTCAAAATAAGGTACCTGCAGGTAGTGGTGTGGACTCTACTTATAGCTAAGTTATGTAACAACTTACAAAAACTTGCAATGCATCTTTGAATAGCCTGATGTATATTTTGTGCATCTTGTATGCAAAAGCACCCATTATTCAAATGAAGGACCAATAAGGAGCCATGGTTGGTTTAGAGTCACATTTACATGTTTACTCTAAACCACATTACCTGTATTTTAGTATGAGGTGCCTGCATGAGCAATCATGCTTATTAACCGTATTTTGATTTTTATTATTATTGTTTATACTACTTTACTCTACTTGCTATAATTATTGATGATATTAACATTCATTTCATTCATTTATGTTCAGTAACCACTTTATCCTGGTCAGGGTCACAGAGGATCCAGGGCATGTTGAAGGAACACTACACGCAAGGATGGGACACTACTGTACCTGGATGGGACATCACTTCATTGCAGAGCACTGTGCACACATACATTAGCACACTCATTTACATCAAGGGGTAATTTAGACCCCATCCACATGTATACAGATATTTTTGCAAACAGTTTTTATTCCTCCATTTAAAAAAAAAATCCAGTCCAAATGAACAGCATTTTTTAAAATATCCATCCAAAAGAAAATGCTAAAATGTTTTGAAAATGCTCACATTAGCAGGCCAGCCAATTAGGTGGTGATAGTGTGTTATATACTGTTATGTAAAACATCTTGAGAACTGAACTGCATGCTGAGTGGGTGAGAAGGGGAAATGCAGAAAATAGCCAAAAGTTAGTTCATACTTTGTATTTGTATGGACTGATCATTAAGTTGGAAAGCATTTTTTTGGGAGGCAGGAGGAAACCAAAAAACCCAGAGGAAACCAACACAGACACAGGGAGAACATGAAAACAGCAATCCGAGCTCAGGATCAAACTGGGGACCTGCAGCACCATCATTATGCCCCTAATAGTAACACTGATTTGGATTATTTATTAATATTATTTAATTAATTAAAAATTTTCAGGTTGTTAAAACATTATGCACTCTGACCAAATGCGAGTTTGATCATACAGATATGCCACAGTTAAAATGCGTAAGGAAACTGTCAGTGGAATTTTTGTGCACTCTTTTTTATGATCAGATTATTGTAACTTTGGGTCAGTGTGCCCAGTTTATGTCTTGACAATGCAGCATGCAAGACAGAGTTTTACTTTTCTGAATAGCAACTCCAAAAATTGGACTATGTCTGTATGGGTTCTAACTATAAGCATTTGAATTCCATTATAGTTATTTGCCACAATTGTTTGCATTGAAGACAGAGATTCTGTTTGGCGCTCACTCACTAATTTACATCCTCACATCCTAAACACAATCTTAATAATTTTGTAAATTTGATATTTTGGCTCATTAGCAGGAACACACACTTGGATGCACATAAAACAATCCTTGATAAAGTTACACAGTCATAAATTGCTTAACCTTAAAATTCCTGTTATGGCTCACGTTATGTTTTGATCCAGCTCTTAGCTCAACTCTGCAGAGGCCTGGCTTGATATTTTATGACCCATGAAATCAGTGAGTTGATATAGCTCATAGATTGTGTTGCTGTGACTCTTCTGGATTCCTCAATGCATGTTTGTCTAAGGCATTTTAAAGAGCATGTAACTAAATGCTAAAAATTCATTTTTCTACCTCAGCTAAAAAAAAAATAGTATTGTATCTCTAATTGCATACTTATGTATGCAATGTTTTGGGCTAGGTTTAGGAGTTTGTGTGGTTTTTGAGGTGTAATTAGGCTGAAAATTTTGCTGAAACCTGTCACCACTGGGTAATGATATTAGCTTGAATAACACTGACTGACTCTCAACTGGCTATTACATGGTTACTCTAAAAATTCACTAGATAGTAGCCTATAGCATAAGTCAAGAAGTATATATTCATGAGCTGCTGCTCAAGATGTACATGAAGTACACAGTCGAGTGTGTGAACAGTGCAGCTCGCACATGCACGCAAAGTCACATGTCAAGTATAAACCATGCTCCACTGCTTCACGTGGGGCCATATCACACCACCCCTGCGTGTGTTCCTTATGTATCATTCAAAGCTGGATGTAATGGTTGAAAGAGATTTCAAGCACAACTCCCAACTTTTAATAAATCTGGAATTTAAAAAATGTAGGGTGGTCAAGGCTTGTGTCCCAGAAAATTCATAAATGTCCATTTGGGGCAGTTTGTCCAAAATTTTTGAGAACTTCTTTTATAATGCTCGGAGCCATTTTATAACAGTTTGGTCTCACATGTCCTGATTTTGCCAAAGTCACTGGCTTCTGTGGGACAATATGAACAAAGCTTAAGTTAAATTTGATCACACAATTGCAAACTAGATTATATAACATCACCACTAGTCCTTCTTTTCATATTTTCAGCTCACACAGTGATTAACATAAAATATTGATTTAAATTACACAATATAATATATGTACTATATATTCTAACAAGCTAGCAGCTACCTAAATGCCCCAATCTGCTAACTAGCTGATCCAGGGTTGCCTGTCACTTGAATAAAATCAGGTAAATTGTGAGTTTTTTCTCTCAAAGCCAATTTATTAAATGTTATTCTCTCTGACCATTTGTTGTCTTCTACTGGTTGCCATTTACTATCTGCTTTTCCCTATTTTTAACAGTGAGTGTTCTTCATTCATTCATTCATTCATTCATACACACACATACATACATACATACACACACACACACACACACACACACACACACACACACACATTAAAACTGAGGAGGGAGCCTGGGATTGTAGACCGCTAAGTTGTGCTGAGTAAAATCTGTTAGCGTAAATGCCCAGAATTTCCTGGACTCACATACAGAAGTCACACACACACACACACACACACACACACACTCACACACACAGTATACCACTGGAGCCGTAACCAACAAGTCTCAGTTTACTCAACCATTTGAGAATAACTTTAGTCTAGCTAACTGCTAAAGCCCAGATATACAGTGATCTCCAAAATTATTACTACCATTCAAGAGAAGGGACAAAAAATATTGTATAATGATGATTGTATTTTTATGGTTTGTGTGATAGTTTAAATGATGATCACAATATGAAAGGCTGCAATGATGGAATGGCTTAAAAGTTGGTAATTAACATGCTGCTGAAATTGCTTCATCTCTATCTGAACTTCACTTTTAAATGAAAAGGCCCCATCTCAGTCCAATGTTCTGTAGCAGTAGTTTTAGTGGCAGTAGTTTTAAAATAATAGTTTTAATGATGATTGCTTTATAATCTTACTTCAATAAATATGTAAGCACAGATAAATATGAAAACTTTTACTGCTTCTTATTTTTTTCTAAGGCTGGATTTTAAATAGCAAGAGCTACATGTAGTGCACCACGTCAGGTGCACAAGGCAGTTATGTTATGCCTTAAGTAGAGCGTATACACTTAGAGTGTATAGGTATTCGATCTGTTGGCAAGGCAGAAATAAAAATAATTCTACATAAACAAAGGGTGATGATGGCACATGTCCTATGTATTATTTACATGAATGCTAGAAAACATATTTATTTATTTAACATGATATTTTATTCTTAATTTTTCACATCTCATATTGCCATCATGATATCCAGCAGCTTTACTTGGAACCCAGAAGGACGGGATGTTTTGGCTCTGATGTGCCATCTAGTGGATGTTGTTTTTAATCCTCCAAATGAAGGCTACATTAAGTACGCAGGTAAATGTGTGAACAATGATGCTCATGTCGCTGCTGCTTTGTGCATCAAGTCATGCATCAAGTATAAACTGGCCTTTAAAGGCTTGTTATTCTCTGCTTCTGAGAGCCTTCTGAAATGAAGCCCAGAGCTTTCATAGTCTTTCAGTAGGAGGATCATGGCTGTTCTTCAGTTAAGGGGGCTGGTATTACACAATCAAGGTGTGATATATGAAAGCACACATTTTATTGTTGTCTGTTCAAATAAATTGGCAGCACTTCAGCTGAGATGAGGATGTCATTTTGGCCTTATCTGAGGAAAATGATTCAGAATCTCATCATCAAATTGAAAACATTTATGGAAAGCATGATTCAAGGCTTTTGAACTTTTCTCTGAGTGGAACTAAGTGGAACGCTTGTCCTACGTCTCCAGCTTGTCCCGTGTTATGATTTAAACTTGAATGAGCAACTTAATTTAAAAATGCGGTTAGCTCTTAAGTTGCTAATTAATTCCTCTGGTTCCCTGTAAAGAGCTCCACTGCACTGACTTGAAAGAGAAAGGCTGCTCCATCTGACAGAACTGTTAAATTATTTTAATGACTAAGTAGGGATGGAAACACTACATCATTTCATTTTCTATGTTCATCTATCTGTTCAAAAACATGTAGGATACATTAAGAATAAAATAGCCAATAAAATAGTTTTACTACTTAGAAGCTACTTGCTTTAAAGGGAGCAATGCTTCCATCTTGCTATGGTAAATGCAGTTTAACTGATAGATTGTCTATGACCCAGCACTGTGCAATGATGAGCGCATTTGACGAGAAAGATGTGAGACATGCTGGCTAGCTGCTCCCTGTTCGTTCACACATCTCTACCGGCCATCACAGTGGTGGGCGGGCAGTTCAGATGCTTCAGTTTCATGAAGCAACTTTTTTAGAAACTGCCATGCACCATCCCATCTGAAGTGCTTTTCCGATGCTCCGAGGGTGTTGAAAGTCTTTTTGGATGGAAGTAAAGTGTGTCTTTAGTTTGTCTTAGCATGTCACACCCATAGAAACCAGACTTAGTTAGTCTGGCAACACTACACAGATGAGAGATAGCCTAATCCAGGACTGTAATCAAGTCTAGTGTACCAGTGAGTTCAGGCAGAACCTAGATTGATGCATGGCATGTTTATGTTTTCACTGCTCCACGACATTGGACTAAAGATATGAAAGTCTCAGTCATTATTCTATTAACTAGCCATGTAATGCAATGCCACTATCTATATCTGTTTATTGCTCCAAATATTCGTACAGTATCTGTATTTGTTTTTTTTATTTAAATGTGATCCCCACCACCACTATGCCACTGAACACTGGAAAACACAAATTGGATAGGGCTCCTGGAAAAAGATTAACACATTATACCAACAACAAATTAATTATAGTGCCCATTCGATTTTCCTGTAACATTTTCATTTAATTGAAAATCAATGAAAAAGCAATGAATGTACAATCTAATATTTTTAAAAAATAATTAAATTCTTTCGTTACCTTGGCATAGATATGAGTGTTAAACACTTGTTTTAGACTAGGAAAACTGCTGTGTCCTGAAGAACACAGGAAATTACATTGTGGTCAGTCACTGGAGCCAGTGTAGGTAGAGCCAGTTGGCGGACAGTTAATATAAAAATGCTGTATGTTTGGTGTGTGAGTAACAAGCCCAAAAGAAGTAAAATGTCCAAAATATTTAAACACTGAAGACATTAATAAATGACTTGCTGCCATAGAGAGTCCACTGTTGTCTTCTACATGTTCAAGCTACCATTATTTTATCATTATTTTTTTTTAATTGGCTTGGTCTGAATGTAATTGATTTTTCAAGTAATTACAATAAAAAGTGGTAGAGATAGACAGTACCACTGATTTCGATTCACTACCAAGTACTACTAAGACTAGAATCCTTATACCAATATTTTAAATCTTCTTATGTACATAAAATGAAAAATTTGTGATTTCAAATTCAGAAAGCATGGTTACCAAGAATTATATGTGAAATAAATAATCTTTGGGTCCTGTGTAATTACGACCATGAGCCATGTCACTTACGATACACATTCACGCTGTCCGGTTCATCTCTGGGTGCCTGTGTGTGTGTGTGTGTGTGTGTGGAAAGAGCAGTAGTTCCTGTTCTACACATCATTATTATGTCCTACAGCATTTTATTTTTCAAACAGTATAAATTGTTTTATATTAGGATTTAGCTTTAAAAGGTAAAGCCGGGATTTAATGTATTGATACTTAAGTTTTGGTAATGTTCTCTGCCCTTGCATTCAGGCTAAACTAAACTTCCTTCATGTTAGGGCAAAGGTTTTCTCTGGAAATGTTGTGTATTACGTAAATAAGTATTCAGACACTTTTGTTTTTATTGTTTAATATGCTTCCAGTGCATACTGTACTGTATATCCACTTCGTGTCTTTTGACATCATATCATTCTAAAACATGTTGCCATTGGTTCGGAAGATTTCACCCAAGTATCATGGTGAAGGTGAAGGAGCTACACTCACACTGTTCAACAAACTCCATTCAATACCAAAATTTAATTTACAACAGCAAAATCATGTTTAAAGGTTTTGCTCTATCAGTGGTGTTTTTGCAGTGCTGGGATTTGAAGTCAGGACCATCTAATCATCACTGACAACCTTAACCAGTGGTATTTGGTATAATTGGCCGTAGGATGTCGGTGTGCATTATAATTTCTTGGCTCCAACATTTATTAAAATTCTATAGTCCCTGTTAATGACAATTAATAATCCTATCCATGGTGATGCTGGAAATAGTTTGGTCTGCACTTGTGTGAGTGTCTGCCAGGAAGAGATGAAGTGGGAGAAGTTGTGAATAATAGATTTTACCGGATTTCCACAGGGTTGGATTTCATATGCTTATTTCTCTTCATCTCATTTACCATCTTGCTCCTTGTCTCATTATTCCTGTCTCTCTATCGTTCTTTCTCTTTTATTCTTTCTCTCTCTCTCTTTCACCCGTTCTCCCCCTCCTCTCTTTCTCCCTCACTTTCTCTCGCTCTCTCTGACAGTATGCTGCACAGGGCAGGATGAGCTGTTCTCCAGCCTGTTTCCATGGAGATGCTGAGGAATTGTAGTGTGTGTCAGTAATATAAACACACACACTGTGTGTATGTGTGTGTGAGTGTGTGTGTATGTGTGTGTATGTCCCTCCCTGCTTGGCGCATTCCTCTGAATTGTCCGACCCTTCGGAATTCAGTACATAGATCATAAATTCTGTGACACTTTTTCATTATGCTCTGATATGATTGTGTGTAATTGCCAATATATTTGCCCATATTGGGGTTTGCAGTGTGTGTGTGTGTGTGTGTGTGTGTGTGTGTGTGTGTGTATTATGTTGTTTGTGACAACATGGTCGTGGGTGACGATTGACATTTATCTCGCATCAGATTGCTTTCCTGCATTTGAATTTGAATCACCTACACCTACAAACCCCAATATATTGGCGACTTCACAAATGTAATTGTGTGACTATGCTAATTTTTTTTTTTTTAAGAAAAGCTGCAGTTTTGGTCTTCCTTGTGGAGGCCAGCCAAATGTCCCCACAAGGTCAAAACTGTCAGATATTCCCATCCGTGTGGGAATATTTAGTCCCCACCAAGATATAAAAACATAACCCCCCCCCCCCCCCCCCCCCCCCACACACACACACAGTCCTTAGAATCATTAAATGTCCACTGTATCTACAGTAACATGGGGGTTTTTCCCACAATGAATAACTCGATGAATCACTGCTTAATTATAGAACTGCTTTAGACTCCCTATGGGGCGTGTTTGATAAATGAGATGGTGAGAGCTTTTATGTGGAACATGAACTTTATGTCACGCTGTGTTTGGTTGCACGTTGTGAAAATGATGACATTTTATATGAAGGTTAAAAACACATTCTCATTTTAAGTGCTCTGACACATCAAGACAATGGTCAGCTGTCAGACACAATAGAGTGTCTATGGCTGATTTTCGCCAGTAATTTTTATGGTGTGTCTCACACTGATGACACTCTTTGGCCCTTATCAGCTCAGTCAGTGTGTGCTGATCCAGTGTTAGAAGCCTTTGGTAAGGTGAGGGTTCTCCAACTGGCTGTTCAGGTTAATTAATCAATGCAGCAGAAGAGAGCAAAGCCAGCAAACGACACTGTTGAATAGGCACATAGAGAAGACAGAGTTTTTATATATATATATATATATATATATATATATATATATATATATATATATATATCTTTGTGTGTATGGTTCTCCTGTGACAGTTTCAGATCGATATATATAATCTAACAGGCACAGAGTGACATCTATCTAACACTTCAAAATTCCCTTTTGACTTTGGCTTGAGCAAAGCATTGTAGGAAATACAGATGGAATTCTGAAAATACATATGCAGAGGATGGTTGGAAATCTGTGGAGAGGGGATAAAACTAGTAAAAACAGTTTTTTTTAAAGTTACTACCTATTTACACAATAACAAGTCTTTCCTACATCATAGAGTAACAACACCAACTTGTGAATGTGAAGACACGCTCATGTGAAGACAGCCACCACATGTTTTTTTCTTGAATAAAACTGAGCTGCTTGAACATGTGCTACACTCTGACACATCTACTAAATCACAACATATGCACAAAGCTTGCTAACTCTAATCTGTAGATGTGTCAGTTTGTTACCATGGTTTACTTTAAGCCCTAGGGATTTTTTGTGTAGCTTGAATAGAGATCTTTTTCCTTTAAGAGCTCCGTGAATATGTTACACATATTCCACACCTGAACACGCACTCAGCACACTCATAGTTGACAGCATACTGGTTGCAGTGCCTAACCTTTTTCGAACTTTTACACCATATAAAGCTAGTTCTGGGCCAGCAATATCAGATCAGTTCAGGCACCAAAATGCTGCTGGTCTAAAACTGAGAACCAGTGACATCTGTGAAATTTAGTATCACAGTTGAAATAGATGCTGTAATTGAAACAAATTGAATAAGCTACGCTGTTAATGCTAACACTAACAAAAATTCCTTTAAGTAGTTTATGGTATACAAAGTGCTACCAGCAATTCAATTAAAAAAATTCAAAAATGTCAAAAAAAATTGCTTTTTTATATAAACCTTTTAAAAATGGACATTGTCATATACCAGCTTTACAGAAATCCAGATGCAGATTTAGACTTCTAATGAGCAAGCCAGAGGCAGCAGTGGCAAGTGGCAAAATCCCTGAGACAACATGAGGAAGAAGCTTTGAGAGGAACCAGACTCAAAAGGGAATCCACCCATCCTTTTCTGGGTGACACCAGATAGTGCGATTATAAATCATTACTCTTCTGTGGCTGTATACTATAATGTCAGACAGCTCTGAGTGTGTTTGATGGATCTTCAGTATGAGCATCAGGCTCTTTTATGAGTATGTTTTTAGCTTCAGATATCCAGTATGCACGTGAGGTTATCCACTGAATAATGGGTGAGACTTGGGCATAAACGGTTTTTGTTAAGTACAGTCTTTTGGGTATCCAAGTCGAGCAATACATAGCAACAGCGAGGAAGCTGAAGGAAGTAAGCTCTAAGCAGAAGTAGAGCATCAGGATGGACCAGGCAGACAACAAAAAAAGATGAAATATACTTGGCAAGTACACACTCAGCAGTAACAGCAATTTCAGAAACACATCAACATGAACTCAAAACGGAAAGGGTGGGTCCTGGACCATCACATGCATATTGCTTATTGGACACAGTGCACAGTGACTTCTAGAGGGAAAAAGAATTGCATTTTTTCAGTCTATTATCCAGTTAGCCTACTGAAAATGGTTTAAAAGTTGCTTGTGTTATGACAGTGAGGAGTAAACCCTTCTCTTGAAAAAAATAAACCCAGACTTTAGGCAGGTTTTCAGCATTCACATACTCAATTATGCTGGGTAAAGTTGACAGCATATCTTAAATAACATCATATGCATGCCGTTGATAAAAATATGCACAAATAATGTATCAATAGATTTATTTAGATTCATATTTCCTCTTACTGTAAACATCCTCCAGTTCTCCATTTTCAGCGGTCTCTCAGACTGATGCACACTAGCCAATCGGGTTGTTCAATACGGATCTACTCCCCCATTTTAGTTAATATTGATGTGTTTACTGTTGTGTTTTCACATTTGTTTTAATTTTCTTGTGTTTTTGATTTGCTGTTGCATTTTAGTTTATTTGCACTTATTCAGGCCACTGTGGACATCCGTGTGACAGCTGTGCTGAGAATGATCCACCATCCAAATAATATCCGGTCAGCAGTGTTCCTGATACAATGGGCGATAAATGTAGCTATAAGTGTACCTACACGAATAACAGCACAGACCAGTTATTAAAATGCTTTGCTGGTTTCCTAAGCCAACATACCCCTAGAATCAGCACTATGACTTGGGAAAAGACGTATAATTTTGGTTAAGACCGGACTGGACCTTTGTGGGGTCAGTAAATGTGGCTCTCCTGCCATCAGACATTACATAAACACAAGTGTGTATATTTTAGCCCAGAAATGATAATGCTCAATGAAGATCTGCTAACAAAGTAAGCAACATGCATAATTAACACACACACACACACACACACAACTATTTATGGAAGCAACACTACAAGCTGTGCAAATGTGTCACCCTGTGTTGTTATTATTTGTTGTTTATTATTTGTATGATTTATTATTAATTATTATTAACATTGGCTTTTTATTGGATTGGATTGCATCCATTCCACACACAAACCAGGCAAAGAGGTTCCTGTTCTCACATCTGGACTCTAATTGCTCATGGTTGAAATTCACACTTGTCCACAGGAAAACAATGGCGTCGAATTCTTGTGTTTCCTTAATCGGGTTCTCATCAAGCATGAAATCAATTTATGTTCTTTTTTATCGCTCACTCCCCCAGCAGTAGAGTGTAGACCTAGTGTCCCCTTGTAACAGGATCTTGCAGATGCAATGGAAAATCATGTGTGTTTTAGGAATGATTGTTAAGAAACTGCATGTCCTTCTGTATTCTGATCTCTGGCATTTCTTTGTTTTACTTCAGTGTACTGAATGGTTGTTGGCACCAGATGGGCTGGTTTGAGTATTTCAGAAACTGCCCATTTTCTGGGATTTTCACACACCACAGTCTCTAGAGTTTACACGGAATGGTGCGAAAAACAAAAAAAAAGTGGGTGAGTGACAGTTCTGTAGGTGGAAATGCCTTGTTGATAAAAGAGGTCAGAGGAAAATGGCCAGATTGGTTCGAGCTGCCAGGAAGTATATAGTAACTCACTCACTGGGTTCCACTCCTGTCAGCCAAGAACAAGAACAACATCTGAGGCTATCATGCGCACAGGCTTACCCAAACTGGACAGTTGAAGATTAGAAAAAATATCACCTCGTCTTTTTCCAGTCTTCAGCTATCCTACTCCCATGTCATTTTTGTTGTATCCTGCAGGATCCCAGTCCCAATTTACACCTCTACTGTAAATATTAATGGAAGCTGTGTGGTACTGTATCGCAGCACTTGCGGTATAATGTTAGTAGTAAAGGAACTTACACTAGTGTATCATTGAGAAGGATTACATCTTTGGGAAGAAACATGTTTTATTGACTGTCAGAGCAGTGTTTGTGAAACAGCGTAACTTCACATTTTTGGTAACTCCTTTGTTGTGGTGCCAAGGTGCCCACTGGCATTTAATGGGATGAATATTGCATTCACACAAAACTGAGCACAGTGGGGAGGCAAAACTGCTGTTATTACTAATGCTTACCATAGAGTCAAATCAGAGCTGCATTACCACATACAATGGTCCTGCAAGCTGTATGATAATTGTTAAAATATACAATATATATGCTGTGATATTGAGCATACACAAGTTGAGTAATTCATAAGGAAATGAATGAAATGAACCAGAAGGCTCTGCTTTATTAATGCTGATTACACAATGGGAATTATAAATGACAATCTATTTGACTTCATATAGATGGACCTTTCATATAAAAAGGGTGGTTTCCACATTATACATGGCTTTTATTGAACTAACAAAATGCACCAAATGCTCTGTTAGTCTGAAGGGAAGTCTGTGCCGCTTAACATATAATTTTCAGACTGGGTCTATTTTAGCACATTTGGTATTGGATCTATTTTAAGATTGATTGATTCACAGTGCTACTTTTGTACACAAAGATGTGAATGTTCACAGTTTTAGAAACACAGTTCTTTTGGCCTTTTGTTGGAAAAAAAAAAAACCCATTGTAATAGCAATTAAACGAACTGAACAGAATCTTTGGAGTCACATGCTGCCAGAAATCTGAAGCATACAGAAAGAATGGAGACTCTTTAACATCACTTAACAGCAAACATATGTGATTTTATTGTGTTATGTATGATTGCATTATTATATATATGGGAGTTATTATAATCTGTCTTTTATGAGACATTTTTCCACTTGCTTCAAAAATCCTGAAATTTGACAATGCACTTAATCCTTGTAAATGTTTAATCATGCTAAATTTAACCATCAAAGCCTTATCATCTCTACTGATATTAATGGTTGTCACCTCAGTATAAGTTACTTTTTACAACACTAAATTGTCTTTGTGTCTGGGGCTATGATACAAGCTTGTTTCGTGAATTAAGTTTCATGAATTGAGTTCAGTTTACAAAAGTTTACAAAAGATATCAGACACTATGAAACTGTGTTCTCAGTAGGTCTGCTAATTTGGTCCTTTAATTAGTACTTCTCTTAGTAAATCTGTTTTAGATTTTGTTATGGAGCAGGCCGATCATATAGGAGTGATTCTATGATTGGGGTCTCATTTGTGTCCTTGCTGACATTATATATAGAAATATGTATGTAATGTAAACATAAAAGACATTTTGTACATGGATACAGTGTCCTTCACAACAACTTAGGTGCATGTTTCAGAAAAAAAGACATTAATAAAAGTTATTCACTGCATCTACATCTACATCTACAGTCCAATATAAATACACTTACCTTGAAATTTTTGCATTATATTTGCATCGATATTCTTAATGTCTTCCTGCAATTTCATGCAAATTAACCACATTTTGTGCAAAAAATCCTGTTCAACCATATTACTCAATTAAGAGCAAAATCTATCAGCAAAAACACGAAACACACAAACAAGTTTGTAAAAATAAGATCAGTTAACACATTTTAAAATGGTTAAATGCATGTTTTCTTAGCTTGAATGATGAAAAATAATAAAAAGAAATTAAATACATATGTTTACTTTTTTCTTTTTACATTTACTTACATGGGATAATGGAGCCCCAATATTGAAATCAAACCCATTAAATCCATAGAATCCAGACATATTAATATCTATAAAATCTATAATTTTAATATAAAATGTCCTCAAGTCTCTGTTTTTCTCTGACTGTTCGTCTGGTGACGGAATGCAGTTGATATTTGATGTGAAACGTAATGGTAGCTGTCAGAGACTAAGAGTAATTTGCGCTACACATCAAGTGATCTAGAAGTCTTTTGCATTGACAGTTTGATATAACTCACAAAATCCTTTTTAAAGCACTTTTAAATTAGCTTAGTAAGGACATTCACTGTAACTGTACTTCTAAGTGATTTGATTTCATTCAGTGCATTTGAGGATGTGATAAGATGAGGACACACTTAAATTACACATTTGTCACTTTGTAAAGTGCAGAGGGATTAGAGGAGGCCTATGTTACATTATACAGGAGAGAAAATATTTAGAGTACTGATCTAGTAGTCAATATGTAAAGTACATGACCCAGGAGTAAATACAGGACTGAATATGTAAAGTACAGATACATGAGTGAATATGTGGAGTACTGTACAAATATATGAGTGAATATGTAGAGTACAGGTACTAGAGTGAATATGTATATGTACATGAGTACATGGAGAGAGTACAGAGCCCTAACCCTAAAACTGAGGAAATATAATGCATCATAAAGTGTTTCAGCAGTAGGAAATTTCTTGACATTTAAAAAAAGTCTTTAAACCCTATTTTATTCAGAAGACTCAAGTGAAAGTTATGGTAACAGCTTACAATACTGTTCAACAACAGGGGTGTCACAAATGGAGGGTGGAGACAGATGCAAGTGCAGTAAAAGGCTTTATTGAAAGGTAGGCAGACAAATCCAAAAACGAAGAGCAAACACGTAGTCAAAAACAGGTAAGAGGTCAGGTGATCAGCAAACAGGAGTAACTAGGCATAGACGAGTTTCACGAAACACGAGAATGAGAACAGGATCAAAACCAAGAAGGCTGAACACTAATCAAAAGGCTCGGTAGCATACAAGCGGCAAAACACTGATACAGTGCTCCGCCATGTTACAATGAAATGCAAATAGACAAACTAAATCAAGGGCAAATCAGGAAAAAGCAATAACGATGATGACACATTAGGATCACAACCAGTAACCTCCCTCAAAGCGCCCATAAATACTCCCCCTTCCGGCAGTCCTGGACCTCTGGGCAAAATGTCTACACTGAACCTAAGGTCTCGAGGCAGGCATTGTCTATCGTGTGGTCTTCTAGAAGAAGAGCTGGGATGCAGACATGGGGCATACTGGTGGGAAGCAGGGGTTTGGCTATGGGCTCCCCGGGGTCAGGAGGCTGGGCTAGGACAGGATTGCCTGGGTCAAGAGGCAGGTCTAGGACAGGCTCTCCGGGTTCAGGTGGCAGGGCTAGGGCAGGCTCGCCAGTGTTACTGTTCAGAAACGTGGTGTGGGAGGCCGTCTTGTTGGCCTCAGGCATGATCATGGTGTGAGAGGCGGTGCCTTTGGCCTCTGGCAGGAGCATCGCAGGAGAGACCACCATGTTGACCTCTGGATGGAGCTTTGCAGGGAAGGAGGCTGCCCTGTTGGCCTCTGGAGGGAGCTCTGCAGGGAAGGAAGCCATCCTGTCAGCCTCTGGCTGGAGCTCTGCAGAGAAGGAATTATCCTGTCAGCCTCTGGCTGGAGCTCTGCAGGGAAGGAGTCCACTCTGTCGGCCTCTGGAGGGAGCTCTGCAGGAGAGGCCACCCTGTCGGCCTCTGGCTGGAACTTTGCAGGGAAGATAGCCACCCTGTCGGCCTCTGGAGGGAGCTCAGCTGGAGATTTTGCTTCCTTCTTGTCTCCAGCCTTCCTTTCATAGTAGGTGGTAAACTCAGGTCAGACTGACACCCCAAAAAATTTTTTAAGGTCAGGGTTGAACTCGGGACACCCGAACACCTTTCCCAATAGTCCTACAAATTGGGCTACATCACTAAGGCTGCTGGATCCCGTGGCGATCAGGAGTGAGCCGGAACAACATGATCCCCAGCCACTGCTTCTCGTCTGGATTGGGGTCCACCAGGCTTACAAAATAAAACTGGCATTGCAAAAGGAAACTTTCAGGATAAACAGAAAATCCGTCAAATGGTTTCAGGGGATACATGGAAGTCCACTGAGAAAAAAGGATCGAGTTAAGCGCTGGCATGGTTATCCTGGAGTTATGCCACTTTCGCCTTCCTGCTGCATCCATGTTGGGGTGAAATATTCTGTCACGAATGGAGAGTGGGGACGGATGCAAGTGCTCTAAAAGGCTTTAGTGAAAGGCAGGCAGACAAATCCAAAACCGAAGAGCAAACACATAGTCAGAAACAGGCACAGGGCCAGGTGATCAGCAAACAGGAATAACTAGGCATAGACGAGAATCATGAAACACGAGAACGAGAACAGGATCAAAACCAAGAAGCAGGAACACTAATCAAAAGGCTTGGCTGTGTACAGGTGGCAAAACTCTGATACAATACGGTGCCGCGTTACAATGAAACACGAGGGTATAAATAGACAAACTAATCAAGGGCAAATCAGGAACAGGTGATAAAGATGATGACACATTAGGAACACATCCAATAACAAGACAAGGGAGGAGACAAGATGGAAACCAAAACAAAAACACACATAGCTATGTAAACAAAGTCACTTCAACCCCGAAGTGCGGTGTCACGCAACTAGTAGCTTAAGGGAGGAAATCCCTGACAAGGGGTAACTATGCAGGAGCTAAGCAGGAATGAATGAGCAGTTCTTCATTAACACTTATACACTTATATTCCTATAAAACACTAAGAACTAATAGTTAATTACTCACTAAGTATGTTCGTAGGAGTTCACTATTAACTGTGCAGTAAAATTGCTTTTTGTTGTTATAATTTGTGAATGAAAAATGGCTTATTTTTCCATCAGACCTGTTTTTTTTCAGTGTTTTCTAGTCTTTCTGGGGGCATGGTGGTAGGGTTCATATTAAAAAAATTTCTGGTCTAGACCATGCCCACTTCCAGTTTTACAGATAGATACAGATATGAATATATTGGCTCACTAAATAGTACAGATGAAGATTGTGATACCCCCCTAAACTACACTGTCCCCCAAAACACATAGCTTTTCTCTGGTTCTCTCCCTTGGGTAGTCTGCTTTCCCCCTACTTCCCAAAAACATGGCAGTAGGTGGATTGGCTAATCTAGATTTCCACTTGGTTTGAATGAGTGTGTGAAAGTGTGTGTGCATGGTGCCCTAAGATTGACTGGTGTCTCATATGTGGTTCTCACGTCATGCCCAGTTTTCCTGGGATAGACTCTAGATCCACTGTGACTCTGACCAGGATAGAGCAGTTATTTAAGATGAATAGATGAATGAATGAATGAATGAATGAATGGGCAATACCACACACTGAAATATTTGTGACAGTAAGGCAAGTTAAACCATATGTTCCCCACGTCACTTCAGTCTTTTGGTTTGACTCCTCCCAGAGCCTTTGGGTTTAATCTGGATGCCTGAGCAGGCTTTTCCATTACACACATCACAGCATCCAAAGCACTTCAAACACAGCTTTGAGGTGTGTTCATGGTCAGTGGAAAGCAAATATTATTCTGAAATTTCAAAAAAGGATTTTTTCATAGTATACATAAAATTACAATGCACAATACAAGATAAGGACACTATGCACAAACTAAGCAAGCAATACTTTATGGACAGTAAAATCATTGTATACCTGAGCATCTTTTCTTTTGTCAGGAAATCCTTCAATGATCCGATTTTGCAGGATGGACATTGAGTCTAGCAGTTGCTGGTGGACAAATAGCGAGTGTAATTGCCAGATTAGCAAGGGAATTAATTTTATGTTTGTTAACAGCTAATGTTGGAGTGTCAGAGAGTGGATTCATGAAGTGAAATTTTATTAATTAATGGATAAATTACTGCTCACTTCTTGTATTTCTGTATACAGATATTTATGTAGCTTCTTTAAAATGGTCAGCCTGTCCTGTTACTGCATTTAGTGTGAGCCCTTTAGTATGCTGCAACATTTTTAGTTCTTCTCTGTAGCTTGCAATGGTTCAGAGTTCTTTAATACACTGGTAGCTCTTTTGCTCTTCCTGTGCTAATTATTGCCCATTCTGTAGGATTGATCTCTGTGTGTTTAATGCTGCTGTATTCATCTCCTTTGAGCTCCATATTGCCTGCAGGTATTGTGCCAAATCAAACAACACCTTTTTTTTTTTTTTTTTTGAAACTTGTGCTGCCTGGTGGCTTGCTATCTCCAAAGGTCTCCGTTAAGGAATGATCCGAATGAAGAAAGACTGACAGGTTTGTCAATGATATAGTCAACCTTTTTGCATTCAGAACAGGCTTGATTGGATTTCTGTTTCATGTAAAATGTTCTGGTGTGTTTTTTTCCTTTTTTTTTTTTTGAGGGAGCAATTATTGCTATTTTTAATGAATACATATGAAGTCATTGCAATGTTTTTAGAGGATTCATCATAGAGACTGAGATAATTATTACAGATATTTAGATATTTTATATATTTCAGTTTATGAACCCACATCTCCTAAGCCCCTGCTAAAAGGTTTTTCTTGCCAGGGGATTGAGGAACATGATTTTGAACTCTGACCTAATATTTGCACCATAGAACTCATTTATCTGCTTTAACAGCTCCTTGATTTAATTTTACCAGAGCAGATTGTCTTGCCAGGAGGAGTTGTCTTGGAAATGACAGATACAACAGTGAATTGTTTAAGAGGCCAGATGACACGTTTAGCTGATGATTGTGATTGAGAAGCATTTATAAAATGGTAAAAAGAAGAAACCCTCAGATTTAGGAAGGAGATCTGGGCAGCTTGTTCTTTGTGAAGGACAGAGTGTAGATGTAGTGTAAGTTGTCATGACATTTCATTCATTCATTCATTCATTTCTCAGTAACCACTGGGCATGAGGCAGGAATACACCCAGAATTGTACACAAGTCCATTGCAGGAATCCATATACGGACACACACACACACACATTCACACACTCATTCACACCTAGGGACAATTTAGTGTAGCCAGTCCACCTGCTTGCATGAACCTGGAGAAACTGATGGAAACCCATGCGAGCACAGGGAGGACAGGCACAGAAACTCCAGACAGGCAGTGACCCATGCTCAGGATCGATCATTGAATTATACGTGGAGTAAATTATTGCCACCCTTAAAAAAACAATTAAAATAAATGAAACAAACTGTCATCCTTGGAAACAAATGCTAAGTTGTTGCCTTTGCCTGGTGTGGACAGCAGTAGAAATAATCTCTCTAGCTTTATTGTACATTTATCCTTGGTGATTCTAATGGTTCATAAACGTACATTCTAATGATCAGATAAATCACGATGGGTCAGTGGTGGGCCCTTCTATTCGTTGACCTGGTAGAGTGAAACAGTGGGCTACAGTAAGCAATTATGTAACTACATAGTTACCTATGTGGTGGGTTTACATGGGTTGCCAAAGAGTGTAGGTACAGTAGCTGTAAGGCCGCTGAAGTGTGGAGTGTATACTTCTTGTATACTAAAGAGGAGGGGCGTATACTCCTTGGTTTTTCCATGTCAAACAGCATTTTTTGCCTTGCTTTAGCATTTTCAGTTCTCTAGTGTCCTTGAGTTGTTTCTTAAATGCCTATCTCTAGTTTCCCTGGTTACTAGTTCCTTATTTTTATTTATAGTTTCCTAGTTCATAGCCTTTGGGCACTGTAATCTAGAATCTTTGAAGGTAACTTGCTATGGATAAAACCGTTCACTAAATGAAAAAAATATACATGTGTAAACCTTCCTGTCCTGAACCATGTTTTGTGTTCTCTGATTTTGACCTAGGTTTTTTTTTTGGATATCAATAATGAATTGTCTTGCATTTATCCTATCTACCTGTATTTTGACCCTAGCTTGCAATATTTACCAGGATTCAAATAAAAGAAACTTGGCTATTCCATTCAACCACCTCTGACTCCCATTCCCTATAATACAAGTGGACGACTTTCAGCTGTCGGTCTTTTCTGCATATTTTAGATCCCATCATTAAAATAATTTCTCAATTACTAATGATATAACATTCCTCCACCACTGGGCACTGTGCACAAGAGACAGCGTTGTGTAACATCACAGTATCTGCTTAATGAACATGCCATTTTAAATTATCCTTACATCAATGAAAATACTACATGATCAGGTTTTTCTTATTAGTGTTGAACAAATATGCTTACAGTTTCATTTGGGTAAACTTAAAAACACTGCATCACTCTTATGTCATGCACATATTTATTACATTGAGCTCCTCAACAGTATATAGATTATAAACCACTATTAGAGCACAGCAGTGATGGCCATACGGTAGCTACCAGATCCTCGGAGTTGCTTAGCAACTGGATACAGTATTTAGAAAAGTATCCACGTGTCCAAAAAAAAAAAAAAGACCCTGCAAAGGCTGAGATTTTTATCTGCTTTTATATGATAATTTCAGTTATTGTAGTGTTTGTGGATGGGGGTAGGGGTTGGGGATTTGGGTAAGTGAAGCTTGTGCATTAATTAAGGATTTGAAGAATAAGCCTTTATTTAACACACATATATATATATATATATATATATATATATATATATATATATATATATATATATATTACAGTACAGTGAAATTCTTTTCTTCACATATCCTTGCTTGTTAGGAAGTTGGGGTCAGAGTGCAGGGTCTGCCATGATATAGCCCCCCTGGAGCAGAGAGGGTTAAGGGCCCAACAGTGGTAGCTTGTTTGGAGATTTTATGATAACTGAATCGGCATAGACAGGTGGTCTTTGTACACAGGTGAAAATAACATGCATGTAGCATCTGAAAAACCTTGCAGACAAGACATGACTCCAGGCAACAGCTGGTAGGTAGAGAGAGTAAGGATTTAAGTAGAAGGAGCTCATACAGTGGTTGTATTTATGTAACGTAGGTAGAGCATGACTGGCTGTACAAAATTGTAGCTTGGAGTACCTATGGGACGCAACAAAAAAGTCCTGGGAGCAGGCAGGGTTGAATAACATGGGAGAGTGTTTTGAACGCAGTGCAGTCCTCGGATGGTGATATGTGATGCATTTATCATACTCATTCATTTATTGTCTGTACGTGATTTATCCTTTTCAGGGATGCTGTTGTTTAAATTATTAAATCGTGTACATTTCGGGAAATATTTCATTTCATTTCAATAGTGTCTGCAGGAGTGGGCGGGATTAGTCAGAATTCCTTTGGGCGTGGGTGGGAAGTTTTATGATAACAGATGCAGAATACTGAATTGGCATAGACAGACTAGTGCAGAACATTACTGATGACAGGTAGTCTTTGTACATGGGTGAAAAATAACATGCATCTGAAAACCTTGCAGACAAGAGATGCCTCCAAGCAACAGCTGCTGGGGAGGAGGAGGAGGATTCGCTGTGAACAGAACACAAGAGAGTACATCTCCAACATGGTCTCACAATTGCAAATTTATAAGACATTCAAGTGAACTAGTCACAAGTCACAATTCAAAAGATATTCCAGATCAGTTTGGCATCTCAGAGAAAAGGGCATTTTACAGGCCCTCTGTCTTATAGTGTTTGGATAACTTATTAGGAAATACATTTTAAGACCACTTCTGAGATCAATTTTTAGTACCATTCAATGATCACTATTTTACCCCTTTTATTACAGTCAGTAGATTATTTAATCGTATTGTGCTAGGTTATAAGGTATGAGTAGGTAAATACTCTAGTTTACTGGTAGTCCTAATACTGCATTATTAGCAGTTATTTGTCCAGATTAGTGAATTGAGCTGAACAGCTGTGACATGAGTTAGATCTGATGAACTAGATCACTATGAGTACAAGTGCAAGGATGTACAGAGTTGCTGTGACTGTGACAGTGATGTAACTGGTATGTTCCCATGGGCACATATGTCACAAATTTCCATGAAATTTGCAGCACAATATGCACAGTGCCTCGACAGTTCTGGAGTATCGTAAATGTGAGACCTGAGAAAATAGAAATTGTGAGGTTTCTGCATTGTGCATGCTGAAACATGTTGCCCTGCTTTCTGGGGTGAAACCGTAGGCTTGTGCCACCAAAGCAGAGGTCTTTAATGGATAATGGAAAGTAGAACACATTGTGCAGTAATCATAGAGGTTAAAATGGAGAAAGCCTATTTTGATTTGCAAATTAAGTTACGTGATGCACATTTCTAAAAGAAACCCACAGCAGGCAAAGAGAAAACCAGAACTCTGTGTATTATATTATAAATTATACATACACATTTAACATGAACAATTATAGTAATGCGCACATTCTAACACATTATGGTTTCTGTAGTAACAGCTCATTCACAGGGATGTTACATAATAATCTAGTACTAATAATAAATGCAGGCAATCAATTGTACTGTAACAAGACAGCTAAAAGGCCTTTTTTGCTTCCTGACTTTTAAGTTAAAATATTGGGCATTGGTCTGCTCTCTTGTTTTAATTCTCAGTCTCTCCTCATAAGTATGAACATCAAAAGACTTTACTCAAATCAGGTCAACATTAGCAGTGTCTGCCATTTTGTGTCACAAAGCAGCTAAGCTGCTAGCTGAAGAGGGAAGTGACAGCTAGCTTGCTAGACTTTCAAACAGCAAATGTCAGAAGTGAATGCAAATAATCAAACGGAACCTTATACTTACAGTTTATTTACAATATTTATAAATTACACCAAACAGTTCAATATTGCAGTGAGATATTTGATCATTTGATTGCCTAAAAATATTGACTTCCACCAAAATTGATGAAAAATATAGATACTTTGGTGAACATTTCATTGCCACATTTTAATGAAATTTTAGTCTTTAAGTAGTCTTAAAGCAATCGCCTGTGATGCTAACAGCATATATGACAAAACCTATTGGTTCAAATGATATTACCTGCAATCTGCAGAAATATTTGGATTGATAAGCAACCATCTGAATGTACAAGCTTACTTTATACAAATGTTGCAAAATTAGCATAAGTGCGTATCTGCAGTCTGCTTGGTTGCACATAATAATAAGCTGTCTACAACTGTAGTGAAATATATTTACTGTCGATTAACTGACTTTTTTTTTTTTTTTTAGATCTCTAGATCCGAGCATCAATATAGACTTTGGCCAGAAAAATGGTACAGTTTTATTACTGACATGAAAGAAATAAAAAAAATCACGTAATTACACCTTCACACACCTCCCTTTAGGGCAGATGTCAGACTTTTTCCCTTTGAGTCCTCCTTCACAGATATAAATTGATAGTGTTATTTTTCACATTAATGAACTAAAAAAATGTTAAATAGTTAAATACCATGATTTTTTAGTTCATTAATGTGAAATGTGACAGAAAGTGAGGGCATCATTGCATCTTTGAAGTGGAGAGTTCGAAACATCTGCACAACTTTCAGTCATTCTGAACTAATATGTCAGTTGGCTCATCTCATTAAAAATAAATCAAGCTTTAGATATGAATGCTGCCAAAAAATGTTTGTGGCGTCATTATAAAAGACATTGCCACTAGTTGGAAAGTCTTCACAAAACAAGTATCAGTCATGGTGAAGGTGAAGGAGCTTCCCAAAAAAGGGACAACATTATTAAAGATTATTAAACTTGAATGGAAAAACTACAAAGCCATAGCAAAACCTTAAATGTCCCTGTCAGTACAATTGTTTCAGTGATATGCATGTAGAAAGTTAACTGAACCAAAACTAATTGTCCCCGGACAGGTGGGCCATGCCAGATTTCACAACATGCTCTCAGACTAATGATAACGAAGGTAAGAGAAAAACCATTGGTCACTCAAAAAGAGTTGCAGGATGACCTGAAAGCAGCAGGATGAACAGTTATACAGAGAACAAACACTAAGCAATGAACTGCACTGCAATCCTCTCTGTTCTAAAACCCCACCCAAAACTCCTCTGCTAAGAAAGAAGCACAGAGATGCACACCTACAAGCATTTAGACAAATCAGAACAATATATTCTGGTCAGACAAAACAAAAATAGAACTCTTTGGCAATAATTCATCTCATTTAGGGTTGCGAGTATGATCTGTGAAGTACTGTGCAAATGGTACTGGTGCATTACACATCATTGCAGGAAACATGTGGGATGTATTAGAGGAGAATTTTATCTCATCTGCCAAAAAACTGAATCTGGGGAGACAAGACAACGACCCCAAATATACAGCCAAAATAACCTTGCATAGCCTAGCCAATATTCTGACTTGAATCCCACTGAAAATATATGGAGGACTTTGAAACTACAAGTTCATCAGAGGGACCCTTGTAACCTTGGGGGATTGAAGATGATTCACCAAGAGGAATGGGCCAAAACTGAACCAGCATTTTCTGATGTGAGAATTCAACTGCAGTGTGGTATATATTTTATAGCTAGTGATAGATGTCGATCAGCTATACTTAAGAAAACTAGCCAAAAGTCATTTCACATTAGGAAGCTAGGGAGAAAAAATTATTTGGAAAGCATGTATATTAAGAACATCCTGGTTTCACAGATGAAGTGATTTTCTTTAGAAAGAAAACCCCTCTAGATTAAAGTTCATCTCATCTGTATATAACAGTACAAAAAGTATGGACTTTTTGTGCATATTTTTCCCCACAAACTGTAACCTAACCTTTCATTCCTTTAGATTTATTAGTGGTATGGATTTTGTAGTCAAATCTCTGAGGTCATCATAGCTACATATTAGAGAGTGATCTTGATCTGTTCTCTTGATGACTGAAAGTATTCTTTGGTCATCAGCTGTGGTTTACCAGGTTGATCTTTTCTTGTCAAGATCACCAGTGCATTCTGGCTTCTCAACAACAGTTACCAACAGTTGATTTTCACACAAAATTGTTATGTCTGTGCCTGTGGTTGGTTTGTTTTGGCTTGCCTCACTGGCATTGACACTTCATTCATCCATGACAAAGCTGATGGCAGCAACAGATTCCACATACTGTACAAATGTTACTTCTAGAATCAACTTTACACCTAATGTTGCAGTGACATATCTTGCTACTGGCCAAGAAACAAATGAGCAAACAATTGTCTAATAACTTTAGGTCCATGAAATGGGGAGAACTATGTCTGTGTTCAGACTGTGTTGGTGAATCAGTGGTCAATGGAGATATAGCAGGAATAAAGCAGCACAGATAACAAATGAGAGATGGTTTAGAGCACTTCCATCTGGCTCACATACTGCCAAGGAATGACAGCAATGAACTTATTTGAATCTGTCTGCTAGAACACATCCACAACTCAGCCTCAATATCTCAGACAAGAGGTGAGAAGTCAAACCCAAGACCCCCCCCCCCCAACAGCAATAACAGAGCAACCATTTTTTTCCCCTAAAATTTTTTTTTTTTACCTGTCGTTAGAAGGCTTCCTTTACTGCTATTGTAAATCAGCTCTGCAGTACACTGGAATGTGATGTTTATTGAAATTGATCTTCAGCATAGCTATTTCAAGCTTGAAATCAGTAAAAATAGAAATAGGTTTAATAATCATATTTGGTTTATTGCAGTTAGTTCCGGCCCACCAATTTTATTGGACAAACAGCTTTCAAGAGTGGTGATATTTAATACAACAGCACTGGGACATTTCACTGTTTGTATCACTCCGCTTGTGTTTGCTACATAAAATTCCAATTCTAGCAAAAGTCTGTTACATTGAAACAGTTACTTCACTTACTACAAGCAGTTAGTCTGTGCGTTGACATCTCAACACGCATAACTCTATCCAGCTGTGGCTTCCTTGGGAACTTTTTCATTGGTGAAGGAAAAATAAACAAAAAAATTGTCCGTATTGTGTCTGACATCATTTAATATTAATTTCTAGTTGTATAAAAGCAATATCACACTTGCAGTCATGCTGTTGTACTGAATATCGACATGGCTATGATTACCTGTGGCACTTGGCCTGATGTGCTGATATTCAGATGCTTTTCACAGCATCAGCTCTTTTGTTATGCTGAGCTGAACCACTGAACATTTACATGGAAGGAACCTCTAGAGGGGTGACAGAATGCAAGATGCATTTCTGTTGACACTGTATTTAAAATGATCTAAAATTTAGATAATTTAGTCTTGGCAAATTTCCAGCCAGCTCTCCCCATCACATGACAGCTACCAAATGGAGAGGGCGAAGGCTAACACGTGTGACCTCCAAGACACATGAAGCTGCCGACAACATCTTTTAGAGCATTCTGTTTTTTTTTTTTTTTTTTAATGCCAGATGCCATTCCTGACACAACCCTCCCCAATTATCCAGGTTTGGGACCAGCACTGAGAGTGCACTAGCCTGTACACCCCTATTGGGTTGGCGCCCAATGTGGGGCTCAAGCCCATAATCCTGAGATCAAGGGTCCCATGCTCTACCAACTGACCTAGCTGGGCACCCTTTAAATTGGAATTCAGATAAAGATACAAATATTTTGAGACCGTTCCAGACACAGATACAGATAATGCCATTGCATTACACCCTTATATCAAGTACATTGTTCTTGCTGCTGAGGCTGAGTTGTTGAAAACTCCATTTCTTCTACACAACTTCGCTTTTTGCTGCATGTGACCACTTATGTGATAGAGGTGATATGCATTTCCAAATCATGAGAGATTATTTTGAGTTGCATTTAAAAAAAGATTTGAGTGCAGGAAAGGTCTGCTCAATTAGCTAAGGAACAGCACATTGACAGTATGATATGATTCAGACCCTCTGCAGGGACACTGGAACAGCTGGCACTTTAAAGGCATTGTATTGTCCTCACATGGTCATTTAGACTCAGAGAGGCACACACATTGCTAGTCTATTAGCAAGCAACTGAGACACTGCATTGTGTGATTAAAATACTGATTAATTAGATCACCTAATAAGACCCTGATGAGAGTGTACCACCAAAATTTATGTAAAAAGTGCTCTCTTAGGCAAGGCTGATGGATAAATATTTAAAGGCACCATACAGGGAATAAAGACATTCAACACAAGCAGAAAGGAAGAAGGATGTTCGTGGGATCCTGAGACAACTCTGTCCACTTGGGATTTTACAGTAAGTTAGAGACTGGAGTATATCATCCATCTCTAATAGCATTATTGACTTTCACATGATCACAGAGAAGCATTTCTGTGAAGAATATCCCATTCTTACTGTACATTACCACAACAAAGCATTCTGGGATAGAAGTTTTTGTTGTATTTAATTTTGTTTGTGAACTTCAGCTTTATTCTCACACCTTGTACAGTGCAGTTTTTGGTAAATATTTTTAATAATTAACAAATTATGACAGAATAATTTCCTTGTTAGTTGCTAGATCCGTATCTCAGGAATAAAACATGGCATGGTGTGCTGTTATAGGAAAATAATCTTTGATGGGGTGTTGTGACCCAAAATAAAGTTGAGTTACTCTTATCACGTGAAAGTTGGTTCTTTTCCTATAACAGCCTGACCCAAAGTGTTTCATTCCTCTTATTCTGCAGCAATTTGCCAATGCTAACATTTAAAAAAAATGAAAAACTACATGATATAACCTTTATAGTTTATAGTTGTGTTTAATGTTGTGAAACATCCTTGAATCAGTTAATTCCTGCTATCGCTTATGTTACAACAGCTATAAACAGTTGATCCCTCACCAGTCTGTATTTCTTTCTCTCTCTTCAATTTAATAAGACAACAAAAGCAAATTGCTATTGAGAACCTGCAAATCCTTCTGTCCTAAAGACTTTACTGTGTCAGAAAAAAATAAGGAGCATCTCCACCTGTTACAAAGCATTGAAACTGGAGACTCCTTCCAGAAATTCTAATTAAATAAATGTCTCCTCGCAGAAAATGTCAACAATTAATATATAATAAAATATAATAAACATTTTTATTTAAAAAAATCCATTTATGTGGACCATAAAAGTTCCTGTGTTAGTTGTTAATATAGAAATATTAACATATTAGAATGAGCACATTCATATGTGGTTTGCCTTGCAGCTGACACAATTGTCAGAGCTGCTGTTATAGAAAATTAATCAACATCTTCTGAGCAGTCTGAGTCAAGAATTTAATAATATAAACCTAATTAACCAGCACCTCATTATTACCAGCAACTTAAAGGACATTATTAGATAATAGTTATAATGTATATTACTACATCTGAATGCATGTGACTGTTTGCTTTTTATTTTATATTTGTTATATCTCTAATTAATGTTCCTACTCACTTCATTTCCCCCAATAAAACGGGAGATGAGCCAATTGACTTGCGACTCAAGGTAAATGGGGAATGTTCTGAGTTCAGTAATGTGAAATAAAATCTGTATGTCACAGCATTAGACAAGTGTATAATATATAAACTATAATACTTGTTATAGTTAACATTATTTAAGTATACTGTATTTATTAGGGTCGCCTAAAAAGCTGGTAAGAGGTGGAGTGAGCCAATCAGGAGCTGAGATAAAATTATATCAAATAACAGTGGAATATTTTAGGATACATTTAGCTCAATATTTGCAAATATTTGGAATATTTGCAGTTCTTCTCCACTGTGTGTAGAAGAATATCAAACTATATTTTAAATCATTTATAGTTTTTTTTTAGATACACACCAGTGTGTATCACATGAGCTTAGACTAGTGCAAATTTTGTTTCCTACATGTCGCTTGTTTGGAAAATGGAAATACTGAAAATGTTGCATAACAGTTGTATGTAAAAATGTTGTAAATAGTATAGATCTCATATGTTAAACTCATATGTTATGCCAGGACACATTATATTTAATAATCAAATCAGTTGTTTATTATTTATTGTATTTACCAATTACCTGCGTATTTACCAGTTATTCCCATTTGATTATTCAGCTTCTGGAGCAATACAATTTTCCTTATAGTCTTAATAAAGTATACATCCATCCATCTATATAGTACAAAAGTACAAATGTTTGCATTAAAATGTACCACTATTTTACAATTTTTTAACAAAAAGGTCAAAGTTAGAACAAATTTGCCAGGAAGAACTGAGGGACGGATATTATAACTGAGAGGATCCATAAGCTGTTTAGAGAATATGCAGAGAGGTTGGGGCAGTTATAATGGGAAAGAGTAGGCTTAAGAGTTATTAAAGAATATATATATATATATATATATATATATATATATATATATATATCTTGATATATTTATATCACTGGCCCTGAGACAAGCATATTTTCACCACATAGGCCTATTCCACATTCATAAATCCCCTGGGCCCACACCCAGCCCATGTACAGGAGCCTCCCAAGTTCACAAAGTGTGATGCAAACTTTTAGACTAATATCATTTTGATTTATCTTACCATACACTATTTTATATTAAAATGCAAGCTAATTTACAAACACAGAGGTATACAATGGACTGTGCATTGCACTTAAGCAAAACAGTACATCTTGTCCATTTGATGTGATTGTCTCAAGTACTATTTGGATAGGATAAAATTTTCCAGACACATGTCCATTAAGTAGTGTTGCTAGAGGACGTTTGTAACAATTATGATCTATCTATCTATGATGGATTTTTACAGGATAAAAATCCCAGAGATACTCCAATAATAGTTACATTACTCCATTTCCCCATGTAAAACTTATCCTGTCCAAAAGGTACTTTAATGAATATATTTCTTTGTCTTTTTCTTTTTATCCTAAGGCTATGCAAACCCTTGCATAGTGCATTTATGTTTTCAAATATGATTGTGTCAGTGCTTAAAAACATAACACTGCAATTTCTATAAGTAAAGATATATGATTTATGATGAAGGTTGAACTAACTGAGGTAGTTTCTGAGCAGCTTTGTCATTTTTCTCAAAGAGATGACCGTATATTGTTAGAAGGATCAAGCAGGAGGCATTTTTATAATAATGTTAGGTGTTTCCTCCTGACCCAGTGACACCCAGAAACCTGGAATATTAGCTCCCATCCCTCGTAATTAGTTGCTGTGGGTATCGTAAACCTGTTTATTTACACCTCTCTTTGTCTAGTGTCTTTGTGAAGTCTTGCAAGTGTTTATTCAGCAGTATCTTAGCCAAAGTCCTCAGTCTCCTAGTTTCCAATTTCATTTTCCTCTTGTTTATTTGGGTCTTTCTTCATCAGCCACTGGTGCAGTACCAAAGGTTTCAGTTGGATGGTTATTGGTACCTACACAATATTCGCACCAAAAAGACCTTATGTTAGTCAGGAACGGGGCTAGGA
This sequence comes from Pangasianodon hypophthalmus, assembly GCF_027358585.1. NCBI lineage: Eukaryota > Metazoa > Chordata > Actinopteri > Siluriformes > Pangasiidae > Pangasianodon > Pangasianodon hypophthalmus. The sequence goes on along the minus strand of NC_069728.1, from coordinate 12,622,366 downwards.
GCACATTTATCTGCTGGTTAAAAGGACTTTTGTGGCACAAATGCAGCCCAAACAAACTGAATTTTTAAATGAATTTATTGAGAGTATGTCACTACAGTGTTTTTCCCCCAGAAACTGGTCGAAATATATATTTTAATTCTACCATGTATGTTTTTCTTGTTGTTAGGTTTTGTCAATGAGCACTTTTTGAGCTCTTTTGCAAATGGGATCATATGATAATGCTGTATGATGATACAGCCACTTTTACAGTTGTCACTGTGAGCAACACAGACGTCTCGCAAGCTGGTGGAAAATGACCCTTGTGAAAAAAATGGTATACTTAAAAATGATAATAGTCTAGTTGAATTATTTGTCTACTTAATAGTCTACTTGAATTTAAGCATACTTTGGAAAAGTGTACTTTATAAAAAAAAGACATTTACTGACTGTACTTATATTATGATAGAAATATTCTTTCACAGAGTATGTTGGAGGAACATTGATTCTGTGTTAAAACTATATTTCAAAAAGTATGGTTGAAAGGCATTCTTTTTATGTTGAAACAATGCAACAAATTAGCTTTCTGAAATGAAATTTAACCTTTTTCATATCAGCAAATTGCCTTAAAATAATTTCGCTTCAGACCCAATGATATCGAGAAAATTTTAATGCACTTGTTAAAACTCAATTTCCACATACAACACACAGAGTTCCTTTTTATACGTAACAGCTGTGCAAACTTTTCCTTAGAAGAGAAATCAGGCAGCTCCAGTAACAAATAAAAAATGACACCCAGTTATTGCCAATACATGTAGATTATCAAAATTATATGTTCAGAAAAGCATACTATGATGTAATTTATTACCATATTGATAAAACAAACCCAAATTGTGTTGCCTTCTGTTAGGGCTACTTCCAGTTTTTTCTATGTGCAGTGGAAAACACCCATTTTTCCTGTTCCTCATTTCTCTGACTTCCTAGTACCTGTGTATCTGGTTTTGACCTTTGTGTTTGGGAACTTAATAATGGATGATAAAGGAATGACAGAACCTGACTGTCTGATTCTGGCCTTGATTTTGCCTTACAGTTGTTACATGTTAGGGCAGTTTATTAATAATTATTGCAATACTGTTTTTTTATTTTTCAGTTTGCACATGACTTGACTTCAGCTTTGAAGGAAAAGAAGAATAATGGTTATTAACACACATATTCTTCCTTTACAAAACATTGGACAAGATCTTAGTGCATAATAGATCGTAGGTTTAAAAGCTTCTGAATCCTGACAGAGCAGTTCCCTTTCACTGTTAGGGAGGATTTAATATACAAATCTGTCACATTGTTTGAGCAGATTAGATAAACGAAGAGGCATGACCCGTCACTGACACACACGTTCTCCTGCTGCTTGAGTTGCATGAAACCAATCTGTTCTATTCTGCTAGAGTGCAAAGTGTGAGTGATTCATGTCCAAATGGCTCTGTAGAATTCATAATGCCTGTTACACTGTCTAGATATCTAATGACTCAAAATATCTTAATGACTTTAAATGCTCTAAATTGCTACAGCACTGACAATGTGTCACCTTGTGGCGAGAATAACTTACAGTAGCAGTCACTCTGACCCATGTCAAAATTACGTGGATGACTGAAAGCAATCATACTCAGCTCAAAAGGGTTTCTCTGCTGCTGTCTCTGGAGAATTTCACCATGGCACACTGTTGTGTGTTTTCCTAAATATATCAAATTGTGTTAAATTGGGTGTGCTAGAGCATAAAAACACTAAATACAGCAGTGCTCCATCCTTTTTGGACTGGATTTCAAGAGTCCTGCTCTATGGGTTTCTATTAAGAACAAGGGATCAAAGCTCACAGGGTGTTCTGGTAATTCAGATAGATCACTGCTGAGTCACAAAATGTGAAACAGATCACTTTACACACACAGAAAGTTCCAGAAGACAAGCTGAGAGCTTTTTCTAATCTGAAAGTTTGCTACTGCACACTCTCTGAATTTTAATGCTCACAGATGCTGTTTTGTATTTTCATTCACTTTTTCTCTTTTCCTCTTATTTGGATTCTTCTGTAGAGTCAGCACTGATGACTGAGTCTAAGAAAAAAAAAAGACACTGATGAAGGCTGAGTGATTGCTAGACTGACTAGTCTGCTGTATGAGGAACACAGTTGGCCTCATAAACACAGTTCCTCAAAACAAACAATACACAGTACTGTGTGTATTTTTGAGTAAACATTTTCCCTTCTCAATTAGGATTTCTGCCTGAAACAAATGTAGTTTTTATTTTTAGCCTAATTTTCTCTTCAATGTTAATTCCCCCCTATTCCTCACTAAGTGGTGGACAATAGCTATCAATCTGGGATAATCAATCATTCATCTTTAAGCTGACACTCATGCCATATTTGGAGGAAAGTTAACACTTCAAGGGGAGTGTTAATTGTACGTATGTGTCCTAACACCAAAACCGACTAGTTTTACTGCAAATTTCTAGGAAAATATGAATAACCTATATGGTAAACAGGTGACTCAGAAAGTTTGTTTGGCTCCATGTTCAGAAGACTTATTAATCAAATTCACAAAAGTGCACAAACTCAGAAGAGCAAATCTACACTCAAGGTTAAGCCTTAGCATCATAATATATGTGGTCTTATATTTTGTTTGAGTATTTTTCACATTATTTCCAATCTTACTGTTAAACCAGCAGAGTGTGGATCTTTTATGAGAAATTACCAATACAAATGAACATTATTTCAGTTGTGGAAGCTATGGTGCATGCTGTCATGTTTTTGTTTTTGACTTTATTCAGTCTCTCCTCCAATTTCTCCCATAATACTTTCATGGAATAAGCTGCTGTCATTAGTCTAAATATGTTATGATATAAATGTGGCATAAGCATACAGTTATTAATAGTATATTATACAGTGTAAAATTCTTGTTTAATATCATAAGTTATCAAAAAACAATTTAGTCAAAATACCTATATACTGTATCTAAATATATAAAAATATATGTAAATCCAAATCAGTACTCTTATTGGCTGAAAGCTGTAGGAAAGACACAAAAACACAACACAGGAGTGTTCTGATTTGAGATCAAGTATTAAGGCATTTTCTTACCTATTAGTCTGATTCCATTCAGTGTGTCCTATTCTTATTCAGTCCTGTTTGGAGTGAAATTTATATGTTTTGCTTGGTTTGCCATATATAGTTTGGTTTTCACACTGCACATAATTAAACCAACCAGAAAAGGAAAAAAAAACACTGGCAGGTAAGCATGTGTGAAGTGGCATGGCAGAAAATGTACTCAAAAAACTCTTTACATTGGTTAGAAATATTCTGATGGATAAATGTAAAGAAACTTCTGGCAAATGTGTGTAGAAATCACTGAAATCACAGAATTCAAATGAGCACAGAGAGCACAGTCCCAGCACTGAATAAAATCATTAAATCATTAATTTTTTTTGTTGGTTTGTTCTTTGGACAGGATATTCGCAAGGCATTGTATTTCTGCAACAGTTTGTCTCAGTTTGTGCCTTGTGATACACCGTGCATGGCATGGTTCGAATCACTTTCTCACTGCAGTTAAACCAAGTTTGCTTGGAAGTGGACTGACACCACTTTTCTCAGACAGCCTCAGATCAGTTATTTGGAGTGTGATTGCTGTTTTCTCACCTGTCTAAATAAACCTCACCAAGGGGGAAAATGAAACCAGGGATCGATATAAATGGAGTAAACATGCACATGTGAAAACCCTAACTTCAAGAAATGAAAAACAATTTCAGTGTGTTTGAAGTGTCCTTGTTGAAAATATAGTATTATTGTAGTATTTTAGATATAGCACTCTAGTAACTAATAAAGAAACTTATTAGGTATTTTGATGTAGTCGATAATAAATTGGTGATTAAGTGTTGTGGAAGCGGGGGCGTGCTCGAGCTCCGGTTTGTGAATGGAGGGCGGAGCCAGAGAAGGTGAGTGGTAAGGAATGCACACCTGTGGAGAATTCTGCTAATGAGTGTGTGTCTGCTTACAGTGAGCTGAGGTGAGGATAAGAGGGAGAGAGACGCGTGCCTCGAGACAGAGCGAGAGCAACCAGGACAGAGCCGTGCGTGTGTGTGTGTGTTAGGGAAAATAAAACTGCTGAAAACTGAAAGTAAAAGACACAGAATAAAACAGCTCTTGAGTTGTTCCCAAGCCTGGCTACTGCTTCCTCATTTTCACCTGAACTTGGGAGAGTGTCACAAGTGCATATGACATCACACCTGAACAGGATACTCAGAATACTGATTTCAGTTTAATATGAGGATTTCTCTACATACTACAAAATGGATCTGTTTTGGTTTTAAAGATTACATTTTTTAAATGTATTGTTACTTTTTGAGAAATGTTGGGACCTACTTGATAGTTGATCCCCTGTTTGTTAGTGTCAGTATTTACGTGACTGGGCTGACTTGCATTTTGGCTAAAATTCAGATGTTCTCTGGAGTTGTGCACTGCTTCTGATGAAAACAATTCAGGGGTGTCCGATTTGCCTGGGCGAAGCAACGTGAAATTTAAAATGATAGATCATTCTAATTAACGAGTGCAGTGCTTCTCAAATCCCAGATGTGGAGGTACATCTCATAGTCATTTGCTTTCCTGCAGTAGTTGATAGGGGAAATGTTCGGTCTCAGATGCTGATTTGCCTCAAACATCACTGTGATAGAGGAGAGCACTGTTCAGGGAAGCTTGCTTAAGTGACTGGAACTAATGAGGTCCTAATGTATGGCTGTGTTCCATAGAACACCGTGTCTGAATATCATAAGGGACAAAAACAACAAACATATCATGTATTAGTAATGAAATGCCTGTGTAGATGACCTTATAGCAGGGAATAAAGCAATACAATAAGAGCAGTAGCAGTGGCCAGCCTAACATTACTGAATGTAAAAACAATTTTTTTTGGAAATTGGGTAGAAAAATCATGTTTGAATACAATACATAGTCAGTGTTTGTACTTGTATCTTTGTTTCAGCTGCATCTTTCTGTCACTGTATACCTCTTGTAATCTGTCTTTTCGAAGTCTTGCATGTGTTAAAGCTGCACTGTTTCCTAGTTTCTCCTCTTATTGCTATCCTTATTAAAAAGACTATGCAGAACAGTAAAATGTCGCATTCACAAGTCTGAATCCCATGGATGCCAAAGCCATCCATGGCCAGGCATTCAGGAGAACATAATTGTCCCTATTAGAGTGATGTCAGCCGATTGTGGGCATCTGTCAGTTCATGTATACAGAAAACGACAGTTAACCTCTCCTCAAAGTGTGTTCAGCTGCCCTGTGACACATTGCCTGCGCAGCAGGTCTAAATAATGCACTGACAGAGCTGTACATGTATTGGAGGAAATGCATTAGTCCTCAACCTCTTCAGATTGGTACCTACTGTCACATATGACTAGTGTATGATTACACTAAGATATAACAGGGAAGGATAACATTACCACAGACGAACAGTATTTTTTGCACTCCAAAGAATACTGCATAGGTGCTAGTTTTAAACAGGTCCTTATTTTTTGCATTGTCATTGCAGAATTGTTGGTGCAAAATGGAATTTATGTAAGATATACTGTATGAGCTCTGATGAAATGTTTAAAATGTCTAAGAGAATTTATGCATTTTTTTCACGATGCAGGTTTTTGAACAGATTTTGATTTCACAGGAGGAAAGCTGTCATCAGATTAGACTAATTAGTCTAAAAATGAATTGATTAATCCACTGCAGATCTTTGAAACAGCATGCAAAACTACATGAACACCAACCAGTGTCATGTCTGCATTAACAGAATAAAACTCCATTATGCATGATCACTTTAATAATTAAGTTAATAAATAAAACAAATGAGCAGCGTAATTGGACAGTTACACATTTGTTCTAGTTTCATCTTTGCACTCCAGCGTGTTGGATTTGAACTAAAATTAATAGGTTAAATAGGTTTAACAAGGTTTTTATACTTACTGTTCCATTTCAGGAAGCCATGAGTAAAAGGACAATATCATATTTAACATAATCTTAAATCACTTCGTGTTTAGTATTAAGTTCCAAATTCTTTTTATTTAATCTGCCTGATGTTTGTGATTATTATTCATCTCTTAAAGCTGGGTATCTTCCCTGATGAAGCTTTGCAAGGTCTGTAATGCAGCTATTTTCACTTCCTTTAATCTTGTCTTTAGGAAGTAAATTCCCCAGGGAGGGTGATTGACTTAGCCAGTCAATAGCTTTCCACATTTGGCTCTGAAATCTCTGTAGTTGTGTTAGCAGCATGAATGAGGTCAGTTTGTTGCACCCTGAAACAAAATCTGCTGAGTTCTGAGGCAATGGGTTGGATCTGATCAATTATGATACGTGTTCATTTCAGAATTTCTGACAACAACAGAGATGAGTGTGAACCAGTTCCACTGGCAGTCAGTGTTCGTGCCCAAGACTTTAATGAAACTACTTCCACCATTTTTCACATATAAGATGGCATGCTTTGGTTTAAGAACAACTCCTCTTTTCTACACTGTCCTTATACAATCTGTCCAGTAAATGTCAATCTACATTGCATCTATCCATAAGACTTATGGATACACTTAATGTTTTGATCATCTGATGATTGCCTGACAATGCCTCAGACTGGCGTGGACGGTCCAAAGATTAAAAACTGTCACTATTCAGCTATTTGTTCACTATATGCATGTATACTCATATAGTATATGTATTTCAGGAATATACATGTGATTTCCCACAAAGGATTTTAAAAGGAGCTTATATAAACTATATATTATGTATGAAATTATATATAATTATATATAATTATCTAACTTGTCTTTCACTCTTTAATTAGTGAAAAGTAGGTTGCGTAGTTCCTATAGAAACAACGGAGTGTGTGTATTTTAGCGTACTTGACTGACATTAGCAATGCTGAAAAGAACAATTGTTTAACACGTAGTAGATTTTTTCCCATCTGTTCACAGGAATTTGTTATGGTCACATTTTATAAAGTGCGATTCTCAGTGTTCAGAATAAGGCTGGCCAAACTAAGTTGTGGCTTGTGTGATTATTTCATGCTGTGCAGTATTTTATAATTTTCCAAATCTCTCTTCTTCAAAACCGTGCCCTTTGCCTAACTACATTTTTGGAGTCAGTGACTCTTTATTCAGTCGAATCCCAAATAAATACTTTAATTAAGAGTGATTCAGTTGCATTCAGTGCTTTAAATGGGCTGGTGCTCACATTGTTACTCTATATTTTGGTTTTTTGAGTACTGGATGTATTTTGTTTTCATTCTGGTACTGCTCACATGCTCCTGGACCTCCACTTTACCCATGCATAGCCACAGAATCAAACGAAGTAACTATTAATAATAATTCTTGACTGTATTGCAAAACTAAGTGGATACTAAGTTCTTAGCATGAAGAAAGTGTGATTGTGGGATTTCAACTGAACAAGCATAACAAATCATGATGCAACAGGTTTTATGAGCCTCTAATGCAGCGGGTTTGGACCGAAACACTTGTTAAAATGGAAGCATACCTGATGCATGTGACGGGCATATTGCATGCATCGAAAACAGCGTTCTGATGTGAATTAGCCTGAATGGAGCCAAAGCACTTAAAACCATCACTGATGGATATTTTCATATTTTTGAATATTTGAGTACATAGTGTAAATTTTTTAAAACAATTGAGTAATTTTAAAATGGGCAGGTTAGTGTTTTGTTCACTGTGGAGCTACAAAATTACTTAACGGTGCACTAAAACTGGTAACACATACACTAACATGCCAAAAAGGGGAGTAACGGAATTTTTTCCACTTCATATTTAATATCCATTTATATTTTATATGAATGAAGCTGTCAATAAAGCTACAAGCATTAACCCTGCCCATCAGCATTACATTAACCAATGGTAGCTTGACAAAAATACCAGTATGTCATATGCTAATCTACTCCTATGTCTGTTTTTCAGCACTGCCTTACAGACTTTCCAATGTCTGTGTCTCATTAGTTTAGTGTATTTAAGCTCCGTTAGTAGTTAATCTTTGTGTCTTGTCATTATTCAAGTGTGTAGTTCTAAGCTGTATCTAATATGTATTTACCCCTATCAACTATTTGCCTGTTTCTCTACAGTAGCCTGTTATGTGTATTTTTAGTCTGGTTTTGAACCTGAGGCAGTGTGGAAAACTGGTCTCGGGTCCACCTGTAATTGGTGGTCTGGGGTTTGCTCTGCGTTACTTAAATGAGGTCATTTTCATTGTGGGAGTCCTTGCACTGAGATAATGGCACAGAATGCAGGTCTAATAACAGCATGCACTAAAAATCCTCTTAAGAGTGAAAGAACAATTGTTCAGAAGTGCTCTAACATTAGACACAACACACACACCCAACAACAGCCACTGTTCATCATGGTTTGAATGTTAGTAACTGAACTAAAGGACTGTTAATTAGAGCAATAATGAGATGTGTCTATTGCTAACAGAAATTACACACCAAACAGAGGTGATATTTAGAACATTTAGGACTGTATAATTGGACCATGGCTTAGAAGCAAACCATGATGCAAGAATGGAGTGTGGATTAATTTTTTCAAAAATGAAGTGTGCAAATGCACTTTGCTTGGCCACCAAATTGTTTTGCTTTAAAAATCATTATATGTGAATCTGTCCTGTTTAAAAGAAGCATATTTTTAGACGGCTGTGATGTACAGTTCTTCTTCTTCTTTCGGCTGCTTCCTTTAGGGGTCACAGCGGATCATTAGTCTGCATATTTGATTTGGCACAATTTAATGCTGGATGCCCTTCCTGATGCAACCCTCCTCAGTTTTATCCACGCTTGGGACCGGCACTGGGGGTGCACTGTCCTGTGTAACCCCAGTGGCTGGGGTTGGTTCCCTGGTTAGGGATCAAACCTGGACCATGGCGGCGAGAGTGCTGTGGCCAAACCACTAGTCCTCCAGGGACCCGCTGTGATGTACAATGCTTGTTAATAATAAAAAAAGACTTCACTCTTAAGCAGAACAAATGATCAATATACACTAAGTGGCCACTTAATTAGGTACAGCTGCCTTGTTTATACACAGATTGGCTATTTTCTAAGGTAGCACTACCATATAGGTTACTTTGAAGGTACAAGGTTAGTAACCGCAGCCCATCTGTAGCTGTGCACCCCCTCTACCCATCTATCAGTGGAAAGGACAATAAAAAGACAACCTCTGAGCAGATCGTTTTGGGGAGGCAGTGATACTGACAAAGTAGTGTTTGCGGCCGGTAAAACGTTTGGTGGTAGTACATGTGTAGTATCAGCAGTGATGCTGGAATTGCTGAAATTTTTGTATAAATTATTATGCACACCTACGTTGTTGGACCATCATGTAGGTGTACAGTTATAGAAGTCTACACACGCCTGTTAAAATAACAGGTTTTCTGTATAAAAGAATGTTAAAAAAAGTTTTAAAAAAATAACACCTAGATTAAATAATGACATCTTTTTCCACCTTTAATGTGATATACAGTAGCCACCAGCAAAATTAAAGTGAAAAACAAATAGAAATGTTGAAATAAAAAAAGAAACAAGTCAAACTCAACTTCATTTGTGTCGATGGGGAAGCCTCCACCACCAAGTCTAATCCTTTATGTTACGAAGTTGTATGCTAGAAATGCCTTAAAATAAAGTAGATCATAATGATCATAATGATGGGCGTTCTTTATTTTTGTGCTTGACACATGATCATGAAAATAGGGCCCTGATATGTTGAAGATGTTTCAGTAGATATTAACAGTCCGAAAACTCCCATATGACTGGAGCAATGTCTTCCAGATTATAACAAAGAGTCCTGGCGCTTTGACTTACTAAATGACCTACTTGACTTAATGCATTCATAGACATATGGCCATTAAAGCTTAATGACATGACTGACAGGCAGCCTGAGCTTTTCTGATGGGATAAATGTACCCAAGTCAGTAATATTATAATGTGTTGACTCCTTTTTGATGGCTCATGTAATTTGCAAAGATTTCAGATGATGGCTAGGGCAATTTAAAATGCTATGAGCCTGGCACTTGTGCTGCCAAAGCTTTAGTAAGATTCATAAACGCATGGTGTTTTTTTCTTCATATCTGTAACAAAGAGATCTCCATATTAGGCAAATCTTCCAAGAGGAAGTACAATTGGTGGGTGTGTGTTTGTGTGTGTCAGTGTGAGCTCACTATCTGTGGGTGTGTGTAGGAGACCAAATCAAAGGTGAGTGCATGGCTCTTTTGTAGCGTTTCCAATCAGGCCGAGAGGCTGAAAAAGCTGCTCAGGCTTTTCAACAACACCGAACAGCTCAGCAAACTACTGAAGATGTCAATTAGGGATGAGAAAATGTCTGCTTTTCTACAGCGTGATGCTGGCTGAAATATTATCTGCTAGTGTTGCATTGTGTAAACCAGAACTTCATACTACTGCATAACTGTCTTTAATGTTGCTAAGAATGGGTAGACTTATACAGGGATGGAGAAAGTACTGAGAAATTATACTTAAGTGAAAGTATAGATAATGCATGAAATCTTCCTCAAGGAAAAAAATGGTATGCAGTATCCAGCAAAAAAATGTACTAAAGAGACAGTAAAAAAAGTTCCTACTTAAAAGTATTAAAAAGTAAAAAAGTCATGTTTTCATGTGAAAAGTAACTTTTATTACTTATCTATGTTGTTTTGCCTGAAAACATCATTCAATCTCTGTAAACTAGCAGATGGAATCGATGCTAGTCTAACCTGGCATTAGCAAAGCATTAGTTAAATATAGCTAGATAATGTTAGCAAATTAGCAAAAGGAACTCAACCTGTTTTTTTTTTCAGATTAGACTGAATTCATGCCTTCATGCCTGAATTCACAGCTACAACAGCGAACAGTTTTGTTGGTCTCTTTTCTTGTGGCTCAACAACATAAAGTGGCTTAGTAAGATACTGGGCCACCATGAGCTGCCAGAAGAGCTTCAATGAATCTTGACATTCTACAAGTCTCTGAAACTGTACTTGAGGGATTGAATATTATTCCCAAAGATATTCCCTCAGTTGGTGCTTTGGTGATGGTGGTGGAAAGCGATGTCTAACACATAACTCCAAAATCTCACATAAGTGTTAAATTGGGTTGAGATCTTGTGACTCTGAAGGTCATGGCATATGATTTCCATCATGTTTATACTCCTGAAACCATTCAGTGAGCATGAATGCCCTATGAAAAATGCACGCCTACCTTGTTGAACCATCGTGTAGGTGTACAGTCTACATACCCCTGATAAAATCGCAGATTTTTCTATAGAAGAATGTTAAAAAAGGTAAAATAAATAAATAAATAACACTAAATGAAATCACTAAACATTTTACAGTTTGACTTGGAAACCTGATGGTCTGGAATGTTTTGGTTCTGTTTTTTGGTCTAGTGAATGTTGCTTTTAAATCTTCTGGATGTACGTACTAACATACACAAGTATATGAATAATGCTGCTCACATTATCACTGCTTCTGCGCAAGCAAAATCATGCATCAAGCATAAACCAGGCTCCTCTATGTCAGAATGTATCACACCACCCCAGCATGGATTTTCCTATAACAGCACAAAACTTCACTAAACTTGTAAGTCAGTACATGGAATATTCTTTTGGTTTTTAGTCACTTACGTCACATGTACATGTATTACTAACATAATAAAATGTTTAAATTTTACAGTAGTTCTATATTATAAATCTGGATGTAAAATAAAAAAAAAAAAAACAACAGCAAAAAAAAAAAATATGGGATGGTCAAGGCTTGGGGTCGCAGAAAATACATGATGTCCATTTGGGGTTGTTTGGGGTCATTTGGGCCACCTGTTGTACAGTTTCCCAGACTACATGCTCTCTTACATTTTCCTGTTGACTGTTTATTAAACACTACCTTTTGAATTATAGGCACTGTTTCTCTTCCCTAGAAACTAGATCCTTCTACATCCTTAAAGCAAATAATAGGCATTAGTTTATAATGAGGGTTGGATAATGGTCACTCACAGCTGCAGCTGAATTGAATGGCAAGAATCATACGCTGTTTGAGCAAAGCCTGGTACTCTCCTCTTTTCCTTCAGGGAATCTTTTCTGTCCCTGGAGATTTCTGTGGTGGAGGAGGAAGCACATGTTCATGCCAAGTTATGCAACTAGTCCAGAAAGTGCCAGGACCCATATAACGCAACAGTTTTGCTTTGGACAAAATATGCTGTACATTTTCTCTCTCTCTCTCTCTCTCTCTCTCTCTCGCCTTTCTGCTGAATTCCCTTTTTTGAGGGAAGAATAGCATAAAGAGGCACATTTAACCTGGTTCACACACTCAGCTTTTTGAAATGCTGCACTTTTAACCTTTGACCCATTGTGTTATTTTGAAAAAAAATTGCACAATTTCAAATAAAACAAAATTAATGGGTTTTTGAAAAAGAAATTCTACGCTGCAACTGGATTGCTTCTAGTTTTGAATATGATGTGTATTAACAGTAATATTGTCTAGCAATTTGCTTTAATACGGAAATGAAATTTAAGATTTAAAAAAAAATGACATGACTAGTTAAATATTAACTCTTTGCCTATAGTATAGGAATAAAATTACCTAAAAATGAATGAATGTAAAATAAATTTAAATAAAAATGAGTAAAACTTTGGTGGCATTTTGTGCAGTTGCATCAGATTTATTTATCCAAAATCTTAAGAATCTTTATGTTTTCTGTTTATGAGTTGAGACCATGGACATTACTAATAAATTACTGCCCCTTGGTAAAAAAAAAGGGGTGTTTTTGTTTTTTTGTTGTCTGATTTGCCCAAAATCAAGTCACTTAGCCTTGAAAGCAGAGTGAGGTCACATCCATGTCCCAGCCCACTCAGCTCTAGCACAGCCTCATAGACATCACTGTTACCTATGCACTACAATGTAACCTGCTTTTTTTTAAAAAAAAAAAAACATTTTAATACAAGTTAATGTGGTTTTAATTAAAGCTATGAGCATGGTTTTAATTAAAGCTACCCTGCCCCTTACCCCACCAATTCAGAACTGCACACGAATAATGGTTACAGATGTACTGCTACGGTATCTTGTCTCACCGATCTTTGTTGTTCTGTTTTTATTATATTTATTATATCATTGTTACTTTATTACCTGGACACTTTATTTCACTTGACACTTTATGCATCTACCTTACTGACTTACAAATAAGTGTGTCTTGTTAGTATCTTGTGTCATGTATGTAATTGTCTGCTGCTATGACAAAACAATTTCCCTCAGGGATCAGTGAAGCATCTATCTATCTATCTATCTATTTAAAGAGATCGCTCGGGTCATTAGGACACAACATTTCTAAAAATGGTAAAGGCCATGCACAATCATATTGTGTACAGTGATAGGCCGGATACAAGTATGTAAATGCAGCATGTGCTTTATTTGGGCAAATCCACCAAACTGTAATCAGAGTCCAAAGCAGGGTCAGGATAAAGGAAGGCAGAATTAAACAAGTAGACTCCATAAACAAAAATGAAGGGAACAGGAAAGAATCAAAGCAGGAAAATCCAGAACTAGAAAATACTTTGATACACAGAAAACAAGGTTTGAACTTAATGAGAGCAATGCATGGTAAGACTGGATACACAGCAGTGTATACATAGGCAAACCATGGACTAACACAGAACAGGTGACCACAATCAGGCAACAAACCAATAGCAGGACAGGATACAGACAGGACTAGAACTGAAACCAAAACACACACAAGCATGTGGTGGACCTTGCCATGGCAACAGCAGAAAATAAATATAAGTGACTTCTCTATTCTCTGATGCACAACAGTTGGCTCACGAAAATTTGCAGAGATCATGCTGACTGACTCAAGCTAAATTATGTAGAACTTGTTGCACATATGCTAGAGAGTCAATTGTTACTTTACAGATTGCAAAGACGTAAATTCTTAAGCCAAATTATTTGTTTTGGAACAGTATTGCAATCAATGTCTGATAAATTGTAGCACTTCCAGCTGTTTGTCTAGAGGGAGCTATTACAGAGTAATCAAAACCATGCTGGAGTCAGAGGTGATCAAGAGCCGGTGGTATATCTGAAGGAAATGAGTTAGATAATGATATAATTAGGATTTCCAAAGAACAAACAGTTGAAAATTTGCTATTTTAACCACTGCATTGCAATCTGAATGTGTGTATGTGTGTTGTGCTATTACCACAGCTGCCTTAATTGCACTTGTTTGGCTGATAAAGAAGCTAATGGCCTATTAAACCTCATAATCATGTGGTCATTCTTTTCAGCTTGTGTTAAACTGAGGTGATCACATAACAGTGTGGACAATGTTGTTTATATGGCACATCTTTTACATTGCTGTAAAATCTAAAGAAACAGCCAGGACCCATGAGACAAAACACTTCAGACACTTCATAAGTATAACACTACTATATATAAAATAAAATAAAGAAAAATGTCTTGTCTCTTTTTATTAAAAGAATACAGTGTGATGTTCTTGTCTTAGACGTCTTTCTAATCCATTGCTCATATATTAAATAAAAGTGTGATATCACACTGAAATTATGTGGGTTGTTTTTTTTAACCTCAAAGTCTGGAAAGATTTTAAGATTAATTGTGTCACCCCAGTCACCTAACACCATGTGTCCACTAGTCACCTACTGTAGAGGTTCAGATCAGCTATTATTTTCCCAATGCAATTATTATTAAATGTGTAGTGTGAAATATTGGATTGATTAACTGAGGTTTAGCTAGATGATTCATCTTATACCAGATCTCTTCTACATTTTAATTCACTTATATAGGTTGTAATGCTTTTACCTGTAAACATAAAGTGCTTTTGTATGCCATTATGTGTATAGTTATGCTGACTGGATAGTAAAGTACTTTCGCCTTGTTTATCATTTGCCATGGGAATTTTTGGTTACTAATGTCTTGCCATTGGTAATGACGCTTCTATTTCTGTATAAAGCATTAAATGTTAAATTTGATTTGATTTTTGTTTGGCATTTGTAATTTTTGTTAATTTGGCATTTGTGACTGCAGTGTAATCTGCAATGTTTCTGTGAATTAGGGTGTAACATAATGCCCTTGTACCGTATTTTATCAGTACCTTTATCTGTTTTAGTGCTCGAAATATTCCTGTCTATATCTTATGTATCTCTATTTGGATTTAAATCCAAAGTTATTGTTAAGATTCTATATTTAACTGTCCCAAATATCCATCAGTTTGTTTAATCATATTTTATTAGCTTCCAGTTGCTATGGTGAGAAACATGATTAGCCAGTCAGGATCATTACTAGCCTCTTATTTTATTCAATTTCATTGGAACTGTCATAAAGGTTTTTTTTATGGCAACATCATTAATATGGCAAGACTGATTGAGAGTAGACCTTGTCTTAAATGATTAAATAACAAATTTATGCCATTACATCTCCTAATACTGTCTGGCATCCTCCCAAAATAGCTGAGCGTGTCACACTTATCAATACAATTGTACAGATCACAAAGTAATTTTATTTAGTATATTTTCCCCTGAAATGAATTCCTGGTTACATCACTGGTGTCGGCATTGTGTGTGAATTCTGGCTTTTTTCAGTTCTACCACACTCGTGTTCATATAGTAATTGGTCTCATTTACAGATTTGTGCAGTTTTCTTAACCCTGCTCGCACTGTTATTATTTTTGTTTGTACTTGCCTGTGATATTTTGTAGCAAATTTAGTTGGTTCTATTTCGCAAAATATGAACAAAGTAGTAGCCCAAGTAGATGCCCTTTCTGGCAAGCTTTCTAAAAAGAAAATCTTCTATTTGTATCTATACTTCTATTCATTTATCTGTTCAATCCGAAAACAGTTTTCATTTTGGTTATATCCCTACTGTGAATTGTACAAAACTGTTTGTATTTGGCTAGCTGGTTTGTTTTGCATGTTAACAGTCACAATTAATTTCCTCGGTTTGCCAGTGAGGACAGTAAGTGTGTGGCTTTGTCTCAAATAACATACTACAGTGTTAAATAGTGTGTGATTTGGGATGTATAGCATAAGTCACTCTGTAATGTCCTTGACAGAGAAATAATGTCATATGGGTTGGCCTGTGGTCTCTCTGACCCATGTCTGTTCTTTGTGTGTGTGTGTGTGTGTGTGTGTGTATACAACTGGGAGTTAACTGAACCAGTGAATAAAGCCTTAAAACAATATGGCCAAAATGCTAACTTCAATAATTAGTGTAAGTTAGTCAAGGCATGGAAATGTTAGTATTAATTAGATAAATGCAAATTGTTCTATTAGAATTCATTAATTGTTCACAAGATGCATGTTTTAAAACCTCAAATACCATTGTGTGATGCACACAATACTGTAGAGAAGTGTGTTATACTTTGTTTGGCTTCATTCTAATTCACATTTCGTCCTGGTGTGCTATCTAATTTTGAATGCTGTTTCCAGCGAGTCCATCAGTTAATTCAAAAAGTATGCTTTTCACAATGTTAAAAGCAGAGCACTTTGTCAGTTTCATTTGTTGGTACTATAAACACTGAATGTGTGTAATTTTCTGACTTACTGACATTTAACACTGCAGCTCCTGTTGTTGTTTCTGGAACTGATGTCAGTGCAGCTTTAGTCACATGTGTGGTGGTCTGGGAAAACCCATCAGACGTTGCTGTGGCTGAGTTCTGTACAACAGCCAAAAAAAAAAAAAATTGGTTTTGACCAAAATGGACCAAAAATTTTTTTTATTTTATTTTTTTTGCCAATAATAAGCTCTGTGTGGGAACTGAAGTGGCTGAACACCACCACTCAAATGACCAGAGACTAGATTTTATGCCCAGGTGTCTTCATTTTGAATTCCATTCAATTTTTATTTGTGTAGCGCTTGTAACAATGGGCATTGTCACAAAGCAGCTTTACAGAAAAATATAAATTCAGAATATAAATTTATCCCTAATGAGCAAGCCACAGGCGATGGTGTCAAGGAAACACTCCTTGAGATGATATGAGGACGAAACCTTGAGAGGAACCAGACTCAAAAGGGAACCCATCCTCAACTCGGTGACAACAGATAGTGCATGAATAAATGATTTCCTTCTATACTGTAACTGTGTACTACATTTTGAATGCAAAATTGTGGCAAATGCAGTGCTAAAGCTATCATAGCAATTGCAGACCAAAGCCATCTTCATGGTTTCTAAGTGGTACCATCCACAGTAATCTCATGTATCTTTAGGCTGTCCATATGGGGCCATCCTCAGCATCAGCGAGTGGTTTCCATGAGAGGAGAACTCCAACCAGAAGTAGGGCATCAGGCTGGATCAGGCAGGTCAGGATTTATTTTCAAATAAATAAGGAGGAGGAGAAAAAATGCCAGAAAATGTAAGATCTTTAGAATCCTTAGGGGTTTTGCATTAGGGTTCAGATTAAGGTCCACTAGGGCTGAATCTGGGGTGCCTCAACCTTTTTACTTCATTTATTTACAATATTTTAAAAAAACATAATTCTATTTTATTCAAATGACATGGAAATACTTTATTTAGGTAACTTTCAAAACTTGTCTTTGGGTAAGGAGTCAGTTTATAAATGCATCCAGTCTGCCTATAGCTGTCTAAAACCTCGCTAGCTTAAAATGCTTTTCTTATGCAATGAATCTCATGGATATTGTCATGAGCCTAAACAATTTAGTTTGTGATCAGTTACCAACTCTAGAATTGTTTGCAATGAAGAGCAATTACATTTCAGGCAAAGTTTTAAAAATGTTTAAATGACCTAATAAAAAGACATTAATAACAACAGAATAATAACAGAACAGAACTCAGTGAACTAATCTGTGATTATTTCCCCACTCCACTGAACAGAGATCAGTGGAGTGAAGAGGCGATGAAGCTTATGTTTAAATTCTGCAGTAACATTTACCTCAGGTGATAAGAGAGAGACTGAGGTCGATGATGCTGATCATCAAATTCATAACTCATTTCCCATTGTAAATATATAGTTTGGCAAAAAATGTAGTGGTAGGTGGATGCTTGCCTGTCAGCGCGGCATAATATTAAAACAGGCTAAGAAAATTCCAACTGTAATATGTAGATGAGAGTGTCATTAAATACTCTTAAAATAGTTGATGATGTAGATATAATGATATAAATATTTTCCCTTTTAATATAAAATAAGGAATAGTATTATTAAAAATAAAATGAATTTTGGATGGGTGTGACTTCTGAAAAGCCTGTATAAGCCAATATTCTACAAATAAAGGCTGGTATGAACATAGGCATATCTATCTATCTATCTATCTATCTATCTATCTATCGAAATGAAAATTGAGTAAATGAATGGCAGTTACTTTTAAGCAGTCAGTGTGTTGATGTTTTTCAGGAGAAATGAAGTGGAAGCAGGTATCACTTTTTTCACTTTTCTGGTTGAAATACAGGGGGCATGGTGGCTTAGTGGTTAGTACTGTTGCCTCGCAGCTCCAGGGTTGTGGGTTCGCCTTCGTCCTGTGTGCACAGAGCTTGCGTGTTCTCCCTGTGCTTTGGGGGTTTCCTCTCCCAGTCCAAAGACATGTGTTGCGTTGTTTGTATAGAGGGATAGAGTACAAGATAGTAGGCAACTATAGGTTTAGTTAAGTCAAACTAATCTAAATGACATATAAGCTAATCTTCCTTTTTTGCAGATGGCTAATAATTGAAGTTTAAGACTTTGTTAAGTGAACTCTAAGGACATGAATTATTTCTGCATACTAAACTGTGCTACCACACTAAATAAATGTTAATGTTAAAATGATATCAGACTATAGTATCATCTATCTAATAAACAGATCTATATGCATTCAAAATGTTGGAAATGGGAAAAGGGCATTTGAGGAACACTGGTTGCACCCCTCCCCTCTGCTGTTGGGGACATGGCTTGAGTGTATGGCTGTGTCTCAAAGGACTTGGCATATACTACCATTCTAAATACTATCTGAAAATAGTAAAAACACATGGTTACTATGGTAACCTGTCATGCTGTCCTGATTAAACATCCAACACATTATACATATGGCACGGCTGTATGCTGTATGTTTAGCATATTGTAAGTAACCGTAGAATATCTCAGACCTGTGTACACCTGTGGCCTGACCTGTGTGGGTGTATGTGGTCCACGCTTCTGTCACGTGAAACTACCAACACACTCACTTTGAACTCATTTAGTTGCCTTGGCAACCACCATCTTCTTTAACTTTGAGCTCTGCAGCAATGCGGAGAGAACGGAAAAAAAGAAAGAGAGAGAAAGAGAGGGTAAATAAAAAGACAGATGGGCCAGTGAGATACAGAGATGCAGAACAGATGTGATAATGTATTGAATAGGTGCCAGGGGCATTATGTGAGAACATAGATTTTTAAGTTTAAATCATTTGAATTGTAATGTAGCTACTTTTCTGAAAACATGCATACTTAGGGAGGAGACGGGAAATCTTTTATCGTCGAAAAAGAGCTGGTCCTAAATTTTGATGATACAAGACTGCTTATATAAATATGCCACATCATTCAATATTACATTATAGACATGAAGAAAGTTTGACAAAATGTGCATTCTCTGTCGTAAAACACTCAAAAATAAGTGTTTGAAACCAGCTTAGCTACCAAGATGCTTGCATAAAAAACATCCTAGTAAAAGAGAGAATAGTTGAATTTTCCTATCAAATAAATAGCAAATTGGGTGATTTTTGGCCTTTTTTTTTTTACATTTTTTTTTACTATATTTCTCAAAGTAGTCCATCATATTAAACATATCTGCTTGTGTGTGTGGGTGTGCACTGCAATGACCAGAGAAAAAGAAGTATGCTTATCAGGAGGAAGAAATCTATTATATACTAAAGCAGAAGGCACTAGTGGTAAAATGTTTTTCATCAACATTTTTAAGGTTGTGAGTTCAAATGCTAAGATGGCATTAAGTGTTTTCCAGTATAGCTGCAAACTGTTGGACATGCACTGGCATTCTAGCTTTAATAAATTGCTACATTAAATATTTTAAAAAGACATCTTAGCTCCAACTCCATCACTATTAAGAGCTCATTTTTAAGCCATGTTTATTGACTTGACTGTGATTCTGACTCTGTCCCAAATTATATCATTTATGTCTATTTAGTGTTCTTACTAAACAGTAAGCCATTGTCATAAAGGTCTCAAACTGTAATATGCATAAAATCTGATCCAACCAGACTTCTCAATAGTGGTTATTATATTTTGGGTGTTTAAAATAGGGATGTTCCTGTAAAATCATACAGGCATTATAAACTGACTCACAGGAACATGGCATCCGAGCTTCGTAGTAGATTCTCATAGCATGTCCAGCAAATTTTGCTAATGTTTCTGGAATGTAACAAAACCAAACCTAAGTAAATTTAATATAATATTATTAGCTGGTTATAATTGTCAGCTATAAACAACAGTTCCTTAATTTGGGAAAGATATTGTTCCCTAGTTTACTTAGTCACATTAGAAAGCTCCACAGAGTATCTATTACTCATAATGCACTGTAAGTCAAGTTTAACACTTAGAAATTGTTTTAAGCAGGGCAAGTTTACAGAAGTAATGATCAAATGACTGTAATGAAATAACGTGTAAAGTTATCTTAGCTATGATAGCTAGAACATAGAGCTAGTGGTCATACTGTATGTGTTTTCTGTCAGATTAGTGTGTCGATTTATGTACAGAGCTAATTTCTATGCTAACAGCAGATTAACTAATTAGCAACCTTACCCATTAACCATTTTTATTTCCATTAAATGTAAACAAATTAATTCCCATTATCACTTATATAGTAACAGCTATAAAGAGTCATTTCTTCACTCTTTTTTTCTCTCTCTTGAAGTTAATAAACAAATAAAATTCAGCTTGTCATGTTCCCAAGAAATAAAAAAATGCATATTCCTACATCCATCCTGAAGACTTTCCCATGGGAGATAACATAAAGGAACTTATTGCTTGTTACAAAGTGCTGACACTGGAGACTTCTTCCAAAAATGCTAAATCTCCTCACAGACAGTTTCACCATGTTAATAATTATGTTTTTAGTGGTTAAATAACTTTGTTTAAAAATGTTTTTATTATTAGGCTTAGAATATTCAAAATGTCTGCCATACAAGTCCCTGCTGCTGCTATAGAAACATTTGTATTTATGTCATTTGGCAGATGCTTTTATCCAGAGAGGCTTACAGAAGTGCTTAGTAGTCTCCATCAAAAACACATTCTCATGCTAGTTCATTAGCTCCGGGACTAAGGGTACCATCAGTCTAAATCCCTGTTGGGGTGGATAGTACAGTATGAAAAAAACGCAAGATAAGAATTTTTTTTAAACAAAGTACTAATTTAAGTGCTTGGGGAGGAGATAGGTCTTTATTCTTTGGTTTGAAGACAGCCTGTGACTCAGCTGTTCGGACAGACAGTGGAAATTCATTCTACCCCCTGTGTGCCAGAACAGAGAAGAGCCTTGATACATGTCTTCCTTGTACCCTGAGAGATGGTGGGTCCATTCCAGCAGTGCTAGAGGCTCGGAGGGAGCGTGGTGCACAGCAGGGTGTGGTAAGTTCTTTAAGGTACGTGGGTACGTGGGTACGTGGTCCGTTTTGTCTTTGTAGGCAAGCATCAGTGTTTTAAATCTACACAGGAAATCAGAGGAGGGAGTGTAGCAATGGGGTGGGGTGAGAGAACTTGGGGAGATTGAAAACAAACTTGGAGAGGTTGATAACAAAAAGAAAAAACCTTTATTTTGTCACATATATATCATATATACATATCAGTACAGTGAAAGTCTTCTCTTCGGATATCCCAGCTTGTTAGGACGCTGGGGTAAGAGTACAGGGTCAGTGATAAGATAAGGGCCTTGCTCAGCGGCCCAACAGTGGCAGCTTGGCAGCTTGAACTCCTTCTGAACTCCTTCTTGAAACCCTTCTGACCTTCTGATCAGTAACTCAGAGCCTTAACCACTGAGCCACCGCTGCCCATGGTGTCTCAGAAGGGCAGTATTAATTTAACATTGTGATTTGAATTACCGACACCTTCTGAACAATCAGATTTGAGAATTCAATAGTGCTGTAAGCTTGCAGAATGCTTTGCGGCTCAGATCTATAAACTCGTTTGACATTTTCCAAACTGAAAGCACCAAGCAATAGGTAGAGGCATGACACACATATTAAATGTATAAGACAAAGTGAATGCCTTGACAAAAAAATCATCCTGTGACCAAACAATGTCTCTGATAGAGTGGCAGAGATGTTCTCACGCCTTTATTAAGAGAATATTTCTCTGACCTGGATAATACACACAGTCAGTTCAGATACTCCATTTGTTCCTGGGGTTTAGGAGACAGTGTGTGTATTAAATCCCTAGAGAAGCTTACTGACATGTCAAACATGGCAGAGTTCTGAGTTCATCTACTGCACTGCCTAAGGACTGGATGTCTATAAGGGATTCATTTCCCTCTCTCTAAGGCAAGGATATTAAATGCCTTCTTCCATTTGACACAGTGCACTTTTATAAAACAGAAAGGTTGGATTGATTTCACTCTTCTGTGCACAGACAGTAACCCAGGATCAGGATCAAACTGTACTCAAAATGAATGAATGGATGAATGAATGAATGAGCCATTCAAAGGTTTAAAAGGCTTCACAATTAAGCCCTTTACCACTGAGTCCTCTTATTTGTAAGAATTATAAATCAGTTGATTGTTGGCTGAAATTCAGGGTTCAGTTGCCTTTAGAGCAGTCACGACATAAAAAGGATACCCTTCACTACCCAAGGAAGGATTCCCCAGTCCATCTCTCTCTTTCTCTTACAACCTCAAAAATCTCTTTTAGCGTTGCTGGTATTTTCCGCACTGGTTACCATGACAACTGTGTATGTCGGCTTTGGCTCTTTAATGTACTGCAAAAGATCTGGAACCTTAAATATTCTGTAAAAGGGAATTTTGGGGATTTATTTAAGAAGCAAATCAATTATCTGCTTTTGAACATTTACACAAACACACATTCACAAGTTCTTTAGATGTTTAGTGGGGTTAAATTTCTTTATGATATTATCTGTCTGTTTGTCTGACTATATACTTTATTGCCAGTTTTCTTTCTTTTTTTTCTTTTTTTAGCTATACACTTGCCAGTTTTCTTTCTTTTTTCTTTTTTTAGCTATACGCATTTATCAGGTATAACTGTCAAATACGTGCCATTCTTAATTGCTTTCTTACTATTATTATTATTATTATTATTAGATT
The DNA here is from genome assembly GCF_027358585.1 of Pangasianodon hypophthalmus. Taxonomy (NCBI): domain Eukaryota; kingdom Metazoa; phylum Chordata; class Actinopteri; order Siluriformes; family Pangasiidae; genus Pangasianodon; species Pangasianodon hypophthalmus. The sequence continues at coordinate 12,599,118 of NC_069728.1, read as the reverse complement.
TTTTTTTCACAGAGCTTTTGACATAGAATCTCCAAATGATTCCCATAAACATAGACCCTTTATAGGAATTTCAGACCTATCACATGTATAATTTTCACTTAGTGACTGTTCAAAATCATTTTTTCCCCCCATAAACTTTAATGGTGGATTATAGACTTTATCTAACTCTATGAAAGCCTAATTCAGTGTACTGTATCATTGTCCCACTCTATAGCCATCAGCTTATAACCATCCAGCCTACAAATTCCATAATACAACATTTGAAATAAGTATAATTATCAGCATTGAAAAGTAACAACCAACATTCACCCAAATAACAGTTCACTTCTTCTGTACCCCAAATTCTCATCAACACCAACAAAAAAAACTTAATAGCTAAAAAGAAATGTCTTTAAATTACAAATACACCTTTCAGCTCAATAAACCATCCATAATACTCCAAATAGTCGCACAGTCTCTCCTTAACTCCAAATAACCTATACGCTTCACATAGTCGAATCGTCCCACATATGGAGAACGGAGGCTGGCAAAAGTATTTAAATATGAATTTTGTGTATTTGAATTATACAGTATATATGTTACATTAATAATATTCTTTTTTTTCTGTGGTGTAGTTTAGAAATTCACATTTTTGCCAGTGTTATTTTCTTTGTTTTGAGCTTGCTAGGGACACAGGGTTAGTTAACAGGGGGCTGGTGGAGCCTACCCCCCAGTGTCAGTGGCACTAATAGCCTATGTTACACAGATAAATAACATAAAAAAGGATATTTTCTATACAAGGCCACAGCTAATGAAAATGTGTAATAAATAATAAAAAGATGGCTATTTTGTCTCGAATTGGCATCTGTCTCTAAAGTCGCGCAACGTTTCCCCTGCATGCCACGTGTCTCCACGGACGTTCGCTTGCGGAAGGGTCGGTAAATGTTCAGTAGCAAAATCCCATGGCAAAATCCACAGGCTAATTATCGTGAGCATTCCCAGATTCAGATATCAAGAAATACAACTGCTATTTTTGTTTCATTATCATTAATATATATGTTATTTGTCCCAATTATGTTTAGTAGTCTACTGTAATCTTAAGAATCTTTAGTTTTAATTTTGGTCTCTATAGCTAGCTATGGTACACTGTAGATTTTTGAATGTACCCTGTTGTGTCGTAGGGTGTTTTTCTGTCTCATTTTTGTATTGACGTATAGCGACAGCTCGTTCAGCCATTTGGTCATGTAACAGCCATAGAGGAACTCCAACTCCAACATGCAAAAATATGGACATTAGGCATTTTTTAAACATCCACCCTGCATCTCCACAGGGTGGAAGAAAAGATGTCTACTTCTGAATTAGGTAGTACCTTTAAATAATGTGTTATTTAATTTCATCTTCAGTAACAAGCAGTATTACTCTCTCTCTCTCTCTCTCTCTCTCTCTCTCTCTCTCTGGGTGTGTGTACTGCATTTTTGTGAGTAGGTCATACTCAATTATTGCAAACATATTTTAACATTGTGAATACACTGTAGGCCAGTTGTGTATTAGTGTGATTGCCACAGTCACTCTATGTTTCCACGCTACTTCCATATGTTCCATCAAATAATCTAGATACATTGTCATGATGGGTTGTTGTATGGTCTAATGGACGAATCAGCAGTTAATATTGTCTTCTGTTACAACAATATGGTACCACAATTAGCATTAGCAAATGAAACTAATAGCATTATCTAACTAGCAGAAACATTAACTACATAGTTACGCTGGGCGTATACTGATAGATTGTTTAACATCACTGTAAAAAAACAGCTATTTGATCAGAACATAAAATCTTTTTTTCTTTAACCACTCTGAAAGCATCTACTTTTCACTGGGAAATCCAAATGCTTTACCTTTAACCTAATTTACATAAAATCTGTATGTTTCCTCCGTTCCCCTTTTCCTTCTTCTTTAATCTTGTCCATATTGTCTTATTTCTTTAGATACTTTCCTCACTATCTCTTGGTAATACCATTACTTTTGTAACCTTTATGTATTTTTCCTCTTATGGTGGATTAAATATCTTGTCAGGCAAGAAAAAAAACATGAGATTGTACAAAGCATTGAGGGGCAACTTTACTTCTTAACTCAGACAAAGCAGCAAGGGCATTTCATTGGCATGTTGCCTTTTTAACAAGAAAGGATCTTTGCATCATATTTATCATTCTAATCGCACCAAAGCAGTTTTCCTCCAAGAGGGCAGCCAGAAAATTTCTCTGGTATAATCATAAAACTCACTGGGTTAAAGCAGGGCAAACATTTGCATAACCAAAGATACAAAATGATTTATATATTCTGACAAGCTTCCAAATTGTTTTTGGGACTTTAACACTTTCATGTAAGCAAACATTTATGTTTTTATTATAAATTTTTTATTCACATCCAAGGAGACATCCAAAGGTATTACACCAGGTAGACATTAAAAACGTGTATTTCTAAGATTCACAAGAAGAGATACATCATAAACTGAGGAGTGCATATAACAAAGACTAAAAGAACAGGGATTGGCCAGGGGTGGAAAATACTTGACTAATTATAATTCAATACTTTAATTAAGTATTCTTATGGGGTGTTTATATTTTACTTAAGCATTATTAAAATTGAATACTTGTACTTCTACTTAATTACATTTCCAATAAAAAAAAAACTTTTTACTCCCTTACTTTTTTAATTTTATTCCATCAAAGTACTTGAAAAATTGATGGTCTCCTCTCTCATCCAGCCAATATCGTATACTGTACATCAGTCAGTATAATCTCCCCTGTGTTTTATTTACATTTTAATTTAAAGCATCCAGGCAAAACTATCAAGAATTGTGCAAATTTGTCATTTGCTGTGACATTCTCAAACTACACAGTCTAGTTAAGACTATAGCTATCTGTGTGCATCTGAAAGTAAGCCACCGGACTCCAGTGTGGAACTTGAGGATGAACCCCCCTGGCCCTACCTCAGTGATATCTTTCAATATGCTGGAGTAAGCAAAGACATATTAAACGCGGGGTCTCCTGTGCCTACATAGAAAGCGTGAACATGAAAAAATTGGCCATTTAATTTGAAAAAAACATGTTGAGGTAGGTTGACATTAAGTTTTGCTAATTTGCAAATGCTAACTGGCTATATATAAGTAGCTTAGCAATTCCAGTATCTAAAATAATTGGCTAGGGAACAAGTTGGATTCTAGCAAATGCTAAATATTGGTTATTTACAGGATATTTTACTGTATTCAAGCGCTTGGTTAATAACTCATTAGCGCTTTATTTTCTCTTTCATGGTGTTTGGAAGCAGGAATGGAACTGTAGAAAGTTTAGCTAGACATTAAAATGTTAAGTCTTGTTTCAGTCCCATATTCAAAAGTAATAGTAAGTTACTTCTCACATGAAAAAATGACATTAATTAAATTCAAAAAATAAAATAACTTGAATATATTTCGCTGGATACTTCCACTTTTAATTGGGTAAGATTTTGATACAGTATCTATTCTTTTGCTTAACTATAATTTCTCGGTACATTTTCCACCCCTGAGTGAGGCCAAGGCAGAGTGAGAGCAGGAACAGAGAAAGGCAGGAGGTCATTTGTGGTGTTTCACTGCTGACTGACCTCTCAGACTGACTCTGAGAAGCATCCCTTTCTAAAACCACTTTAGGGAGCTTGTGCCTGCTAAATGCTGAATCTGTGTAGGCAGCTGATTTTAATTAGGCTCACTGTGAATCACAAGCATCTTAAAAAGATGTGAACACAAATGTCACATTTACTCCAACTTACCACAACACAGCATTATGTTCTGCTAAATGAATCAGTTGTCTACATTTTTCTGAAGGAGGCAGGGTATTTACTTCTTACTCTGAAGGTAAGAGCAGTGCATTGTTGCTCTGTAATTGGAAAATAAAGTAATAGTGTGGGTTGTGTGGCATGCTAAGCAGCAGGTATTTCAAGGAAAATCATGCATAAGTGATGTACCAAATTCATGAATTTTAGTCCTTAATTTTTTACTTTTACATGCACAGTTTCTTCAGCTATAGATCCCTGATGATTGAGCCCAATGCCGACTACATGATAAACTTTAGGCCATTTTTAGATGAGGCCATCTTTGGTGTGATTTAATTTAAAAATGAACTTTTGTTGAAGATACTTATGACCAAACCCTTAGGAGGATGCACAGGATGATACCTTAACAAACTGAGCTACAGCAAAGCAGCAAGTCTTAGTTGAAACAACTCCCACTGTGTCCTACAAATCACTTGGTTGAAGGGTGTGTAGTGCTGAAAAGACATGCATAAAGCTTCATTATTCTGTCACTGGTAAGAAATATGACAATGAAAAAAATTAAATAAAGCTTTGCCAAGAGCACATAAAATCATAAAAATCACCTGATCATGGAGAACACGGAGCTGGCGATAACTATATAAATAACCAGTGTAAAATATTGTGTATGGCATCCAACATTTATTTTCTCTTTTGGTTCAGTCCAAATCTCCACAGATTTCAAATTCTCCACAGATTCTTCAAATTTCCACAGCACTGCAGCTCTGTCCTTTGGCTCAGTTTGTGCCTTACAGCTCATTTTAGCAAATCACTTTTACGGAAAAATACTGCAAAGTTCTTGTGTTTCATTTGCTGTATCATTCTGTTGGGTTTTCAACCGCATAGGGGTGCAAATCTTTTGTGATGAAACTTGCAATTGACCTTACAATTATCTTTGCCCTTTCTGAATTATGTGGAAATTTTGCCACTTGTTTGAGGGTGTCTGCTGAGCAGGATCAGCAGAAGACTATTTTCCTCCACCTCCGAATGGAAAAGTGATATGATTTTGTTTTGATTTTGATCTTTGTTGTATTCCTGAAATGCTTTATTTTGTATAACAGAAATATTTGCTTGCACACACCTCTTGTCCAGTCCTTTTTGTCTCTCAGTTTATAAAATCCACAGTGTGCCCACATTGTCCCTTTCAGAGGGGATGGCACAGGTTTGAGTTTGTCCATCCGCAAATCTGCTTGCTAGATTCGCTAGTCTCTGAATTACACATAGTGCACTTGTATCTTACGTCTTTACATCTTATCACCAAATTGGCCTTGACTTGTGACCAAAAATATATTTTGGCCAAAGAGAATTTTTTTAATAAATTATGACTTGCTTGATGTTGCATTTAAACTGTTTTATTTGTGTTTTATTTATCTGTGAATCAATGAAGAATCATTTAAAGAAAGACTTGAAATGCATCTTAGAATTATTATGATACAACAATGAAATCAGGATGAACCCGCATACCTGTGCAAATTCGAACAGACCACAGGTGCTTTTATGTCCGGAGTAGTGTCTGTGGCCATGCTATCTCTCAGTATGTTTGAGGGCAGTGAGTCACATTTTATAAATGACCAACAATTAGTTTAATTAGCTTGTGAAATGTGATGAGCTATAGAACTGTGCATTGAAATAAAAATAAATTTTCAGGGTGCATGTAATTAACAGCACCATCTGAGGTTATTTTATAGACTGGTCTTTGCTGAATGGGCCTTTTAGTGCCATTAAATGTGCAGTAAACTACTGAATACCCAGTGCTGCTGTGTGTATGGGCATGCAGTAATACAAGGTGATTAACCCTTTAAATGACTTTCTTTTTTTGTTTTCTATAAACATGCATGTAAATTACTTTTATAAAGAATGAATTCCATAGCCACGTAATGTCAAACAGCTATGATGAATTCTAGTTGTGTGATGTTTTGTGTACTGAAATCCTCTTCAGCTGTCCATTCCATTTTTTTTTTAAGAAACGTTGCTCATATAAGTCATGTATAAACATGAGAGTATGTAAATTTTGCAGTCACTGTTTAACATATATTGTGGATGAACAAGACAAAAATTATTATTCTTTATTAACACATTGTTTAGATTTTCCACATCAGACATTCTAAAGACAGGCAACAAACCATATAGACAGTCAGAAATCTGTCTACTGATCAACCAACCTATCAATTGATTCTCAGCATGTCAACAGTTTATTGGTATTGTTTAGCAGATAATGTATAGGAAATAAACTTTTTTCTTTATCTTTCATTTGCAGTCCAGTTTATAATTTTGGTTATTAATAGATAATCAACAGAACTTTAATGATAAATGCATGCTCTTATTAGTTAAAAAAAAAAAAGACAAATATATGAAAAGATAAAGATCTGTTCTGGTTCATGACAGTTTGTAGATAGGTAGTTGACTACTTCTACAGTGTATAATAAAGTCTTACCCTTAGTAATATTACAGAGATTATGTTCAGGCCTTTTATGAATCTGAACCAGAACAGTGATTGTAATGACTGCCCCATCCTCTACACATATGTCCCGTCCTTTAAACATATCAAGAAGACTTTCAAGCATGGGAAGGCATTTTTGTTTATATTTCTGCTACCTGAGAGGAAGATAAGATAAGCTTATACAGTATATTGACTTTAAGAACCAAACAGATGACCTCAGTGTATTTATTGCTAAGGAAAGAAGAGCTTTTGAGGCTCAAGAATAGACAAGGGTTTCATTTCCAGATTCTTTGTGGTATGAGCAGTCCTGTTTGAGGCAGGCTAATTAGTATATTAAAGAGTCATGCTTAAAAAGTAATGTAAGTTCTGCAGTCTCTCTTCTCCACTTCACTCACTTTTTCTTCATCTTCTTTACAGACCCCCCATCTACCCCTTGGTCACCTTCCCGACACTTCAATGAGGACAGAAACCTGCCTCGAACTGGGAACATGAAGGGCTTATCGGGCAGCCGTGGCCAGCATCATCAGCTCCCCTTGCCTCACACCCCGTGTGGCCTGGTGGAGTTTGATCGACCTCATGACATTCATGGCGTTCACTCGTCTGACATCCGTCACACGTACCTGCTCAGCCCCACAGACAGCTGTGCCATGGACTACCAGCACCACCAGCGCTACTCTCCTCGTAGCTCCATCCACTCCGACTGCATGATGCTTTCACCAACAGTGCTGCAACCCACTGGCACTGCCGACCACATCTCCAGCAGCACATTTCCCAGAATGCACTATGGTTCCCAGTACTATGACTCAGCCTCCCGAGACGACTGTGCTACCATCACCACGTCGGCCACTTCTGCTGCTGCTGCCTCGTCATTTGCCTCTCATCATGCTGTCAGCAAGAGCAATCGCATACCTGCCAACCTCCTGGATCAATTTGAGAAGCAGCTTCCAGTGCACCGCGATGGTTTCCACACGTTGCAGTACCAGCGCACTTCCGCTTCCGAGCAGCGCAGCGAGAGTCCTGGACGAATTCGCCACCTGGTGCACTCTGTCCAGAAACTCTTCACCAAATCCCACTCCCTGGAGGGCTCATCCAAGATGAATGGTGCTAAAGGGGAGGGTGGGGCCCACCACCACCATCACAGTGGCCACCACTCATCCAAACATGGGATCAAACGCAGCAAGAGCAAGGAACGCAAGCATCGCTCAGGCAGCTGGTGGAGCTCTGATGATAACCTGGACAGCGATGGCACTTTCCGCACTCCCAGTGGTATAAGCCGGCATCACGCAGGCCATTGTATCTCTGAATCTGTACGCCCTCACTTTGGTGACCACTCACTCAAAACCTCCAAGAGCAGCAATGATGTAAAGTGCACGGCCTGTGAGAGCCTTGCCATGCCGCCAGAAGGAAAGTTCATGAAAAGGAGCTCCTGGTCCACGCTCACTGTCAGCCAGGCCAAAGAAGCATACCGAAAGTCCTCCCTCAACCTGGACAAGCCCACAGTCCATCAGGATTTAAAGTCCTCGCTACGTGCCAGTCACTATCTGCAGGTTGGTAGAGTATTCAGATGATCCTGGGCTGGCTGCAAGTCTGAGGTGATTGTGACTGGATTAGGTGTTCAGATTAAATGAAATGTAAAGGTAGCCATAAACACTGTAATGCAGGTTATGTAGATCATTTCTCATGTAGAAAGGAACAGGTTTAGTGCCTGTACTGTGTTCTTTAATGGACAGGTGATGTTTATTAGACAGGTAGTGACTTGATAGTGATTGACGCTGAGCCATTTGATACTCCACATAGAATGATTTTTATTAACTGACTAAGTACTTGTGGTTTTTATATTATTACTTGGCACTTGGTTATTCCCATTGGGTGTTTGAGGTTGCAGGTCAGAAATCCACCTCAGCAAACTGGACAACATGCCTTACTGAGCCAATGCCTTACTGCAGCCAAAGTAAACAAATATGCAGGCTGTGTTTATGCCTTCTGCAATTACTTTTGGGGAATTTGCTTGTCTTGGTTTGTGTTGTCTTCTAGCATTTCTTTGGGATTTCTTTGTCTGAGATGTCAAGGCATTTTGATTATCAAAAATGGGACATTAATTTTGGAGAATGTTGGTTTGAGAGAATTAGCATTCCCCATGTCTTCCTAATTGGCTTTTGGTGCTCTTCTGAACTGATATAGTAGTGGAATGGTATAATAATCATATATTATTATATTATCATTGTTTTAAGAGCACCAACATGTTTAGTAATGACTTCACATTTCCTAATAACAATGTAGCTGAGATGCAATGACTTAATTATTTGGTTACCAAAGTTAAAATAATATTGTTTAAACCCAGTTGTTCTTACTTCTCAGTAGTTTATCAAAACAAATTGTAAAGTAGGCCATCATTTTAAAAATATTATAGCAGCTATAAAGAAGTATATATTTATTTTCTATTAGAGTCATCTGTAGAATACTAAGAAGAACAAATATTCCTTGATGGATTATTTATACATGGTGTTTGGCAGGGTGCTGATTGATGTGTTGATTGAGCCACTCTTTAAGGAGAGCCAACTGGGCCATTTATTCACAAGAGCCATAGCAAGGCAGTTAGTCAGCTTTCTAGCAAGCATCTAATGCTTTTCATGGTCATATATGAAAATATGATTTACTAGATGATCTTTGTTAAGGAAAGTTCACTACAGTTTTTTGTACGATTATATGAACATGGCTATAAATTTTATTTCTTGTAATGAGGTGAGATCATCCCAATACTGTGGGCTCAACCTACTATACTGTGGGCTATATATCAGCAACCAGTTAGGTGAGTTCATATATTTCCAGTTCTCAGTTAACTTGGACTCAAATTTGGATTTTGTTCTCTCTCAATATACTTCTTGAGGAATGTAATTCAAAATAAACTATATTTTGCTATTCCAATTCATTGCATTAACTTATCTGCCAGATGTTCTTATCCATAGGGACAAAAATGCAAACAGGCACAATGAGACAGGATACTTTCTATAAGATTCAGAAGAGTATATACGGATATTTAGGGTTAAGTGCCATCAGATGAGCATTAATAAAAGTCAGAGTTTTGTGTAACTGTGGTATTGCCATGTGAAACAGATCAATCTTACTCCTTTAGCTTTTCCTGCTATATTCATGAACCAGGAGGGTGTCAACCATTCACAGCTTACTGTATGTACCCACATAGCAGTTACTCCTGGGAGCAAAAATAAGGAAAATCGGATGAAATAAAATCAGTGATGTATCCTGCTTTAGATTATTAGATCGGTTCTACCTGCTGATGCATGTAAGCCTGAGATTTATTAGATCTGATAAATGTGTTACTGTTGCTGTTTTCAGGTTCAGTCTTTTACAGTATCAGATATGATTTATCACTCTCTGTGATAACACCTATGAATATTAATATTTGTCAATTTCACTTTTTTTTGCCATGATTTATCACGTTGCACAGTTTCAAGTGTGAGTGTTATTAATGTTTGACAACCTAACACAGACTAAAATAAGCTTTGTGCACTGCTCTAGTGATCATTAAGTTTTCTTTCAGCACATTTTGCTAGTCTATGTCATGCTGTAGCATCTGATAAATAATAAACCAGTTGAATATTACGTAACATTGCTTGCTTTAATAGCGTGTAATGAAGACGACACATTACCTGATACATTAAAACCAGAGTCTAAACTCCAGTGTTGCTGAACATTCTAAAGAAAAGTAGCAAAATAGTAATCAAATTTGTCCCAGAAAATCACAGCAATGTACCTCCCATTTAACAGAAGTCTCCCTCTACTGAATTCTAGTCAGCTTCCAATTAATCACACATTCCTGCGGCTTATCTAACTTGCTCTATTTAAGGAATCACATTCTCACAATTATTTTGAAGACTTGCCAATCTCTTAGTAAGTCCAAGCCATGTCCTTATGTTTTCTGGACTGTTCTCTCAACTCTCGATTTTGGATTTCACTTTTTTTCTGGTTCTTACTGGTGGTATTGACCTCTGCCCGTTTCTCTTTTTTTACTTTGGTTTGTGTTTTTGGATACTGTGCGCATTGGACCTGATTTCTCAATCTTTTTGTAAATTTGTGTGAACAAAAATTTCACACAACTGAACAAACTGAACAAAAATTTTCTGCAGGATTTACAAAAGTTTCGAAAGGCTAATTTTCTTCATACTCTTGTACCTATGTTTGTACTGTACTGATGCCCACAAAACTGTAAAAGTGTGCAGACAGCTGGGAGCACAAAATGAATGATCAAGGAAACATATGAAAAACAGAAGTGGAAATTATTTGGATTCACTTTTATGCCAATAAAAATATGTAAAAATATAATAATAATAATAATAATAATAATAATAAGCTATCGCTAAATTGTCTGTCAGCTGAGATGTTTGTTTATGGCTTACGGCTGTGCAGAGACAGACTGGCCTGTCCTCTGTTTATTCAGCGTCATTTCTTTTGTCATAATTGAATGATTGATTTTATTTGTCTTAATTTATGGGTTTGTGTTTGCTTTTTCTTTCTTTCTTTCTTTCTTTCTTTCTTTCTTTCTTTTCTTTCTCATTGGTATTCTTAGTCCCTTACCTAGTGAAGTAGTTTTTAATAGAGATTAAAAACACGTCTATAAGTCTCTCTGGATAAGGGCTGTAATCTGCTAAATGCTGTAAACATAATAAAAATAAGCAACTTAAACTCAACAGTATATTCCATATATAAAGGTGCAGTAATCCATGTACATGATTTGAAGTTGATCAAGTTGAGCTGTACATTAGTTAGTCTTCTTATGAGTAAATTCACACACACTCAGGAGCTTTAGTAGAATACAAACATTTTCCAAATTTATGGGATGATATTTCATGAATATCAAATTTCTTGTGTAAATGCTTGTACAAATGATTTATGCATAAATCCATTTGTATCCAGCTTGATAAATGAGGCCCATTGTGTTTTTACTAAACCTTTGGCATGTGGTTCCAGCCAGTGAAAGTTTGTGAGCTGGAGGCAGCAGTATCGTTTTAAGGCAAGTTGTTGTAGTGTCATTCACAAATGTCTTCCACCTTAGAAGAGACCATACAAGTCTGCCAAGGAGCAGATACACAATAAAAACCACAGTAATTCAATACATCTTCACAAACTGATCCAGCAGAAAGTTCAAATGGAAATGTATGAACTGCAGTTATACAGGCTTGCATGCCAGACCACTGCACCATCTTGCCAGAAAAGGCAAAAGAAAGGACTTTCTGAGTCAAAGTGCTGTGCATTCATCAGCTTACCCTTCTCATACAAAAGATTACCCTGTTTTCTGACAAAGTACTGTGATGGCCATTGCAACCTTTTATCACCAGTCAGCTACCCAATTATCATATTGCTGGTGTCAAGGGAATTTCAAGAAGTTTCAAGAGGTCTTTGACTATCCCACATTGGTTGAAGACCCAGCTGAACTCCTCTGACTAGTCACCAGGTGACTATACTGACTAATAGAACTCCTCTGACAATGCCAAAGGAATCAGCTCCCCAGCAAGCTATTCCACTCCCTGGCTACTGACAGTAATTGGAATGACTTGACTCTCAAACCCCACCGTGGGCTTAGTGACCAACTTCAAGTAGAACTGGCATGTGAGGATAACTCTCCATGGACCAATGTACCAAAATGGCCATTAAGATTGAGAATCTATTTCTAAACTTACATAAGGCTTCACAGGAAGTCACCCAAAAGGAAGTGGAGGAAGTCATGAAGGTAGGATGGATTAAACACAAGGGAGGAGAAACAAAGATGTAAGAAGGAAGATATCTGCTTGTACTTTGGACTGAATGGTCACCTCAGTGCAAACCTTATCAAATGTCCTACAAACTCCTCTGTACAGATGAGCAGTTATTATTCCTCAAGTAGTATTGTTCCTCAGTGCAGTTTACCCATAGGCTTCTCTCTCAGATCTCTGTCTTTCAGCTCTCATTACATACAGAGAAAATCTAATTCTTGAACACCAGGTCTCCAGATAACACCGTAATTTTTGTGTTTCGCTTGTTAGAACAACACATCCCTATAATCATCTGAAGAAACAGTGACTCAACAGCTGGGACTCTGAAGTGCCAATCTAAGTGTATCACCCTAAAGTGATATGCCACCCATACAGAGTTGTATGACTGTAATATGGACACATTACCATATATCTCAAATATCAGGACCTTGTTGAAGCATTCAGCAAAACCAAGGCCTCAAAACTTTGCACACATATGCCATGGGACTACCCCATAATCCTGCTTCCAGGATTATTCCACAACCTCCAGAAAAGCTTATCCTTTGCTGCTCCCCAAGACACACAATCAAGGAGTACATACAGGAGGCACTGAAACTTGTTGACATCGGACCTTCCACTTCTCCGGCAGCAGCTTGTTTCTCTTCATAGAGAAGGGGATATGGGGGATTAGGTCATGCATTGATTACATGGGTATAAATGCAGTAACAATTAAATATACTTATCCCTTTCCATTCTTGAATAAATAATTGGTGCTGCTTCCTTTATCTGTGCAGTACAAGTATTCTAATTTGCATTTGTGAGGGAGATGAACTGTTAGTATGTTTATCACTAATACCGGATGCTATGAATATTGGGTGATGGTATATGGCATATTCACTGCCCCCTCTGCCTTCTAGTTGTTCATTAATAAAATGCTCCACGATATGTGGAACAAAATGGTAATCATCTAATTAGATAATATATACACTGTAATAACATGACACTCCGAATACTCACCGACTACCAAAAGCTTGAATATCACAAATCAGCCAAGCTCTCATAAAGCTCAGTGACTCTGAGGTACATTAACCCACTGACTAGGTGCAACGAACACCAAGACACATACACTGTCTCACCAGTTTGATGGTATCTGGGAAAACAAGTTGCATTGTATCCCTAGTCAGCTGGGAACTCAAGGACGAAATTCAAAGGAGCTGCCCCAGAAGGTCCCTCCAATAAGCCTTATTGCTCAAATCCTTGCAAAACCAAGTCATGCCGTGGGTGAATAGTCCCTTCTGTTCTTGTGTTGTGTGTTTGTGCTACTGTTAATTGTTGTTAACTGTTAATGGAGCTGGATGATCTACATATGGTTTTTAAGTAATTTATTTTTTTAAATTAAGGGGTCATGAGTACAAATGAATCTGATGAATATAACCTATTTATGATTAGAAATTTATCTGAATTGTGAATTACAAATGTCTTTGATCAGTAAATTACAATCAATGAAAATTGATCAGTGAATTACAAATTTCTTACCAGTAAAGAGTTATTTAATTCTTCTTCTTCTTCTTCTTATTAAAATTATTAGTAAAACAATATTGGAATCCACATGTGAATGTGAAAGGGGTCAAATTGATAGTATTGTACACAATATTTCTCAATGTCTTCTCAAGTCAAACAATTACAGTAAATGCCAGATCAGATTTTAGAAATCTATAAATAATCTAAAAATAATAAACCTAGATACAAAAATCTTCATAATTACATGGAGTTTACAAACTTACAAATGTCTCTTTATTCTAACTGTATGCCATAGTTCTAAGTATTTAATACCATATGCTAAGCAGTTAGAGGACGTTTTATTATGTAAAATATGTAAATAAACAGAGATCAGTGAAGGTCAAATAGTGTAAAGGAACAATGTCTTGAGGTTCTTTATACCACTGCTCCTGGATAAGTAGGAAATTAAAAATGTTGCCATGTTTCTCTGTAGGCAGGTTGAGTGTGTTGGAAAACAAGGAAGGTAATTGTCTGGAAAGTGAACTTCAACATCTGGCTAACTTCCTCAACTGCAGAAAGAACAACCTCAATTTACACTGCAGCACTTAAATTTAAAGCTCTCCTGCTATGAGGATGCATAAGACCGTGTTTATTAACAACAGGGAAACTGAATACAAAAGCCATAGCTTTATTAGGAAAGCACAACCAGAATCAGTTCAAACAAGTCCAAATCACTATCCACAAAAAGTGTCAGTGGATCTACTTAAATAGGTAAGATTGCCAGGTGTATAAAATAATAAGATGTTGAGTGTAGGTGTGTCTTGCTGAGGCTGATCATTGTGAGTGTTAGTTGCTGTGGCAGGTGATATAGGGGGATCCCTATCAAATGCAAGGCTAGTATTTTCTTTTGTGAAATCAAATCACCATAACTGTATGGTGTGGCAGGATTTATAGCTGTCAGATTCTCTGTATAAAACTGATCACAGGCAAGTTTGAAAATGCTGTTTTTATGTTTTTGGCTTCACTGATATTTTCAGTCGATTTTCCAAAACTTTTCCAGACACCACGTGTTCCCACCACTTGTCCCTTGTTTTCCCTGCTCTAGCACACCAGATTCAGATAATTAGTTAACTAACAGCCATTCCTAACTTGATGTGTGTGTGTGTGTGTGTGTGTGTGTGTGAGTGTGTGTGTTTGTTTTAGAGCCATATGTGTTACACCAGAATCAGGGTGGGGAAACAGTGCCATACACAATGAAACATGAAAACAAAATGGAATGCTGGGCCTGTTCACTTCATGTCTGATGTCATTTCTGCCATTTTTGTTTGTTTGGACAACGTAAACATAAAATCTGTTTTCTTGCATGCCACAATGTTGCTTATATTCTATAGCAGTCATAGGTGCCTGCGTAATTGAGCGTGTGCACCCCCACTTTTATTGGAGGGAGAGCAAACATCCGGTTTGTTCACTTTGTAACACTTTGTATTAGAAATAATGTCTTGTCACCTCAAGACCTCTGAGCTCAGACTGCAGCTAGCTGGCTTTCAGACAGAAAAATGCATGATCCTGATTGTTTAATCCTGTTTTTTGTTAACATCAGTGTAGTGCATTTACTGTGCAAAACATGTTATTTAATCAGCTGCACTTGCCCAAGTTTTAAGAAATAATTACTTAATTAAATTAATGATTAATGTCTGTGTCAGTGTAATGTTTTTTTTCTGCTGAAATGGAAGGAAGATAAGAGTAACAAGAAAACATCCCCAGTCATCTCCAACTGTGCTCCGCAGTTTTCACACAATAATAGCTGAACATGATAGCAGTAAAACAAAATGAAAATACAAATACAGAGCAGCATTGCGATGAGTTCTTCCATCTTGGAATTGTGGAGATCATGCAACAATTATATGTTAGTATTTTTGAAAGGCTATGAGTTCCCTTTGCCTAAATGTCCTCTTAATCTACATTACAATATGAAAACAGCATTTAAAGATTTATCCACTTGGAGAGCAGATTAGAAAAAAATGTTCAGTGGACAGAAATGTTGTCATTGTGGATTATGCCTCAGTTGCACTATGAAATCATGTTCCTTGATCACTGATGAAAATGGCTGTAATAAAAAAAAATAATGACATTAATCAAATTCTTTCAGCCTTCAGGGACTCTGAGCTAGTCCAATTGTCTTCAAACACACCTGAGCCAGGTAATAAAGGCTGTAGGGACATTGGAACAGAAAAACAGCTATTTGATGCAACTTAGTTTTCTGCTAGCTAGTTAGCAAACCAACTAGTTAGTTAGCCCATATGTGTCGGTACAAAGGTCAAAGAAAATAAACAGTGCAATTAACAAATTCACTACCCAATACACTCCTTCCCTTGTGCTGCAAGTAGCCACTTATGTGAGTACTGATTTATATTTCCAAGTCATGAAGGGCAGTCAATAAGGGCTTGAAAAGGTAATTAAGGGAAGGGTAGGTGCTCCACCTAGTCGGGTGAAAGAGTGCAGTTGGTTACTATGGATTGTACATCTCCATCCAATACCACTCCAATACAAAATTGGACACTGCATCATTAAGATGGCCATTGCCAGGCAGCGAGCACATAGTTACTGTCCAACTTTGGCATCCAGGGAATTCAGACACTGGCTGCGTGAATGTGAGTTTTGCAGCATAGCTCATTCAATCACTCTGTATATTATAAGGGGATTAGGGGTCTGTTTTATCAAAAAAAAAAACAGCTAACTTAGCAAGCTAAAACATGAACATCACACAAACAAGCTAGTGGTATGTAGCCACAGGCCCATTAGTTTGCCAGATGGTGGAGGATGTAGAAAACTCTGAGCTGATAAATGCAGAAGAACCAGACACAGTGCAGAGAGTTTGGGGTGAACAGAGGAAAACTGGCCCAAGCCCCAGTGTTGTGTGTTAGCAATCCAACTAATGTAGCAGGCTTGGCAATGAACAGTGCACAATATGGAGAGAAACCTACTGTGCACCTGTGCCAGTGCTTAGCCACAGAACCTGCTAGTCGTTTAACAATGGGGAATGGGGGAAAAAACTTCCTCATTCAATTCCCCCATTAGAAAATGCTAAGGGAGGACCTGGCCCAGTGGGGAGAATGAGGGATGAATGGAGGAAAATCTGTCTCTGGCCCCAGTAAACTCAAGACGAAAGCACACAGCATGGCAAGGGAGAACCATGTTAGTGGCTTGCATTTCCACACCCACTGGTTGGCTAGACAGAGAGGGTTGCTGGGAGGATGCTTGGCAGATTGAGAACCCACTCCCGCAGGGAAAATGAGAAGTGAGTTCTATAGTGTTCCCCAGAAAACACCAGAAATGTAGGAAAAATACACTCACCACGAAAGCAGAGATGACAAGAGGACAGGTTACCTGTAGCTCTGACTGTAGTCCCAAGCTGTTAAGCAGAATCTCCATATGATGTACATGTGGTCTGGTTGTGTATGAGCTGCAACGAAGAAATGGTTGTAAGAAAGTCTGCATGACAGTGGTATTTATTGCAAATACTGGGTCATACATCACTGTGTTTCTTTGTCAGGAAGTCTTGTAATGTGTATGCATATGCAAAAGTAGGTATCCAGGTTGAAATGGACTATTTATTTATAAGATTTCCTGTAATGATGCTAAGTTTTGTAATTCAAGTAATAACACTTTGTGTCTTATGGTACTCTAGCTGATTCAACGGGCGGCCTGTATACTGTTTCACCTGATTTCAATCAGTGCTCCAGAGTCCTGCCAATTTATACAATGAATAAGAAACAGAAAAAAGACGGCACAGTGGTGCAACACCGTATAGCTCCAGGGTCCACGGTTCGATCCAGAACTTGGGTTACTGTCTGTGCAGAGATGAAGCTGTTACAGAAGATATATGAATAAATGGTTGTGATTTGATTGTCACATGCAACCATTAAGGAAAATGCAGCAGAAGGTGATATTCTTCATTTATCTTTTCCCCTTTCCTCATATTGCAGCAATAGATTTAACTGGTTAATACAGTTATTAAAATCTTTGGAGGCAGTCAGGGAGCATCTCTCTTCTTCCTCTCAATTTGAGGGATCATCATCAGTAGTGTGTTTAAGCTGTCACCTTGCCCATCTCGGCATCCATTAGATGGAAAATGTATTTTAAGTTAGGCATAAAACGACTGTTGGTGCAAGGCGTTTCATTATATTTTTCCTCAAAACAATAGCCAAATTTTGGGTGGCACAGTGGACTGCTCAAAGTACACTTACACTTTTTTTTTTTTTGCTAATTTGGCATTTAACTCACACAATTGTCCCACTATCCAACCACAATAACAGCTGTTTTTGTTCAAAGGTACAGTGGTCATTTCTATTGCGTGGGATCAAACTTGACAGTTTGGGATCAAAATAGTTAGTATAGTTTGCAATATTATGCCATTGCATTCATTCCTTTTGCTGTGAAAACCCTAAATTAGATATTAGTTCTGTTGCCAGTTCTTTCTACTTGAAATCACATAGGTAGTTGGGTGGAGTTCACCTGTGTGCAAATCAAGTGTCACATGGTCTCAGTATAAATACACATTTTCCTGGAAGTAACAAGCAAGAGGTTGTTAAGGAAAGTACTGAAACCAACAGCATCATGAACACCAAGGAGCTATCAAAACAAGTCTTTTATTATTATTATTATTATTATTGTTATTATTATTATTCTTTTATCTAAATCAATCCTTTAAATGGTTGGCTGTTGGGTTTATTTGTTTCAGGATCCCAGTGCCGTTGTCAGCTGATGCTAGTAGCATATGTCAGAGTATTATTTTGTACAATTAGCTGATTATCTGAAAAAAAAAAAAAAAACTTTTAGCAAGCTACAAAATAGGCTACAGTAGTGAATCTGTGCAATACAGTATCTTTGCACATGGCCTAAACAACATTTTAAGGTAAACTTTTCTCAATGACCTTTACTTTTTAGAATGAATTCTAATAAGGATGCTTCTGTCAAACACTAGTCTTTGGAATACAGCCAAGGTACAGATAAAGATGAGCCCAATGAGAGATGTCTACCTTGTTAATCACTGCAGCAGCTGATGAAAGGGCAAAATCTGTAATTTTCCTTTATTGCTGTATTTAAACTTGATTCATTTGGTTTCTATACAACTGCTGAATATCACTACAACATTCTTGTGGGAGCAGCAAAATGCATAGAACAGCAGATTACTGTCAGAGATGCCAGTGCTGATAAAACTTTGCAGCAAGATATAAACAAGCGGCCTAATTATCTTCCTGAGTTGCAGCGATTTGAGCATAGGGCCTTCCAGAGATACTACTAGTCTTCCATGGTCCTTTCTACACACTGTGCTATATGGTGGGTTTTTACACTATATCATCCACATTGGCTCTTTAGAAAGCTTTTAAATTATCAGGCTGGGACACTCACATACTGTACTTTTCAGCTTCCATCGTGATAATACAGTGGACAAGACATTAATAAATGAGATAATAGGGTAAGCACTCAAAGTCTTTTCACTGCTGTTCAGGGACTGGGTAGGTAATACTGATCATTTCTGTTCTGTATTAAATTAATCTCACCCAAAATCCACAAGAGTTACAGTAGATGAGGATGATTTGAATGGATCTTACATGTCAGCATTTTGAAGAAAAGCTCTTGAATGATAAAAATGAGCTTTGTTCAGTGGGTCAGCATCTGTTGGCATACAGATAGATTACAGAACATGCTATATAATAAAGGATCTATTGATCCCAATCTTCATACTTCAACCTTAAAATGGCATGTATGAATAAATGATTAACAGCTTCCCAGTTCCATGTCATCTTGTTACATTGTAATAAATCCAAAAGGGCTCAAATTGTAAAAGCTTCGTAATGCATGAAGTCCAGAATGAAGCTTGAAATACTGAGAAGTAATCTACATGCCCCATGCACACTAGCAGTGAAATAGTGGTCATGTGACATAAGCCTGCAACCGACAGGGAACAGAGGAAAGCTGTCCTACCCACTCAACAAATTAAGTGATTTCTTAGACCATAGCATCACTCAGGATCCCAGAGGGATTTACCCCAGACTATGGTTTTTGAACAGCCATTTCACTTTTTTTTGGTAAACTACACACATTCTGTCTACGACTGGAACACATCCTATAACCTACATGTATCACTCTTTGGCCTTATCTACTGCAGATAATCCCAATGTCACAAGAGCACCTGATATCTGAGAAAATAGCCACAGCTTTGTCAGAGTATACGACAGCAAAATTGGCAGAATATCCTTGAAGGTATATACACAGCTGCAGGAGATTTTTTTTCTGATGGCTGACTGATCATCCACCAATGCCTACTTTGCTTCAGCTCCTAAATTTCTACAGATCCATTGTTCTATAAATGTGAATATTAAATAATTTGCTCAGTTCTACCACCTTCTGTCTTTCACATGCACAGGTCAACCAAACCGATTCCTAGCATTGCCTCCACTGAGCACTACACCTAATCAGAAATCCCCCAAAGAGTGTCACTTACCATGAGCATGTATTTAATCTATAATCATATTATCTTAAGTCTAATTAAGAGTGCTGTTTTTTAACAGTTCCACGTCTGGAGCTGCCTGTCAGCTTTTGCATATGCATGATATGCTAATGTGTATGATTCATGTGCAGCTGCTACAGCCACATCCTACACATAAGTTTGCCTGCATTCTTTAAAAAAAACAAAACAACAAAAAAAAACTCTAGAACTGTAAATGGAAAACTACAACCCCCCCCCCCCCCCCCCCCCACCCCCCCACCCCCCCCCACCCATATAAATGATGTGGAAGCTATCATCAGAGGAATGGTCTATACACAATACAAAATTGTAATACATGATTACCACTACATTGATACCGCAATTCAGTTTTTTCTATGCTACGATTACGAGTTATAAGCAGAGAACAGTGTGATGTGTTTTTTGTTTGTTATGTTTCTTAAAATCACATGATTGAGGTTATAGAGCTTGGATTGTAGAGTCTTGGAAGCAAGTAGCAGTTTGGTTGTTTGATCGCTTAGAAACCAGTTAGTTTAAATGCAGTGCATGATCTCTGCTCCAATTCCTCCATTTGCTAATCTCCAACCCTTCTTTTTCTAAACTAATCATCACAGAACAGCAAAAACCTGTACATTCTGTTCCCATGATTTAGAACTTCTGGAAACTCATCTAAAATACTTAGCAAAAGAAAATTGAAATCTCAGTGCAAAAATGGCTGCCACAAGCCAGTTTAATTCTCCTAATGTGACACATGTCACATAAATTAATCTAACATAAAATCCGTACGAGTAACAGAAAACGAGGATGATTTGAGTTGACCTTACATGACTATTGTGAAGAAACGCTATTGACTGAAAAAAAATTGCTTTGTTTAGTAGCTTAATCTCAGAGTGGGTCAGCTCCATTGGGTGTACAGACTGATTACAAAGCATGTCATATGATATAGGATCTAACGGTCCTGAGTTTCAATTTTAAACTGTCATGAATAAACAAATAACAGCTTCCCAGGTCAACATCATATTGTCACATTGTTGTCATATTTGCAGCACTACCATGCTATTTTTAATTCTTTATTTCATTTAATTCCATTTAACATGCCCTCATCAACTTTCCTTGACCTTTTTCTCCTTGGTTGAATCCCCATGGGCATCTTAAAACTTTTCAATACATTTGCGTTTTCTATTTACATTTAGTGATTTGGCAGCCATCCTTATCCAGAGTGACTTACAAATGTGCAAATAGCTGAAGGTGTAACATACACTATTTGGCCAAAAGTATATGAACACCTGACTATCATACCCATATGTGCTTCTTGAACATCCCATTTCATATTTGCACCAAGTGCCTTTATTGCTATAACAGTCTCCACATTTTTGGGAAGGCTTTCCACTAAAGTTTGGAATGTGGTTGTGAGGATTTGCTCATTCAGCACAAGAGCATTAGTGAGGTCAGGCACTGATGTTAGATGAGTAGGCTTGGCACACAGTCAGCATTCCATTTCATCCCAAAGGTGTTCAGTAGGGTTGGGGTCAGGGCTCTGTGCAGGCCACTCGAGTTCTTGTACTCCAACCTTGGCAAACCATGTCTTCAGGGGCTTGAATTGTGCACAGAGGCATTGTCATGCTGGAACAGGTTTGGGCCCCTTAATTCCAGTGAAGCAAAATTGTAAAGTTACAGCATATATAGACATTCTAGACAATTGTGTGCTTTCAACTTTGTGGCACCAGCTTGGGGAAAGCTCACATATGGTGTGATGGTAAGGTGTCCACATACTTTTGGCCTTAAAGTGTAAATGACTAGAGTGGTATAGTTGCTAACTAAAATGAAGAAATTCAGAACTTATGTTCATAAACAATAAATTAAAAAAAAAAGAAGCTTAGATTAGAGTTAGCGTGGAGGTGTGTAGTTCTGAACCAGCGTGCAGAGCCCTTTGAGGTTTGGAATGCAAGGAATATTTTTAATTTGATTCTTGCTGCAATGTGAAGCTAGTGGAGTGATCTTGGTGTGGACCTGGCACAATCCAGTAGCTAGTTAGACAGCTAGATAGAAGCTGTTAATTTACATTTAGTTAAAGTCACTTCCAATTGAGGTTAAGGGTCTTGCTTAAAAACACAACCATGCCAGTTTGGTAGTGCTGGGGTTTGAACTTATGACCTTCCAATCAGTAACTCAAAGCCTTAACCACTAAGTCACCGCTTCCCCTGAACAGATGTTTCTGTCCATAGTGCAAAGGAAATAGACTATACAAATCACTAAGGAAATTGGCTAAACTACACTGTGCATGTCTCCAAGGGCAAGTACATTTCAGAAAAATCTCTACACACTCCTGCCCTTGTGCTAATCGTATGTTATATCCTCTTCTGAGTCATAAATGAACGTCAGAGAGGCATGTTGATAACAGTATTGGCATGTAGAGAAGCATGTACTTGGCTTCATTGCCACTTCTCTGCAAACAAATTGAATCTTTGCCAGAATATTTAGTCACAATATTAACATCACATAACATACTGGAATATGAAACCACTTATCATAGAAGAGGCCCTTATGGGGAAGAGTTCTTCTTCTCACTCTGAAAAATGAACAATGAAATTATTAGACATGCACATGAACACACGCAGGCTCCTGAGTGGAGACTTTGAAAAGATGTGTTAGAAGCACATATGGTAATCGGCTGCAACTAATTTGAGAGGAAATTAATAAATAATAAATTAATACACTCAGATACACATTGAGTGTTGTGGACTGCTTTCCCAGTGCTAACTGTGTATTGGTACAGAAATGTTACCTGAAAATACACCAATGGAAGAAGAATTTAACAGATTACCATGTTGCTGGATATAAAGGTGTATATCCAAGATTTTGTCTGGATATACAGTTGTATGCACACGTTTGGATACTCCTGGCCAAATTACAAATGTTATTGATTATTGAAGTAATAAGAAGTAAACACAACCACCGTAGCAAACTATATTTGACAAAATAACATATTTCTGCAAATGTTAATGCACAGGTACTTTATACTTGTGGAATAAAAAACAATAATTAGTATAGTAAACAATAATAATAGCAAATACAGAAGTTTGAAAATCCTTCCTGTTTGAAATTGACTGATTTGTATTCGTTAGGCAGGTCAAGAATTATCATTAGGTATAACAATTAGAGCACATTATAAATTCTCTGACTCTAACTCACAACCATGGGATCCTCTAAGCAGCTGAAAAAGGCAATAAAAAGATATCAAAGCACTTCCAGCTCACAATTTCCATTAAGGGGATTCCCATTAACATAACAAGTTAAGGGGAACTGTGGAAGTCAAAGCAAGATCTGTATGACTAAGAAAACTCTAAGTTAGAACTGGCCATATGTTGGCCAGAAAGGCAAAACAAAACCTTTCTAAGTCACTAAGAACCTGCAAGGCAGTTTAGCTGACCCAGGAGTTGTGGTGCACCATTCTACTCTGCAGTGTTGCTTGCACAAATATGATCTGCATGTAAGAGTCATCAGAAGGAAACCTTACCTATGACCTCATCACTCTGATATATGCAAAACAAAAATGATTTTGGAAACAAATGCTATGCACTGATGAAATAAAAATGGAACTCTCTGGCCACAATCACCAAAGGTATGTGTGGGGGAAAAAGGAGCAGCATTTAATGAAAATAACACCTTGACAACTATTAAGCAAGTTGAATCTATGCTTTGGGGTTTTGTGGCAGCCAGAGGCACAGGAAATTGGAACAGTTAGATGGAAGCATGGATTGCAGTAAATATGAGCAATTTCTGGAAGCAAATATGACACAGCCAGTCAAGAAACTGAAGCTGAAAAGAGACTGGCTTCCACAACAGGACAGTGATCCAAAATGTACCTCAAATGTACCTGCATTCCGAAGCTTTTGGATGGCCCTCACTTGGACATTGTTGAAAATATGTAGCTACATGTGCATGCAAGACAGCCTCAAAATACACATTAATATTTGTGCATTAATGTTTAATGCAGAAAAACTGTGCATTAATATTTGCAGAAAAATAATTAATTTTTTTAAAATAGTTTGCTGCAGAGGTTGTGTTTACTTCTTTGCCCCTTTCTTTACCATACAAAATATGTAATTTAGCAAGGATTGTACTTTGCATACAACTGTAGTAGCATGGTTAAATGGAAAACCTTTGGGCCACTAACTGATTGCATTGGCTTCATTAATTGCAAAACATTGCTACATATATCCAAAGTTTTTGCATTACTTGTCAGTTATGCATTCATCTCCTGCAGCCACTTTATCCTGGTCAGCGTTGCGGGGGATTCAGCACCTGAGAACACTGGGTGTGAGACAGGGATACATGCTGCCACATGACTACCTGATTGCATAATAATTGCATGAATGTGCAATATTTATCCTACAAACAGCCAGCCCCTCATTCCTGAGATAACGAGAATCTCAGATGAAAAAAACTATTTACCTTTGTATTAATAAAGATGATAATTATTAGAACTAGTTTTTTAAAAGATATTTTTTGGTAAAACATTTGCCAAATTATCACCATCTCTAAAGGATATTTTAAATAAGTGCAAACAAATTGTCATAAGAAATTATTATTTTTTCTTTGCTTTCTGTCTCCAGGAACTTTTAACCATGTCCTGTTTCTCTAGGATATAAATTTGAGGTTGCACACATGTAAAATCCCTTTGTCATTAATTACCATGAGAAAAAAGATTTTACACAAAATAAAGAATTCCCAAGAATACCAATAAAGACAATTAGGGCCATAACAAAGTTTCACATGTTTGAAACAATTAAAAGTTTTCCAGGAAGTAGACCCATGAGCACAATGTTGCCCACACAGTGAGTAGGATGGTGAAGGAGAGAAAAACAAGCTCAAAGATCACTGTTTTAAAATCTAGACAGTAGTTAATTGTTCTTGTTGTAAAGTTTCGAAAGTAACTGTTAAAAACCACCCCACTTTCACAGTGTTTCAAGCATTGCCAGAAAGAGGCCCTCCCCAAGAGCATCTACATTGCCTGAACTTCACCAACCATGATTAGAACCACAACTGGCATTGTGTGTCCTGATTAGATGAGAACAAAATGTTTATTCTTTTTGGTCAAGCACAACATCAGTGTTTTTCGACAAAAGGGCACTTCATACAAGCAAAACCACCTTATACCCCCTGTAAAATATTGAGGCGGATCATTGATGTTTTGTGGGTAGTGGTTCAGGAGCTCTTGTGAAGATTGGTGGCATTATGAATTTCTGCCCAAAACCTGGTTGTCTCTTCTAGAAGGGAAAGACTTTGCCACAGAGAGAGCTTTCAACAAGATGATGAGCCAGATATACTTTCAAATAAACAAAGAATGGTTAAAGTGCAAAATCAACATTTCAGCATCTCAGTCTTCATATTTGAACAGTACTGAAAACCTGCGGTCTGAACGGAAGAGCGAAGTCCACATGCACTATAGAATATAGTGGAGCTTAATATAGTGGAGCTTAAAATGTTCTGCATGGAGGAGTGGACCAAAATCCCTCTGCAGGTGTCTCCAACTTTGTAGATATTACAGAAAGACACGCAATGCTATTACTCTTGCCAGGGCAGTTGTCACAGAACATTAAATCATTTTGAAACTTATGTTTTGTAGAAAAAACTTATACCTCTTTATTGGCTTGGAGAAAAAAAAAACATGTTTAGATAAAACTATACAATGTCCCTATATATATATATATATATATATATATATATATATATATATATATATATACCAAAAGACACAAGTGTGCATTTTTCATTTGAAAGCTAAAATGAAAGATGGGACACCTTACAGCCTGACGGACCTAGCAGGCCTGCACCATTTTGGACAGGCTCTAAGTGTTAGTCTCTTTGTTTGTGCATGAGTATCTGCCTTTGTGATGTATGATAATCATGGACATACTGGACAGATTTTTTCATACTGAACAAGTAAGGCATTTATTTGTTATCTAAGAGACAGCCAGCTGATTTATCACCTAATATCAGCCTGGCTAGTGACTAACAGGGTGTGTTTGAGTTATATGTATTTTTGCATTTTCATTTCAGACTCTGTTAAATTGCATTTCTCACCCTTTGTATGTGCATTTTATCTAAAGGTATGTTTCTTAGTCGTTTTTATCTTTTTTCTCTTATTAAGCTAGTGCATGTTTTTAAACCAAATAGATAATGTTGTTTCTGTATTAGGTATATTTTGTAAAGCCTTCCTCCACCTAGATGTTTTTACTTTTGCGACAGTGGTGGCTCAGTGATTAAGGTTCTGGTCTACTGTTCAAGTTGGTTTGAGTTCAAATCCCATCACCAATCTTCCACAGCCCTTGAGCCAGGCCCTTAACCTTCTCTGCTCCAGGGGCCCCAGCTTTCTAACAAGCAAGAATATATAAAGAAAGGAATTTGATTATACTGTATCTGTGTATATATGTGTTTTTCTATTTCCATCAAGTGAGCAAACATCAATAAGTTTGCAGGTTCAAAATAATTTATCACACAGAAAAATGACAGCAGATTGCCTCTGAACAAAATGTAAAATTTAGCTAAGGCCAAAAATTATGCAAGAAAATGTTGAAAGTTGAATCCTAGCCTCAAATTCTTCACACACATTTATTTAACTTTACACCAGTTCAGAGGTAATGTATACAACAGTTACATACAATATGTATGAAATGTACATACAATCAATTTTTGCTTTTCCTGTCATTTAATCTACTTCTGTGAAATAATCTACTCAAGCTGACAAGTCCTGCTCAAGCATATTAAATAGCAGAGATATTAAATAAAAGCTCTACCCCCTGCTATAGCCTTCACTATTCGAGGTACCAACAAATAGCCTGCACCTTTTGATCGAAGTAGGCGTGGCGAATCGTAAAAGACCAAAAGTTTGCTCAGGTACTGATACGCGAGACCATTCAGTGCTTTAGAGGTCAATAGTAGAATTTTATAATCAATATGAAATTTGATTGGGAGCCAATGCAGTGTGGATAAGATAGGGGTGATGTGGTCATATCTTTTGGTTATAGTAAGGACTCTCCCTGCTGCATTCTGCACTATCTGGAGCTTGTTTATGCACCTACTGGAACACCACTGGAAGCATTACAATAATCCAACCTGGAGGTGACAAAAGCATGAACTAATTTTTCTGCATCATTTAGTGACATTATATTTCTTATCTTAGCCATATTTCTGAGATTAAAGAAAGCTATCCTAGTTATATTATCTACATGAGCTTCTACATGGGAAAGACTTGAGTCAATAATCACACCGAGGTCTTTTACTGCTGCACATGATGTAACTGAAAGGCCATCTAGAGTTACTAATCAGAAAGCTTACTTCTAGCTGCATGTGGTCCTAGTACAAGTACTTCTGTCTTGTCAGAATTAAGTAAAAGACAGTTAATTAGCATCCAGTGTCTAATGTCCTTTACACATTCCTCAACTTTATTAAGCTGGTGTCTCTCATTTGGCTTTGCTGAAACATACAACTGTTTGTCATCAGCATAACAGTGAATGTTTACGAATAATTTTGCCCAGAGATAGCATATATAAAGAAAAGACCAGTGGGCCTAAAACAGAACCATGTGGAACACCAAACTTTACCATAGTATGCACAGAACTCAGCATTTACATCTACAAATTGATAATGATCAGTCAAATAAGACCTGAGCCAAGAAAGGGATGTTCTTTTAAGTCCAACAACATTTTCTAGCCTATCAAGGACAATAATATGATCAATGGTGCCAAAAGCTGCACTAAGGTCAAGCAACACATGCAAGGAGACACAACGCTGATCAGAGGCCAGTAGTAGGTCATTTACCACTTTAACCAGTGCTGTCTCTGTGCTATGATGGGGACTAAATCCTGACTGATACATTTCATGAATGTTATTCCTATGTAAGTATGAGTATAACTGCTGTGCTACAACCTTTTCTAGAATCTTGGAGCTAATGGGGAGATTTGCTATTAGCCTATAGTTGGACAATTGACAGGGGTTGAGGTCAGGTTTTTTAATCAGGGGTTTGATAACTGCAAGTTTAAAAGATTTTAATATTGCAAACAACTGTTGCACAATCATGCAAGAATAAAATATCAATCTTAATGCATGTGGTTGTCTGATATTCTGTGGCAGAAGGATAAAGGACAGCTTCCAGTTTGTGTATGAGGTTCTCTTGGAGAAATGAAACAACAATGTCTGTCTGCTGCAGGAAAGTTGAACATAACTCTATGTTTAAACAATGACATCTACACATACTATGAAAGAATGACAGACTGAGTAATTCCAAGACAAATAACAAACAAGACATTCTGCTTCATTATCCACAGTGACAGTGAAAGAACAACCACGCAGCAAGTCATTGTTTGTTCCTTCAGTTCCATCTTCAGTAACCACTGGCCTAATTTCATCACTTTTTTCACAGTTTTTGTCTGTGCTGAAATCCAAAAGCCTTTTGCTCATGCGCAGCACATTGGGGTGCCCTACAACACATACTCCATGCATTTTTTTTAGTTTTATATAATTTTTTCTTATTTGTGTTATTAATTGGCAGAGGTCTGGTGAGCCAATTGAGACCACTTGTGAGACACTTTTTGAATAGCTCTGCTGTACATATATGTTTTGATATACACACAATGACCAATTATTACTATTAGGAACACATGTCCACCTGCTCATTCATGCAATTATGCAATCAGCCAATCATGTGACAGCTTTGTCCATTGTCATGGTTGTTGGTGCCCAATGGGCTGCTTTGTGCATTTCAGAAACTGCTTATCTCCTGGGGTTTTCATACACTACAGCCTCTAGATATTATACAGAATAGTGCAAAAAACAAAAAACATCTAGTGAGCAGCGGTTCTGAGGACGGAAACACCTTGTTGATGAAAGAGGTCAGAGGAGAATGGCCAGATGGGTTTGAACTTACAAGAAGGCAATGGTAACTCAAATAACCATTCTTTACAACCGTGGTTAGCAGAAAATGCAAGGTTTTGATATTGAGGCTATGTCCTGTTCAGAGGTCTTATTAAATCTAGGAGTTTCATCTCTCTTTCGTTCTTAGCTTAGATTACTGTAGGTGTGCACATTTATCATTTCGTTTGTCTTAACCTTGTCTATTTCTGTAATTACTAATTTCCTTAGTTTTGTTTTGTGTTGAATATGATTTACATTGCTTTGTGTTTCTTATCTCTGTTCTCTTTGTTTTAACTAATTAATAAATTCTCACACATTAGTATCCACAAAAGTTTTGGTTTGATCTCTGTCATGTGAAGCTATAAAATTCAGTCCAACATATAAAATTAGTTTTGTTTACCTCTGATTTCATTCTAGCTTAAATGTTATAATATGCACATTTCTCATTCGCTTCATCTTCGTTTTGCAGATTGTATAAAAACGTTCATGTTCCAAACCTAGATCCACCTTAATGCCCTTGTATGGCACAATGTTTAACAGATGTCATCACCCTTATTTTAATGATCCATGATTTACTGACGTCCTTGACTTCTTTGTACCCAGGTGCCTCAGGATGAGTGGGGTGGTTACCCGGGAATCGATAAGGACGAGGAGATCCCATGTCGGCGGATGCGCAGCAGCAGTTATGTGAAAGCCATGGGGGATGATGAGAGTGGTGACTCAGACACCAGTCCCAAAGTGTCGCCTCAAAAATCTGTCCGTCCAGATGCCCTCATTCTCAAATCCGCCATCCACAGACCTCATATAGACAGCCAAAGGTAGGACTCATACAGAAGTTTCTCAGTCTGATGAGATCAGATGAAGCAGACCAATGTTGCAGAATCTTGTTATGATTTGATTTATGCTTTCATGCCAAAATCAATTGTCATACTGTGGCTGCAGATGTACGGTTTTACTGTTACTGCTTTTTTTTTTTTTTTTGAAAGATGGGTGAAAGATAAGAGTGGACATAAGGTGTAACAGAGTAGCCTGAAGAGGCATATTATGGCAGCAGTTACTATCACTTCTATCTGTGCTGAGAGATATTTCAAATAGCAGTTTGTTCTACAGACCAGCAGATTCAGCATCCTAAATGTGATAGGGAGATGCTTTCTATGAAATTTACACTGCACATTTAAAGGCAATGTGTTTCTAGTGTTAGTAGATGCATATGTGTTATGTGTTATTTGATATGTAACAGGATATTCAGCCTATATAGAAAGTGTGATGTGTTTGTTGTTTCTTGTTTCTTGTTGCATTTCGGGTGGTTGAGTTTGCATTTGTTTCAGTGTGACCTGCACTTGGATTAAAATTGTGCAGTGATGGATGGTTTTGCCTCTTATAGCAAGCAGGCAGACATTGTTTGCTTTAGTGTAGCCTATCTACAATTATGAAAATTGTTGTAGCCACCAACTATGCATGTGTGTTTGCATAACTGAAAGACATGCTGTTACATTAGGAAGGCATCATGTATCTTAAAGAAAAGCATCCCTTGGGGGAAAAATATACAAAGTTTGACTGGATACTTTAACGGGAGTATAAAAGTTTTTCATGTGCAGAGACCAGAATATTTATGCCATGAATATTTATGCCTATTAACAGTTCTTTTTCAGAGAATTTACAGTTTAGCTTCAATCCCTCTAGATGGAGAAATCCCTCAAATGTGTGAAACTTAGTCTGTTGAAGGCTTATATAATGGTGCTGCTGACTGGGATGGATCATTATCTCTGACCTTGCTGCATGTGTTGGGTGGAGATATTTTTATGAAAGGTTGCAGTCTGCAGGATATTGAAGCCTAGCTGGTAATTTGTCAGCAATGACTCATCTGAATATTCAGTAGATCGGAAGTGACATGAAGCAAGCCAAGAACAATCCAGCTTCTCTGCCCCCCCAATAAAGATTAATGGAGGAAGCTAACAAAAAGTTGCAATCTCACAAATCTGTTAAAGATGAAAGGAAGCTTCATGAAGGAATTCATGTTTACTGTTTGCTGTGGCACTGTCTTAGAAATGGCAAATATTACATTTAAACTGAATGATGACCTTGCTTGCTATGTGTACTTATACTGTGTGTGCCTACAACTCATAAACACAAATGATAACCAAAAAAAAAAAATAATTAAACAGTTAGTTATTTGGATTTATTGCCTTGTAAATACATTTTGAGGATGCACTGATGTATTATAAAAAAAGAGAATGCAGCCTATTACTACAGATGGAGAGAATGTGCTGCACAGTCTGTGTCTGACAGCCTGAGTCGTTTTAAAACTGAATCACTGCTCAGTACCAAAAATAATTCAGACCAAGCTTTCTAAGATGATGCAGTATAGTCTAATTATCACCAAATTGGTAAAATAAAGATAAGGTAAAATTCATTGTAATCTCTGTTAAACAGAAGTCAGCTAACAGTTTTAGAGTGATTTGAATGGCTATTGTAAATTTGTAACAAATCCAACTATTGTCTGAATTTAAGAGTTGTTAAGGTCAAGTTGTTAGGAGATGTTAGTGATTGCAACTTCACTAAGTCACTAAACCCAACTAAGTCACTGTTTGCTACAAGTATTATAAATGTTGTCTGAGATTGGATTGACCTTGGTAGAATATCCTGCTGTTCTTCACGTCTGTTGTTAAGTAGTCTGGTAACTTTTTTCCTTTTCATGGTATACCATCATATAGATATACTGTATAATCACACTGCTTCAGGCCAGTGGCTATGTCTGAATGCTTTGTCCCTATATTAGTCTTTGTGGCTTAGAATATGTAAACTTATACATAGAACTAGGTATCTAAGCTGAACTAAGTGAATGGATGCATTTTTTTCAAATTTCAGAACTTTTTACAAGAATTTACAAGAAATCAGGTTGGTGAAAAATAGTATCATGGCCTGCAGTTGCCTGCTTGTTCCCTTCATTTAGCCAAGGCTACCACTTGCAAACAACGAGAGATTTGCGTCCCCATCCCGGTGTGTCTCTGGACCCAGCGGCCTCCTACAACCCTCCCCAATACCGCTCTCGCAACCAGAGCTACATGCGTGCGGTCAGCACCCTCAGTCAGGCAAGCTGCCTCAGCCAGGTGAGTGTGAGCAGGTTCTCATACATACACACATTTTAAACATTGAACTGGATACTCTAGAACACATTTATTACCAAATTGTTTTGATCATAAGTCAGCAGTGCATTAAAAGCTGCTTTTATTAACATGTGCCTTGTTAATTACACTCAACAGGTAACAGAGCATTCCATTGTTTTAGGAAATATATGTTAAAAAGATCCATCTCACTGCTCCCAATTTCCTGATTTGATTCTGATCCTGGGTGTGGAGCTTTGCATGTTTTTCCCATGCTAGAGGGTGGATTGGCTATTCTAAAATTGCCCCTAGGTATGAATGTACGTGTGAATGTGCGTGGTACCCTGTGATGTGCTAGCATCCCAGTCAGGGTGTATTCCCGCCTCACACACAGTGTTCCTGGACTAGGCCCCGGATACACCATGACCTTTCTTCTTTAAACCACAACGAGATCTATTACAGCAGACCGAATAGTCCTTTGCTAGCCTCTTGGAATATCTCTTAACCTTTTCTTCTTCAATGCCACATTTTCTGCACCACAGTCACACAACAATCCTATGCTTCAAAAAACACGAATACATGAGTGCATAAATTGATAACTAAAGCTGGCTTTAACTCTAGTGTCCATTCTATATGCATGTAAGGGGATTTTTTTTAAGGTTTCAGAATTTTTGCACAGTTGATGATGCATAATATTTTTAATTTCATTGTAACATAGGCTGCATTATATATTTGTATTGCATGTACTGGTTTCAGAACAGTTTATCAACATCATGCATGCCTTTTTTCAAACTCAGAATTAAGTTAAATATAAATTCAGCTGGCATTAAAAAGTGACTGTGAACACAAGTTTATTTTTTCTGGATTGGGTTGAAATGGGATTTGTATGTGATTACTTAGATACACAATTTACAAGAGAGAGTTAGCAAGCAGCCTGGACAAGATGAACAAGATGATGGAGCCGTAAAGTCTGTTTTGCCAAGATAAATTTGGTGTGGTTTTAGTCTTTCTTTGGATTTCTAGACTGTTTGGATTGTTAAGTTAGCAGTGTATCAGTGTTACTGCTTTGGATTTAATGGATTTAATGGTGTTTAATGGATTAAATTTCATGGAATTAATGGATGTGCCATGATAAAGTAGAGACCATCTCTTTAAATGCTGGAGTGGAATCAAGACATGTGTTATGAGTGGCTCCTGATAAAGTCAGGTATGTAGTTCTTCAGGAATAGCTTCTGCTGCTTGATGCATGTATTTGGTGTCTAATCACTTCTTTCTTCCAAGCAGGGTCTTCATGCTTTTCACACACCACTGACTTTTATTTAGTGTGCAAATATTGTTCCTGTAATTTCTTTCATTCTTTCATTCCATATTTCAAATGACTCTGCTGAAAGGCTAAATTTCTCGATTCCATGTTCCCTCCTGCTAACTCTCCTTTGTATTTATTGTGCAAAGGGGAAGAATCAAAGTGAGAAAGAGAAAGGAAGAGGAAAAATTAAGGACTGCTATTCCTGTTTTTGTCTCTCAGGTGAGTGAGACTGAGGTCAATGGCCAGTATGAGTCAGTTTGCGAGTCCGTTTTTAGTGAAGTAGAGTCCCAGGCCATGGAGGCCCTGGACCTTCCTGGCGCTTTCCGCACTCGAAGCCACAGTTACCTGCGTGCAATTCAGGCTGGGTATTCCCAAGATGACGACTGCTTGCCTTCAATGACATCCTCCACTGTCACTTCAACTCTCAGATCCACAACAGGTAAACCGCCCCTCGATTCCAAAAAGAGAGAAAGGGGTTTAAGAGCACATATCCATCATACCGTCCGTACATCCTATGACATACCTACATATGTACAGTGGGGAACCCTTGTGCTTGAGAGATGCTGGGATGTGAATGTTCCTGGTCAAGTCCTGTCCTTTTGTGTGTTTGTTCATTTGCTTTGACCTCTTTGTCCTCTAAGTGTTCAATGGCAGATGTCTGCGATTGTGTTTTTGCACGATTGATGCATTATCCAGTCCAGCGATAATGAGAATTTAACTTGGGAAGGGCATTTCACACAGATGGAGGTCCTCAAAATGAAACACATGCTCCTAAACACAGAGCACGCTTTCTTTTTTTTCAACATAAGTCATGTTTCACAATTTTGAGAACATGACAGAAAAGCTTAGGATAAAGAAACATAGAAGGGGGGAGGGTGGTCAGCAAGATCAGATGGAGACAGAGACCTTAACAGCATACAGGTTAATGCAGTTTTTTGCTTTGCTATTTAAAAGTATTAGCACTATTAACAATGGTGTAACCTGCAGCTTACCGGGATGAGATGCTTCATTTCAATCCTCCGGTACTGGTTGCACAAAGTAATTACAAAATAATATATAAGCAGCTGAAGGCTGAATCTGATTGAAATTATCCACTGAGAAATGCACATAATGCATGTACATGGTTCAGGATATGTAGATTTCCAGAATCATGTTTAAACCAATGCAATTTGTTTCCATTATGATAAATGGCTATTAAAATAACAACAAAATAACAACAGTGACACTCTAACTACATAATTCATCTATGGAGCATTTAAATTTAAATCATAGAGACGACTTAGTAAATAATCCAAATTCATCATTTTAATTATTATATCTTAAAGACTAAACATTACAGAAACTATTTAAAGTTTTTGTGCAACACTTACATAAATTTTGTCCCTCCATGAGTAACATCAATGGTTCTTTGTGCAAACAGTGCCACTCCCTGAACACACACTCATTAATGGTGCATCTGTGTACATTCCAAGTATAGCTATGAACCCTATTGAAACACTCTTTGATTATTTCAGTATTCACTGTCAAATATTGTAACCCAACTGGATTTTCTTCTCTGTATAAATAGCTCTTTTGATGCTCCTTGTTTTTGTTCAGTTTGTATGTTCAATCCAAATGAACTTTGTAGTGAATTATCTGTTTATTCCTTTTGATGTGGGTTCCTTTTTTTTCTTTTTTCCCCTTTTTTTCCAAATGGAGTTTCTTTGATTGGACTTTTTATAAAACACCACTGGTTTATTTGTCAAAACCATCACAACCAACCAAGTGACTGCAGCAACTGAGGATTAAGGAGAGTTTCCCAATCCCACGGTCATACCCTGCTGAAGCGCTTTCACCGTACAACGCTCCCTCTCGACCTTTAATATGTGTGGAATGGGTCACTTTTATCTGTTTTATTCTGGTATATAACATATAATTACACAAACTGTATCCCTCTTTGGCAGCAAATTGCAAAGGGAGCTTTTGAGATATTCAAATGCTTTGATAAGTGGTTTGTATCTACAGTAGTAATGAAATAAAATGTGGCCTTTGACAGCTGAAAATTGACAGATGTAAAAGTGTAGAAGAAGTCAAGATAATATAATCTTTTTTTATTTTCCAGTAGTGTCTGTAGTGCTTCGTTATATACACAGGTCCAATTAGTCCAAATCTTAAAAGATCATAGATGTATGACAACTCCTCACACTCTTGGCCAATAACTTGTGTGCAGAATTAAATTAGGTCAAGCTTATCTGTTTTATTCTGGTATGTAACGTCCCAGTAGCACCAACTCTGTCCCTCTTTGGCAGCAACAAATAAGCAGAAAGCTTTCGGGTGCCTTATAACAATTGACAATGAGAGATATGGTTTATATCTATGCTAGTAATCAAATCATATGTAGGCTTCAACAACTGCCCATTGATAAGTGTGAAAGAATAGAAGATCAAGATAACGTTATCAAATTCTTGATTTTCCCATAATGCCTGTAGTGCCACATTGTAGTTGTGAGCATAATTAGTTTTAGCTGAAAAGTTTGTATAAGCCCTCAATTCAGAGGGAAGGAGAGAAACAGAGCCTCTCCTTTGGCCAGCCAACACTACACAAGGAGATCCAGAGGAAAAGAGCAGCAGGAGGGCTAACTGTCACAGGTATTTTACTGCCAACACGCATACATATATCTATGTATATGTGTGTTTTTACACTGCCTTCTCAACTGATTTGGAACTAGCCTCATGATGGCTGCCATGTTTTAACACTAGATTAGGGAAAATAATGATTGCCCCAAAGCAAATCGATTCAAGATCTATGAAAAAATCTCGAAACAACTGGCAAAACCCAAGAGTTTCTTGTACTTGGAGGTAGAAGTGGGTATTTTGAGTTGTTCTCCGCTTTCTTGGGCCCATCTTGAGTCCATTAGAAATCTTCTATGGGTTTAATTTAATAGTGAAAAAACTTTTCCATTAGTGCACTGTAAATATTTGGATCTTTAAATTGCCATTGGTGCAAAATGATTTTGAGTTCTTTCATTGAAACTGAAATATCAGTATATTGTTGGTGTGGACGTTTTCAGCCATGTAGGACAGTGGGATTGCAGCCTCTCCCTGGTGCAGCCCTTGTAGGACTTGTTTCACGCTCTGTTTACACCCCCACATCTCCACATGGTCCAATCGGCTTTACATCTGAGGACTAATATGTTCAATAGGGTTCATATCTATTACTTGGGCCACTAACTTGTGATTGTTCGATTGCCTTTTCATCTTTTCTGTTGCACAAAAAACATAAAGTCTTAAAATCTGATGACAGTGTTTAAAGGGATGTTGTAAAAGATTTAGCATTTAGCAAAAAATCTTTTGATTTTGGCAGAATGATCATTATGATTATGAAAATGGTAATGGTGATGACGATGATGATGGTGATGGCAAATGCCAAGGGAACCCTGCTGCCCCTTGGACTGATGAAAAGATGGAAAGACATTTGGAGGCTAATGCTTGACAGGACCGAGAAGGCAGTGTAAACACATAATACAAAGCCTACAGTATGTGAGTAAAAACAGTCACACACCACCATTTGCCAGCAGTGACAGTATAAAGCAGTGTGGTTGACTGGTAATGTACAGAGTCAATACAGAGTCAATGGAAGACTTAGTGCTGGTAGTTAAAGCAGATCTACACAGCACTGATCACTTCTGACCAACAGTCATGCATTGGCTTTGCCTCCACTGGGAACTAGCTAAACACAGAAAATGTTATTCTG
Source organism: Pangasianodon hypophthalmus (assembly GCF_027358585.1). Taxonomy (NCBI): domain Eukaryota; kingdom Metazoa; phylum Chordata; class Actinopteri; order Siluriformes; family Pangasiidae; genus Pangasianodon; species Pangasianodon hypophthalmus. The sequence continues at coordinate 12,562,040 of NC_069728.1, read as the reverse complement.
GATGAAACGAAAACATAAAAAAATAAAATTGGATCCTCCAAAAGATGCTTCTTTATTTATTTAATAATTTTTTTGCTAAACATATTATTAACAGTTGAACATTGGCAACTTACAAATTGATTCAATTTACAAAACAACTGAACAAACTGCAGATTAAACCAAGTTAAATATTACTACGTACTGTAAGAAATTCTACTTTATTTATTTCACCTCCAAATACTGTTACTCAAAAACAAGACTCCACAGCATTAAATCAAATAAGTGATTGAAACTGACAGAGGCATATATTTAGTATCAGCATACTTCAGTAATTTTAGTTATTGATTTGCAACTTATTTAAATAATTACAGCTGATGACAGAAGTGTCTGTGCAGAGTTTTTACTCACATACTACAGGCATAGATACAGTACCCTCTGAAAGTATTGGAACAGCAAGGCCAATTCTTTTGTTTTTGCTACACACTGAAGACATCTGGGTTTGAGTTCAAAAGATGAATATGAGACAATAGATCAGAATTTCAGCATTCATTTCCTGCAATTTAGATGTGTTAAACAACTTAGACCTTGGCACATTTTTTTTTTAACCCACCCATTTTTCAAGTGAACAAAACTATTGAAACAGGTGACTGACAGGAGTTTCTTGTTATGCAGTTGTGCTCGGTTAATAGCTCTGAATGTCTACTCTCGGTTTGAGCCTCGGGTTTCAACTGTGAAGACTGCATTAGTTGTTAAAAGGGATAAACCAACATGAAGACCAGAGATCTGTCTGTGGGAGAAAAGCAAGTCATTTTGAAGCTGAGAAAAGAGGGAAAATTGATCAGAGCCATTGCACAATCATGGGCATAGCAAATGCAGCAATTTGGAATGTCCTGGGAAAAAAAAGAAACTACTGGTGTACTAATAACCAGACATCGAACAGGTTGGCCAAGGAAAACAACAGCAGTTGATGAAAAAAACTTTGAGAATAGAAATACAGAGCCATACCACAAGATGCAAACCACTCATTAGCAGTATGAATCAGAAAGCCAGATTGGAATTTGCAAAGAAATACAGAGATGAGCCACAAAAGTTCTGGAACCAAGAATAACCTCTATCAAATTGATGGAAAGGCCAAAGTATGAGAGAAAAAAGTGTGGAGAAAGAAAAGATCTGATCACGATCCAAAACATTAAGCACAGTGGTGGTAGTGTCATGGTTTGGGCTTGCATGGCTGCTTCTTGAACAGGTTTACTAATCGTTATTGATGATGTAGCTCCTGATGGTAGCAGCAGAATGAATTCAGAAGTCTACAGAAATAGTGTCTGCCAATTTACATAAAAATGCATCCAATCTAATTGGGAGGAACTTCATCATGCAGCAAGACAATGACCCAAAACACACTGCCAGCGCGACAAAGGACTTTGCCAGGGGAAAAAAGTGGAAGGTTTTAGACTGGCCAAATCAATCACCAGACCTTAACTCAACTGAGCATGCATTTCGCATCCTGAAGAGGAGACTGAAGGGAGAAATCCCAAACAACAAAAACAACTGAAAGAAGCTGCAGTACAAGCCTGGAAAAGCATCACAAAAGAAGAATGCAACAGTTTGGTGATGTCAGCAGGTTGCTGGCTTGATACAGTTTTTGCAAGCAAGGGATATACAACTAAATATTAAGTGTTATGTATTTTAATTTACTTTAAGACTATCTGTTCCTATAATTTTGCTCACCTAAAAATTGCGTGTTCTACCACCAAAGGTGCCATGTTGTAAGTTGTTTAACACATTTAGCTGTAAATACCAGGAGATGAAAGCTGAAATTCTGATCTATCGTTTCATATCCATCTTTGATCACAAACCCAATGTCTTCAATGTATACCAAAAGCAAAGGTATTGTATTGTCCTTGCCGTTCCAATACTTTCAGAAGGGACTGTATATTTAAAAATAGGGATTACTCATAATGTTCAGGAGTATTCTGATTTTAGCACTTTTTTGCCCAACTCCATAGCTGTAGAATCCTCTGAATGTTCTTCTATCTCCATATTCAAATTTGTCTTCCAGAGGGCTATGATGCGATGGAAGGCACTTCTTTGTTAAATGAGGACATGATAGAAGATGATGACGGTGCTAGCTCCTCAGCTTACCAGGAGCTTGAGCGTTTTGAGAGAGAGAATGCTGCTCGGAGCCATCACAGCACAAGTTCTACTGTAACAGCTATCTCTGTGGCACCCACTTCTTCTCCACCCATTTACCGTGTACCTGCTCCAACACCCTCCATCCCTGAACCGCATGTTCCTCAGGCCATTCAGGCTTTTAAAGAATCGGCCAACATGGTGGCAGCCTTCAACATGCAATGGAAGGAAGAGATTGCGGCCATGCGGTTTGAGCTGGCCGAACTACGCCGGGATGTGTGCAATGAGCTCAAGACCTTTAATAGCAACTTTTTTAACTTCACGCAGTGCTATAACATGTGGACCTTGTGCAGGGAGGCAGCGACCGGAAGCTCTACCCAATCAAGTGAGCGAGTGTCAGTTGGGATCCAGACTGGCAATAATGGTCCAGTCCGACAAAACACTGTGGATGTCTCAGTCATGTGCCAACCAGAACCGGCACCGTTTAACATTTTTGAGGTGATGAACCCTCCAAGGATTGAGATCACTGAGGGAACACCTGAGGGCCCAACGACCTCTAACAGCCCAACAAGCCCTGCAAGCCCGGTAAGTCCCACCGATCTGTCAGGTCAAAGACCACTAGGGGAGACCAAGATGGACACCAGCAGGAAGAAGAAAAGTCGTAGTCGACCAGAAGGACAGAGAAGCTCCAGTCTGGAACTCTGGTGCAGGAAGTACACTAGTGGGCCAATGTCATACCTGTCACTATCATTCTGATCATGCTAATCATGCAGGCCTATGAAACTCGGGAATTAATTCCCCTCTTAACCAACCCTGCAAACAGGGGCAAGGCACTGTTTAAGTCTGCACACATTAAGAGCCAGGGTGCAGTCCTTGTCCCTTTGCTCTATGCAGAGATGATTGCTAGCTAGGCATTTTTTTACACTGAGATCAGGAGAAGATGCCACACTGGTGTATGTTAGGTTAGCTAAGCCATCACAGAGTAATCCATTTTGCTGTGTTTTTTCTTCATACATGTATATGTCTCCACAGATTTGACCCAAGAATGTGGCAAGCAATGCAAGGAATGTCATCTTCATCCAACTGTCTTCGTAATGCTCCGTCATTAACCACTAAGCTTCTCAATTGACTAAAGTATACACATGCTGCCCTTCTACAATGACATCCTGATGATGTGATCTAATCAATGAGTTTACTAAAAATAGCTCATTTAGCGTGTGAATGTTTAATCAAGATAACACATTTTAACTACTCTCAAATGCATTGAATTGGAAAGGTTTTGTTTTAATTAATATTGTTTGGTCAAGTTAAACATCCTAAATGATGTCCGTCAGAGTGCCATCAGGATTTCTCGTACACTACAGCACTTTGCCACTGTGGCGATGAAGTTACTGTGGATGATCTTAGGTCATAAATCATAAATGATGTATGGTTGGGAGTTACTTAGCACATGAGATTTTAAAGATCAACAGAAATGCTTCCCTCACACTAAGCCTTTTGCTGTAATCCTGAAGATGAAGATAAATGAAGATGAGAAAAAGATAAGAAGATAAGAAATGAAGATAAGAAAAATATGAAAGATTAGAATTAGTGTTGGGATTAAAGTATGTTAATATAATGGATAGGGTTTTATTGATGGTTGCACATTTACTGCCCATATCCTAAATTCTAACCTGGTTAGTTCAGTTTACAATCTGAGCATCCGCCACTCATGTGTGGGTTAATCCAAATTAAGTGGGACCAATTTTTTTTTTTCTTTTGCCAGACTATACAACATAGTTCAAACTTATATATAATTGGAACTAAGAATAGAAATTATTACAGATGTCAGATTATATTTTGTACTTTATAAAAGAGTATGATTTATTCAAAATGAAATGTAGAGATGCCTATGAAAGTCATTTTGAACTTCCCAAGACATTTACGTCATTGGGTATAAAATGCATAGATATACCTTATGTTGTGCATACAAGGCTTATGTGCACAACCCCATATACATCTACTGGAGTTATACTGTGAATCCTCTACGTAATATTTATATAATTTCATTCAAAAAGAGAAACCTATTTATAGAATAAAATAAACAGTAAACTTAAATATATAATGAGAAAAACTATGAGAAACATTCCTTAATATAAAATATATTTCTATATTTTTTTGGCTGTTCTGTTTTATGTAGTGTGTCTAAAGTAAAGACATTAAAAGGTATATTATTTTGCAAAGGGAAAATCATAGTCATGCCAAAGTAGTTGTGGAGAAGAAGGTTTTCAAGCTGTGCTTCACCAAAAACGGCTTTGTTGACTACGGACGCTTGGTTTGCTAGCACATGATCTCTTGGGGTACAGTAAAGTGTCTGTCTTACACACATGCATGTTTTACAGTCCAACATTCAATGCTTTTTATTGTCTGTTGTTTTTTTCCCTTCTTACTGTTACATGCAACAACATTTAGGCATTTGAGTTAAGCAGAGTGCACACTACACAAATTTAGCCCCGAGTTCCCTGTCTCAGTGACATCTTACTGCACACTACCACTGCAACCGCTTGTGTATTCAGAACTGAGCAGTTCAGTGACGCAGTTTTAAATGATATTTTCAAGCATCTTTGACGTTCTTGGTGATGAATCATGTAGCGTGAACACTGTTGAGAAAAAGCCAATATGAGTCCCAGAGGAAATCAAAGTCATCTGTAGACATGTGCAGCAGATCCCTGAATCCAGTTTATCATCCATATATTTGTGTGTGAGAATGAGGGCAAAGTGCAAGCACAATATTTATTCTATTAGAAATTATTTGGCATGTCATACCCAAAAGATTGTTAGGAACAGCAAAACTAAAAACAAACATGACATGATTCCTGTTGGTGCCCAGTGTGAAAAGGTTCCCTTTTGGTTCTATTTGCTGAATAAATAGTCCTGGCTGTCAGCGTCTCCCCAGCCAATCCCTCCTCAACTTTTTCCCTTATTCTTCTTTTCCTGGTTTCCATACAAAATATTGCAGAAACAACACCACAGCCAAAGTCACAAATGCTGCTTTCAACTTAACTCAGAAGTGGGAGGTAGGAATTAAGAAGTATGCAATTTTTGACCTCGAGCTACAATGTGAGAAAAACATGGACATCACCATGTTCATCATTGTTAGCAAAAATCTATCAAGCTAGCTGTGATGAGGGATGTAGAGTTCAGTGACTAAACAGTGTTCTGTATAGTCAATGTTATAGATTTAACAAGTGAATGTCTGTATATTGATTGATCTAAAGCAAATACTAGTACATAAGGATACTCATTTAAAAGTAAAGAAGTGCTACCTTGTTTTCTCTTGATGCTGTGAGCAGACATATTGATTTGTTGTCATGTGCTCAACTCGGGAACTGTTGAAGAGACTGTCCAGAACTTCCGAGTAGGAATTCCGCGTTAAGGGAATTGTTTTTTTTCTAGTCAGAATTGTTTTTTTCTAGTCAGCGGTCAGAAATTCTGAGGTATGAGTTTTAGTCAAACACAGCAAATGCAGCAAACATCCACAAAACAACTGATCGCAAGTGATTAAAGTCATGTACTGTGAACAGGACAGCAATTCACAGATTTGGAAAGTTGTGTAGTGTGCACCTGGCTTAAGTCTATGGACTTGGGATGTAGCAAAGCAATGTAATTAAGGCCCATCACTTTTAAAGCATATATGTTTTAAACAAACCAACTGGAAGCATTCTATACCAAAAAGCCCAAATATATTTGCTTTTGTGAGTAATTAGCTCACTTAAAATGCTCTGCTGAAGCAGATTATAAGCCTTGCTATTGCTGTTATATAACCTATCAATATAGTATAATCCATATTTCCCATGGTGTTTATTAAAAAGCATTAATAATTTAATAACACCTGAAGGCAAAACTGTTCAGTGCTGTTGAGAGGCTGCAGCACAAGGTTTGCCTCTGAATATAATTTGTACATTAATTTGTGCCCCTGCAGTCAGAGAAGATGCATTAACCAATACACAGCATGATATTAAATCTAAATTCAGAAACCTTTTTTTTTTACATAAACACAACACTAGCTTCCTCAGACACATACATTAAAACTATTATAAAGTACAGAAGCGATGTGGACACACACTCCATACATATATGCAACAATAACAACAACAGAAATCATTGTCATGATAACACAAGACCATACTTGCAATTCAGGCTAAAAATATGATGCATACAAACACTTGATTGAAACATGATTTATTTCTGTAGACGTTATTTGTCCTTGTGGTTGTTCATGCTGTTTTTAGCTAACTGCCATTATTGATTCAGTTTGCACCACTTGAGCACCTAATATTTTTTTGGAAATCATGAAATAAATTAATCATAACTTTGGAACTTTGAGCTGCCGTTGTGGAATTCTTTTTCTATGGAAGAAAAGCATAATTAGCTATAATAGAAACAACTGAATGTGTGTAAGGGTTTTTGCATTTTCATTCATAAAATTGAGATTATATTTGGCTAATGTTTGTTTTTTGTTTTTTTTTTGCACATAAATATTTCTAATAGTGTACTGGGGCTTATAAAATTGAAAAATGGTTAATATGAGAGAGAGAAAGAGAGATAGGCTTGAAAATTGGAAAATGTCTTAGTAAGGTGTTTCAGTGGTTCTCCAGAATCTAAAAGTCTCTGAAACTGTACTGGAGTGATGATTTTTTACAATATTCCCTCAACTGGTGTTTTGATGCACTGTCTAACATGCCACTCAGGAATCTTTCAAACATGCTGGGTTGACTGTGAAGGCTAAGCGTATGACTTACAGTTTCATAGTAATCAAATCATTCAATGACTCTTCATACCTCTGGCAGCTTGTATATACATATATACATAATGTATATGATGCTGTATGTGTATGAGTTTGAAAATGGTGTGTACATTGCTGACACTGTCATGTAGGAGAGAGACCTACAATAATGGTAACTGGCTGTAACAGAAACACATAATATGATCATATGATACATGAATATGTTTTTCCATTTCTCATTGTTTTTTTGTGATCTGAATTCTTTCTTTTAGTATATACACTGCTGAAATCTATGCAGCCTGTAAATCACTGCAAAAAATCAGCACCACCAAGAAATTTGACACAGTAGTAGAAGACCATTAATGCTGAATTAATATTAAGCACTTAACTAATAGAGACTGCCATGTGTATATTTAGAACAACTGAAACTAAAAACGGAACAATAGCCTTCGTTCTGCACCTCTGAAATGCTAAACCAGGGAGCAGAAGTTAAATCTAATATAATTATATGTATTGTTGCGCAGACTGATTTTACAAACTTGCCAGCTCTAAAGGTTGACAGTTAGGCTTAAACAGAATTGTTGAATGTCGAGTAAATAGTTGCATTGTTTATGGGCCAAATGAGTGACGACAGTGCAGTTTAAATCTTAATGTGGTGTCAGTAACAGCTACAAAATATAACTGGGATTTCCACTATTCATTATTTAAGCTGTAAAAAATTTATTTCATTGATTTCTATAAGTCTTCTTACCTCTTTGTGTTTTGGTCTCTAGGGTAAGAACGCTTTGCTCTGTGAAGCACAAAATAATTAAGATTTGTATTTCTTTGTAATAAATAAGAAAATGTAAGTACTCATAAAAAGTATGTACATCTCAAAAAATAATTTTTTTCACAGTCTAAACAGACCTTCACTTTTGATTGCTGAGCATCAGTTGCAATATAGACATAGCAATATATTATATAAATTGTAAAATTAAAGTGTAAATGCATGTGCTGTAATGATGTGCCATGTGTCGTGAACCTCACTCGCTGTTTGAAAATGCTGGCCCATAGTACTCTGATTTTTGTTATTTAATGTAACTGTAATTTTTATTTATGTAATTAAATGTAACTGTAACTTTTCTTTTATTATGTTGTTTTATTTATTTTTTTATATTGTTTATTTGATTTTTTTTTTATACTGATTATTCAGACATTCTATACCTTGTTCTTGGTTGACAGGAGTGAAACATGACGCTGTCTTCTGCTGTTGTAGCCATCTGCCTCAAGGTTTGACGTGTTGTGTGTTCTGAGTTGCTTTTCTGTTCACCAGGGTTGTAATGAGTGGTTACTGTAGGTTAAACCCTGGCCATTCTCCTCTGACCTCTCTCATCAACAGGGCTTTTCCACCCACACAACTGCTGCTCACTGGATGCTGTCTATCTATCTATCTGTCTATCTATCTATCTATCTATCTATCTATCTAGAACCATTCTGTGTAAACTCTAGAGAATTTTGTGTGTGAAAATCCCAGAACATCAGTAGTTTCTGAAATACTCAAATGCAAATCTGGCACCAACAACCAAGCCATGGTCAAAGTCATATTTTTCCCCATTCTGATGTGATTCTGGTGTGAACATTAACTGAAACCCTTGACTTGTATCTGCATAATTGTATGCATTGTGCTGCTGCCACATGATTGGCTGAAGAAATTTCCGAAGTTTCTCTGGTGACATGAAACTGAATCTATCAGAGGAACCTTGCTTAATAATTTAAGTTCTGTAGATGATCAAAAACCGATTGCCATATTAATCTTGATGATAAAGGACCAGTATTTAATTGAGTTTGAAGTGACACTTTCATGTTTTATAGAATTTTATAAAAATAATTTTTCCCTAATAGATATGGAACTGAACTTGTTATACTTGCACACACCTTTCTTTGCTACCTTGTGCATTTAATACATTATAGTAAATACTACAGTATTATAAATAATAGAGTAACTAGTAAGTTACTGACTTTTTTTTTGTAAGAAACCCTTCAATTACTAGATTTTCAATGTTTTTTTATACTATAATTGTACTTTTTTTTTTGCCAGACATTTGGGAAATGAACTTGTTTGTGTAAAAGTGCTGTAGCCAGGTCATGAGAAGTACCATAATGCCAGAATGTCTATATGTTTGTTGTATGCATTTTATATATTGTTTTTCCCAATGATGATCTCATTTACCTTTCCAACTTTATGGTTAGAAATTATCTGTGGCGTTTAAGTTTTGTTGCTATTATATTCACAGTTATTAGTCATGGTTAACTGTTATGCTAAACTATGTCTTTAAGATGAACATATCAGTGGCTAACGCCTTTTGCCTCCAAAGCAAAATTGTTTGCCCCAAATCACACAACAAGATATGATATAATATAATATAATATAATATAATATAATATAATATAATATAATATAATATAATATAATATAATATAATATAAAATAAAGCTGGGTGACAAATTAAAGGAAAAACCAACACTATGTTAGTTAGATGTTGGGCCACCATGAGCTGCCAGCTTCAATGTGCTATTCTACAAATCTATAGTGAAAGGTACTAGAGGGACGAACACCATTCTTACAAAAGATATTCCCCTAAGTGATGTTTAGATGATGGTGTTGGAGAGCTCTGACAATCCAAAATCCTTTTGATGCTTGTCAAATGATTCAGTGGGCCCTCGTGCCCTATGGATGTGGGCAGGGTCATCTGGGATGAGAACTTCCTTTACTAATCATTTTCTTTAATTTGTCACCAATCTGCAGGTCATTATTATTCAATTTGACACCTTTTATAAAGGCATTTAAAATGAACTCAGGTGTTCTTTGATTAAATCATGTTACTTAAATTAAAGGGTGACAAGAATCTTTTGTTTAAGGTTTTATTTATTTATTTATTCATTTATTTATGAATTTGACCTTTTGTTCGTTTATACTGTATTTATATTCTTGTCAATACGACATTTTAATTTAGTGATTTTCTCTGCTTTATTTTGAAAGAAAATGCAACAGAATGTAAGTGTGTTTAAAGTGGAAACACATTCTATTGTAAAGGTCTTTTAAGTCATTTGATATTATCATTTCAGTGGGGTTCATAGCTACACTGTTGTAATCAAATCCCAGCATGCCTTAAGAACGTTACAGATTCTGTATGAATGAATATGTGATTTTCTGTGTCACATTGTAAGTTTATTTCTTGGGTAGAGATTATGTCTTTATGCTTATGAAATTCAGAAAGGCACATTTCCTTCCCAGTGCATGCTTCCAGGACAAGCTTAATTTCTCACTCTGATGTTTTTATTTGATTCGCCATTTTTTCCCCCCTGTTTCAGTCACCTGTAGGTTAGCTGTGGGCTACAGACTGCACAAGGCTTTATTATTATTATTATTATTATTATTATTATTATTATTATGTTATAAAGGCAGGGTAATTTTCACATTTAAAAAACTAAATTAGTATTATACAGTTCTAAAACTAAATGTTAAATTTTTGGTAAGATATATTTTGCTAATTCCAGTTTAAATCACTCTTCAGATTTATCTAGAAAATCCAGGTTTGTTATAGAATATGAATATAAACTATAATAGTACAGTTCTAAATCTTGTGAACTAGCTAACTAGTTAGAAAAAGCTAGTTTTTATTGTCAATTTGATCTGTGCTAGTAACAGAATTTTTGGAGAGATGATACATAAACATACTTGCATGTAGTTGCATTTTAAGATAAGATATATGAAAGAGTTTATGTAAAATAAATTTATGAAAGAATTTATGAAAGTATTTATGAAAGCATTTATGAAAGAAAATGCTGTAGATCTGTAAATAAGATCTGGCTCATTATAGAAAAAGGTTTGTCCATATTTTCACTGGTTGCACTAAGCCTGTGTCTACAATATGATATTCCCTGAACTTTCACACACACATATTATCAATGTTACCATGTCAAATTCAAATTATAAAGGGTATGCTGATTCTGTATGTGTAGTTGCATGCAATAGTGCAAGTTTTGTAACAGTCTGTAATACACTGTTTTCAGTCTCTCCATTGGTCATCATTACCTTATTTTTCAGAGCATCATTATCATTTGACTTCTCGTTCAATTTTAATTGTTTAATTATGGTTAACAGCCTAATAAGAGCCAAAGGCTGTATTTTTACACAACATTCAGAATAATAACATTTATATTTCAATGTTCAGCTATTTCAAATACAAGAATACAACAATTTTAGAAAGTTAGAAAATTAATTACTTTGATATAAAACCTAGAAAAAAATTTAATCAACAATGTAATGTCCAAACAGATACTTTCTCAGCCCAATACATTTTTTTTATGCTATTTGTCACTGTTATAAGGTAATGCAGTTTTGGAGGGGATATCATATATTGTGTGATAATCATTCAGTTATCAAAAGTTCTTTTCATTATGCGGCAGGAAATTTATTCAGGGTTTTTCTTTTATCGGTTATTTAAAGTGTTGTTTAACTTTCTTTTGTGTTGGATTCAGTAAAATGTATTAAGTTGTCTTATTTCTTCTTTGTGTCTATGAATACCCAAACATCCCTAAAAGAAAAATCTATATGCACTGGGATGTAATCTATATGCTGACTTGTCAGAAGTGTTTGTTTTCCATCCAGGAAAAGTGAATTCACTCTAATCATGGGGGCATCACCACTGTATGTATATATGTATGTTGTCCAAAACACACCTATGTCTATCATCACTTATGTCTAAAATATTTTAATCCATCTGAGCCAAATTGGGCTCAATTGGACTTTACTTTAGTGAGACTTTAGCACCCTTCCTCCTGGATAACCATAATCCGCTCATTTATGTATTCATGTCCATTCACTCAACATATACATAATTACATATTTCAACATATTTATATTATGCTACAGTAATCACATGACCTAACTGTTCTTTACTCCTGAACACAGTCAGACCTTAAAATATCCCTTGCACAGAAAACAAACCATTTCAAGAAGGCTGGTTTAGCCATTATACTGATCTTAAATGATCTCAAACATCAGCCCATTTTATGAAACATCCTAAATGCCAGAATGCATAAATTCTACACTTATTAATACTGGTTATGTCGACACATCCCTGTTAAAATTAAAAGTTTTTTTTTTATGTAAAAAAAATTTAAATAAAGATAAGTCGTATCCTTAATGTGATATAGCAGCCAACAGCCTTATTTATTATATGAATTAACCAATGACATTCAAACTCATATTCAAAAGTAATTATCATGCAGCTATCATCAGTAAAGTGATTCTGATTAACGCCAAATAAAGATCAGCTGTTTCTGTAGGATTGTCTTGGTTTAATCCAACTGCTGAAGCCATGGTCCATAAAGAACTTACAAAGCATGTATGGGATCTCATTGTCAAAAGGTACCAATCAGGAGAGGGGTACAAAAGAATTTCCAAAACATTAGGTGTACCATGGAACATCGAGAATGCCATAATCCAGTGAAGAAAATGGGGCACCACAGTGACATTACCAAGAACAGGATGTCCCTCCAGAATAGACAAAAGGATAAGAAGGGAGGCTACAGTAAAATTGCAGGAGCTTCAGGACTATATGGCAAGTACTGCTCACTCCCTGCATGTGACAACAATCTCTCATATTCTTGGGGTATGGGGTAGGGTGGCTAGATGGAAATCCTTCCTCACAAAAAAAAAAAAATAAAAAAATAAAAGAATCCAAGCCTGCCTAAATCACTCCAAACCATGTGGCAAATGGTCTGAGAGCAAGGTAGAACCTTTTGGGCATAATTTGAAAAGATCTGTTTGGCACAAAAACAAGCTTATCACCCAAAGAACACCATACCTATGGTGAAGCATGGTGGTGGCAGCATGCTATGGGACTGCATCTCTTCAGCTGAGACTGGGCTCCTTCCAAAACAGAGGGACTCATGGATAGCCTGCAGGCCTGTGTTATACAGCTGAAGATGAAGAAAAATTTCACCTTCTAGCACAATAATGAGTCAAAGTACAAATCCAAGTTAACAAAGGAATGGATACAAAAGAAGATCAATCTTTTTAAAAATGGCCCCATCAGAGCCAAGATCTAAATCCTAACAAAAACCTGTGGAATGTCTTGCAGAGGGCTGTGCACAGGAGCATTTTCACAAGGAGAAGTGGAATGAAATTGCCAAATCAAGATATGCTAAGTTGGAAGACTCATACCCAAAAAGACTGAGTGCTGTATTACAAGCAAAAGATGCTTTAACAAAGTATTAGTTAAGGGGTGTGCACACTTATGCAACCAGCTTATTGTAAGTTTTTTCTTTTTTTTTTCTAAAATATTTCTATTTGTTTTTGTTTTGGTTGCTGTATCATGTTAAAGGTGGAAAAAGATCTGACATAATTTATCTTGGTTTAATTTTTATTTTTTACATCATAAAAAAGCTGCGAAGAAAGAAATAGAAATGCTGAGAAGTGAGTTAGTTTACAAATGTTTATGGTTTACAAAACATTCAAATGATAATGTAATGAAATGCACCGTTGGCTACATTATCTGTAACATGTAGCTAGAGATTGTATGTAATCAGTGTCCCTACATTCCTGATTTGTTCTTAGCAGTTATATTCATCACTAGCTTTAACTAAGTTACCTTGCTGGCTAGCCACATTGTATGTTAAATTCTCAGCTATATACTTAACAGACCTGTTAAAATAAATCATAACAATCAAAACTAATCTCTTCCTCACCAACATTACCTAAGGTTTTGCAGCTGAAATTTTATATGTGCCAGGTTCTCCTTATAATCCATAACATAACAAACTGAACGAATACATAACAGTGTTTTGGAACCATTCCTCATATAGCATTCTAACAATGAATATTTAAAAATGATCATATTCTTTGCTCAATTAGTGTTTTTGAAGGTGAAGGTCCAGTACAGCTTTAGACTTGGATCTATAAACTGTAAACACGGAATTACGTAATTATCAGTTAATAAGATAATGCCTAAAGCCTAAAGTTCATGTACAGCAAAACAAAAGAGCCTGCTATGGAGAAAAAAACCCCAAAACTGTTAGCTTGTATTACATCTTAATAAAAAAAAGAGCGTCCAACAGGAAACTTAATCATGTACAATACAGACTCATTATAACTATAAATGTTGATCCAGCTTCAGTAATAATGAACTGTTATCACTGTAATATTAAATCCCAAATATGTGTTTTAATATTTTTACAATACAAAAAGAGACAGTAGAGGACTATTGAACTAAAAAAAAAAGAAAAAAATAGAGAGAGACACAATTATGGCACCATTAACACTTGCTATACGATAATATTATAATAAATATAAGTATATCCACACATGGATGCATCATTATAGACACATTTCACATTAACAAGTAAAAGGACATAATATCCCACTTGAATATAATCAGTATAATACAGCAGACAAAAGAAAAAAATCAGCCACCTGTCTGTAGAGGGAAAGACATGTTAGCTAGCACTTTAGAATTAGCCAGCATTAACCAGATTATCTTATTAACATATCTATCTATCTATCTATCTATCTATCTATCTATATCTATCTATCTATATATATATATATATATATATATATATATATATATATATATATAGATAGATATAGATATAGATAGATAGATAGATAGACAGATATAGATATATATTCCCTCAATATAACACATCTTTCTCAATGAAAGAATAACATTCATTATTAGCTAGTTACATAAAGCTATAGATTTAAACGAGTACATGAGCCAAAAATGAAATGTGCACATTTTCCCACTTACTCATTATGTAGTCAATTAGCCAAGACGTGTTTGGTGTTTGCTTCCTTAGCTTTTCACTTGAGCTTCAGCTAATGTAGCTGAAAAGTAATTGATGTAATTGAAGTACATCTTCCAGTTTACCATCTTCAGGCACCAAACTTGTCTTGGCTGATCGACTAAATTTTGGGGTACAGGGTATTTGTCTAAATTCAATTTTTGGCTGAATTTAAAAGAGAATTGGTGTCTGATTCACTACTTACTAAGCCACATTTGTTTAATCTCAATAAACATACTTATTCTACTGTATTTGCAACATCTCAGATTGCAATTTATCATTCACAATTTATGTCTCAAAGCTGTCACAACCTTCAGTGCATAGCTCTCTCATGTTGTGTGAGCTCTTCAACAAGGAATTGCTTTTGAAAGAAATTAATGCTGACTCAGCATCAGAAGTGAATGTAATTCCCTGTTGCATTGCATTTCATTTTCACCAGTACATTGCACTTGTGCCACAATGAAATGCATTCATTGTCCAATCACAGCCCTAAGCTTTACTCAGGGGTGTGACTGTAATCAAAGAAGGGAAGGCTCGCACACGTTATGAAAAGCTTGTTAATTAAGGTTTCAGTGCAGTAGGACTGAAGAAACAATGAGCCCATAAAAGGTGTTCCTTTACATGGATGGCAGTGTCTCCTGGAAAATTACAATTTCCTGCCCTTTTTTGCTTTTTCTCAATTACAATCACATACCTGAGTAAGGTTTAGTGCTGTGATTGGACAGTGATTGCATGTCAGTGTGGCTTGACTACAACACGCTGATGAAAGTGAAATGCAACGCAATGGGGAATTAACTTCTGATACGAAGTCAGAGTTAAATTCTTTAAAAAGCAGTACTTACTGATTGTCTTTCGCTGAAGAGATCAAGTCATGTAAGAGCCTGATGTGGTGTAGCATGTTGTCTTCATGTTTCAAATAAAAAAGCAGTATCAACCCCCGGTGCAACTGCTTTTCTATCTGGCATGGAATCTTCTCAATATCCTTGAGTATAGAAACCTGTCAGTGCTGTAAAACCGCATCCCCCCTCTTGGTGGTGATTTATTTAATCTCCACACTCTCACCATGTGATAAAGAGATTCAGCTCAAGTTCCTTTCATATCATGATTAATCTATATAACCTGATTTTAAGGGGGCATCATTAAGCCAGTAACACTAACTACAACCAAAAACTGAATAAATATTCAAACTGGTCTACAGCTATAAAAAGAGGAATATAAAGAACATAGATTATCAATTTTCCAAAACAGATTGTGCCAGTGTTTTCACAATGTGTAAAAATAGTGCGGTAAAATAATTCAAATCAACACACAAAAATGACATTTAATCCTCTGCTTATTTTAGCAGCTGACCTAAAGCAATTTCACTGATTACTGAAAGCTGCCTTAAATTAAATATTCTTTACCCAATGCGTTTTTCATACATTTTTTGGTTAAGGGTATCGTTGAGGAACCGGATGGTTGTCAGTGTAAATTGTTGATATTGGTGGAGAGCCACTGTAGGGCTTATTTACATGTATTCTTTTGGCAGGCACTTTTATCCAAAGTGAGATAGAATCCAATCCAAGCATAGAGCTGAGCAGTTGGGGGTTAAAGGCCTTGCTCAAGGGCTCAACTGTGGCTCTCTAGCAAGTCCAGGATTTGAGCTGACAACCCGGATTGAATTCTGCATCCCTTGGATAAAAGTGTCTGCCAAATGAATAAATGGAAATGGAAATGAGACCTGCAGTGGCTTCCTGTCAGTATCTTCCAAATGAGCAAATATAAATATCTTAATTTAAGAAATACATAACGGATACAGTTGAATACAGTAGACAAACAGAAATAATTAATAATTGATTCCAAAATAATTGTACCATTGGATTGCTCTCAATAGTTGAAAATATTTGCATGCAAATATTCTGAATAACAAAAACAAAAGGAAATATGGAGGGAAAAATGAGAAAATAATAATGAAAACCCTGTGTATTCAATCAATATCACTATATCCAATATGTGATCACCGATTTTAAAGTCAGAACACTTTTTTTGTAATATTCTCCTCACATTCCAGCACCCATAATAAATTACTTCCTCAGGTGAGAAAAGTAGGTAAACGGCTGAAATGTGGCCCACCAACAGCTAATAAGGATAAGGAGTCCTCTTCTCCTTAGTAAAAATGTTGCCTGTGAGTTCTCCATCTTGCACTAATCATTCAGTTGTTCTAGCCTAGATACTATATTCTCATGTGTTTAGGAGTGGCTTTGGAGATAACACTCAGCGAAGCATTAAAAAAAAAATGTAGGATGCAAACTCAAGCTCATTTCTAGACTTTAAATGCAAAATCAACAATCAGCCACTTTCATGAACTGAAACCATAATGTGTGTCATTGCATTGTCAGTCATCACATCCCTCACCTCTCATCTTGTGAGATTTGTGATCATACGCACACGCACACACACATACACATCCACACACACACACACACACACACACACACAGACACACACACACACACACACACACACACACACACAGGCAAGGACTACCCAGCCTCAATGCCCGGGCTCAGAGAGACACCAACACCTCTACTGGAACTCCGTGCTGGTTTTTCTCTCACTGAGGGGGACAAACTCTCAGCACAATGGTGGGATCAAAACTGTGGCTCTTACTGCTGTATTAGATTTCGGTTAATGTCAGACGGACTTGGGTTTTCTTTTATATGCTTTGAATTAATATGATGTCATATCCTTGTGAACAATTTCTTAAAGAACACAAACCTGGTGTTAATGTGACACAAAGCAGATTTGAGTTTACTGCAGATTGTCATGAACTGGTGGCTCAGGATATCACAACAGAAAGAGAGTAATGTGACCAAGGATCCATAACAGCTTTCACTGAGCGTAATCTGTTTTCTGCAACATTCTCTGTGCAGCCTAAAAGAGACCACTACCGAGACTCGTTTCTGATAAGCGGCAGGTTTGATGTTTTATTATATAGGGACACCTCTGACATTGTAAAGAGAATGATGCTGATGCTGTCAAAAGTTGATGAGATGTTTTCACATGATTGACTTCTTTTATAAATGCTAAAAGTTGACAATTCACAAAGTTGATACCATATTAGCTAGGTAATTTAACTTATATTTAAATTTCATTTAATTTAACAGGATGTGTTATATAAAATAATCAGTGACAGGGTGGTATGGTCTGTTGATTAATTTCTAATAACAGCAACTGTTAGTTAAAAAAAAAGGTTTTATTAAGGATTATTTTATTTAAGGACAGCACTGACTGATAGCAAGATCAAACTCTTTGCTGTGCAGCTTTTAATTACTTGTAATTAGCTGAAGTGGGACACCAATTATATATTTAATGTGTTAAAGATTATTTTGCCATGTAGGTTGTAGTGTAGCTACTAGCTAGCTTTAGCTATCTTCATTAAACAAACGATTTATGAACCAGTTTTATTTTTCCTTTATATGTCTTTGTTTCTAGCTCTGGTTGCCATTCTTAATGTTATAGATTTTTTATTCTTTATTTTTTTGCAAGGTAACTATAGCTTATTCTGGGTATAATGCTGTATGCAGTACATCACTAGATGAATTAAGCATAATACATCAACTTTTGACTGCATCAACTATTTTCAACAATTCATATTCAACTATTTATATATTTTTAAAAAAATCACACAGTTCTAAATCAAAGCTTCTCATACTGTGTAACCTTGTTTAACTGTAACCATGACAACAAGTAGACTAGGTCTATTGCTACATTCAAAACGACTCACAGTGTTTACGATCTTGTGGTATTCACATCTGTAGGAGACAAAATATCCTGATAACTACAAGATATTCCTTACAAGTGGGAATTTCAGATATGTATGAATTGTCTGAACTCCACTTCCCTACCTCACCACTCTTGCCTCCAAAAAAAAAAACTTCCCAAAACCTTCAAACTATTTGGACTTTATTAAAAAGCCAGGATTAAATCATATTTTTCCTATGTGGCATCAGCTCGAGTAGTACCATACAACACAGTCCACAGAATGAGGAGTATTTCAAAATGTCCCCGTTATTAATAAGTTTTATATTTGACTACATTTTCATTAGATTTGTGTGCTAAAAAATCCTTTAAAAATGAATAATATATAAGATAATGGTCCCACAGAGCTTCTTTCATGTGCACACTGATATAAATATGCACATAATAATAATAATAATAATAATAATAATAATAATAATAACAACAACAACAATAATAATAATAATAAATTAAATAAACAAACAAACAAATAAATAAATAAAATAGTCACAGATATCTGTTAGTTTAAACATTGAAGTATTAACAAAAAAACATTAAAATTAAAGTAAGATGTTCCCGCAGATTTCTTGCGTTAAAGGCACGTTAGTTATTTTTTTGAGATAGTCATATATTGAGATAGTTGTAATCAGCAACGAACATTCAAGTGTAAGCTAATAATCATATAAATATGCTGTCATGATTTATGTTAATTAACAGCACAGTAGAGAATATTAGTGCTAACTCTGGTATGCAGCAGTGACTGTCTTGTGTCCTGTAGCCACTGGCAATGAAAACCTGCAGTACTCAAAGCTCTCTCTCTCTCTCTCTCTCTCTCTCTCTCTGGCCCTGTGTCTGGCTCTCTGTCTTTATCCAGATCGATCTGTCTCTCTTTTGACCATGTCCACAGGGCTGTTTCTAAACCTTTGTGGGCCCTTAGCCACATCCTGCAATGTTACAGGGCCCCCTGGTGGCTCAGGGGCCCTACATGACAACTATACTACTTTTAGCTACAAACAGCCCTGCCTCTCTGTCTATTTCTCTTTGTCTCTGTACCTCTGTTCTTGTCTTTCTCTATCTATCCATCTCTCTATTTCTGTATCTTTCTCACGCTTTCTGTCTGCCTCATCTTTGTCTCAATCTCTCTCTGTCACACTGAACTGTTTCTTTTCTCAGATCTTGGTTTCCATCGATGCAGAGCTTATTGAAATGATTAACAGTCTGTTGGATTTAATTATCACACTCTTCTGCATTTTGATTTCTTATTATCTTATTTTTTGGTTGCTTAATTTGAAATAGCATGCTTTATGAGCCAATTTAATGTTTAAGTGATCTTGTTCAGAGCTTCAGTGCTGATTTACACCTAAAAATAGAATAGATACTGTAGCTCTCAGTATGGTCACTTACATATCAGCTTTGGTAATGAGACCCATCTCTGCTTGTCTTCTTTTCTTTTTCATAGATAACTTGTAGACATGTGCCAATAGTAGAGTATAACTATTTTAAATTCATACACAAATTCATATGACATTATTACAATATTGTGTTTAAAGATATTCTTTAATATTCTAAAATAACAGCACTTTAGTCTTGTTTTTAATAAAAATTACTTTAAACCTTTTTTTTAAATTAAATATGCTTAGATACTTATGACAATTCATTTGAAAACTAAGGAAATTAATAAATGACATAAGATAGATAAATGAAAAAACAGCCAAAGAGTTTGTAACAGATTTAAATCGTAATGCAAAGCAAAGAGACTAGATTTCCAACAAAAACAGTGTAGTGTGTGTTGAACATCATGACATATTGTATAATTAATTATTGGCACATGCCTACACACTTGTATTGTCTGTGTATTCCAGCCTGTCACACTTCTTTGTGCTTTTATGTTAAATACATACATTCCTTTATGCTAACTCACTTTACTGTTCAAATATTTCACTGTTAGTTAATATTTGTTGTTAAAAGGAAATGGCACTGCTAAATTTTGTCAGTAGGTGGATATTTTACATACAGTCAACTCCACTGGCAACCCTCACGAAAATGGATAAAAATGAATAAGTAAAATGAAGTACATGCATTTTGAGGCTTATACCTTATACAACCAGCTAACAATGTTTCGCATAAATTCATCCTCCTCGTTTTTTTTGAACTGCTGCTCATGGTGGCTCACAGGGCAGCTGAACACACTCAGAAGAAAGCATTAACTGTCCCCTTCCTCATACATGAACTCACAGATTGGCTGGTTTCTCTCTAATTGAAACAGGAGACAGCAATGCCAATTTTGCTCTCTTGGACTGCCAGCCATGGATGACGATGGCACAGTCAGGATTTGAGCTCATGATCTCCAAACAAGAAGAAGAATACTTTTCTGTTGCTCTACTCAGGAGACCCAAAGCCTTACACTTTTGCCAGTATTTGCCAGACTTGCTGGTGGTGTAATCAGGCAAAAGGTTTGATTTTTGGCCCCAGAGCAAATGACTCCTATTACACTTGGTTTTCTAGGAGTTTCTCTAGTGCAGCTCTTTCAAACAGCTTCTTGTTACGGAGGTGGTGTCTAACAGTTAATGTCATTCTCAAGAATTTTCTGAAATTCTGATCTTTGCATTCTTTCTTGCCTCCCTCACCATCTTCCTCACTGTGTGGGGGTGTGATCTTTATTTTATACAGTGATTTTTGCCCATTGTCTTGATGGCTGCCAATAATTCTGGAGTTGACTATAGATATATATGCCTTCAAATATTACTTGAGTACAAAATATGCTGAGGACCCAAGAATGAACTGAAATAATATAAATTTATAATAATAACCATTTTACCCAGAATGTCCATCAGCCAAAACATGTTAGGAGTCTGCAGTTTGTTTCTTTAGTTTTGCACTGGAGCTACAAAGCTAATGCAGCTAACAAGTAATGGAAGTCTATCTCACCCAAAGGCTTTCCCATAAATATCTACCTCAAACCATATCTAGATTTGCTGATGTGGTTTAGGACACATCTGTAAACATGAACAGAACTCACCATGGAGCTGAATGCACTAGTGTTATAGGAGCCACCATCTTGGATATGTTGAATAACTTGGCAAAGAACTTGAACTTGAATAGCTTGGTATCATTATGATACCTAGAACGTGCCTTCCACAGTTCGAAGGAAGAATTATCGCAAAGCTGAAAGTTATGCAGATTGTAATTTATTTCCACTTTGAACCAACAAAATAACATATATTAAATGAGATCATGTCAATTATTTTTTAGTCATCTGTAGCAAATAGATGAAATACTCAAGTATTTGTAGATTTTGGGTGAG
Source organism: Pangasianodon hypophthalmus (assembly GCF_027358585.1). Lineage (NCBI taxonomy): Eukaryota > Metazoa > Chordata > Actinopteri > Siluriformes > Pangasiidae > Pangasianodon > Pangasianodon hypophthalmus. Next base: position 12,540,249 of record NC_069728.1, on the reverse strand, counting down.
ATAGTCTGCCATCATCTGCTAGTGGCATTAGCCTCATAAATCCAGTGCGAAATTAAAGAAGCAAATATCAGACACCCAAGATGATCTTATCAATTACGTATATTTAGGGTAAGAGGAATATTGTTCACATTAATTTTTCATTGAATGGTTAATTCAAATATTTAAATAATTGTTTCATGATTAAATAATTGGTCACTTTGAGCTAAAATTGCTTGATTGAACAAGTACAATTGTGCAGTGCCTACACACATAGTGGATTTACAATGATTCATTTAGTGGTCATCTTCCCAGTGCACTCAAAACAAGTCACATTTCCATTTCCATTCTTCTTGAGTTTGCTTTCATTTTTACTTAATTTCATTTAGCAATAAGCCTTTTTTTCCCCATATTATTCTAATGAACAATTAACATTTTAAATACTTTTAAACCAAAAAATCTGCAGACTGAATGCTTCTGCATATAATATGATTGTTTCTCATTTTGAAGCTAGGTAAGAATTCAGTGTCTATTCATTTGCATATCTGACCCCAGTGAGCCCAGCATATCAGTAAAGGCAATATTAGCATTTGAATATGACAGTCCTGCACGGCAGTGAAATGTGTTTGCTACGATCTTCTGGTGTCAGATTGTGAAAGTGCCATTCATTTCAATATGAAAATGTCCAAATGCATTTCATTAATTATCAGAATAAAGGAGGTAAGATGAAGTAAGATGGAGTTTTTTTCAGGGATAAGTACCATAAGCATTGCCCATCTAATAACTGCACTGTTGCTTTCAGGGATCCAGTTTCGCCTGCCTACTGCCTGTAATGTTGAACGAACGCAGGAACCAACGCCAGGTAAAAACTCTGTTTTTCTGTTGTTGGGTTTCTGTCGCAGCGAGTAAAGCGCATACTCTATCTCAGACTTCAGCGCAGATGGATGTAGAGTACCACTTTCTTTTAAGTTCCTCAACCAAAAACAATTACTCAAGAAGCATCTGCAATTTCAAGACGGCATCCGTAATTAAGATGGCTCTGTTCTCCATCGAGAAGGATTGCTCAGTATGCAACTTGAGTCCTTTGAACCTAGCAGTGACATTTGAGTCAGCCAGCTTGCCTTCTCATATGCGTTAACAATTCCAGAGAGCTATACACGTCATTGCTATGACTCCTATACCTGGTTTAGTGCCGTCTGTAGGATTTCTGTACCCACTGTGTTGATATATAAGCATTATCTATTAATAGCAACTGTTCTCACTGTTAGGTATACAACATCACATTCACCAGCTTCCTATGCTTTATGAACCATCATGTCAGCTCCTGATGATGCCGCTCAGGGCTTCATCAGCCTTTAGCACTAGTGAGATCATCTGTGTTTGTACCAGAGGTATTACTCTCAGCCGTAAGGCTTCTGCATCTGCCATTGCACTGCCAATAACAGCTCTTGCTATTAACCCAAACCCACGGCCAACTGCTCCACTCTGCATTCCAATGCAGTAAAGGAATTGCACTTCCTCTTACATAGCACTCAGCAGCCAAGTTTTCTGCCTGTTCCTGTTCCTGCTCCTGCTATTGTCAACACTCTGAAGGAGCTTACTTTTTCTTCCCATTGTGCTCTGTAGAGGACGGTGATAACCTGGAGTATTTCCCTAGCGGTTTCGTGATTTTGTTTTCACATTGCTTTTTTTTTGCATTTGGACATTTTATAGGCTGCACACATGGGGTCATGGTCATGAAGTGATGACTTAGCTATTCATACTTGAAAAAGAAACTAGTAAACAGAAATACTCCACTAATTACAGGAAAGCACCCTGGTGGCCCGTAATGAAAGCAACTATAGAGCTGCATACTCAAAATGTAAAAGATACTCAAAATGTAAAAGCTGCATACAAATTGAACATTCTTCAACTACATTGTCCTTACTGCTGAAGGATGCCTGTGCTTAAAAATCCCTTCCACACTCCATACACATCTCCTTTTGCCACAAGTGACACATGGGACATGTATGTATTCTGACATATAAAGAGAGGTAAATAAGGGTGTGTTAAAAACAGTAATGAAGCATAGGGAACACATACAAAAGTATACGTTAACCCCATCATCCTGGACTTGGTGGACTTAGATGATATGGGACACCATGTAGAATGGAAAGCTTTTTCAGCAATTTTTTGGTATGTCTCCCAAACGCTACTGTCACATACAGGTTTTTTTTATTAGAATTCATTAAAAACATGTAATGTCACTTGCAATTGTGTTCGTAGACACTGTCACGCTAACAAGAGTCGCAAGAAAAGGTGCTAATGTAACCTAGTTCAGTAGCTGGTTAATATTCTACTGGATACTTGGCTAAAGAAACACACTCAGCTAAGACTAATATGAAGCACATTGATGCCCCTGCTCTGGAGAAATGACACTGAGCTTGTGTTTTACACAAACTACTGTAGTTGTGATTATTATAACTATCAATGTAAATACTGTGCTATTTCAGTTTCTGAACTTTGTTTTGTTCATAAGCATTGCAGAAACATACCGTTGTTCTTCAGATAAGTGTATAAGCCATCCTAAGTAGGTGAATGAGTTATCAATGAGCAAGCTGCATCTCAGTTCTGAGTCTATTTTAATCTGCGCAATGAATCATATTCTCCCTATTGTCTCTCTCTCTCTCTCTCTCTCTCTCCTTCATTGTGTGATTCATGTCTTAGGCCTCTACTGGTGACTAGTTTGCATTTCCTTTTGCACACACTGATTCATATATAGCTTCATGCCTACCTAACACTTATATGTGTTAACGACCCCCACCAAAGCCTCTGTCTCTTGTCTGCTTGAGACTTTTATCCTTCTGATTCCCTGCTGAAGACAGATGTGTGCTGCTTCCCAGGTTTGCTGGCTCCTTAGACATTCATCAACTGTCAGGACTTCATGGTTCATGGGAGTAGAGGGCACAGGGAACATTTTGGTGGATTTCCACGATGCTGGGAGAGGATAGTTCCAAGGACTGAAAGGTAGCGATACTTTACTGTGACGAAGTTCAGAATACCGTTCATATTTTTCTACAAAGAAGAAGTATGTCGCTGCTTGAGAAGTGGAAGAACAGATGTACCCCAAAGCCAGGGCCTCCTGCTCATACTCCTCCGTAGCATGTGTTTCTGTGACTGTTAGCAACAATGATAAACAGGGGGTCTATGGCACAGTCCCATGGTGTGTGGGGGGTAATTTTGAGGCTGTTGATTTTTTTAGACTTCAGACAAGTCTTTGATAGTTTGAGAAATTTGAATCAGGATTTGTTTCAGGATATTCTACTTGGGTTGTTCAATGGGGGAAAAGAGATGTGGAAGAGATTTGATGTGGATCATGATGGTTTCACTGTGCAAGATTTGTGTAGGCATGGTTACCGAAATGGTGCTGTGAGTTACCATTCCATTCCCTTTCCACGGGGCTCCCATTCAGAGCATGAATATTCAGTGAACTGTTCAGAGGAACCGTGGGAATGTCTAATTACTTGGCTACTTTCTCATCCATGAAGTTTCCAGCTGTCCCAGTGTCAATGAGTGTGGGAAAATAGTCAGAACTTGATGTGAACACTAGGATAATCTGAGAGGAAATGTGAAATTTTAATGCTCAAACAAGTTCATAACATGTATGCTCACCTGAGTCGATGATTGTCTTCACATGTTGCATTGTCTTCACATGTTGCATGGCATCAATGAGTTTTCTCTTTTTCTGATAACTTGGCATGACCCATCATCACAGCTATACTTTCATGCCTCCATTCTGCTATTGCATTGTCAAAAGGCTTCTGGCCCTTATAGTGTCCTGATATCAAGCTGAATGAACAGGTTCCTAGATAGCTGATCATCTTTTCAAGCTAATTTGGATTGGAGATTTTTTTTTTTTTAGGCCACAATGAAAAGCAGTTTTAATTGCAGGTTCATTCCATCCACTTCCTGCTATGAGATTATGGAAGGTGAGTGGTTTGTTTGATACACACACACAAGATGATCAAATACTTTCTGGGATTCCTTCTCAAACTATCGATTGGTTTGTTGGAGCTCATCATAGTTACTGTATGTGGCAGTAGAAGAGATGGTGAGGGTAATTTGATCAATGTTGTACAAGTAATGTCTGGGAGAGCTGGCAAATAGTAGGGAGCACTGCATCAAGAAGCACTTACATTTGCCTGGTGATCTGTCATATTTCTCAGGAAGACCCATGCAGAGTGCATTTTTGTGGTTTTGTTGGAGGGCTCATGACTCCTTCCGGCGTGGCTTTTCTGTGGCAGATTGGAAAGAGTTTTTGCTGCTGAGATTTGATGAAGCAGCTGGACATGTTCTCTGAGTAACTGGCCCTGAGAAGCTATATCTAAGATCAGTTCCCGAGATCAGGGGATGTATGCTTTAACACTTCAAAGAGAGAGACATTCAAAACAAAATAAAATTTTAGATTAAAATTAGTAATCAGGGAGTAGTCAGAACCAAGGCAACCACAGTGAAAGTAGGGCAGAGGACAATCCAACGAACAAAGTAAGAAAATGGCTAAAGGGTTAAACAAGAAAATAATGAAACTCATTACTTACACAACTGTAATATTTTGCAAAACTTTTCTATGAATAAAGGTTCTTTGCCTGTTTATGTACTAGAGAGTCAGGAAATTAAGAGAAGTGGAATTCTGGAGATTGCAACCACTGCTGTCAGGGAGGGATAGTGTCCTGATTTGGTAGTACAGTCTTAGTAAGGGAAGCATTTGAGCTTACATTACTTATTAGTTACATAAGTCTAATATGCCAGTGCAGAACTCGAGAAGCAATACCAAATATATCTACGCTGACTGAATATATTTTGAGTACAAGGACAATTACTCTTCATTTGGCCAAATCACTTCTCTTGACCATTCATTCATGTGTGCACTAATGCATTGGTTTGGGACACTGGTTTGTATAGTCATCATTTTTATATGTATTTGATATCAGGTATGTTGGACAAGTTACTAAATGCTGATTTGCTATATCAATATCCTGTATATCCTGTACATCTAGCACTTCTGATTGTGGTTTTGGATCCTGAAATCCTCTTCTCATTATGACAGTGTGATAATTGTTTGGTCCATGTTTTGTCCCACCCCCTCTTATTATATCCAGAACCAGCAGTGACGTTCACTCCGAGCTATAAGAAAACACCTCCTCCGGTTCCTCCACGCAGCGTAACAAAGCCGCTGATCTCGGTCACAGCTCAAAGCAGCACAGAGTCCATGCAAGATGCATACCACGAAGGCCGTTTACCCCGCTTGCCCCGCAGCAGGGATGTCTGGGGGAAATACGTCTCCACAGAGAGCTTGGACAGCGCCAAGGCGCTCACGCTGGCCACAGAAGGCAGACGGCTGGTATCCACAGGCAGCTATACATCAGTGCAGACCTGTGATAAGGCCGTGCTCGTGTCAAAAGCAGAGGAATACCTAAAAACACCGCGTTCATCTATAGGAATACAGGTATACAAATTCCACTTCTACTCATTTATAACTGTCATTGTCACCCCATCTATCTAAATATATAAAATACAATGTAATGAAATATCCAATCTCTGTGTGACCACAGTGTCACACACAGGACAATACACAACTACAAAATATACAAAACTACATAGAGTTAACTACACTGTGTAGGAGGTCCTGATATTTCTTTCTTCCTGGGGTGTGCAGTGTTTTATTATACTATGTCCCCTTAATTAGGCTCTTAGATTAGCAGGACAGATATAGCTAATGTCTTCATATAGGATTAATATTTAATAATTAATTCATATTTAATAGCATTCAATTTAGCTTTTGTAAATTATATAATAATAATAATATAAAAATGTGTCACTGTCTGCAGCAGTTGCAAAGTCAAGATTTCTAGGTAACTTAATGGTAAATTGTGGCTAGACTCATTTTTGCAAGATCTTTAAACGTTATAAGGATCTTATAGTTTAGTCTAAATGAGCAAGTGTAATGGCAGTATAAAATATATATTGTAGCTGTAAACTGAAAAAGAATTATAGCTACACTTTGAATGGTTAATCATATCTCCCTTCCCCAGGAGATTGAACACACAATACCTCTGTTCATTTTTTACAATTTGTGTGATTAATGGTGTGTTTTTTCATTCGTTCTCTCAGGATCGCTGACTCTCAGGACACATTGTTCAGCCACACATCTATCATCTATCATCTATCATCCACACATTCCTACCCTACCTTGACCAGCTCATCTGGCACTCATGGGACAAGCTAAAACTGTTGGAATGTTCTATCGTTTTTGAGGATTTTTTTGTATGATTACTGCCAATTCCCACCCACTAGCCAGTTCTCCCCTATCATAGAGGGTAAGGGCTGCCTATGTCTCGCAGGAGCAACAAACTGCTGCTCATCCAACATCACAGAGCAGCCAAAGCCTAGGACAGTGCTATTATAACTCGTTATCAACAGGCAAGAGAGTAATGCCACAGAGTAATGCTATTCTTCCCACCCAGAAAGCAGGGCCGATTATGCTCTATTGAACTTCTGGCCACAGATAACTGTGGCATTGATGCAATTCAAACTCACAATGTCCTGACATCAGAAAAAATGCTCTTCTGTTACAACTCTCAAGAGCCCTTGAATGTTTCATCACTTTGTTGACTGTTTCTCTCCTCCTTTTCTTTTTTTCTCTCCTGATCATTTATTTAGGTGGAAGCAGTCACAGACTCAGAAGCAGAGAGTAAAGGTCTGCCACAGTATCAGTCAGTGGGCATCCAGGTGGAGGGCGAGAAACGGTGAGGCCAGTGTCCCTGACACCCTAATAATAATAATAATAATAATAATAATAATAATAATAATAATAGCATTATTATTATTATTATTATTATTATTATTATTATTGTAGTTGTTGTTGTTGTTGTTCCCCACTATTGTACCATAACTAACAATTTTGCAGAGATGCAGGGTTAATACATGCTTCCTTCATCATGTGTGTAGCTGAGCACTGTGCCATTTACAAAACATTACTGTACTGCATACACACTAACTGCATGATGGCTATGGCTTGTGCTGAATAGTCACACATATACAGTATATGGAATGCTTGACTGATTATAAACACACTGGAAGGGATTTGTCTGTTTTCCTTTTAATGAATATTATCCTTTAATTACACATGCAGAAATGACACAAGCACATGATTTTCATGCTTTACGGAGGGGCAAATTACATGGCCTTATGGTGGTTAAGACATTTTGAGGGATTTACATCAACATTTACATTACATCAACATTTACATTTACAACAATGGGTTTATACAGCAGACAAGTTGATATCTTTGTTACTACATGGGTTTTCTGACAATTCATAGCATAGTTTTCTGACAATTCATAGCAGTTGTATACTTGGGCAAACTATATAATATGAAATATTAAATCTACTTAACTACATTTTTTTCTATTTTCATATTAGACTAGTCTTCAGGGTGCATGCCTAGTTCACATTTCCTAACAATGGGCCTCATTTATCAGTCTTTTAGTAAAGTTGTGTGTAAATGTTTGCTTAAACCAAACTGAACCAAAAGTCACCGCCGGATTTACAAAAGTTTTGAAAATGCTGATTTTCTTCGTACCTGCATGTGTATGTTAATAAATGCCAATCACCCATAAATTTCCAAGTGCATGCACAGCACAGCTGATTTAAATTTAGTAACGCCCAAAAAACTCCATAAAATTTTAAGTGCACAGACAGAACACAAAACAATCAATGAGGGTAATGCCTGAAGAACAGAAGAGGAACTAGTTTTTACTCACTACTATGCCAATAGAAATATTTAATGTTACATAATGTTAATAATAATAAGCAAGCGCTAAATCTTCCATCAGCTGGGACATTTGTTTACGACTTATGGCTATGAACAGACAGACTGGCCTGTCCTCCGTTTATATGGTGCCATTTCTTTTGTCATAATTGAATGATTAGTTTTATTTGTCTTAATTTATGGGTTTGTGTTGGCTCGCTTTCTTTATTTTTTATATTCTTTAATTAATGCCAATAATATAAACTGGTTTTCACAAAATGTTCTTGATAGTATTCTTAGTCCCTTACCTAGTGAACCTAGTGTTTTTGATAGAGACTCGAAAGCTCTTCTATAAGTCAGTCTGGATAAGGGCATTTGCTAAATGCTGTAAACATTAAAAAAAATAAGCCATTTAAACTCAACAGCATATTCCATATAAAAAAGTGCAGTAATCCATGCAGATTATATTTGAGGATTTGAAGTCGATCAAGTCTACATTTAGGTTTACATTAGTTTACATTAGTTACATTAGACTACATTAGTTGGTCTTCTTACATGCAAATCCGAATTTACTTCCGGATTTACAAGAATTTCATAAGTACCACATTTCTTGTGTAAGAGCTCATACTAATGATTTACGCAAAAATCCATTCGTGTCTGGCTTGATAATTGAGCTACAATGTTAAAAATGTTTTTATTGGCGCCCCCAATTTGCAAAAAAGAAAAGTGTTCAACCTACTGTCGAATCCCAACGATGCCACAGCTATCCATGGCCCGGAGTTAAGAGTGCAAAATTGACGGTGCTATCTGGGTGAGAAGAATGGCCTTATTGTCTCTTCCCTGTCAATCACAGAGCCTCTAGGCAATCTGTCGGCTCATGTATGCAGAACAGGGCAGATAGCACTTTCCTCTGAGTGTGTTACGCTGCCCTGTGATGAAGCATGAGCAGCAGATTGAAAAGATGCGGCGGGTTAGAGTAAGTTAGTGGGTCGGAATTGATCAAGACTATAGGAAAATGGGGGATTCCAAAAAAAAAGAAGATTTTATTTATTTTTTTTACTTTTCATTGCATTCCATTTGTATTTATTTTACTGATAGTTCATGTGGATAAAATCTCAATACCAAAGCTCTGAATTCAGTGTGGCTTCTGGGATGCAGCATGTCTGAAAACTCTAAACTGTTAATATGGGTGATTAAATATATAGTTAATCTATCATGGCATATTTGGTCTTTTTCATTTGCTTTTTTAGTTTTCTATGGGCAATTTATAGCTTATAAATAAAGAACGCTTATAACCGCGTGTTTAGCAGCCTGGAAACTACCTAAATCATAACACACCTCAAAAGACATTGTTTTTCTAGGCAATACCAATTCTGCATAAACAATTTCAAAAAATACTGAACAACTCAACATAGCCAATTAAGGCGTGATGATTTAGGCATGCAACTTACACAATGCTAAACTAGTAGCTATTAGCTTCCTGTATTTGTTACTTAAGACAACAAACATGTCATGGCTGATTGACTGACTGCATTTCAGGTAACGGGGAAAGAGTTTGATTGTTCAGTTTTGGCTAAGCTTTTCCTAATGTTTTAAAGCGTGCTTTGTGTGTCTCCTCTCAGGCATGGGCGTTTTAAGCGATCGAACAGCGTGACAGCAGCAGTGCAGGCCGATGTAGAGCATGAGCTGTTCCGATCAGTGGAGGATAAAGTAGTGCAGTTTGGCGGCTTTCAGAGGCACTCAGAGCCAAGCTCTCCTGCGCAATACAGCGCCACGCGCACTGTGCGCACACAGGGCATCTTCACCTACCGAGATGATTACCGAGCCCCGAGTGGGCCACCGAGCCCACGTCCCACGGCCTGGGTCGAGGAAGCAGAAGAAACAGAAACAGGCCGGGTGTCACCAGCACGTGCTGACGGCAGCTGGTACATGCAACTACTGCACAACGAGACCAAGCGCATGGAGGCCTGGTGTAAAGAGATGGAGCGCGAGGCCGAGGAGCATGAGCTGTCTGAAGAGAGTAAGTCACTCACACACACACACACACACACACACACACACACACACACACACACACACACACACACACTACAATCCAGAAACACACAGCCAAATTCACATTATTTTATCATGCTGTATAGAATTAAGACTTAAAATTCAGTGATGTATTGTGGGAAGGATCTGATAAAAACATTAAAAGTGGCCTCTGTCCCTCTTTGTCTTGTCACTGTGCCTCAGTTTTAGGGAAGATCCGGAGTGCTGTTGGAAGTGCACAACTCCTCATGTCACAGAAATTTCAGCAGTTTTACTGGCTTTGTGAGCAAAACCTGGTAAGAGCAAACTTAGTTCATTACTTAATAATGACAAGTGTTTAATAATTTAACAGTATATACTGAAAAACATACAAAATTTGTTTTGTATGTGTTGTTTGATTGTGGTAGTGCTCTGACAAATAGATATCATTACAGTACTGTGCAAAAGTCTTAGGCACCCTATATTTTTTAGTACAAACTTTGTTATAGATTTGTATTTTATGACTTCTACATTATCGAGTCAGTACAAAAACATTTCAGAATTCAAAACATTAGTTTTCCAGCACAAAATTAAATGTTACAGAGCAATGTTTGTATGGCAGTAAAGAAAGCAGCATATTACGTAAGAGACCACTTTTCTGACAAAAATACATAATGAAGGCTGCTGGGTTTTGCTGCAAAAATAAGAAGCAAGTGCAACAGTCAAAGTCTCCAGAAGAACTGTGGCTGGTTCTGCAAGATGCTCAATAAAACTTACAGCTAATTTCCTTATAAAACTGCAGACTACATAAGACTACTATTTTTTTTAAAGCAACAGGCTCACACCAAATATTGACTTTGTTTGACTGCTCTTTATAGTATTTTTTTAAATGGAGAAACATTTAATTTCATTATTTTTGAAGGCATCATTGCTCTACAGCATTTCTTTGCACATACCTAAGACTTTTGCACAGTACTGTACATCACAGAGGTCTATACTTTTACCCTCTTCAGGAAATCCAGATTCTATCGGTATGCAATTAAGAGATGCTCCATTGTAAATGCCCCACCTCCTTGCCCTGTAAAATGGAGGAAGAAGTTACATGTCATTAAGGAGCTTAAGACATATTTTGTGGTGTTTATAGTCCTTTTGGCCTTCCATACACAAACAGAAGGAATGAGGATTCTACTTTCCCCACCACCTTGCCCTGGTAAACTTGTGTTGCTGGAGTCATAAAACAGAATGACTTTCTTGTCATAGCACTGGTATGATAAAATTAAACTGTATCTTCCTCAATCTTAAGCTTATAATATACCGGATGTGTTAAAAAAAAAAAACAATTATGCAGTGTCTAATAAATAATAAAGTGTCTATAAATAAATGTATTATATGGATTATAGAATGTGCAGTGTTGCCACAAATAGTATTGTTATGTACATTAATGAAATGTAAGATATGAAAGATATTAATAAAGACAGATCAGGTGTGGCAATATTCATATAAATGAATTGTGCAAATCTGCTAATGGCAGAGCTTTAGTCTCTCTCTCTCTCTCCAAATTCATTTATATAATAGTTGTTATAATAATAATATAATAATAACAATAACAACAATGGCCATAAAAGCAATACTAGTGCTATGATGCTACTATATTATCATATGGTAATGATAGTAAGGATACTAAGAATATACTAAGATACTAAGAATAAAAATATATTTGTAACAATATACGGATTCTAAGCAAGGAGGGAGTAAGAGGGAGCTCTCAATACACTGAGATACTTAAGAGCACACTTTGCCTTGACATACACTGATCAGCCATAACATTAATACCACCTGCCTAATATAGTGTAAGTCCCCCTTGTGCTGCCAAAACAGCTCTGACCCTTAAAGGTCATCACAAGACTCCACAAGACCTCTGAAGGTGTGCTGTGGTATCTGGCACCAAGACATGGCCTCCATGGATCGGGCTTGTTTGTCCAGCACATCCCACAGATGCATGATCGGATTAAGATCTGGGGAATTTGGAGGCCAAGTCATCACCTTGAATTCTTTGTCAGGATCCTCAAACCATTCCTGAACAAGTTTTGCAGTGTGGCAGGGCACATTATCCTGCTGAAAGAGGCCACTGCCATTAGGCAATACCATGGCCATGAAGGGGTGTACTTGGTCTGCAACAATGTTTAGGTAGTCATAGTTGTTTCAAAGTAACATCCACATGAATGCCAGGACCCAAAGTTTCCCATCAGAACATTGCCCAGAGCATCACACTGCCTCTGCCGGCTTGCCTTCTTCTCATAGTGCATCCTGGTGCCATCCCTTCCCCAGGTAATTGATGCACACACACCTGGCCGTCCACATGATGTAAAAGAAAATGTGATTTATCAGACAAGGCCATCTTCTTCCATTGCTCCATGGTCCAGTTTTGATACACACATGCCCATGGTAGGCACTTTTGGCGGTGGACAGGGGTCAGCATGGCTACTCTGACCGGTCTGCGGCTACACAGCCCCATACGCAGCAAGCTGTGATGCACTGTGTGTTCTGACACCTTTCTACCATAGCCAGGTTTAACTTTAGCCCAGACCAGATGAGCTAGCCTTCGCTCCCCACGCACATCAGTCAGACTTGGGCACCCATGACCCTGTCGCCGGTTCACCGGTTGTCCTTCCTTGGACCACTTTTGGTAAGTACTAACCACTGCATACCGGGAACACCCACAAGACCTGCCATTTTGGAGATGCACGGCCCCAGACGTCTAGCCATCACAGTTTGGCCCTCGTCAAAGTCGCTCAGATCCTTACACTTGCCCATTTTTCCTGCTTCCAACACTTCAACTTCGAGAACTGACTGGTCACTTGCTGTCTAATATATCCCAACCCTTGACAGGTGCCACTGTAACAAGATAATCAATGTTATTCATGTCACTTGTCAGTGGTTTTAATATTATAGCTGATTGGTGTATAACCCTGCTAATTCAGAGCTTTAGCTGGCTTTTAAATTCACAGAGAATACTGTGTATTGCGTAAACTATTAAAATGTTTATATGAAAGCAAACTTGAGTATTCCGAGATTTAGAAGAAGCTTTCATTTGTGTGGTTGGTTTTGCTTGCTAATTAGTTTTTTGCACACTAGTTGGCTCGCCCTAGATGCATCCCTCAGACCTGAAAAGCCAGTAATGCAATATAAGCAGTGAGTTTTGAGTCTCAAGTCACTCCAAATCCTAGGCTTAATCCTAATGAAAATTAATTCATAGGCCAAGCATAAGACATCACACAGTAAACCATGATATGCTGTTCTTCACTTTTCATCTACAAGTATTTGGCTTATGTTTGGTTTACATTTTAGCTTTCTGAATGATCCCACTTCATAATCATCCATAATCATAAATCCTCCACTGCCCCTCTAACACAGGTTGTTGGTTCCCAAGTTCTTGGTCCTCTACTATTACCCTACTATTATTATCTCATTTTATTTTTTTATGATCTGAAATCATGGTTGATCAGTGACAGCTATCTTAAATGAAATAAATTTCACTTTGTTCTCTCTAAACTCAATAATTTTTAGTTAACTTTTTTTTTTTTACATTATTCCCACATACAGTTTTGCACTCAAGTCTCCATCAATGAGCATTTGATAACTTCAACAAAATAGACTTCATGTGTAAACTATAACTGTGGTTACACACTTGCTCTTTTTGACCATATAGTACACAGTTATACCGTATTTGCTAACATCCTTATTCAAACCAATCACTCAGCACGCATTACACCTGAATTCCAACAGTTCCACTACTATCACAACTTAGAAACGTCTGCCTCTCACATAAACATACTCTCACATATAAGGTTTTGTACTGCAGGCCATCTCCACAAGACATTAACATTAACTTCATAAAAAAGTAATCACAGATTATTATTTTTATTTATTTATTTATTTATTTATTTATTTATTTATTTACATTTTTTAAATACAATTCCCATCACTTAAATTCACTACTTCTTGTCAATTTAAAATGACCAGGATAACTGAAAGCCTTTATAGCTGGTCATTTTGTGTTGTGTGTTTGTGTAGGACCCGAGTGCAATGCCCCGACCCACGGCTCAGGATCTGGCTGGATTCTGGGATCTGCTGCAGCTCTCCGTTGATGATGTCACAGCCAAGTTTGATGAGTTACAGAAGATCAAGAGAAATGAGTGGAGAACTGTGGAGGAACCGGAAGAGAAGGCCAGTGCTTTATGTAGTGACTTTCTCAACCCTCTTACAATATAGCCTCAGTTTTTGTGCTGACTACAACAGTGTTTGTCCTCATTTCAGTGATTAATAAATAGTATGACTGCAAAGTGGTCCACAGGACCAGAAGTATCAACAAATAAAACCTAATCCATTGAACTATTGAAAATTAGGGCCTTCTTTTAACTTTAATATGAAGATCTTGAGTGAACAGACAACATAATTTTTATTTCCTTGTCATAGTGACAGGTGGTGACAGTGGTGCAGTGGGTAGCATCGCCACCTTTGTGCTTTGGTTCACATGTTCTTCCCGTGTTCACATAGGTTTCCTCCACGTTGTCCAGTTTCCTCCAACTGTCCAAAAAAATGCAGTTCTGCAGTTAGCATTGAATCCACCGTGACCCTGCCCAGGATAAAGTGTATACTAAAAATGAATGAATGAATGTCTTAGTAACCAAATGTCGTGTATTTCCTGTGACATTTCTGTAATTTTCACTTGCCACAACTTGTTCTCAAAAATATACCTCCCATCCCCCCGAAAATATTTTATCCATATAGATGCTCACATTTATGTGCACACACCACTGTATATGCGCAAACACAAATCAGACAGATCAACCATTTGTCATACGAGTAATTGAAGTAAATTGCCTAAAACCATTTGGCCTTTTTTGTTAGTAGGCAGAATCCAGAATATACACAAGTCAGGGACTTATTACTTGTTATACTTACATTTGGAATTCCCTGTAAAAAAAAAATGACTGGCATAATCATATTAACAGAAGCCAAGAATGGCCTGCTGGTTGTGGTATATGTGTGTATGCACCACTATGTAAATGAAGGTATCACATAACTAATTCTGATTGGTCAGAAGGTGTTGAAGGTGTTGCAGAATTCTGTTAAAGACTTTTAGTATTAATAATAATCAACAGTAGTTATTGTACTATATATAATAACCACTATAATGCTAATGGTTGCTTTACAGATGCTATACTAGTTTCTCAGTAGATCATGCTGCTCACAGGATGTGAGCAATGTTAGAGTTAGAAACTTTACTGATAACTCATCTCTTATTATGATAGCGACAGTAACTACATAATTCCATACAGTAACTCCATAATTATAAAAGACCACAAAAAGTGGGAGAGAAATACAAGCAATCTGTTTAAGCATGAAATAATAATAGAATTATAATGAATGTCTTCATTATGCTCATCATCTCTTTACATACAACAATAACTGAGTAGATTACAATCATTCCTGCAACTTTGAGGACACATTCTCCATTTCCCTTAATTCTAATATTGTTTTTTTTAATTACTCTAGCCGTTTATTGTTTTAGCTTTTCTTCAGTTATTATTTGTTTCACAGAGAAGAGTAATGGCCTCACTGTTTATAATAAGCTTCTGCAATGGGCCTTTTCTGGGAGTAATAAAAGCTCATAGTTCTGTTCAACTACACTTAAGCTGACAGATTGCTGGATTTCAGTGTCCCAAGGCTTCGTTTTAAGGTTAATTGAAAAAAGGATATTGAGACCAAAAGTACAGTATTGGGGAATATTGTAAACCAAGATAGTTGCTAATGATCTTGTTATGAAAGATTTTAATTTACTTTTATGGCATTTGGCAGATGCCGTTATCCGGTATGACTTACAATTGTCTCATTTATACAACTGAGCAGTTGAGAATTAACGGCCTTGTTCAAGGGCCCAACAGTGGCAGCGCAGGGATTTGAACACATGAGCTTCTGATCAGTCCAACATCTTATCCACTTCTCATATTTAGGCATGTATCTTATGTTATTGATTTATTTAACAAGGACAAATAATCAACATCAGTATTTATGATGTAAATGTGTCAGATCTAGCCAGATGGCTAATTTTCATCAGCCGTTTTTAGTATGTAAGGACATCTACCTTACATGTGTGATATGAAGAAAGAACTTATTTGATTATTTGTCATGTAGAGTACAGTACAGTGAAATAAATTTTTCATTAATAATTATTTTTTTCAATAATAAAAATAAGTCCATTCCACTCCACCACCCACAGCAACTATCATTAATATCAATTTCTTTCGGAAATGATGTTGAGAAGACAATGAAATATTAATGCCAATAAAATCTAGCTTATTGCCACTCTGAAGCTGGGATATTTGATGTGTTTATGTGGCCTAGATAGTAAGTTGCGTGGTTTGGGATGCATCCACAGTGTCAATGCCAATTTAGACCTCCTCTTTTTCTGCACAATGCAAGCACAGAATGCAAAAGTTTTATTTGATCATTTCTCTTGTATTCTTCTTCCAGGAGAGGAAGTGGCCTCCTCCAACAGTGAAAAGGCAGCCTAAAGGGCGTGGCGCCGGATTGACACGTGACAGGTCTCTGGATCTGCAGGACCGACAGAGGCAGGAGGCTCGACGCAGGCTAATGGCCGCCAAACGAGCTGCTTCATTTCGCCAAAGCTCAGTCTCGGAGAGGGCGGATAGTATAGAGATTTATATACCGGAAGCCCAGACGCGACTATGAAATGCACGATTACTCATCCTGTCACCTGCACGTGCTGCTATTACACACCCTGTTTACACAGGTTCACGCCCAAGCACCCTTAATCACTCTTAAACACATTCCTGAGCTCTCTAAGTGCACCTGTAATCTTGAACATGTTTCTCCACTAATCCGAGAGGCTTCATCAATTTATAAGTGCTCTGTCTGATTTTCTCTGAAACTCTGTGCTCTGCATAGTGCACTACTTTGGAAGTGAGCTATTTTATAGTTATGACTGAATGCACAGGGGAGAAAATCCAGTGCATTCCCACAATGCACTGCAATTTGTATGTGATGCCTTTTGTTATTTCCTACATGCAAAGTCTTTATGTTCAAGTGCGCTTCTATTGATAGCTAGCTAGTCAGCTATCTTGAAAAAAATTTAAAATTTCTTCCTATTATTTAAAAGTAATGAAAAAGTGGTTAGAGATAGTATTTATGGCCGGTTCACTGACTACTAAAGTATGTTTTATTCGGGAAAAAAAAGAGATCAAAAGTGACATTTTCTCTAGCCTGATGAAATCAGTAACAAGGAAAATCAGGTATAAAAGGGTTTCTGGAGCTCTCACTTGTAATTGCCACATGACAGGAGGCTCATGCTTGTTTCATGATAAATTCTGATAATGCAGAAGAGGCAGAAATACTAATACATTATTGAATACTACTAAAATACTAAACTTATACTATATTTAAACAATACTGTAAAAGGTTATTTTTTGTAGACCTGTAGGTCAATTCCTGCATTTAAGTGGATTCATGTTAAAACTCCAATCACACTGCACTAGGGTTCACTGGGAAGCGGCCTGAGATCACATCCAACAAACGATTTCTGTTCACACCAGGGATCAATTCAAAGGGAATAAACACGGCATACGTACATGTAAGTGTCCTTATCCTGTTTAGTGAAGTTGCTAGCAAATGAAAGTTGATCTCCCTGGTGATCATGGTAAATGTCTCAATCAACATGACCCTGCATCATCTCTTCTGAGTTTTTATTTAAAAAAAAAAAAAAGTTCAATTAAATTGTCCTTATTTAAAACTTTTAACAGACATTTAAAAGCCTTTAAGGGTACAGTTTGTATATATATACAAATATAATATTGGAGTACTAGAACTGAGGAAGCTCTTCAGTTGAGTGGAGAAATGTCTTCAAGATTATACAGTAATACAACTCGAGTTGCTTTGACTCATTACATTTCAAACTGTCCTGGATGACTGAAAACCTTCAAATTCATTGAAAAAAACATTGCAAAAAAAAACAACCTCAGAATGGCAGCCCCTTGTAGATTCAACTTTAAGATTAATCAGAGTTGGCCATGGAATGATAAGCGTAGAAGCTCGGTTTGTGCTTTCGAAAACATACAGGGTGAGAAATCTTACTGACCTCATCTGCAGTGTGTGTGTCTACAGCTAAAGCAACAGTTAAGCTTATGGACATGGTAAAGAATGTAACTTTGGAAAAAGGGCACTTGTTCTGTTGGACAGCTGAGATTCGAGTGAGTGAGGTAGCCTTTTACATCAATCATCTCAATTTGAAACAATGCTCTATTTATCCTTTTACAAACTCTATATACTAAATAAAAAGAGAATATATTCAGATTTTATATTATATTATAGTATAGTATATTACACAATGCATTTTTTGCACCTCAAATGAATCCTGTTTGTATTTCCAAGGGAAATGTTGTTGACACTCACACGATTAATGTTGCAGTTGAATTGCAAACAGAAGGACGCGGCTTTATGGATTCATGCTCACGGACATAAAAACCCCTGCAGACATACATATACGAGGATGGCAATGATGTGAAACAAGATTTTGTTTTCATTTGCATTTTGTGCAATGCTCCTCTTCCTCAAGGTCTTACCATTTCTGATGTAGTCTAATGGACATACAGGTACAAAGAGACACTTGAATAATATTCAACTAATGTCTATGGTGCTGCTTTATACTCTGAAATAAATTTCCTCACCCGGCCCTTATGATCTGCACAACACCATCATCAAGCTACGGAGTTTTTAATAGAGATATTGACATGCTTTTGATTAAGCATGTTTGGTGCAATCACGCGTGCTGAGCCCTCTGTCGCCTTTAACATAAAACAAAAAGAAAGACACCCTGGAAATGGGCAAAAAAGACTTATGATCTTAAATTTCTAAGGGCATTCATGACCAGGTATGTGCCGATAACTGTGCACAGGGTGGTTACTTTGTATTTCCCCAAAAAAGAGGTCAGTTAATTTTCTTCCATGCTATAGAGATGTTGCTATAGCAGCCATTAACATGTTCTCTTCAGTTGTCCTAAACTAAATTTGGTATTGATTTCAATTACATGATCATATCCATGTCAGAAACATGAAGCTATAAAAATGAGCATTATGTGTCTATAAAATAAAGTTCTTCATCTTTGATAAGTGTTATGAGGATCTGGTACATGTTAATCTGGTAATGTTAGCTAGCTA